>NC_140566.1:22961773-24161773 GCF_057381845.1 Rhamphochromis longiceps | reverse complement strand
TCTGAGAAATAACACCAGGATCCTTTTCTACATAGCTGACAACTGGTAACTGCGCAGGGGCGGGTCTAGCAAAGTTTTGCCAGGGGGGCAGGTAGGGCATTAACAGGGAGAGGTGGGAACAAAGAAATACTTTTCTTTCTTATTCTCATTTAAAATGTCTCGCTTTTAAAAGCAAATTATTATCTGAATCTTACAACAAACGATTAATGCATATATACCATAAAAACAGTGTTCATCACTGTCACAACAGCGTTTGTTTTCATTCAAAGGCTTTATGAGTTTTCCTATAATGGCGGGCCGCTCTATAGTCAAAACGCCCGGGCCGATTTTTTGTCCCAGTCCAGCCATGTATGCAGCTCATCTGCAGTCTGGTGTTACCTACATCTTCCTATTCAGAAGGCAGAATTTCCGAGTTCTGAGTACAATCGAAAGCACCACGACTGCAGTTTTTGTGTTGGATGTAAAAAGCGCACATGACGCTGTGATGTAGGCTAGAATTATGGCGGCGGTCAACGGCGGTCCAGGCGTGGGATTTCTCTTGTGGAAATATGCACATTATCTTTTCCTTTCTGTTGGTACGTGGCACAGTGCACTTGTGTCAAGTAAGCAAGCTAGAAGACTGGCAATCTTGCTGGGTATCCAGTTACGGAAGCAACATATTAACAAGAGAATTCTGAGTAAAACCAAAGTTGCTTTCCCTAGTAACTAGTTACTTTGAAAGTAACGAGTAACTTGAAGTAACTGAGTTGCTTTTGATAGAAGTAACTAGTAATGTAACTAAGTTACTAATTTAAAGTAACTTACCCAACACTGTTTATAACAGAACAAATAATGTACAACTGATGGTTCAAAACAAACCTAACATTCACTGATTAGACTTTAACAAGATTATCAATCAAAGGGGAAATTTGTGCTTGTTTTACAGTAGTTCACAGTAAAAATGATCTTTGGAAAGAATGCTATGAATTCACTCATATTTTTGCAGCGTGTGCATATATGTGTATGTATGTTAAGCCATTTTTCAGCATAATTCAAATTTTAAGACTCTGAAATCTACAAACTGCTTTAGAAATTGAGGCCTAATTATAAAAAAACTACAGGTTAAAAAAAGAAGGAAGAAATAGTGTCTTTTGTTGGCTGTATGGTGGAAAGTGAAGCGCAGCTTTTTGTGGCTGCAACCTAGAATAGCACCTCCATACAAATTTACAGTTTTGCTGAATGAGTGAATGATGAGCTCTAATGAGTTAGGAGATGTGTGAAAAATATTTCTTTTCCTCCATTCCCTCTCTCTGTTTTTTTTAATGCTGTCACTTTCTCCCTTTCTCACACATTCACATGCACGCTCTGACACCATTCGTTTCTCTGTCATGCAGACACACAACAATTTGCACAAATCCACACTCACACATGCATACACAAATACTCCTACACCTCCAGAAATAGAGGCAGCAACAGTCTCACTGAATCTCTCCGCCCCCATGTTGATAATGTCACCTTTTCAGAGTTTCATTACCTTGTGCTAACAATCAGAGAACATCTTTCTCTCTCTGCCGATCTACTCTATCACGTTCGCTCTGTCTTTATTTTGGGATCAGTGGGATGTTTGAAAGGAACTGTCATTCCATATAATTGCCACAGTTAATGCCGCTGCACTGTAATTTCTTCATCACATCTGGGCAGGAAAAAGATTTTATGATCCATTAGTGTCAGCACTTAAATGTAAACTGCACTCAGTGGAAATATTGGGCAAAGGGACAACAACATGGAACCGAGGTACATCATGAAGGAGGCTTCGTCACAATTACAAATTAAGAGAGCCCCTCAACTCTAACATCCCGTTGATCTTCATAGCTTCGAGTATTACTTAAAGCTGATTCGTTTTAGTTACAATGCAGTCCCAGAAAATCAAATCTTATTGTGTGCAGCCTGCCACAATTTGATTTATAAACACAAACAAGCAGTAAGCACATGGTAAAACAATGGTTGAGAAACTGAGACTTTATCCATGACTGAAGGTAAGACCTCAGGAGGGCTAATGGTCAGCGAGTCAGCTAACATGCCGAAGAACAACAAAAATACTCAAAATGAGCATCTAATGCTGTAATTACATTTTCAGAGCTTGCAGTTGTGTTTGGCTGTATTCACGGGCTGGCTGGGATAACATCCACTGATGTAAGGAGTACTGCCAAGAAAGCTTTGGAAGAATATACAAGACAACAATCAAATAAACATTCCCCGCTGAACAGAATGAAAACCGGTCATCCTGAGACATTAATCAACAATACCTATAACAAAATGCAAAAAAAAAAAATCTTCCTTACATACTGTATTGGTATACCCTGAAGCATTTACAACATCCAAATAAATATCCATCCCCTGAAGGGAAATTGGTTTCTTACAAGTCTAATGTGTTTCTCAACCTGGCTCACTTTGGAGAATAAATAAAATACAAAAACAAACCAACATACACTTGACAAGGAAAGTTTGATATCCTGCTCAATGCAACAGAAAAGAATTTGCCTAAGTGTGTTAATAATATCTTATAAATCCCAAAGATAACATTATAACAGAATAAAAAAAAACAGCATAAAGGGCTACATTGTATCTGCAGCTGATTTATTTTGAAGGTGATTTGCTGTGAAACCACCGTGTGAGGCATGACCGGCAGCAGCGGACAATTTTACTAGGTAGAATAAGTGTCCAGGAAAACTATTTGAAGGAA
Source organism: Rhamphochromis longiceps (assembly GCF_057381845.1). Taxonomy (NCBI): domain Eukaryota; kingdom Metazoa; phylum Chordata; class Actinopteri; order Cichliformes; family Cichlidae; genus Rhamphochromis; species Rhamphochromis longiceps. The sequence continues at coordinate 24,159,051 of NC_140566.1, read as the reverse complement.
GTCAACTATGCAGTTGAACAGATGGTCAGTGAAACCCAGGCCAACTAAACTGTTGCGCATTGGTTGGCTAAATCTCAGGGTTATAATCAGTGTTATGTAAACTGACGAGTGAAAGCGCTGCTGCTGCTGCTGTGTGGTCTGCCTCTGCTCTGTGGCCTGGCTTGGATGCTTCCGCAGTGCTGTTTGTGTTTAGTGTGCTTTCATGTGCAGGCGTCCATGTTTTTGAGATGACACCCCCCCCCACACACACACACACAAAAAAAAACCCCAAAACAAACAAAAAAGGCAGTTTGGCTATAAATCAAGCAGGACAGTAGGAGCAAAAGAGAGCTCAAGATGTGTGAGAGAGAAGCAGATAAATTCAGACATTTAGTGCAATTCAGATGCACTTGGTAGAGCAGAGATATTTAGGTGGCATAGTCACATCTCTTTCATGGAGACCCGAGTTAAACATTAAAATCAAAACAGCCGAATGCTGCAGTTACTGCAAATAATCCTTAAGTTGCATTTCCTCTAGTGACCACTAGAGGCTGGATAAAACAAGTTGTATTGAGGTGACTGTGTGAAACTCTGGGAAAGGATGAGTTTAGTTAGGACCTGGTGAAATTCAGGCACCACATGAAGAAATTGAAAGCTTTTCTAAATATAGAAAATAAATAAAACATATTTTAAAGCACAACTTTAAACAAACGGTCAAAATTGAAGTTATATTTGTAGCAGAAGACATAAAAATCAGATAATTCTCAAATAAATAATGCTGGCAGAAATAATAGTAAAATTACTTCTAATTTCCGTAAATATTCTAAGCTGTATTTAAATTGTCTTTCTCCCCTTTTACCATTCCTTGGAAACTCTTTTTTGATTATAAAATTATTCAAGTTTTTTACACTGGTCCCGTAAAGGTCCTTTAAACGAATCCCTGGCTGTTTTCTTCTTGTATTCAAACATAAGACACACCATAAAAACGAAATACATTGTTTAGATTTTAGATAGATTTTAGCACCACAAATCAAACCACAGAGTAAATTTTATATATGCAGTGCTATTGTTGCAAGCAGCTGTAAGCATGTGTGCATTTGTGTCCATATTCAATATGATTGCTTTATTTTACATATACCCATGTGGCCTGTGTGTGTCAGCAAGCATTTCAGCTTGCATGGATGATTCATACACACATCTACATAGGTACCATATCTGTATATGAGTGTGCATGACTGCATATATGAGTTCATATAAATGTGTGTGTGTGTGTGTGTGTGTGTGTGTGTGTGTGTGTGTGTGTGTGTGTGTGTGTGTGTGTGTGTGTGTGTGTGTGTGTGCACCTATGCTAGCGTGTGGTACACTGGACTTGGCCTAAAACTGTGAGTCAGAGAAGATGTCAGCTTTGGCTGATTGCAGAAAGCAGCTCACAGAGGGGAAGCACTCTTTTGTCCTCTGCACAGCCTGATTTATTTCTCTGAACAACTGATTGAGGCAAGTCACTCCTAATACTCTGCAGAAGGAGAACTACAGACAACAGTGACAGTGGATTTGTGTCTACTTGTGAAACTGCTAGAACGACAGGTACCCAGCAATTTGGTGATATTAGCTTGTGACTACATTCAGGTTCACTTAGTGCCTCCTTAAAGTCATTTATTAAAGGAACTATGCAAACACTAGTAATATATGGATTCACTGTTAGTGTCCCTTCTTCTTAGTACCACTTATGGATAACACTGCAATGAAAATCTTTCCACTATACTTGCAAGAGTTTTGTCCTGATTGGAAGGCTGAAGCATAAATGATGAAATTGGAATCCAGGTGGAGACGAAGACAACACACTACAGAACAGTGCAAAAGTCTTGAGACTTGATACATTTTGAGAAAAATATTTTGTTAGAACAATGGGGGAAAAGGTGTGATGACTTGTTGAAAAATGCACAAACTTACATGAAAATTAAGTATATAAAGCAAACATTAAGTGTGTAAGCTTGATAGTCAATATTTGACATCACCTTTAATCTTCAACATAGTTTGAACTCTCTTAGTCAAGCTTTCTTAATTGTTCAGATTTATTCAAGCAGTCTTCCAGGCTTCTTGAACTGCATTCTGACCTGAAACAGTTACACCTGTACATTTTACTGTCCTGCTGTACAGTCCATGTGACAAAATAATATGGGTTTGAGGGTTTGGGATCATTGTCATGCAGAGAGATAGGCATTTCCAATCAGATGATTTCCAGATTCAAATCAGTTCAATTAAATATTATTAATACAGCACCAAATCACAACAACAGTCTTCTCAAGGTGCTTTATATTGTAAGGTAAACCCTACAATAATACCCCCTATGAGCAAGCACTTTGGCGACGGTGGGAAGGAAAAACTCCCATTTAACAGGAAGAAAACCTCCAACAGAACCAGGCTCAGGGAGGGACGGCCATCTTCCACGACTGGTTCCCGTGAGAGAAGGAAGACAGGACAAAAGACATGCTGTGGAAGAGAGCCAGAGATTAATAACAAGTATGATTCCGTGCAGAGAGGTCTATTAACACATAGTGAGTGAGAAGGGTGACTGAAGAAGAAACACACAGTGGATCATGGGAATCCCCCAGCACCCCTATGCCTTTGCAGCATAACTAAGAGAGGATTATGGGTCACCTGATGCAGCCCTAACTATATGCTTTAACAAAAAAGAAAGTTTTAAGCCTAATCTTAAAAGTAGAGATAGTGTCTGTCTCCCAAATCCAAGCTAGAAGCTGGTTCCATAGAAGAGGGGCCTGAAAACTGAAGGCTCTGCCTCCCATTCTACTTTTAAATACTCTAGGAATAACAAGTAAGCCTGCAGTGCGAGAGCAAAGTGCTCTAATAGGGTGATGTGGTACTACAAGGTCATTAAGATAATATGGGGCCTGATTGTTTAAGACCTTGTATGTGAGGGGCAGTATTTAGAATTCAATTCTGGATTTAACTGGGAGCCAATGAAGGGAAGCCAATATAGGAGAAATCTGCTCTCTCTTTCTAGTCCCTGTCCGTACTCTTGCTGCAACATTTTTGATGATCCTACATGGTGGGTCATAGCTGACAACACTTTTTTGTATTATTAATTACATCATGTTTGACAAGATCCACAACACCACTGTCTGAAATCTAGTCCCAAACCATGACAGAGCCTCCAACATGTCTTACAGAAGGCTGTAGACACTCACTGTTGCACTTCTCTCCTGACATCATCAATACATACTGATAATGATTTGAACAAACAATTTAACATTTTGATTCATAAATCCATAAAACCCGTTGCTAATTTTAGTCCAGTTATTGTGTAATGTGGCATACCTCAGTCTTTTCTCCCTGTTTCCTTGCTTAAGAATAATTACCTATCAGGTACCCTTTCATTAAGAGCATGTCTGAAGAGGTTTTGGCAAACTGTGGATAGATCACACAAATGCATCTCTCAGGTCCCATGTCACGTCTTTGCATGATTTTATTTTCTATTTCTTAAGGACATGACTTTCATATACTGTTCACCTGCTGTTTTAGGCCTCCGCTTGTCCAGCTTCTTCCATCTTTCAAGGGACAAACTGCAAACTGTGCAGTTTGAAAATGAGTAAAAAGGCACTCAATGCCCAAAGAAAAACTTTGACAGACATTCAGAAAGCCTGGAGAACTACTGGTCAAGACCTCTTTCAAAATGGCAAAAGGTCTGACTCTTTGGAATTAAAACATAAAGAAATAAGGAATGATTCAAGACATTTCCACAGTACTTTACATCCAGGTTCAAAGGCCACACCAGCACCAGAGTTTAAACCAACTGACACCATGAAATGCACTAGCCCTGTGGATAATAAAAAAGGCAAGTGCAAATCACCCTTCACTGCAGTAATTGAAATAAAGTACTGCACTTGAGTTTATATCTCCATCTCTATCTCCTGGTAGAGCCTTAGATGGAGTCAGCCAAGGGGGGAGCCCTGCCTGTTGTTGCATATGGACAGAGTAATCTAGAGTGGACTAAACAAAGCTAAAATGTGCAATTGGCTAGAACAGCCCAGAATCATGGAGACTGGATTTCCAATCTAGTGACGTCACATCCCAAATTAAGACACTTTTGCCTTGCGATGTGCATACTCCTCAAGAAATATACTGGGACTCTCTCATATCATGCTTCATCTATTTTTTAAATGTTCTTCAAAGCCTGCAAATAATTTGAAATTAGACTGGAGCTACAAATAAAGCTGAGTTGTTAAAGATTGTGTCACAGTGAGACTGCATGTGTTGACTAAACTTAAAATAAGAGTACAGTAAAAGCTTTCAGGGTCATGGGCCACTTTTTCTCTGAGACACAACAATCCTGATGCTTCAAGCGCATCCACAGAACATCCCAAACAGCAAATAACTGTCTTCTGGCATGTGCGGTCACGTGGCACTTGGGCAACAGAGAATGCAAAAACATATTGACTCTGTGAACACATAGAGGAGTTGGCAGCTGGTTGCTATTTGCGTTAATGTGTCATTAATACAAGACTGCAACACGTGGTGTATGAAAGCCAATTTACCGCAGTCAGTACTTTAAGATTGTGTAAAATGAAACAACTTATCACCACATACAGCACTTTGATGGATGCACAAAAGGAAGGAAGAGGGGAAGTGAGAGGGGGTGGAGGCGTAGTTACTCAACGCTTCTTTCAAAATTCAAAAACACTGTTCACAGCGAGTGATTATTTCCACATAACCTGCACACCTCTCACCTAAATTACCATCATCCATCTCTCTCTGCAAACACATACACACAGCTCACTTCACTATCCGTTCCCATCACCTGTCCAGAGATGGAGCTGTGAGGAGCCAAGTCGCCTTTGTTTGCCATTTGTTTAAGCGGAGTCCCTAGATATTCATCTTAACTGATCACTTGCAATGTTTGGTAGAGGCTCTACATTGTTCCCCAAGAAGAAGTCCCCCTCTTCGGCACAACGGAAGGTTAATAAAACGCCAGGAGGAGGAGAAGGAGGAGGAGGCGAGGAAGCAACGACAGTCATACTTTTCCCTCTCCACTATCCATCGCGGGCGTGCGCGTCGATTTGAGCGCACACGGGCACGTGTTGGTTGTGCATGCGCTCAAATCGAGTCACATGCAGCGGTGGCGTCTGGCTTTGGGAGAAGGGAGGCAGCTTGAGACGATACCCCACTTGCATTCTGATAGCATTATGAGCTGGGTGGGGTTGTGGACCTGTTAAATATATATACACAAACACACACCCGTGCAGCATCAGGTTAAGAGCGGAATGGGCAGAGTGCAAGTGTGTGTATGCGTGTGTGAGGTAGTGGATATGGTGGTAGGGGTCCTTGTGGAATACATTTTCATAGATAGATTGATAGATAGGTAGATGAAAGACATGTCTTATTGAATACAGACATAAAGGAGGCATACAAACCCATGACGTCCGTCACAACTAATCACTCACATGCACTACTTTAACCACGCGTGAAGAGGCACACACATACACACACTCACGCTCACAGAGGAAACGTTGCACTGCAGACCAGACTGACGTGACTACACTGCCAGCTCACTCTGCCTGCTCTGATGAAAATAAACCCCCAGTCAAAACTGAAGGCGAAAAAAAGAGTTGTTCCTCTGTCAAAATCATTCTAGGATCAACAGACGAGATTTATAAGAGGCTTATGCGACCATCAGTCATAGTGATATGATGTAAACTGCCCATAAGAATGCCCTTGCTTTCCACTTATGCCTTCTTTCAGAGTCCTTGGTGATGAAAATGTCCCCTGATTTGTAGTTTAACTTGAAATACGCAGACGACTACAAAAATATACGCCGGTTATCATAAGCTCGTTTTTTTCCCTCCCTTGCAGATGCACGCAGCTCAGCGCTCCTCGTCGTTCTGTGCTCAGTCTGGAGCGGCGCGGCTGTAGCAGCAGAATATTTGGCTGTAAACAGAAACAGTGTTGGGGTCTCGATGCGAAACGTGGGTTTTTAGTAGACGGCGAGTGATTCGAGGAGGATTTTTTTTATTGCAGAGAGAGAAGCTCGTGTCATCAGTGCAAGCTGGTGAGGGAACACGATTTTCTTAACATTGTGGATGTGTCTTTTCCCCCCGCTGGTGCGCGGGAATCTGTGCCATAGCATCGTTTTTTAATTCATTTTTCCTCTTCATTGCGAGAACTCACTGTCCGTTTTATAGCCGTAACTCTTGTCCATACGATGTCCTAGCTGTTTCAGGTCGTGAGACGGTCTTTTTGATGAATGTCAATATAATCTCTTTGGAAATCATCACGTAGGAGTCAGGGAGAGAGGGAGAGCGAGATGGTGAAAAAATAACAAGGAATTCCAATCAAAAAATGTAAGAGGATTTTTATTTAGCGGCCAGTGAAAAGAGATTAGTGCGACAGCAGTGGAAGTTAAATTGTGCTGCATATAAAATGGGCGGGCTTTTCTTTATATTAGGTCTGCACAGCCTATTCTAAAATTAAATAGTCTGCGCTTGGACATAGTCTGTTTGGTGTGCGCTTTATTTACAGATACGGTCGGTGAACAGCAATAATTTGGAGGGGGATGTCGGTACACAGACCAGATTTGGTAGTTTAGCAGAAGATTTCTCCTTTTTTTCTTTTTTTTTTCTTTGCTGCTGACAGACTGAGAGTTGAACTCACTACGGCACCACCAATGAACAGTGAGAGAGACCTGCGCATATCGTCAGCAGCCGCTTCTCCAGCCTCAAGCTAAAATTCGTCTGATCTGAGATCACAGAGGATTTTTTCTCATTCAGTCCGGCTAGAAAAGCTATTCGTAAAAGTTTGAGGATATAGGCAGCGGGCAACGAATATACCCCGACTCATCTGCTGTAAGTGATTTCTTCGTTTTTTTTTCTCGCCTTTCTGTCAGGCAAAAGCGCGAGAGAACAGTCGGATTCAGAAAGGGATGGTTTGTTGCTGGACACCGCTATAACCGAAGACGAGTTTTACAGGGGAGGAAGGGGCAGTTTGTCGTCGAAATTAGAAGCGATTTGGGGGATTTTTAAAAATGATTTCTGTGGAGAACACGAGCTGCTTGATGTTTTGAAGGGAGGCAGCTTGGTTTCATCACCACGGACAGCGCTCCGAATAAAATAGCATCAACGTACATTTGCTTAATTACTCTGCCACGCACGAATCCGATCGTCATGCATGTATTTAGAGCATCCATGCAACGATGCCAGTTGCATGCCAAATGTCTGTCCGTGTCAAATATGTATTCATATGTTGTTGGGGACAGGGTGACATTTCCTCTGAATAACTTAGAAAGTGTGCCTATGCGGGATTTTCTCCTCCGTTCCTTAATCTGTAGTATCCTCGCTTATCAAGTCCTTGTCAGCCTCGGGATTTATTTTCATTTCATTTCATTTTAACAGAGCAGTGCATGTTCATCTCACTGTGCATCCCGCTCACTGTGCATCTTGGCACACCACAGCCAAGTATCAGGGGTATTGTCTTCTATCTGGGCTGTGGTTCTTTGGCACCATTTTATGGTCGTTTGTGAAATTTTAGCGCTTTTTTTAATAACTTAGTAACTGGCCCTCTCGTGGACACACTGAATATGCTTTCAGGAATGGATTGTGATTTGGGGCATTGTGATCTACATGCACAATAACCCTTTCTATCGTCTGTACACTTTATGACCCGACTGCCACAGCTAAATGAATAGAGATGCAAATATTGGTCTTTTAGGGCGATTTGGTTTAATACTGCGGTAACGCAGTTTCAAATTATAGGGTATTAGAGGAGGCTGTGTACAGGTGCTACAAGCTCACGGGGGTGTTATGTGGTCAGTGATGTGTTTCCTTGTTATTTCTGCTTAATTATTATGCGCTACAGATGCAGCCATATCCTATGCATATGGATTAAGCATCAATTATGAGAAATGTGTTTACACCGTATGCCTTTTTGGTAATCAAAACGTTGATCAGTTCTTATCTCTCTCGTGGCTTGGGTGTAGAATGTGGCTCTGTCAACGTGACATGTAATGCAAAATTTGATGTCAAATCTTTGATGTAATGTTGGATGTAATGGCCCAGTACATCAGTGCATGTGGCTTGGCTATTTGGTTTTTGATTCATGTGCTGTCAGTGAATCTGTTAGTGATGTTGAGAGTCAGGACCAAAAAACCTCACATAAAGCATCCTGGTCCATAATCATGTTTGCTGGTGTTTTACCACATCCTATTTGCTGACACTGAAATATTAGGAATGACGGTGTGCCACTGGCTCATATGACTTGATAATGATGTCCATTCTCTCTCTCTCTCTTTCTCTTTCTCTCTCTTTCTCTCTCTTTCTCTCTCTCTTTGTCTCTCGCTCTCTCTCTTTGAACCCCAGCAGTGAAAGGTCTTCATATTGCAACCATGTGTGGACGGGGCCGGACGCTCTTTCTGTATCTGTGGGCTTGCTTGCTTTTTACCAACAGCGTACTGTTTGGGAAAAGGTAAGAATAAACTTGAACTTGTGATTGCACATATCCTGTATTTCTATCGGATTCACTGGACAAATCATTAAAGTCACAAATCTGCATAAGATGCCTCACAGATTCATATCTATGTCTTCACACTGTTAACATGTTTTGGTTTTGAAGGCTTGCACAGTGCTAGAGGGGGAAAAAACAATGTTGAGGGTGGTCATTCTTGTAGGCATAGATACAGCCCATACGATCATGCTATTATTGGAACTCTAATTGCACATCACGATTTGAAGATCAGATTGCATCAGGCAAAAAATAAAAAATAATTGTGGGCACTTTTATGAAAAAGCAGAAGTACCTTTTAAAGCTGGTGTCTTTGCTTACAAAATGGTCAACAGGCTTGTACTGTAAATATGTCAGTGAATCAGCTAAACATGGAGGTAACTAGTTCTGTTCACCTGAAATGCTGATAGTCTGTCTTACTACCTATTGCTTGGTGTATTGGGCTCCTCTCTATTAAAGCATATTCACTGTGGTTGTAACTGGGGCATCCTCACAGGACACCTCCATGCTTTTAATTGCATAGTGGTAATATTAAGTGGCGCATAGTGGGGGGAAGATGAAAGCCAAAATAGCCTCTATCAGCTTTATCACAGTGTTACACTTTTTTTGGTTCACTAGCCATGCAGGACACATTTACATTCCTAGATTTCAGTCCTGGGTTGTGTACAGTAGATGGTGTGTGTTGCACAGAGACATTTGGCAAGGGTTATTGCACATGTGTTTTTTGACGGTGGCTTCAGGGACAGCGGGGGTTGAGTTACACACACTTCTTCTCAGTGTCAACACTGAAGTGTTGGACGTCAGCTAAACCTGAAGCAAACCAGCAAGGACAGAGAGGGAGAGGAAAGTTGAAAAAACATGACACAATTTAAAAAAAAAATACTGCCATGCATTAATTCCTATACGATTCAACAGCGAGAAAACATAAAAGCATACGGTTAAAGATTCAAGAACACAAATCAGACCGTTCCAAAAGGACAAGTGATTTATTAAATAAGACCATTGGAACTTTAACCCCTTTTTAAATCACGTGTACAATATTGGAGAAACTAAAGGGATTGGATCTGCCTCACAGCTGAATAATCCAGGAAGGCAGTTAACTTCACTGGAGATGACTTGATGGTCCAGAATGCTTTTTCTGTGTCACAAAAATACACATGGAGCATGAAGGTTGTGTCTCAGATAACACGCCTTGAGAACATGCAGAAGACATATAAAATGTTTCCCATTTTAAATATTTGATGAATTGCAGCATCTCTGTATTTTTAACTCATTGTTTCCAATTAAACACAACAGCAGCTTTAGCTTGCGAAGCACTGACTTGCAAATAGAGGGTCTGATTCATGGGGTTTGATATGTTGTACATTAGAGAAAATCTAAAAGTACTCATTACCTTACTGAGGAACTGTCAACGCAAACTGCTAAGCAATTATCACCCAAAGATTTACTGTATAATCCAGTCCCCTTTTTGAAGTCAAATATAAAATCACGAACACAAACACACACACACACACACACACACACACACACACACACACACACACACACACACACACACACACACACACCTTGGGGGATTTAAACAAGACACGGTAATCAGGAAGACCTAGAACTCTGCTACAGCATGTTGCCAACGAAAGAAATTGCCTTATAATTAGATATCCGGCTGACAAGATAGACAGATATAGAGAGAGCGAAGGAGGGAGAAAGAGAGAGACAGATACAGGTTAACAGAGAAAGAGAGACACTGGCAGAGAGTGTGTGAGCAGCATTGTTGCTGTTCAGATGACCTGTAGATGGGGATGGTGTACAATGTTTCAGTAGGAAGTAGCCCCTGGCTGATAAACATGTGTATTCTTCCACATCACCTTTTTTCTGTATTCTTTTCTTGTCCTCGACATACAACTCTAACCTCTACACTCAACTATTTCCCACATATAGCTTAAAAAATATCTGCCCCTAATGAGGATCAAAGTTTGTCAAGTTAAGATAAAATAAATGTCATTCAAGAAATGTGAAAAATGATTTAATAGATAGATTGACAGTGAATTTTTCCAATTAGTTTTACCGATTATGAATATTTTCATTGCATCCTGTTAAATACCTGTTGACCGTAAAGGAGCGTGGCTTGTATTCTATATTGGTGGAGATTATAAGAGGAAGGCTATATTTTGGGGTGTCTTACTCTAGTTTGGCAAATATGAAAAATACCAGATAAATACTGTGAAAATGGGAAATACACAAAACTAAGGCAAAGTAGACTGTGATTTATTTTAGTCTTAGCTGATGTGCCATGTATGCGGTTTGTGCTGTCTGTTTTTATACATAATTGGCTCCTCAGACCAGAACAAAAAAGAAAAAAATTATTATTATTTTGAATTACAGCACTTCAAAGCAGTTACCGACTGTGTTTATGGGCGAAGAAATTGCTCATCAGTCTCTAAAGTTTGAATGCTTTTTTTAAATGTATTTATTAATTTTCAGAGAAAAGTGGACACTTGTGAATTAAGGGAAACTGGAGGCAGAGTTAGATTAAGCATCTCTTAAAAACCCATGCGGATGTGGATGGTGCATCCTTATTTACAAAGAAGTGTTTAGCACGTTAATGTTGAAATCTGTAGGCTCTGCCTCAGACCTATAGCTTTTTTTGAGAACTATGTATCTATGTGGTTGTGGCAGTCGAAACTGTATCTTCACTTTTCCAAGGCTTTTGAGTCTCTATTCCCTTGTTTTTTGTCTTTTTAGACTATACATTGAAGCTTTAACTCCCATTCTTAATAGGCGTCACTCTCCCACCCGCTATCCCTCCTACTTTTCCCTCCAACCTTTTGCAGGTCCCCGCTAACTAATCTCGATGACCTCTCTCTCTCCTTGGAGCTTTTCAGCTAGCAGAGCTTGTTTCCAAACACTTGCTGTTTATTTTGCATGCAATCAAACCAAATCCCTTTGGCACAGCAAAGGAGGCGAAGATGATAGCAGAATAAAATATGCTGTTGAAGATAATCATTGTGCTCTCATATATGGAAGCTTGTGGGTGCAGATGGTACATGCATGCATTCCTTCATAGACACACGTGCTCTTTCACTGCAGTCCTTGTGCTACACATTGTAATTAGGGGCTGTATCCCAGATTATGAGTGCGTTGAAATATTTATGTGTGGAGATGCAAACCCTCCTCTAACAATTACTGATTGTGAGTGTTTTCAGCATTGCTCTAAGCATTTTGTTTCATGTTGTTCAAAGAGCACATTCAGCAAGGGCTTTGTGATCTAAAAGACCATATTAAGGCATCAATAATGTATTATGGTTTCTCTATGTCTACTCTGTATTTCACTCTCTATTTTCTCTGCTGAGTGTACCTACACATACGGTACATGCTATGCAGCCCACACGCCCCACTAATAATAAATAAATAAATCCAGTGTCAAATTGGTCTCACTATCAAGTCAACACATACTGACGTTTGGGATGGACCCCCCTTGGCGTAGCATTTTAACACACTGGATACCCCTTGAGCCATTTGTCATTGTGCATGGTGGCCTGTAAAACTATAGCCAAATGCACCCTGCTGTGCCATCACTGTTATGGGATGAGACAATGGCAGAGAGGTGGCTAACATGTAAAGTTGTTCTACTCCTAAACCTAACCATATAGTAACTGAGACTAATAAGTCAAAACTAATGTTTAGTTGAAATCAGTTCAATTCAATTTGATTTCTACAGGGCCAAATCAAACAACAGTTGCCTCAAGGTGCTTTATATTGTAAGATATAAACCCTACAATAATACAAAAAAACAGAAAACGACAACTGTCATATAAGCCCCTATGAGCAAGCACTTTGGCGGATGTGGGAAGGAAAACTCCCTTTTAACAGGAAGAAACCTTTAGCAGAACCAGGCTCAGAGGGAGCCATCTGCCCCGACCGGTTAGGGGTGAGCAAATGAAGACAAGAGAGAGACATGCTGTGAAAGGATCCAGAGATTAATAATAATTAATAATTAAATGCAGAAAATCACTCAGTGCATCATTGGAATCCCCCAGCAGCCTAAACCTATTGCAGTGTAACCAAGGGAGGTTTCAGGGTCATGTGAGCCAAAATAAAGTTTTAAGTCTAATCTTAAAACTGAAGGCTCTGCCTCCCATTCTACTTTTCAAAACAAAAGCCAAAGAAACTGGAACTCCTGCTATCACACTGAATAATAGCGCTCTTCAATGCTATCCACTAGCCCAAGTTCAATTTATCCAGTCATTTTTTTCAGTTGCTATACTTTGTCATCTGGCAAAAATGTAATCTGTGCTTTGGAATGTAATGCTATAGTGTGTGAACATGTTACGCCAAGTGGTTCTGACCAAGCGTCAGTGATGACTTGGAAGTGAGAATGTGCTAATAGTAGAGAAAAACTTGGCCTCATGGGATACGTTCGTTTCCAGTCCACCTCTGAACAATCACTTGCTTATTTATTTCATATCAATATGATCTGAAACCTTATGCTCGTGCTCACACACTGAATTCTAATTTAGCAGCTAAATTTGTCAGTGTCATATAGGATTTGGCTGAGTTTTCTTTGTGTTATCACAATGTGATTCACGCTGCATTGACGCTACCCATGTGCATTAACTACAAAGCTGAAACCGTCCTTCTTCCCCCTTTGATTTATAATACAGTTTGTTCTTACACAGTTGAGAGTTCTGACTGTGGTTTTAGATTCTAGCTGTGACTTTAAATCTTATTCTTTGCGTTCCCAGCTCTGGGCAGAACGGCATGACAGATCAACAGAAAGATAACACTACAGTCTTCACAAAGATCTTAGACAGCCTTCTGGATGGCTATGACAATCGCCTCAGGCCAGGACTAGGAGGTCAGTAAACCCAAGTCATTGCATATATTTTGTCCCACATAATGGCTGCTGTTTGTCTTCTTTTTTAAACTTGCAATAGAATAATCTCCAAGGGTTTAAATGTTACAGAGGGGAGCTTGCAGTAAGTGTCAGACTTTAAAAGGTAAAACAATCTGAGACCTGGCCCTTCTATCCTGCTTTTGTGTGTGTTTGTTCCTTCTATTGTCAACTATCCATTGACAAAAGACGGAAGCAAAATGGCAGGAATTCAAGGACAAATCCAGGAAATGAAAAGGTGCAAACTAGATAAAGAAAGAAAAACAGAGAGTAAAAGGGAAAGGAGGGAGTGATGATGTGAGAATTAGTGTGTGAAGGACACTGAGGATTGCACAGTATGATGCAGCAGGCATCAAACAGACAGGCGAATAAAACAACACCTGCTAGAAGTTCAGCAGCCAAGGGGAAGAAATTATGGATTATGATGGGTATCATTCATAAATTGTTCTGCCACAAACCTTTCACACACACACACACACACACACACACACACACACACACACACACACACACACACACACACACACACGCACACGCTCTCTGCAGCCCATTCCAAATGAATCCTCAGTGGTCCCATTTTGGCTATCAGCATTATGGGACTAGAATGGCACATTTCCAACAATGCAGCAATGCACAAATTTATTAAGAGATTAAAGCCCTGTCCGGTTTCAATAACAACAGAAATGGTTATTGACATCCAAAGTGGACATTTTTTTAAATGTTTTGTTTTTTTGTTTGTTTCTTGTGTGCATGTCTAAGTGCTAAAAATATTTCCGAATAGATTTAGTGCTTCAGAGGCTATAGCCAGGTGGTCCTGTGTTAACAGGTAGTTAGAAGCTAATGAATGCCACTGATAGTCACTCACTCAGCAATTTCCTGCTTCAACAGAGCGTGTAACTGAAGTCAAGACTGACATTTTCGTGACTAGTATTGGGCCAGTTTCGGACCATGACATGGTAAGACTCTTTTCGCCTCTATAAATGTCATTAGTTTTCTGGTATTCCTCCCCTCCATCTTTAGCCCTGCCTTATAGCCTTTCTGGACACAGTGTTCTTTAAGCTGTGAAATATCTATTGATTTGTAGATTCATTCTATTAACTTATGATGTGTTAATAAAACTGTCACCTGCAAACTAAATTTTCCGGTTCATGGTTTGTAAGCTCATGCTACAAAAATGCTGTGGTACCAGTGTATACTACAAAAAAAAAGCCTCAAATATCCTTCTTGTACAAGTTGGAAGGATAGACAATAAAATTACTTGCATTATTTTGGAACATTCACATGAACTAAAGTATAATTAAGAACAAATCAATACAATAACAAGCAAAATTGTGATTATGAGTGATTGATTATGACAAGCTTAAAGTTTAATCTGATTTAAAAACAAGTCATACTTTATTGTGTTTTTCTGCAGTTTGAAAGGTCAAGCTATTTGAACCCATCTGAAATTACAAGAAGCTACAAAATGCAAAGAAATATTAATAAACGTTTTTATTTTTTTTGTCTTATTTAACATTCAACCTGAAAACACACACACTCACACACACACACACACAAAATGTAAGTTGTTCCAACACAAGTGATCTTTACCCTGTTCACCAGAAACCAATTAATCTCATTTAAACGACTCACTACCCAGCCTTGATAAAAAATAAAAAAAAACACTCCTGTTATAAGCACGTGAAGTGTGTCTGCTCTGTTTGATATAATCTCAGTTAATTGCACTGGTTGACATACAGGCCACAACTATTTTGCTTCTGTTAAAGCCAGAAGGAAGAGCTGAGGAACATTTTCTCCATCTCCAGCCTTTCCCTATCCTGCTTTATTGCCTTGAAGCTCTGTTTCACTTCATACTAATTATCTTACGGGAACTGAGAGGCAAAGAGGCGGGGGAGAATAAAAAAAAAAACCCACGCTGTTCTGTAATTTTTACTGGCTCCCTTTACTCTGCCGGGCGGTCATGTGGAACCATTAAAATCTGCTCTCAGCTAGTCATTAGCTGGCTTGAAAATGAAATGTCCTCCTAATTTTGTGTCCGGTGCTTCCTTTTTGTGTTCGGTGTAATTTAGATTACTGAGCAAAGAAGTCCCCCCAAAGATAAATGCTAACAATGATCATTTTTGGCACTTACCTGACAATGCAAAACCAAATGGCCAGATAATTAATGATTCTGTATTTGCATAGGGCACATTAAACTGACCAGACAATAATTATGTAAATAACATAAAAGAAGAAAATGGAAAGGCAAAGCCACATATTACTGTTTGAAACACAGCAAAGTTACTGTACAAAGGAGGCATTCTTTAAAAAAAAAAGAATACACTTACCAGCCAGGAAACCTTCTTCTTCTATCCTTCTTCTTCTTTATGTTCGGCAAAACCGTTAATGTAAAAAGACAGTTACCAGCAGGGAAACTAGGCCAACCATAAGAAAGTCAAAGTGACATGAGGCAAAACGAAGAAAAAAAAGAGAGAAGAAAAGTGAGAACATGGCAACAGGGGAAAAATGAGGTTAGATTACTCAGCATCTTCCTCAAACCAGCTGAAGGTAAAAGTACAAAGAAAACTGCTACGAGGTGGTGGAGCACGACTTTTTGTTGACTTGTGTTTTTTTTGTCTGTGCCTCACCTGCTTCTTGTAGGAGTACACAATTGATGTGTTCTTCAGACAAAGCTGGAAGGATGAAAGATTAAAGTTCAAAGGCCCCATGGCTGTGCTACGTCTCAACAACCTGATGGCCAGCAAGATCTGGACCCCCGATACTTTCTTCCACAATGGCAAAAAGTCAGTGGCGCACAACATGACCATGCCAAACAAGCTTCTGCGAATCACAGAGGAAGGCACACTACTTTATACCATGAGGTAGGCCAATGTATTCTACTGCACTGGTGCAATAAAGATTTTAAAAGGAACTAGATAATGTTTTGAGATTGACTGAAAAGCGACTGGTATTATTTCATTACATGCAACATTTGATGAGGAATCTGGGCTAAAGGAACAGTAGATCTTAATGGTCTTAGCTGAAAAAGAAGAATTCAGTTATGGAAGACTGATGTGGAGAAATTGTGAGGAATGATGTGAAATTACTTAGCCTAGAGTTTCGCTTCGAGTTCTGAACTCCCTGTTCTAGTTGTGTCAGTCCTTCCCAAGACCATGTATTTAAAAAAAAAAAAAAGTCTGACATAGTTTGATGAGGACAGTAAAAGTTCATGTCAGTCCCTACAGCTGCAAGCCACACAGATGTATCCCCTAGTACTAATAACTGGACCTCAAAGTAACTATGTGTATCTTTTTTGAAGGTCTAAAAGAGATAAATTTGTTCCCAAGCAGTAAAAAAAGGTACTGGAGAGCTCTCACTAAAGGCACAGTGCTCTGCTTTTTTTTTCCACATTCTGAAGACGTGTATTATAAGCACATTGTAATTCATGAGTAAGACTAGGAAAGCGTTTCCAAGTGTATGAATAAATGATAATAAAAATGCACAGTGTAAAATAATGAATGCCTCCTTATTTAGCATTTTTTTTTAGAAGGTCCATTTCTGTACTTTTTACATTACGGTATAAAATTGTCATCAGAGGTTTAAGACTGAGCTCTATAAAATGCAAACCACAAATAATTACCCCCTGTCAAGGACACACATCAAATGGTACTGCTCCAGTGACAAGGCACCATAAACCAGTAACAAGGTTTTGTATTTTCTGTGTCCAGCTAGAAAACGTATATAGCACACGACTCAGACACAACAGCCCGTTATTTATTAAATTTTTTGTTTCTCAAGACACATTTGGTGTATTAATAAGTAAAAAATTATATTTGATTGATTCATAATAAATTTTAAATGCCATGGTCATAATAATGAAAGATAATGTCATCCAAGGTTGTCTTTATTCATGTATTTTTAATGGATTTGGTGGTCATCATTGGATTTTGTCAGCTAAACTTGCAAATGCTATAGGTCAGGTCTTGGTGTTTGGCATTAGAATGTGTTAAAAGGTATGAAATACTGGGTAAAAAAGCTTCATGTTACAAGTCACTATGTTCTGGAAAGGGCTGTCGACAGTGTTATCTGAGTTAATGTTTTATGTGCACTGCATCTACCCCATTTAATATAAAGAATATACTTTTTTTTGGCTCCTTCACACAAATATGATTTACCATACAACTATATTTATATTTTTAAGTTCTGTCACATTGATGAAGTGTTTCAATGCTTGCATTTTAATGTCTGTATTACGGTAAGGCACCATAAATTTCCAGCACAGATGTTAATGTCATTGTAACTGCAATAGCATTCGTCAGGAAAATACATTTGTATTTATTTATTTATTTTTTAACCATATTATGATTTATTGCTTTGAAGATGCCGCATGAACCATTGAGTTGATAAGGTGTGACACCTCAGTATCCTTCCACAGAGTTGGTTAAAAAAACCCATTTATGACAGTGCAAACCTCGATGCACAAAACAGACTGATGCTAATGTGAGATGTCTAAAGCAAGGATCATAAAGCATTTGTTTCAACATGTTTACTAGCAGGGGGAGGGGTGATAGGCGGAGCCCATATTGCTGTCACAGATGAGTGAGATGAGGGATAGATGGGAGATTAGTGTGTCACGGGTGGCCTGACATGCTGTTTTTCACCAGGCTGTCAGGAAATAGAAACTCACAGCTCAGGGAACTGGAGCACTTCTGTTGGTTTGGGGAAAAGTAGTAGAGCTTCGTTCAACAGGCGCTGGTCCCAACAGACTGGAAAGAAGAATAATATACCACATGTTTCTTGTGCCTAACTGTAATGAATTGTCATTCTGCCTTAATTCTACTGTCATCACACTTTCATTATTTTTCTGCCCGCTTTGCCACATGCTCTGTTTTCCTCTATACTCTGTTTTTTTCTAATTCACTGCCCATGTCTTTGTGAACATTTTCTAGGCTTACAGTAAGAGCAGAATGTCCTATGCATCTAGAGGACTTCCCTATGGATGCTCATGCTTGTCCATTGAAGTTTGGCAGCTGTAAGTAGCCTCTGTTGTCACTTATAATCTTATGCAAGTTAGGTTTCAAAAAGCTTGCAACACTGTGTAATCCTGTGGAAATTAAAACAAAATGCAATGATTTGCAAATCCATTAAAGCCCTATTTCCTTCAGATTAAAAAACCAGAAAACATTAAATGTTTGAACTGAGACCGTATGCTATTTGATGGAAAAATATTAGTTCACTTTAAAGTTTGATGGAAGCAACATGTGTTATAAACGTTGGGATAGGTCAGAAATAAATGTTACTAAAAAGAAATAACTGAAAGAACATTTTGAAATTATTTGGGTTAACTGAGAACAGATCAGTAACAGTGACTGGGTATGTAAAAAAAAAAAGCATGTTGTAGAGGCAGAAGTTCTCAGAACTAAAGACAGGCAGAGATTGATGGTCTCCAAAAAAAAACTGTCTACAAATTGTGGAACAATTTCATGGATACTCCAGCATCTACAGTACACAATATCACAAGATTTATAAAATCTGGAGAAATCTCTGTGCGCAAGGGGCAAGTCCAAAAATAAATCTAGGATGCCTGCGATCTTTGGGTCAGGGACATTTATAGAAATTGCTGTCTATTAATACAAATAAAGGCCTTACATATTTCACCAAGACCATGCTAAACTGCATAGTACATACAGGCATAGAATTCTGACCATTGATAGGTAAAGTGAATAACAATCATTATCTCCTGATTATATTACCTGTCAGTGAGTGTGATGTGTTAGTGAGCAAGTGAACATTTTGTCCTCAAAGTTGACATGTTAGGAGCAGGAAAAATGGGCAAGTATAAGAATTTGGGTGAGTTTGATAAGGGCCACATTTTGATGCCTAAACAAATCAGTCAGAGGATCTTCCAAACTGCAGCTGTTTTTGGGTGTTCGGGGTCTCCAATGGTCAGTATCTATTAAAAGTGGTCTAACGAAGGAACAGTGGTTAACCACAGACAGGGTAATGAATGGCCAAGGCTCATTGATGTTTTGGGGGAGCGAAATCTAGCACGTGTGGACCGATTCAACAGACAAGGTACTGTAGCTCAAAATGCAGAAACAGTTAATGCTGGTTGTAATAGAAGGGTGTCAGAACACACCGTGCATTACAGTTTGTTACATATGGGGCTTCAAAGCTGCAGACTAGTATAATATCACAAGATTTATAAAATCTGAAGAGATCCCTGTCCACCACTGAAAGCACCAGCAATGAAGAAGAACAGAGGAAAAGGGTAGCTGGTTTCATGAATCATGGTTTCTTTTACATCATGTGGATGTGTGG
This sequence comes from Rhamphochromis longiceps, assembly GCF_057381845.1. Lineage (NCBI taxonomy): Eukaryota > Metazoa > Chordata > Actinopteri > Cichliformes > Cichlidae > Rhamphochromis > Rhamphochromis longiceps. Next base: position 24,139,370 of record NC_140566.1, on the reverse strand, counting down.
ACTTGGTGCATGTGTGTTGCTTACCTGGGGAACACCTGGCACCAGGATGGACTATGGAATGCTTTGGGCAACGTTTTGCCTGGAAACCTTAGGTCCCGCCATCCATGCGGATGTTACTTTGACATGCAGCTACCTAAGAATTGCTGCAGACCATCTAGGTCCTTTCATGGAAAGGTCAGTCCCTGATCACTGTGGCTTCTTTCAGGAGGATTTTTTACCCTAACACAAAGCAAGCATGTTTCAGGAATAGTTTGATGAGCACAACAATTGGTTTGAGGTGTTCACGTGACCGCCAAATTCCCCAGATCTCAATCCAATCAAGCATCTGTGAGATGTGCTGAACAAACAAGTCCGATCCACGGAGTCCTCAACTCGCTACTGCTAACATCTTGGAGACCAAATGTTACTTGGTCTCCTCGGGTCTTAGATGCTTATGGACTATTTTTAAAAGATGATTGGATGCTACACAGTGGTAAATGTAGTAAACATGTCCCTGTACCAACTTTTTTTAGATAAATTGTTGTCATGAAATTCAAAATTACCTTTTTTTTCCTTAAAATCGTACATATGATGATGGCATTGTATTGTGAATAATGATTTTCAAATTATTTGATTTTGCAAATCACTGCATTTTGTTATTATTAACATTTTTTACAGCATCCCAAATATTTTTGAAATTGAGTTTGTTGATTATCCTGCTAGACACGCGAAGTGTAGACCTGTGTTTATCGGAGTACTCTAGATAGTATTGATAGTACCTTGCCAACTGTTCACTGGTGACAGCTACCTGTACCCTATATTACATTTGAAAAAAACCAAACAAGAAGAAAAGAGACACAAATAAAGAATATCAAGAAAAAAAATATGAATGTGGCAAAACTAAGCCAATAGAGAAGTGAATGTAACACCGTCTCTGTGCCACTTTTCAGACAGCTGCACAGCGTGACTGAGAGGACCAAGCCTTAACTGCTTTTAAATTGAACTCACTCCCTAAATATTTTAGTGATGAGCTCTCTTCCTTATGCTGCAGTCTGCAGTTGAGCCATCCTTTTCTCTGCAGTGGTGGAGCCACACTGCAGCTTTGACAGGTTGGGTGGCCGGAGGGAAGAATAGACTGACTTGTCTGGTTTAAGGTCATGTTGTCCTGATGGGAGGTTGTTTGCTTGTTTTCTTATAAATTAAGAGATGACATGATGTGTCATGACATAATGTGACACAACATCAACTCACATTATAACACATGTGAGAAGATATAAAATATATATAGGCCATAGACAAAAAAATAATAATATAATAAAGATAATTGGAAAAAATGTTTTCTAAGGTCTGTGGAAACTCACTGGATAAAAAAGGGGCATAATGTGCTTGGATAGCAAATAAGCCATGATAGACAGCACTGAGGTGGTAAAATGGGAGAATAGCAGACAAGAAGACAGGATGGTACAAAATGAAATGAGGTAGGACATGAAGAATTAAGAGCAAGACATCACTTCAGATTTATCTTTTTTTCCACCTGGTATCCCTGGCAGCTCCAAAAATATAATGTTCAAGGCAGCTAGGGACGGCAAGACACCAGGAGCACAATAATTCATAACTTCTTACTCTTTTGTTTCTTGTCAGATGCCTACACTAGAGCTGAGGTGGTGTATGTGTGGACTAGAGGGGCTGCCCAGTCTGTAGTGGTGGCAGAGGATGGATCCAGATTAAACCAGTATGATCTGATGGGGCAGCATGTGGATTCTGGTGTGGTCCAGTCCAGCACAGGTAGGTGTCATTGTGGTTGTAGGTCTGCTCTTCATTAACTGGTTTGTTGTAAATTAAATGAATGTCTTTTAAGGGATTTTTTCTTCAGTTACTAGACATTTTAATATTCACATGGCATTTATTTGCTGGGAAAGATCAATACATAAAGAGCCATGTAGATCCTTTTGTTATCCTCTTGAGGTCTTCTTGTTAATTATTTCTAAATGCTCAAAGGATGGTGTAGACAGTCTGAATTTACAAATTTTGAGAACTGCATCAATGCATTGGCATCTGTAGTGGCATCACTTTGAGCCTCACAAATGACAGACTATGTCCCACATACTTATTTCCCTACTGGCCACCACATCTTTTTTCCATCCACCTCATTTTGGTTGATTGATACTGGCAAAAATTAGTCGCAGCATAAAATGGGTGACCTGTTTGCAGTGATGTTAGCTGCTGGAAATAAAAAGTAATGCTTAATCCCAGGCCTCCATCCTTTGTTTGTTTTACTGGAAGCAGGCCCCCAATTGACTTAATACCATCTTATTATTATTATTTTGTTTTGTTTTAGTTATTTGGGTCTCTGGAAAACCTCAAAATCAATGCATTCTTATGCCCACTTTAAGTCCCACAAGACAAACCATGCCAATAAATCTCAAGCACAAAAACAGAAAAAAAAAAACTGAACAGAAGCAGAAGGGCAAAATACAGCAAAGCATTTATGGCACATAGACAGACTCTATGAGCTATTTCAATCTTGTACTTGTTTTGATGGTACAAATTTGTTGATGAGTTTGTTCATTTGGAGCATTTTCCAATTGGTGGTTTATTTTCACAGAAAAAAAAAAAAACAAAGAAAAATCCATCACTTAACCTTGTGATAACTTATTGTTCACCTGTATCTGAAGAGGGAACAAGAAAGGGAAGGGGGCGTTGTGTTCTAGTCACTGCCATGTACTTTAACATGAGACAACAACAGTGTTAATATGTTTTCATGACAATGTCAAATATCTGAGCTAGATAAAACTATTCTAGGAAAATTTACTTGAAAGAAACATGAAAATACTATCTTGCTCTGTACTATAATATAAGATGTTTATGAAGTCCGACGACTGAGCGGAAAAAGAGATTTTATAGTCATCATTTACAGTATCATGTTGCAGGTGTGAAAGTCTGATCATGTTCACACCACGAGCAAATAGTTTATTTTGTTCCCAAACCTAGACCACATCATTTTAAGCACCTCGATGTGGTTCTTTTGGGCTACACCCAAGCACATTAACTTTGCTCCCACCTGCCCAAATGAGTTGTAGCAAGGAAGAAAATGAACCTGATTTAGGCAGAGTTAAAAACCAGAGATGTGAAAACACCCAGTGTTCATGGGGCATTCACATTAGTAACTGGAATTGAGAATAATAAATAAAGTCCAAAGTCCATGCTCTAATTTTAATAGCTTTATCAATAAGTTTGAATAGTTTTGTCAATACAGAATAAACTGTATTAGAGATACGGTCCTTTTTAGTGTCTGATGACTAGTAGTGATAGAGACTATATAATCTCTGTAAAATCAGGTTTATTCCAGTCAGGACCACTTTTCTCAAAACAAGACAATTCTCTCCATCCGCCATTATTTATGCCATGGCTCTTTTCTTGAACACAAAGCAAAAAGGTAGAGAGGACTATTCCCCACCATTCCCCTTCCATGTTCATGTACAGTGGTGTGAAACAGTGTTTGCCCCCTTCCTGATTTCCTATTTTTTAATGTTTGTCACACTTGATTGTTTCAGATCATCAAATAAATTTAAATATTAGACAAAGATAACACAAGTAAACAAAAATACAGTTTCTAAATGAAGGTGTTTATTATTAAGGGGGGGGGATCAAAACCTGCATGGCCTTGTGTGAAAAAGTGATTGTATAGCAACTGCAATCAAGTTTTTGCTATAAACTGGCAATGAGTATCTTACAGCGCTGTGGAGCGTCTTTGCAAATTTGTTGTAATTCAGCCACACTGGAGGGTTTTCAAGCATGAACCGCCTTTTTAAGGTCACGCCACAGCATCTCAATCGGATTCAGGTCACTCCAAAGTCTTCATTTTGTTTTTCTTAAGCCAGTAAGAGCTTGACTTGCTGTTTGGAATCATTGTTCTGCTGATGATGTTCTAATGTTCCTTTTGCTCAGCAGTGGTTTTCGTCTTGGAACTCTGCCATGCAGGCCATTTTTGCCCTGTATATTTCTTATGGTGGAATCATGAACATTAACTTTAACGGAGGCAAGTGAGTCCTGCAGTTCTTTGGATGTTGTTCTGGGGTCTTTTGTGACTTCTTGGTTGAGTCCTTGCTGTACTCTTGCGGTAATTTTGGTTGGCTTGCCACTCCTGGCAAAGTACACCACTGTTCCACGTTTCTGCCATATGTGGATAATGGCTCTCACTGTGATTCGCTGGAATCCCAAAGCTTAAAAAATGGCTTTGTAACCTTTTTGAGAAATTGAAACAAAAATTCCAAACATGTTATACACCATAGTTAATCTATGCTCTAATGGGGGTGGGGAGGGGGGCAATCACTTTTTCACACAGGGCCCTGTAGGTTTGGATAACTTAATCAATGAAATCATCATTTAAAAACGGCATTTTTATGATGTATGTTTAATTGTGTTATCTTTGTTTAATATTTAAATTAGTTTGAAGATTTAAAACATTTAAATGTGACAAACATACAAAAAAACTGAAAATCAGGAACACTTATTCACACCACTGTATGTGGAAAACTGGAAAAGCTGATGTGAAGATGACATTAGTTGATCTGCTGAGATTGAGATAAGTTTGTCTCCATGTTGGGTCAGGCGTGGCTAAACTAATGCTAGGCTCGATTTTGTACATGTACATATGACCACAGTGTATAAATAATGCTCTTCATGAAATTTAACAAATAGCTTTACTTGCTTTAACATTTGTCAGACAACAAAACAAAATAAATGAAAATAAAAAGATGTTTCCAGGCTGGAAATATTGCCTGGAAACATATGTAACCTAGCTCAGTGAAGCTAAGGGTAGACAGATACAGAGAGACAGGAGTAAGATGCACTGCCAGGCTCATCAACTCACTGTTATTTGCTATCATTAAAACTGATTGCTTTTCGATCTCGTAGTGATTTGTTTGTTTTTTGTTTGTTTATTTGTTTTACCAGAACTATTTTCTACCTTATCAACGCTAGCTAATTTGCTAACAAAATGGGAACCATGTCTCTAGCCTAATTTGTAGATCACTACGTGGGATTGGCCTGGCCACCTCTGGTCAGTCTCAGTCTTAAGAAGTAAACCAAAGCAGTGGTGTTAACGCTCGTGAAAAATACACAATAATTCCAAAAACAGACTTTTATTTCCCCAATTTAACAGCTAAAACCATAACTTTTTCCCAAAACTTAAATCATTGTGTACAGCTTTTAATTGATTTCTGCATCTTCAGGACAATCCTCTCAGGTAATTGTCTAAGAATCTATGCTTATATCCTAGGGAATACTCTTGGCTTTCTGTGAAAACATAAAGGAACGTAAAGACAACACTGTTTCCATCACAATGTTACTTTAAAATATGGCAATTAGTGTTAAAGAGATACCAAATTGCATTGCTCCATATCAAAAGAACTAAATGCATCATAAAAGCTCTTTCTGTGTTGATAAAAACCATGGCTAGGTACTTCAATCTAGTATCCATAAGTAAAGTTTTTTTTAATGATTGTAAATGTTCAATGCTTTCTGTCTGTGAACAACAGGAGAATATGTTGTGATGACAACCCACTTCCACCTGAAGAGGAAAATTGGTTACTTTGTGATCCAGACATACCTACCCTGCATCATGACAGTTATCCTCTCCCAAGTGTCTTTCTGGCTCAACAGAGAATCTGTCCCTGCCAGGACTGTCTTTGGTGAGTTGTTTTTTTTTTTCTTTTTTCTCTTCAAAACATCTTTGGCTAGAGGCCATCGTCAGAAGTTTTCAAAACTGCTCTTGAAAAGTCTGAAAGATAATCAAATGATACATTAGGTAGTCACACAAAAGCTAGGCAACAAATCGACTAATTGCTTAAATCTATAATAACAATAATTAATATATTAAAAACAATAATAAAAAAGAATACAACAAAACTATTTAAAGCCAACACATGACTCTTAGACACACTGATATGAAATTATTTTCAATTGCATTTTTTACAATACCTTCTTTTAATTTACACATTTATTTAATGAAGAATACTTACTATTGATGAATACTTCAAACCAATAATATATCGCTTAAGAAATGCTTTGCTTTATTTTATAAAGTAATGCCATCTGCATTGTTTATTCAAATTAACAAAACAGAAAGTCCAAAAACACACTCAACATAATATTGTTTTATTCTGCAGTACTACATCTGGCATTTTGATTTTTGCCTCAATACATGCACAGAAAAGCGTGTGAACAACATTTTTCAGATTTATAACACAAGCTTGAGTTTAAGTTGTTTCTAAAAAGCTGTTGCTTAATGATGGTTTGATTTTTTGCTTTGTTTCGTTTTATTATTCTCTGATTTAGGAAAAAAAAGTATTTTTCCATAAAGTACTATTTCACTATTTTAGAAATATATAAATTGAAATAAATGGATGGAGGGGGAGGGAGTCAGCCTGGCTATGCTCAATGTTTTTGTAAAAAAAGACAGCCTCTAAAATTCACAAATTAAAATGTGTGTCTCATTTGTTTGTGCATAAACAGAAATGTAAAAAAAGGCGAGCTGCAAGCTACTTTTTCGGGGGGGTGTCGGATTGCTGGGAAACCTTATAGTCATGAACAACAACAACTGGCCATCTAGTAACCACAGTTTTCGAGGGAAAAATGGGTATTCTTAGACTGGTTGTGAGTTATTGCTGGAAGTTGCTAGCAGTTGCTGTGACATTACTAAAACTTCATGAGGTATACAGTGCTGCACTGAAAAGCCTCTTTGTGAATGCTTTGATAACAGTTTGCATGGCAGATGCTGACACAGCTGCAAAACAATAGCAAACTACTTTCTAAGCAATAGCGAAACTGTGAAAAATGCTACACAAACCAAAAGTCTTTTGAAATCTGTAGGTTGCAGTAGTAAGACGCAACTCTGAAATAAAATGTTCCAGTTTTCCAGTGTGTATCACACCTTTTCAAGTGGCAAGTGTTTGCGGACAAGTTGGTGTCTTTCATGCAAACTCTAGGTGACCGAATGTGGTTATAATCAAAGCAATCGAAAGGAGTTTTAGTGCATTGGTTTTTCTGACTGACTTCACCCAGTATCAGCCAGTAACCTCCCGCAATCACTCACCAGCTGGCCAGGGAATACACGTTTTCCCCTTGTGACCGGTGGTTGCCAGATGGTTGATAAATAGCCTGTAGGCTTTTTTAACTGAAGGCTAAGATGGCTATGTCAAAAACATATTTTAAAATACGTGAGATATACCAGACATTTTATTGTCTCTGTTCAGTACATCCATACTGTTCTATTCTGTTTTGTTTTTTACTAAGGCAAAAAGAGCGTTAATCACTTGTGGCAAACTGCAGTAGAATTTTAAGCTCAGTGTGAATTTAGATTTACGTGCTTAGAATGTTTGACTACAGCTACTGCGTGTTTGTGCCTGCTTGTGTACATCAGTGCATGTGAGAATGCGAGTCTACACGTGCACATTGGCCTGAGTGTGTGTGTTTGTTATGTGAATGTGTGTTTGTGTGTGTCTGATGGTGTGTATGTAGAGTGTATCTGTCTGTCACACTAAGGTCTTACATAATACAGCCCACAAGGAAAGCTCTTGCTAGTCTGCAGCATGCTCTGTAGCAGCAAAGCACGGCAGCAGGCAGAATGTCCTTGAGTTACCTCACCCTCCACACTTTCTTCTTCTTTTTTCTTTATTCTCCTTCACTCCCTCTTTCTCTCTTCATCTTCTTCTCATGAATGTCAGTGTCTCCCCTGGCCCACTACTTAAAGAGCTTTCCCGGAATCATTATACAGACACCAGATTTGCAGCTCTGCAGTCTCCAGCAGGTTTTTCTACTCTCCCTGCAATGTTTTGGAGTCCGTTTGTGTGAGCTGTGAGTTTCTTCGTGTGTGTATATGTATGTGTGTGTTTGTATGTGTGGGTGTGTGTATGTGTATGCCACAGCTTGCTACCTGAGGTGCTTGTCACGTGTTTAGGGGGGGATGAGGATGGCCTAGATTAGATTCAATCAATTATCTAGGGCGTGTGTGTGTGTCTGTGTGTGTGTATGTGTCCCTCAATACTGGTTGTGCTTCATGGGATTACATGTATGTAGTATGAGCATGACAGAGAGCAACACAGTGTCCCAGCACATTAGGATGACCATTCATATGATTAATATGCATCAGCAGATGAATGAGCCTGTTCTTGAAAGAGGTTAGTAATGCCAGTATCATCATGAATGAAGCATTATAAAGACAATCGATATCTTTCATTTCCATCTTAATCCTTTAACTATCATCAAAGTCAAACATTTATATGATCTTTCAGACCATTGTACACATGTTTTGCGCTATTATAATCGTAGGGTAGAATGAGTGCAGTATATATGCTTACTGTATGCAAAAGACAACATCATTAGGAAGGTACTTGGCATCATAGAGGGATAAGACAGGATTTGTTGTTCCAAAGTGTATAAACACTTTAAATATCACATCTGCTGCCAAAACATATGTCTAACATATTGCAAGTAACCCACATTTCCTTAAATCTTTGTCATTTTCATTCCTTTTTTCTTGTTATTTACTTATTTTATGGGCATTTTAGGTTGTTTTCATTTTCAAAGACTCTCAATAATGGTGAAAATAAAAATGCTTGATTACTATAATTATATCCATAGCTTTCCACACATACACATGGAAATGCATAATGTACATCTAGTGATATCACCAATAATTTTATGTGATAGGTTATGAGATATCACATGTGTCGGTGCTCTGGATGTTTGCTGCAGACTAGGAAAAAAGTGTTTGGGCACCTCTGTCCCTGTTTGTTGAAGGTCTCCTCCATGTATAAATTCACCTTGATATGATGTGTACAACTTTCACAGATTTGAAAGAAAACCCGTGGCACCTAAACCCAAATCTCTTGTCTTTATATACAGTAATTTTAGCTTCCTTTCAGGAATGTTCCTCATTATTTAGAAGAAACTGAAATTTTATAGTAGGTCTGATATTTTTAATCTATTTCTGTTACTGAAACTTCCATTGCTGGGTTTAGTAGATCTGATGTAATATTTCAAATAAGGAACGAGTTTGATTTCATGGCAAACATGTAGTGATTTACCTTATTAGGACTACTAATAAAAACAATGAAACCATTAAAAAAACTCATCATAGTCAGTGCCTTTTTTGGGCGGGGGATTGGTCGTGTGATCAACCAAAATGATATTCAGAGCCACACTAGCTCACTATATTTTGTATTTTCAATTATACCAACTTCATGGATGGATGGACAAAAAGTATTTTTGCAAAATGTACCACATCCATGTGGGTTAATAGGAATTAAATGAGTTTAATGCCTTGTCATTCTATTTGTGTCAGACATTATAAATGTGGCTGCACGCTTCTCTGGTAAATAAGGAGATTTATGAGGAGTATTATTTGGAAGATTCCCTGTGAGAGGCAGGAAGAAGCATGACTCAAGTCCACATTAGGTCATTAATGAAATCTTTATCATAAATTCATTTTCAAAAGCAAAATAATATTTTGCAATATAGTAATGATGCAAACGAATGCACCTTTATATACTGTACATAAAAGCTCCGCAATATTGCGTAAGCACAGTGGCTCTGTCAGTCCGGCTATACCCGAATATGGCTCTGTAAACTTTATCCATGAACAGAGATCTAGGAATAAAAATAATGCTATTAATATTGAACAAATTACTAAACCATGCAAATTCTATTTAGTCATCCTGCCACAGATATTTATTTATACCTTGGTTTTTCCTCATTTTCATCTCAGAAACAGCTACTGTAGTACTGTGTTTTGTTATTGCTACAGATGTGATCAGGTTGATGTTGCCACACAGTTGTGCACAGCTGACAAAGAAACAGTATTAACAAAAACAAATTGAACATTGAAAACCCTGTTTAAATTACATTATGTCACTATGAAGCACAGCTTCTGCACTAAATCTTTTTTCCTAAAGCCTACCCTGTAGATGAATAGGCAATTTAAAAACACAGCAGTGGGTAGAGTTATCTTATTTATCACTGTACCGATTAAGAGGCTGATTAGTTTATAGCTAGTTCAGTGTAGTGGAAAACTGTTGGCAATTTATTTATTTAGTCCAAATGAAAACCAAAAGGAAACAGCCACTGATGGCTCTGATTTGAGCTCTCTCTTACATCCCACCTCCCTCTCCCGCTCCATTTTTCTGTCTCTAAGCTGTCAGGGACAGCAGGGCTCAGAAGATAAGCTCCCTTTCTTCCATCTCTGTTTTAAGAGCGATTGGCTGGGTATTTATGGGTTTTCCCATGATGATGTTTGAGGTATCTGTTCATCAGGGAATAACACCTTGTATGTGAGTGGGTGGTGTATACTGGAGTTCGCACATGTGCGCTCATGCATTTGTGTGAAAATGTGTTTGTTTGCGATATGTGAAGAAATTGGGTACTCATCAATTTCTAATTAGTAGCTAACAACAGTGTAAGCACTATGTGTCTCCGAAGCTGCCTGTCTGTGTGTTACAAATCTCACATCTATAGTGTTGGCAGAGTTATTTAACTCACCTGCCCATCAATGTGTCCGTTTATTTCTTCATTATATGTCAGTCAGAGGTGATGTAATAATGCTGAAGGTATTGTGTGTGAGTGTAGCTTCCCAAGGGTTTCAGTTATTGATAAGGCATGAATAAATAAATAGCTGCTGCACAGCGGGGGGTGTTGATAGACGTCCAGCAAAGACAGCTCTGCACTGGGGAATGTTTGAGGAAATTATTTTTTAAAAAAGTTCTCCACACAACTCCACACACAGCTAACATATGAATTTACTCTTTAATACACAAGCATGCAGTCAAACTGGTCATCTTTGTCCTCCCACAAGCATAAGAAAACTGTTAAAATTAAAAACCACTTGTTATATTTCCTAATATAATATAGTGATTTAAATTGTGATTTCACAATGACAATTTAACAGGAAAATTTTAAACCAATGCATTTCATATTTTTCATTTTCAAATTCTTTACTCACATAATTCATCTGTTTACTACTTTCAGCTATTTGTTATTATGCCTTTTAAGGTTTGTAATGAGATGGCTGGTAGTAAATGTAGTAATAGGCCTCGTCTAACCTCAGTCGGCTTTTTATCTCTAATGTCACAGACCTGTGATTGCATGCAAAATATCTGTACAATTAAATGATGGCATCCTGCCACACTATTGAGATTCCAGAAACATTTTAGAAAGGTCATTATTAGGATGAAACATGTTATAACAGGCTTTTAAGACTTCAGCATAAACAAAGTTCGATGAACTTTACAAGTGAAACGAGAATTGAGTGTTGATGTTGTTTATGCATAAGTAAGCTGGTCATATTTTCAATCAGCCAGTTAGACACAAGGTTTAACTTGCACATAAAGTTTGCATATTCTTAAAGTTAACACATAACTCAGTTCATAAAGTACTTTTGACCTCTTGCAGCGTTTTGAATGTCATGTGTGACAGGTTGCCTGTAGAAAACATTCTAACTGGAACCAGGGACATTTTGCTGAAGGCTCACTCCTGAACAAAGATTTGTGGCACACTAAACAGTATATTTTTCTTACTCACGTAGGATTTGCCAGATTATTTGAAGTCTGTCATTTAAGGGTTGTCAGTGAAGGGCTAAATATAGAACAGAACAATCAACTTTGAACCTTACTGAAAAATGTTTTGACCTTGAGTTCAAGTTAATTTATTTTGCCGACAACAATTTCTATTAGGCTGATTACTCTAATAAGCCTTAAATCAATTTTCTGTTATTTTTCTACCCTGTGTTTAACCAAGTTAACATTTTTGGCTCGCATTTCCCAAAGAAATAAAAATATACTTTTGAAGTTAGTAACCATTAACCTCTATACATGTGTTAATATTTAATAAATAAGACAGAAAACCTTGTTAGAAGATTTGTATCATATAAAAAAAGTTTGTGCTTGTGCACACTGAGTTAAATTGAGTGGAAGAAACTCTCAAGAACTGAGTTACACCACTATTAATCCAGTTAGAACTTTCCAGATCAGTGACTTTGTTCATTAACAGCCTTCAAAGCCTCAAGTCTATTAGTTACAACATGTCAAAGAGAGTCATTTAAAACTAGCTCTGGAGACATGTTCAAATGAATCAAAATACTAGGGCTCTAAATGATTCCAAGTTGGCCTGTTGCTTAACAGGCACAAAGGGAAATTGTTCTTACTAGAGTTTAAGAAACACACCTTGTCGGCCATGTTAGTCAAGTCCCTGACATGCACACACCGACAAAAAAAAAACAGCCAAAAAAAAAAAAAAAAAACCCCCACACAAATGCACACACACACCTTTAGACTTGTGTGCAGTTGATTAAAAGCAGTGATACACCTGCAAATAGTTTATGCAGTAGTTTGTGTGCAATAAAACATAACATCACTTAATGTTCAAATCAATGGAATATTTCATGTTATAAAAGCAAAATGTTTTTATTTTCCTTTCTCCTCTTTTCTCTTGTGGTAATAAGACATTGGAGGAGTTAGAAGACTTGTTTCCATGACAACGGTGCTTACCAAACATAGTATATATGATACCAGCATCAGGGTGCTTTTGTGAAGGCTTGTGTAATACCCAGTGGTGCTGTCTTCATCCTCCCCCACAAAATTAACAGATTTACAGGCAAACAAAGTATCTGACAAATTGACACTACTTTGTAGTCACCCATTTCTTCCATCTACCAATCTCTTCCCAAATATATATATATATATATATATATATATATATATATATTCATTTATTTTTTATTTTTGCTGCTGTATTCAGTATATTTCTAAATAAATATTCTTCATATGCAGGATGTAGTTTGTGAACTGTTGAAAAATCGGAATATTTTAACTTAAATATGACCTAAAACATTGTACCACACAGGTCCTTAAAGTACATTAAAAAAATCAATTGAACAAATTAGAAGAAAATATTACACACTGGGCCAGATTTTCTAACAATTTTCACCTCCTTCTGGATGGGGAGGAGAGTATTTGAATGAATCACATGATTAACCAAAGCTTGCAGTATGCAGTTTACTGCACTATACCGAAAAATAGAATGTCTTGTTTTGCAACAGACATAGTCATGATAGTTGCCTCTGGAAGTGCTCATATATTTCAAATGAGAGGGGGGTAGAGGTTGTCAGAACGAGTTTGTTATTGGTGCGGGTGGATGGCTCAAAGCTGTGCACGTGGTGCTAAAGCTTTGGCTCTGTAGCTCTTCACTGAGTCCTCAAACCCCAAATCTTTAGAGCCTAGCCCTACAAATTTGTCTTCCTCAGTAATATTTTGTATATTTTCATGAGAAAGAGCAGAACTTAACTGGACTGGAGGAAAATCTCAGTACAGCACACATACAAGGATTTGTCTTCATTTCCAGGTAGCCAAATTAATTTTTATAGTAAGATGATGGTTTTGGGCTTTTAGTAAGATTTATACACAGAAATTGCTATATAATGAAAACATCTGCAATTTCAGATCTGTTACATATCACAATTGCATATGCAGCTATTAGCAGAACTTAGATCAGAAGTGTGTTAGATTAATATCTGGAAGTTACAAAATGTAATACAGTCTCTAAAAAAATCTTCTCACAGAAGAAAATAATGCAATAAACAAGAGTGATGCATGCATTTATGCTCGTGGTACAGAAACAATAATTTCATTAACACCCATGTGAGTCGGGAATGGGCAGGAAATAATGTTTGTCATTATAACATCATTGTAACAAAACACAATAATTAAATAACACAATATAATAGTATTAATGTAATAATAATGTAATAATAACCCCCCTCTGGATAGGTTCTGTGCGTAACCTTAGTTGAAAGCTTTATCCAAAGAATGCCTGTCTCAGTCTACATGCCTTCACATAGTTCCCTTCTGACAGAAGAAGAGTAACCATTTAAATCATATAAAGCCTCCTTCGGCTATAGTACATCTCATTGTTCTGGATTGTCTCGCTATTGACCAAGAGAAACACTTGCATAAAAACCTGTGCTTACACAGTATTATTTTGGTTAGTTGGTTAGCTAATTTGCATTGTTTTTGATAGAATGAAATCATTTGGCTGTCGTAGTTTATGAATTAGTGTATATTAATCAGATTGCTCGAAGAGCTTTCCGCTCCCATTGGTAAATGTGGCAGCTAATTTGTCACACTTAGTAAATTTGGCCTTTTTTCTTTAGTTAGTTAAGAAAAATGATCCAATATTTTATATCTATGAAAAGGAAAAAAAAATCTAGGATTAATTGTATAATTGAAGGGGAAATTAGATACAGGTGCTTTCCATTAATGGATGTGAGTGTGTACTTTGTTTGCTTTTTGTTTTTATCAGGAACTACCAAAGTCTGCTTCTCAGAACACATTTGAGGAAGTAAATCACTCCATTAACAAATTAGATTTTTGAGGAAAAGGTTGTTCTTGCTCATCAGACTGGAAAGGGGTATTAAACCATGTTAAAGGGTTTGGAATGCTAAATGAGTCAGACTGTGTATAAATCGAGGACATTTAAGAGCATTGTTTTCTATCTCAGGAAAGGTCAACTAACAAAGTTTCCTACAAAAGCAAAGTAGACAAAAGTTTGGGATGGCACAAAGGAACCCAGGGTAGCTTCTAAGCAACTAAAGGTTTCTTTCACAGTGACTAATGTTTATCACCCCACCATCAAAAGAGCACAATGACAAAGCCACAGTCCTCCAAAAATGAAAAGTGCTGCCCATCTGCAGTTTCCTAAAGAAAGTAAAACCGATTGATGAGACCAAAATAAAACTTGCTGGTTTAAATGAAAAGGGTTTTGTTTAGCCACAAAGATTTATCACCATTCATGGACTAAAGCATGTTGAATTTTACCTGCAAATTCTAAAAGAAAATAGACCACATCTGCAAAAAGCATTAACAGAGAGAAGCAAGACAACAGCCCTCAGCACACATGTTGTTCTAAAGTAAAGACAATCCCCTTTGAGCAAGCACTTGTTGACAGGAGGAAGGATGAACTCCTTTCTAACATGAAGAAACCTCCCGCAGAACGAAGTTCGGGGAGGGGCAGCCATCTGCTGCGACCAGTTGGAGGGTAAAGGCAAAGTGAAAAGAAAAAACGAGAGCATAGAGAGACAAGGACAAAACAAACTATGGGAGAGTGAAGGCAAATATTAATGTAATGCAGTTGTGGCACACATGGTGAGGGAGGTCAGTGGAGAAGAAATTCTGAGCAGCCAGAGCCAATGGAAAATTTGGTCTTCACAGCACCATTTGCCGTGCATTCCCTTAGCCATCATTCAGTGCATAGCCTGCTTAGCATCTGGTACAGTGCAGAACATGGTCACACATAGATTCCTAAATATCTGCATTAATACTCTTAACAAGGCATAAAATGTGCTTTTCTAGCCCTCGTTTTCATAGCATGTATCTAACTGTAGCAGCATTTAGTCTTCATGTAGCCACTCTTCATCTGTGAGCATCACTTGTGTGGGTGGTTGTGTTTTATCCTTATACCAAACAGGAATTGAATATAGCCGTTTTCATCTGAAGCTGTCATTTGTTTTTGTTTTTGTTTGTTTTTGTTTGTTTGTTCAGCTTGTGCTTATGCCAAGTGCAATTATGCCATCCACGAGAAGCAGTACATTTCAACAATAAATGACTTCACAATAAATAACTTTGACCTACTTAGTTGTTATTCCCCTTAGAGACATAATAAGCACAAAAAATGTATGACCATGCACGTTGTGTTCCTAGTATGCAGATGCAGCAAACCCATTTAAGGTGCATTGTTTGCTCATGGCTGAGGACCAGTCGTTTATTTGGCTATGAGTAATGATAACATAATAATCATTCTTTATGGTCCATGTCACAGCACCCAGTCAGCAATGGTAAAGGCTTGTGAAAAGAGAGTGGGAGGACAGGGAGTCTGTGAATCATCACTTAACACTTCACCACGAATGAGGAGGAAGCAAAAAAAAAAAAGAATTCAGAATTATAAAGGGAAACCGTAACTTTTAATCTCAGTACAGCTGCTTTTGCTTCTTGGAGATGGTGGACACATGAATAAGAGCAGTGTGCAGTATATAATTGGATTACGGTAAATGATAGTTTTAGTCAGCTTTATAAGCTTGTTTTAGAAAGATGTTTAACTCAGTATTAATCATTTGAAACTAGTTGGACATCTTTTTTTAGGTTAGCTGATTGAGATTGTTTTTGTTTTAATATAGATTCTCTATTTGCATACAGTATGTGACTGTGATATAATGTGAAGTGTAGTAGTGTTTTATTTTTTGATGGCAGCTAGTCTTTACTCTTTAACCGATTTGTAAAAGATCTTGTTGAGGAGTGTGTGTGTCTGTTTCTGTCTAGCTATCTTTGTGAGGACCGAAATCTGCATTCTACTATACTTGTGAGAACCAACAGTCACTTGTGAGGACACACTCACCAGTCCTCACAAGTTTGATGGCCTTTTTGAGGCTCAAAATCTGGTTTTAGTGTCAGGGTTACGATTAGGTTGTGGTTAGGTTTAGGGTAAGGGTTAGGGTTAGGCATTCATTTTTAATGGTTATGGTTAGGGTATGGGGCTAGGGTAGGGGTCAGCAACCTTTAACACCCAAAGAGCCATTTGGACCCGGTTTCCACGCAAAAGAAAACACTGGGAGCCGCAAATACTTTTTGACATCTAAAATAAAGATAACACTGTATATATTGTTTTCTACTTTTATGCTTTGTGTGAACAACTAAGGTGTGTTGCTTATGAAATCCATGAAGTGCTACAGAGAAAATTACATTTTATTTATGTAATTAACACATTTGAACTCTTAAAGAAATATAACAAAAGGAAAGACACCCAGATGAACTAAAATGATCCATGTAGCAAGCAAAAACTGTTGTGAGCCGCCACCCTTATATCGCCTAATTCCTAATTCTAATTCTGCCTAAATATGTATTTTACCTGGTTAATGTGTGTGGCGGGGCGTGGTCTGCTGCGCCGCTGCAGGGGAGGAGGACGCACCTGAGCGGCACCCGCAATCACGCCTGTGCTATCTATGCTGTTGTGTTGGTATGTGTCGGGCTGTGAGCTGAAAAGCTACAGCCGGCTGTATGCGTACAGCAACCGTGTGTGAAAAGCGTGTTCATGCAAACATTGTCGGGTCTGCCGTGATATGTTTACAATGGGACTTCTGCTCCTGAACCTCTGCGCACAGCGTCTGCAATTCGGGGCTGTACGAAGTCACTTTCATCTTTACGCAGGACTGTAAGCTGTCATCTGTGAGGCGTGAGCGGTGTTTGTTTTTAACATAGTTCACGGAGGAGAACAGCTGCTGATATAATGTGGATCTGAAGATCCATAATTGGCCTACCTGGGGGTGAAAGTCTCGATAAATGCACGGCGTTTCTGCGGGTGTGACGCTTATTTTGAGCGATGAAAAAATAATAGAATATAATTTTATTTTTATATTTCAATATCACAATAATCTTCCAATTTAGAACTACTAGTTAAAAAAAGAACTAACATAAATAAAATACACTTCAGCTAAATACTTTTCCCAAACCACGCGGAGCTGCACTTCAAGGACTAAAGAGCCTCATGCGGCTCCGGAGCCGCAGGTTGCCGACCCCTGGGCTAGGGAAACCATTATGTCAATGAAGGTCTTCACTAAGATAGCTGAACAGGCTTGTGTGTGTGTGTGTGTGTGTGTGTGTGTGTGTGTGTGTGTGTGTGTGTGTGTGTGTGTGTGTGTGTGTGTGTGTGTGTGTGTGTGTGTGTGTGTGTGAGATAAAAAGTGCTTAAACTGCACAGAATAAAATGCTTTATGAAACTGTGTGTGAATGGGTAAACATGACTTGTTTACCCATTCACACATGAAAATACAGGCCATTTGTACTGTAGAAACACGTTAAGTGCTTAATATGATTGGAAAACGTTATATAGATGCCTGTCTACTCTATATTGATGAAAACTGTTTGCATGACTGATATTACTGATGATTACTTATCCCTGTATGGCATAACAATTTACAGAAAGTTGATTTTTTTTTAAGCTTACAAAGGATTAGTATATGCACATATATTTACATAAAGATCTCTCTGTATCGGAGAGGGTCTTCTTTCACACTCCAGCTGTTCTGCATGATATTCCAGACCAAATTGGTGGATTATTTGCTGCTTGGGTTAATGTTATTTAGTTTGTTAACATCTGCAGTAACTGCTTGTGTGATATGCCTCTCACTGCTTGAAATGCTGTGCTCCAGTTCCTCTTCTTCTCCATCTATTCTCTTCGCAGCTTTCATTTGTTCAGGGTGTAGACTAGCAATTTGATTTTCAGTAGCTGAAACACTGGGACACTTTTTAGTGTGGGGCATTTTAAATTAACACATGTATTTAAGCAGCTTGAAAAGCTATTGTAGCAGCTTGAAAAAAACATGTTCATGTTACTTCTGCTACTCTTTATTATAATTAAAATGTTTATTTGTTCTTATTTGAATAAAGTTATAACATCAAAATGCTTCATGAACAAAGCATCTCATTATACAATGTTGATAAAATGTGCACACTTTTTGTTTTCATCGATTTATGATAATGATCAACAACATGAGATTTGATGTCTATATTCTCTCTGTGTCTGTCTGCAGGAGTGACAACTGTCCTGACCATGACCACACTGAGTATCAGTGCCAGGAACTCTCTCCCTAAAGTGGCCTATGCCACAGCTATGGATTGGTTCATTGCTGTCTGCTATGCCTTTGTCTTCTCAGCCCTCATTGAGTTTGCAACAGTCAACTACTTCACCAAGAGGGGTTACGCTTGGGATGGAAAAAGTGTGGTGCCAGAGAAGGTATTTGACCCCTTTTTAAAAATGGTCTTACTTATTTAAAGTGTGCTTTTATTATAATAAAAACATTTTTTTAAAAGCATTACCACTGGTATCAGTACATAGGAAAACCTTACCATGTTACCGTCCTCTAATGTTTTTTAAAAACCCAAACAAGCAAAATATGAACATTAAAGTGTTTATTTTATTATTATTTTTTTGCACCAGCACATCACTTAACTGCTGATGGAACTGCATCAAGCAGGGAACATTTAATTATTGTCATCTAATAGAAAATGCAATTTGAGTAACATGACATGAACATTAATAGTTTAGTGTTCAGCTTGTGCTTTTCTGCTCTACTTGTCTCTGTGCTGCAGTTAGCAACAACATACTCTGCAGTCTCCGGGTGTTTTTAAAAAGGCCCAATGCTGATTATAAAGATGTTATATTTCTGACATTAAAGCTTTCATTTGGATATATGCCAATGAGAGCAATTAATATTTCCCAATTAAATACCTATTTAAACCCAGTTTGATTCACCAGGGTTTTGCATGCAACAGTGAATAGTGGTAGTTTGGGAAAGGATACAATAGCAGTGTGCGCAGTATTGCATCTCACAAAAAATGAACTCTTTATCCTTTTGCCTTTCTCCGACAAACAAATCAGCAAAAGAAAAAGAAGGAATCTCTCCTTAAGAAGAACAACACTACGGCCTACCCAGCTGCCACTGCTACAGCCTTCGCCCCCAATATTGCCAGGGACCCTGGATTGGCTACTATCGCTAAAAGCGCCCCACCACCCCCAACTGAGCCTAAGGAGGAGCCAAAGCCCAAGCCTCCAGAGGCCAAGAAGACCTTTAACAGTGTGAGCAAGATAGACAGGATCGCCAGAATAGCCTTCCCTCTGCTCTTTGGAACCTTTAACTTGGTCTACTGGGCGACCTACTTGAATAAGAAGCCCAAATTGCAGGGGGCCAATCCACACTAATCAAGTTTTTCATTCCTTTTAAACTATACCTGTAATTATTTCATTTTCTTATTCCTATAAACAGTGTTTATTTTCAGACAACATGGTGTCCATGCTGGTTTCCAATTCCCAGTTGTTGCATTGCTTCTATGTTGAACAAAATTTTGAAGATTTTGAAAAAACAAAATATAGGAAAAAAAAATGAAAACAATACAAACTTTTGAAAGAGTGTTGTTCAGGTCTGGGATGATGCTACTAGGAAAATGCTACTTTAAATATATAGCCAAGAGAATGCTATTCTACAACTGCACATAGCCCAAACTTGTTGAGAGGCATGTTTTTGTTGATTTATTTGTTACCTTTTATTTGATTCTACTTCATTTAAACATGGAATCACAGATACAGTGGGCATTTGTGTATATGCATGGACAGGACATCTTATAATTTGTATTTATTTATTCAAAATACAACTCATCATTGACTGTTGGCTTGGTTTATTTGACATCAGCAGCAAAATGCTACAGTCAGTCTCTTTCCAAATATCTTCCATTGTTTGTAGATGTTTTATGAGCCTAATTATACCATTCTCCATAATATGTTAGGATTTCTGCAATAGCAATAAAACATGTCTCAGTGGACACACCATTTATTTAGAGATCAAAAGATACAAAGATTCAATCATGGTTGTGATCAACATTGAAAAAAATATAGTAAGTTATTTTCACAGCATTGTAAATATCAGGTGTTACAGATGTCAGTATTATGTTTAGGCTTTGCAAAGTGTAACTAAAGGGTAATTGTACACATGGAGAGAAAAGAATTTTTTGGATTAATTTGTCTTTGTTTCCTCTTTATGATACTTTCTACAAAAAAAGAGTATATACTGGTCTAATTCATGCTTAAGTGACTGTTTTTCACCAAGTTAATGTTCCATTCAAAGCTGCTTTTACATTGGATTAAAATATTAAACTGTGTGCTTGTGTACACATTGACGGCAACAACATCAACAACAAAATCAGTGGTAAACTGACACTGGCTAGTTACGAAAAAGAATGTAAAAAAATATATATCACAAATCATGGAGTGCATTAGATTTAGAAATAAAACACTCATTACCTATGTATATTTGTTTTTGTTTTTTGGGGCTTTTGACTACTTATGGTGGGGCCTCCTTTGTCAGAAACACCATTGGTAGGAAAGTTCTGTTAGCATCAATTGAAAAAAAGGGGCAGGGGCACATTGAGAGGGAGAAGTGCCTTTTCCATTTTCAGAGTTGAAGCTGTGAAGGCTGTTACTTTGGCGATTGACGGCACATCTGTATTTTCCATCCCACTGTGTCCCCTGACCATTTTTACCATATTCACCCCCATCCCCATTCAGTTAAATATTGAGACATAACACTCAGAAAGTACCAGCTACACTGCCTTCAGTATCACATGCCCGTTAGGACTCATTTGTTGCTGCTTGTCGGTGTGCAACAGCGAGAGACAGGGACAGAGACAGAAAGGGACAAAAGAGAAAGGAGACATTTAGGTGAAGTGGCATTGTAAGCTTACTTTAGCCAGCGCTGTGTTTCACACAGAGGAATTGTCTTGTAGTTCTACGATAGTGACAAAGATGAATCTATTTTTGTAGCATGATGTCAATCCCTCTTCCGAGAAAAACCAACAGAAATTAACGCCAGTGTGAAAAGAATGCTTTTGTTTTTGTATTGAAAATTGCTTGCTACCTTCATTTCTTTAAAAAACACACACTCTTTAGGGAAATGCTCCTTCTCTGACGTGGCATGTTAAGGTTTCTGAACAGTCCAATTTAAATTATGTTAATGTAGCAATATTAATTAGCAAGGGCTTTTCTTAGGACCTGAACCTGACACTCAGTCTGGAGTTGATATCCATTGTAGCTTTACACTGACCCCTCTCTACTTGTAGTTTCATCTGTATGCTGTACTTAGAAATTTATTCTATTTAGATTTTGTTAAAGAAAACAGGCATCGCATTGTGTGTCCATGCTGGGTTCTAAACCCTTTGGCTCGCACTCAAACTGTGTTTGATGAAGAATCAAGAGTGCTGGTGCATTGCGTCATATTACTGATTCAATGTCTTTTGCTGAATATATTTTACAGGGCACTAAACAGGCCAAAGGGCAAATTAGAACTGTGCAGAATTCTCTGTGTGCTTGTGCACTAAGGTGAAAAGATCATGCCACTACCAGAGGGAATCAAAAAGAGATTGGTTGCTGTTGCTATTGTCATTATTTGCATTATCATCATAACCAATATGGAATCTATCCCCTTATAGCAGACATCTTTACAAGCATATGCAAGCAGTCTACTGTTCACAGCCACTTAACCTACAAGCTGAGGGTCATGGAACTGCAAAGTTCAGGGTGAAGAGTTGTATAAAGATATTTGAATTCTAAACTATTGTATGTATGTTTAATATCATAAAGAAAATCTATATATATATATATATACATATGTAAAATACTTAATGCATATAGTATTTGATTCTATCAATGAAGATATTAGCTAAGATGATGATGAATATTGTTTGTATTATCAACCTATTGTTATGCATTTTGCACATTTAGAACAATAACATTACATTTATGTAGTCAGCTTCGTGCTATGCAAGGACAGCTTTCAACCACATCACTGACCTTCTTTCCCTGACCATTGTGCTTCAGATTTACAAGCTATTACTACAAAAAAAGGAAAAAAGCTTAGCTTTTATATCAGCTGTGCACCCATTAGCATTTTTTCTTCTTTTTTTTCTCTAACCATGGCTATACAGGGTGACATCAAAGAAAACAGTGGATTATCTCTTTTGTTAGCGCTTTGGATTTGTCAGTGGTTGAAGGGAAAATGGCTTTCATTGTTGATTGCACTTTTTCTCCAGAGACATGCAATAAAGTGATTGAACTGGAAAACCAGGAGCAAAACCGTAACCTTGTTAATAACATTTCTGTTAAGTTCTTGAGCTTATTTGTCATTCTAAAAATGGAGGCGGGTGAAAATGTTACTTTACTAAATAGATCATTTTGTTTATCTTTTGCTTTCCAAAGCTCAGTGATATTACAGGAAGCAACAGTGAGTTTTGTTTCAAGTTTGTAAAGCCCCGAGTTCTACTCCAAGCAGAATGAAACAAAGGATCATTTCCAAATATTTTTGAGCGTGGTCTGTCTAGGTAATGCTCCAGAGAGAATGTGATATATGAGGCACAGTGCAATCATGAGCTTCCAACCTTTACCCTTACACTCATAGGCAGAGCATACATGTAAATATCACATCGGTAGGCACATCAGTCATTGATTTCATTGTTCGATGCAGTTCTCAGCAGCACTTGCTGTTCAACATTGAGTCTTTGGTTATTCCTAGATACCTACTGGAGTTTTTCTTGTATTTTTATCAAACAAAATATGTTCTGATTTTCACTGAAATGTAAAAAAAAAAAAATTTTCTAAAGCACAAAAGTTGACTAGGGTAGAAGAGATAAGAATGACACTGTATACATATGGACATCAAAGAACAAACACAAAACGCACACAAGCTCACAAACCTACATACAGTTCATGCTGGCAGTTCAATGATACTGACAAAAGGTTCTGGTGGATGTAGATGAACTGGTGAATCTTCTGTAAATGTTTTGTTTCTTTTGGTTATGATATGGCCCTGTAAAATCTGATTCTCTGCATTAGTCTTTAAATAAAAAGAAAACAAACTAATGTCATGGCTATACTTCTGTCTCTGTGCTATGTGCTACCTGACCAAGGCTATGATAGATTTTAAAAGTTAGACCTTGTTTTTGAGTGTTTAATTAATCATAAGAAACATTCTCCTGATCATAATTAATAAGATATAGAAATAAATAGACTGTGTATGATAACTGGCATCTGGTATCGGGCATGTGAAGAAATCTGAATGATTCAATTTTTGAGCTAAATGCCATTTAGATGATACCTGTGGGAAAGAAGGGTTACGTTAGCTTTATGTGGACAAGGGGGCAGAGGGATAGAAGGTGGGACCTCACCTAAAGGGATTGGTGCACAGGTGATTTTTGTTTATGTTGGCAGTTTACTGTTTGGACTTCATCTGGATTTACAAGATCCAAAGAAGACTTGCTCTTAGATGACTAAATGCGGCAGGATATCACAAGCCATGAAGATTTGTTCCAACCATATAAAGTGAGTGTAACTCTCCCACGGGCAGAATAACTCATAACACACCTCATTTATTCAATTAGTTGCACCACAGACAGGATCGGTCAGGAGACCTCGGACAG
This sequence comes from Rhamphochromis longiceps, assembly GCF_057381845.1. Lineage (NCBI taxonomy): Eukaryota > Metazoa > Chordata > Actinopteri > Cichliformes > Cichlidae > Rhamphochromis > Rhamphochromis longiceps. Next base: position 24,115,329 of record NC_140566.1, on the reverse strand, counting down.
CTGAGCTGTTACGCACAGAGTCACAGTTTTCAGCTTAAATCATTTGTTACGCAGCAGCTGTCTTCTGAGTCTCAGCCCCGATCACAGCTCTTAGGACATTTTAAGCCTGATCCATTTTGCTAATATCAAAAATACATATTTTTTGCAGTAGTTTCAGCAGTTTATATTAGAAAAAATGGCGATAGATAGATAGATAGATAGATAGATAGATAGATAGATAGATAGATAGATAGATAGATAGATAGATAGATAGATAGATAGATAGATAGATAGATAGATAGATAGATAGATAGATTTTGAGGCCTTTTATTGTGTTTATTGCTAACTAGCAAGTGTTAGCATACAAACAAAACCACTGCTTTTGATATGATATGATAAAAATGATAAAAACATGATAAAAAAGATCTTTCTCAAAATAAGCATCCTGTCACTGTAACCTGTTTTCATTCCAAGAGTGTCTAATAACTCGTGTTCATAAAGCTGCAGGCATCACCTGTGCATGTGAAGTAATATTATTTGCTTGTGACTATCTGGCAAGAACAGCTATGTTCTTCAGCATGTTTTCTCCTGAATATTCCCTCTCTGCTCTTGCTGCCTCTGCTCACAAGCCTCCACCTCATCCTCGTCTTCTCCCACCGTGCCATGAGACTTCAGGTGCAGGGGAACGTGCGCTTCTTCCTTAAAAGCATGTGAGCTGCCAAGTCCTCAGGCTGTTATGTAATAAAGCTGCTTCTCCCTGGCAAGAGAGCAGAAAGAAGAACAATTTTTCCCTCTCTCTGTGTCTCTCTGCATAGTTCTCATCTTCTTCCCGCTCTCTGTTTGTGTCACCTTCCACTCATAAGCACAGATTAAAAATGGGGTTGTTAGGCGAGGAAATGATGGACATTTGGACAAGTTCCATTCAGTCTTAGGCACTGGATGAATTGTGCTTAAAGTTTAAGCATCCATTGCACATGCAGTGTTTTTACTTAATCACGGTTTAAGGCACGTATTGGGATTTAATAAAAGCATTTTCTGCACGGTAATTGTCACAAGTACAAAGCCAATGCATCCTTCTTTGTCTGCTAGCTTCCCTAGAAACTTCATTTGGAGGTGCATTTAACAGTCTGTCCATTAATTGTTTGTAGTGTTGCCTGAAAAAAAGGCAAATGAGGAAAATGATTATTAACTTTCTTAAATCAAAACAATCAATCTCAGACATCATCATTGCTAAATACCCTTAAAGGGCACATATCATGTTGCTGTTAAGAAACCAGCTTCCATTTTTGGTAATATAAGTGGAACTTGATAAATGTCTCAGGCAATCATTTAGAATGGCCCTCAGTGGCTACCATCTATTGTGACTGCAGAGAAACAAAACTGAATAAATCAGAACAGTCAAGTTGCAAACTCTCAGAGTCACATTTTAAGCATACAAGTAGTGGAGTTATACATAAAGTAAATGGATTTTGTCATTCGCCAACAATGACATTATCAGCCTCAACAATGTATTGTGTTACCACAAGAAAACAATAAGATTAACACTGTGCCTGGAGTACATGATTATAAATTTAAGGCATTTCTAAACTAAATCTCTATTTCTCATTGAAGTTAACATCCTCCACATTGAGATGATGAAGACTTTGGTTCATGGAGAAGAAAAGGAGGAATCTTTCTCGCACACATCCAAGTTGTGTCACGTCCAATTCTTCAGGGCCTAAATTCTTAAGCAATGGCCATATCAGGGACCCACATCTCCTGAGATTTCTATTAGCTCTCTCTCTCTCTCTGCTTGCTCGTGTTTGCTTCAGCTTCTCACTCCATAGATTGCTTGGCCAGGTATCAGGATCTGAGATTTGTTTTTCTCCTTCAACTGAAATGAATAAATGAATACATAAACAGAAAAGAAATGCAATTGGGGGAAAAAGATAATTACTTCACATTCTGCACCTCCTGAAAGTAAATGCCTCTGTCATAGAGGTTTAGGGCAAGGACGTTACTGTTTTGGGGGGGGGGTGTTTGTTTGTTTGGTGTTTTTAATAATTCGTACATGACGGAAAGTGATTGTCATACAGAATTTTTTTGTTTCTATATAGGTCTTAATGAATAAGTATTTGGCTGACCTTTTCAGTGCTATGGTTTGGAAGGTTGCCGGTTCGAGCCCCGGCTTGGACAGTCTTGGTCGGTGTGTCCTTGGGCAAGACACTTGACTAGGGCTGGGTATCGTCACTGATTTCTAGAATCGATTAGATTCCGATTCACAAGGTCCCGAATCGATTCGATCAACGATTCGATTCAATTCAATTCGATTCGATTTAAATCTGGGAAATTTTGCCTCAGACAGTCAGAAATATTATAATTCTGACATTTACATATTTTTGTATCTATAAAAAGGAAGCTGACACTCACAAGACTTTATCCAAGGTGTGAGCGTCACAGCAGATGTCTTTGTGTCAAAGTAGCTGAAGATAAAACACAGAAAAACATGAAGGTGATTTTCCTGGCCTGGGATTTTACAAAAATATTCTGCAGTACATCAAAAACAAAAGAAAACCATTAATCAAAATATGAACATTACCTCTGAAGTTACAGCGGTTTTATTACAGACACGGCTAAGCGTTTTGCATTTTGTATAATTTTAAAAAGTTTACATTTGTTCAGAAGCCTATTGAATGGCAGAAATGAGGTTTTCTTTTCAGAAGTACAGTGGGGCAAAAAAGTATTTAGTCAGCCACCGATTGTGCAAGTTCCTCCACTTAAAATGATGACAGAGGTCAGTAATTTGCACCAGAGGTACACTTCAACTGTGAGAGACAGAATGTGAAAAAAAAATCCATGAATCCACATGGTAGGATTTGTAAAGAATTTATTCGTAAATCAGGGTGGAAAATAAGTATTTGGTCAATAACAAAAATACAACTCAATACTTTGTAACATAACCTTTGTTGGCAATAACAGAGGTCAAACGTTTACTATAGGTCTTTATCAGGTTTGCACACACAGTAGCTGGTATTTTGGCCCATTCCTCCATGCAGATCTTCTCGAGAGCAGTGATGTTTTGGGGCTGTCGCCGAGCAACACGGACTTTCAACTCCCGCCACAGATTTTCTATGGGGTTGAGGTCTGGAGACTGGCTAGGCCACTCCAGGACTTTCAAATGCTTCTTACGGAGCCACTCCTTTGTTGCCCGGGCGGTGTGTTTTGGATCATTGTCATGTTGGAAGACCCAGCCTCGTTTCATCTTCAAAGTTCTCACTGATGGAAGGAGGTTTTGGCTCAAAATCTCACGATACATGGCCCCATTCATTCTGTCCTTAACACGGATCAGTCGTCCTGTCCCCTTGGCAGAAAAACAGCCCCATAGCATGATGTTTCCACCCCCATGCTTCACAGTAGGTATGGTGTTCTTGGGATGCAACTCAGTATTCTTCTTCCTCCAAACACGACGAGTTGAGTTTATACCAAAAAGTTCTACTTTGGTTTCATCTGATCACATGACATTCTCCCAATCCTCTGCTGTATCATCCATGTGCTCTCTGGCAAACTTCAGACGGGCCTGGACATGCACTGGCTTCAGCAGCGGAACACGTCTGGCACTGCAGGATTTGATTCCCTGCCGTTGTAGTGTGTTACTGATGGTGACCTTTGTTACTTTGGTCCCAGCTCTCTGCAGGTCATTCACCAGGTCCCCCCGTGTGGTTCTGGGATCTTTGCTCACCGTTCTCATGATCATTTTGACCCCACGGGATGAGATCTTGCGTGGAGCCCCAGATCGAGGTTGATTATCAGTGGTCTTGTATGTCTTCCATTTTCTGATGATTGCTCCCACAGTTGATTTTTTCACACCAAGCTGCTTGCCTATTGTAGATTCACTCTTCCCAGTCTGGTGCAGGTCTACAATACTTTTCCTGGTGTCCTTCGAAAGCTCTTTGGTCTTGGCCATGGCGGAGTTTGGAGTCTGACTGTTTGAGGCTGTGGACAGGTGTCTTTTATACAGATGATGAGTTTAAACAGGTGCCATTCATACAGGTAACGAGTGGGGGACAGAAAAGCTTCTTATAGAAGACGTTACAGGTCTGTGAGAGCCAGAGATTTTCCTTGTTTGAGGTGACCAAATACTTATTTTCCACCCTAATTTACGAATAAATTCTTTACAAATCCTACCATGTGAATTCATGGATTTTTTTTTTCACATTCTGTCTCTCACAGTTGAAGTGTACCTCTGGTGCAAATTACTGACCTCTGTCATCATTTTAAGTGGGGGAACTTGCACAATCGGTGGCTGACTAAATACTTTTTTGCCCCACTGTAAGTAAAAGGGGGAAAAAACAGCGCCCGACAGCGCTGTAAACAACGGTAGACTTGTGTGTAACAAGCAAGCGAATAATGCAGAAAACAGATTTTTAGATGGGAAACTGTTCTTGAAGTATACAGAGAAAGCAAGAGAGAGAGAGAGCTGTGCATGAAGTGAGATTTTATTGTGGTGGAAGCAAAACAGCAATAGTCAGAGGGAATTCATGACGATGTTTATGTGAAGCGTAGTTTGGATCTTATTTGGCTGCTGGTTCAGTCAATAATGTTTGGAGAGAGATAAAACTAACAGCTTTAGAATCAGCGCAAAAACGAGGTAAACACAAAGCGCGGACCTGCCGAAACATCGGAATCAGCGAGCTGTCGGCTTTCAGCCCCGACCGTGTCTGTGCCGTTGGGTGAGAAAGCCACATCTCACTGAGTCTGATCCACGGGTGTGTTTACTGTGTGTTTACGTCTCTGTGCAGAATCTGTGTTCCTGCTCTCATTTACTGTTTTAGCTGTTTGGTGGTTGTTGAAATCTTGTGAGGTTTAACCTGAGATTCTGGCGTTTCGGGCAAAATAAATGAATATTTAAAAAATCGATTCAGGATTTTAATGAATCAATGTCATGTTATCCAAGCCAGAATCGATTTTAATCGATAAATCGATTATCAAAACCCACCCCTACACTTGACCCGTTGCCTACTGGTGGTGGTCAGAGGGCCCGGTGGCGCCAGTGTCCGGCAGCCTCGCCTCTGTCAGTGCGCCCCAGGGTGGCTGTGGCTACAATGTAGCTGCCATCACCATGTGTGAATGTGTGTGTGGATGACTGGATGTGTAAAGTGCTTTAGGGACTAGTAAAGCGCTATACAAATACAGGCCATTTACCATATGGTTTCTTTTGTGAGTTTCATTAATTGCAAAAGGTTCTTCATGAAAATTTTTTTTCATTCATTTAATTTCATTTCCGATCTCTAGACTCGGAATTTTATCTCTAAATTTCTTTGGAAATATAAAACCCTGGTATAAGTTTAAAAAAGCTACAGAGGACCAAGGATAGAGGAGGACTAGATCTGCCTAACTTTTACCATTACTTCAGAGCCAACAGGCTAAAATACATCTCAATATAGTTAAAACCTCTTACATGAGCCCTGGATAGACGTAGACTATATATTGAGATTTTGGACCTATTATTCATTAGCTCAGATGACATGTATGCTTTAAAAGCACTAATATAAGCTCATCTCTGACAGCATGGTGGATGTTTCTAAAAATGACCAAGTCTTCACTAATCCCATGCAAATGTACACCCATCTGGAACAACCCTGACATCTTACAAAAGTGTGGTTTGGTGCAATTCCTTAATCTCCAAACCCCCAAATTACTGTCTAAAGTATACTGGATGCTCTCTCGATCCTTCCTCTCTTCTCTATTTTTCTCTCCCTGTCCTTCTGTTGCTAACTTTTTCTTTTTCTTTTTTTTACTTTTCCATCCCCCATTGTGGCCAATTATGGTTGTCATAATCCAAAATAAAGAATTCTAACAAAGTTCCACAAAATATGACTAGCAAATGGACAGTGAATGCTGCTTGATAATTTGCTTTGTGTTCATAGATTCTTTATACTGCAAACACCAGTTTCCACACGCCCTTTATTCCCATGAATGGGTGAGTATGTCTAAACTTTTGACTCTTGCTCTAAGTGGTATCAGTAAACCAAAGTTTTGGTTTTATAATCAGACATGATTATTATCTCTTAATGGGATAGTGTAAAACCCCTTTCACATCACACACTATGGATTGATTTAGTTAAGAATATTATATTTTGGATAAAAAGTGCTTGAACCTCCCTTTTTGCCTAGAAATTGCAATTTTGTGTATTTTGTTTTTAAAAAAATATTTGAAAGTTGCCCACCAAGGCTTCGGCATGGATTTCAGAAAAACAGCTGTGTTAAATGTGGAAAGACCTGTGAGATCACTGAATAGACTTTGCTGCGAGGAACAGCCTGGTGAGCACGGTAAACAAGACAGCAACAACATGGCTTATGAAGCACTACTACTGAGTGCATCGTTACTTCTGCAAGTGTTCATGCTTTAACTGTCTGCCACACCACACCATGCATTTGTCATGAGCTGCCAATATTCTACCAGGCATGATCAAGCAGTGCACCATAAAAGTGCAAAAATTAGGATAATTTTGGTACCTCAGCCACTTTTTGCTGGTTTCTTTTGACCCATTTGCAACAGCTGGATGAATGTGTTTACACTAGTCTAAGTGCACTTTGCCAACTTCTGAAGCTGTGTAGAGAGCAGCAGATGACCCTATACATTCCTTTCATCTTCCTCATTAAGTCATATGATTTTCATGATTTATTAATTCAGTGCAATTAGCTGTCAGCTCCTCGTGGCCCTTCACTGTCAGCAGAGGCTTCAAACAAGAATGTGTGCTTGCTCAAACACTCTTCACTCTACCCTAAGGCAACTCTTTGGCACTGCAACAGAGCTCTACCTGACTGAGAGCAGCATGTTTTTCAATCACCCAAACTGCCCATCACAGAGTCAGGACAAGCACATGTGGCGTGGAGTCCCTACTGTTAGCAGCTGTAACACATCCAGCCAAAACCTCGGGTCGCTAAACTACTTCTTGAAGGCCTCCAATCACTTTGGGCTGGCCATCAGCAAAAAGAGGGCCGGTCTTCCCTTCCTAGCATATTCACTGGGAAGGCAGTGAATATGCTCTCAGGCTGAGGTGTCATAAATGAAGAGCCAGCATCATGGTGGAGAGTCATTGGTCACCTCAAAATGTGCTACAAAGATGTCTGTATGTGTTCAACATCAACTTGAAGTCATTGCCACTGTTTGCACAATGTGGAATAGTACTCTGACTGACAACCTAAAGACTAAGAAAGAAATTGATGAATGCATCAGCAGAGAATCAGGTGCAGAAATAAGTGAAATTCATTTGGAATGGCCACCAAATACAAATGTATCCTTGCTGGACTGGGTTCTATAGTCCCAAAACAATTGTTTTGGACAACTAGAATAAATCATCCATAGTCAAGCTTGATCAATAGAGGCTTTCTTATTTCCGTGAGGAAATGTAAAATGTATGACATAAGCATAATACATGTATGAAATACTTTTTTAACTTTCAGAACTACGGACTGCGCCAGTGATATTCAACCTCAAATTAAGCACAAGAACTGTGCTTTTTCATTTTAGCCTCCGTAGACGGTAGCACTGTTTTCAGGTGAATACTATTGATCTGTATGAGATTTCCATAAAATTCTGAAAACACAAAACAACCCCACAGACAAGTTTTAGGATCATATTTCAGTATTATAAAATAAGCTCCTGTTGGGAGATATTAACATTTACAGTTATAATGTTGCCCAAAAACAACTGCCCTTGACCATACCTACTTGTGGAAGCGGCGCAATGCAGACCTTAGCCTACAAGCTGTTCTTTTGAAAAGCGAATAATGTTAGTCATGTAAGATTTGCACAGCCACCTTTGTGAATGAGCTTTTAAGTCTTGGTTGAATGCTGCAGTACACTGGGCATCAGATAATGATCATGGAAGCAGCTGAAGGCAAGACTTGTCAGCCCAGAAGACAGACTGGTTGATGGTAGGGATAAGAATGGGACTATTCTTCAGGCAATTATTATGTCATCATCATACTGTCATTTTTTTTCCAACTTGCATCACAGCACAAAGGCCTTTGTCCTTTATCTCATTCACATTTAAATGTACTTTGATAAACTAGATACGAAGCCGTGGATTCTGTTTATATGTTTATTTTCCCTCTCATCGTGTTCCTTATTGTTTTGAAGGCTTTTTGCTTGTTCCTCTGCAGAAGAAGTCAACTTTTGCCAAGACTGAAATGAGGTACAGTGGGCAGACAGCACAAGTAACTGAAATAAGAGGAGGAGCGGTGTAGCATGGGAGAAGGAGAGGTTGCAGAAGGGCATTTAAAAAGATAGATTAAAAGGAAGAGATGATCAACAAGAGTAAGTGAGGGTCAAGAGACAGAGTAAGTCAGAGAAAAATATAGGATATGAGAGAAAGGGGGAAAAAATAGATGGAAGACAAATGAAAAAAACAAGAGTAATTACTGAGAAAATCGAAGTGGAAAAAGTTGGGAATTTGTGGAAGGGACTACAGTGATATGAAAGAAGGCAACAGACAGAAAAAGATGTGCATAAAAGAGGGGGAAAATGACATTGAGCTGATAGAAGGGCACATAAGAACTTGGAGCTTCTGCAGGAATAGGAACAGATGCAGCAGGGATGCAGTGTACAGAAAGTATGCAGAATATAAAACCACTTGTACAGTATTGAATACAAAACTATAGGGAAATATAAATCTGAATAAAAAATGGGATTTTCTTGTATAAAGTATTGTATAATTCTAGCCAGTGGCTACAATGATATTAAGCCTGTCTCCCGAAAACGTTACCTCTTTATTCTTTGATTTCTTTATTGACTTATTGAAATCTGCTGGGGTGGAGACATGCTTTTTCCTAATCATAAATAACACCTTTTCTGCCAAACCTAAATACGTTTACTAGTCTTTAAAATGTCAAAAAACACTTTCCTTTTTATGTCGTATATACATTCAATTTATCTGCAGTGTTGCCTTATATAATGGCAGTTATGTAATATAATTAAAAGTTGCTGTTTTACCATCATTCGATTACATTTATGGGCTTTTCACTTGCCGGCCAAGCATCCTAAATCAAGAGAGGTCTTAAGCTTGTTGCAATTCATGGTTATATTTAATTCCAGACAACAGAAGACTAATTTATTTGGCTTACATCATCAAATGCATCCTATTCTATTAAATTGCTAGTGAGGGCTTTCATGTGGAATTATTTCCCGACTACTTCTGGAAATGCTATTTCAAACTCACCCATTCATAAGAGTCACAGACATGCAGAGGCACATAGAGCGCCCTTGTTTGTTTTTTGTTTGTTTATTTTCAACCCAGTTAAACCGTATTTAGTTTTGTTTTCATGAAAAGACATTTTTCGCAGCAAGTAATGAGAAACACTCATGACAAGTTATCTGTAGACATTCTACTTGCTATTCTCTTCTGAGTTTGTACAGCAAGAAGGTGATACTTCAGTATTCAGTCACCATATCAGCAGGATATAATCCATTGTTTATAGCAATACAACTGGATTTATGTGGAGCAAATTCAGCCTGTTTGCGGTTATTAAATTCTTTTCTTCCAAACAATGGCTCTGGCTTCAGTTTTGCTGCTGTAAGCTAGTAGGGTACACAGTCGATGAACACTGCCTAATTCTTGAAGGTCATAGCATAAATATCCTTGGATCCAGTGTGGACAATATGGGCAATTTGGAAGTACTTTTGCTTGGAAATTACTTTCTTTACAGGGTTTTATCAGAATGTATATGCTGCCAGCTGTCATAATGTAAAGCTGTAATAATGTAACCTCTATTTGGCAATATAGATACAATGCAGCTGAAGCACCACACCCAGAAGGCTTGTTGAGCACTGGCTGTATGCACACTTGCTCAAAGGTACATAAAGCTGACTAATCATCCATCCATCCATCCATCCATGCATCCATCCATTCATTACTTAACTGTTTATCCAGGCCTGCGAGGGGCTACGACTTACCCAGCTTTCATGTGGAAAGAGGAAAGGTGCACCCTGGCTAGGCTGTCAGTCTATCACAGTGCACAGAGAGACAGACACCTATTAATACTCCCATTCACACTGCCAACAAACTCAACCTATAAATTTTTAGCTTCACCTTGGTCAGTTTAAAGGTATGATATTTCTCTGTTTCAGACTGGTAAAGATGTGCTTTATGTGCATATGCTAGTGTTCATATTCATGTGTTTGTGTGTGTCCAGCATAAAGCTGTGCTGATATCCTGTTTACTCCTATAAATCACAGAGCAAACCCATATTTATGGTCAGCAGTATCACCTTGTTTCAGTTCTTCTTTGTCTTGTACCCTGTTCAGCTTGACCACTTCTTCACCCTTTGGGGATTCTGAAGGAATCACTTGTATTCCTTCTTCTCTTGCCATGTTCTTTTAACCTCCCTTTCCCTTGTTCTTTCTTTCTGTCTCCTCCTATCCTTCCCAATTTCCCCACTAACTTCAAAGCCTTCTGGATGTTCATTGTCAAAAGCAGCTGTTACCATGTTTATCTCTGAGAAGCTCTGTAGTTCTTAAGGCAGTGACTCTGACTTTCCTTCGACCAAACATTGCAGTTGAATCACAGCATTGTACAATGACATGCTATGTTTGAAAGAAAACTAGCAACTTAAATGTTCTTTTTTTCCCTCTCATCACAGTTTCTTCTTATAAATATTTTTGTGCACTATGAAAGTTATTGCATAATACAGATGTAACATTAAATATATTGGAGTAGAAGTAAAACATTTAACTTCCTCTGCAGGGCAGTCGTTTGTTAGCCTTCTATTAGCCTTTCAGCCTTTAAACATAAATTAATAAAGAACCTACAGGATGACGAACCTACAAGCTAATGTGTTACCAAGGAAGCGCATTGTGAGATACTTTATAGTTAAGCTATATCATGCAGTGGTGAGGGGGGAAAAAGGGAAAATACTTGAAAAAGACAAATTGCACCTCTTCCATTTCACTTGTAAGATTTTCTTGTTTATTATAGGCAACACATACTGCTGTTTGTGTAACTATAAATCACGATTTGATTGACAGCACAGACTGAATCGACATATAACTCACATAACCTCCTAATGGAATTCTAAAGCATCCATCAGAAGTTACCAGGTTGGTCTGATTGGTAGATGATGTATAATCTTTCATGTGTCTCTGTAAAGTAATGGCCACATTTAGGGTGTACAGTAAGCTACACTGACACTCTCTTACCAAACAAAAATATTGTCTGATTGAATCGGGCATTACTTGACACAACTTAACATGAGATTTGATAAGGAAAATACTTTAGTCATAGGGTACGAATGTAACACCACCTATTTTGGTTAAATCCTTCTCTCCAAACAATTAACACAAGGTCATCTTATATTTCAATAAAATCAGGGATTACTGTTTGTATGGCATTTGTCAGCATATCCCTTGTTTTCATTTCATAATAGTGCTCATACGGTTATAATGTAAATCTAACTTGAATCTGTGGAGTCCAGTGCAGTCCAAGACCAATATTTTAGTACTAAATGTTCAGTACATTCAGTGCAGTATTATTATTAATCTCTGGCTCTCTTCCACAGCACGTGTTGGTCCTGTCTCCCTTCCCTCACCCCTAACTGGTTGTGGCAGATGGATGCCCCTCCCTGAGCCTGATTCTTCCTGTTAAAAGGGAGTTTTCCTTCCCACTGTCACCAAAGTGCTTGTTCATAGGGAGTTGTACAGTTTTAGTCTCTGTATTATTTTGGGGTTTATGTTACAATATAAAGTGCCTTGAGGCAACTGTTATTGTTATTTGGCACTTTATAAATAAAACTGAATAGAATTGAATGAACTGAAATAGTATTTGGTCTGTCTATTAAAGCCATGAAAATGAAATAAACCAATCTAATAGTGTGCATTGTAAATGAAATAATTTACCATATTCAATTCATCACAATGGTAAAGATAGCAGACTTAAGATATAAGCAATACGGTGCTATGTCATTACTGCATCTAATTTCTTTTTTAAACCACCATAGAGAAAACCTCAAGATTAATCAATCCAGATGTAATACTGTTGTTTTGGAGCAACAATTCCATATTACATGAGTGCGTTCATGCAAAAAAAACCTTGCAGGCTGCACTTCATGTGGGCATGCTGTCCAGACTTGTGGTCAGTCTTCCACATATTTTATAATCTTTAATGAATCATTTTTGAAATCATTCATTTGAGGGTGTGTGTGTGTGTGTGTGTGCATGCTTGTGTGTGTTTGTATCACAGAGATGCTGCTAATGATGTTGCACTTCATTGTGTTCATTTGATCCCACCCACCAAGTAGATAAATAGATACATACACACATACATATACAATATCGGGCTATGAAAACGAGGGAAAAGTTCAGTCGATAAGACAGCGAGAGAAGCTGTGAGATATGCAGAAACAGAGAGACAGCCCCTTCATTATTCATCTGCTCATTTCACTGCAGTAGATCCAGCAGGGGGAGGTGTTGCGATATATGGTTGGTTTTCTGCCTGTCTGTTGAAAGAAGCCAGTCAACTACATAATCTCATTCACACTTACAAACAAATGTGTACAACTTTTTCTTCACACCTGAGAAGCGTTCCTCAAACAAAGGAATACAAAGCCTGCATGACATACCTAATAGAGTAATCTGATACTGAATAGAGAGCTTATGTGTCTGTTCTGTCTCTCTATAGGCCAGAAAAATATATCACTCTGTCTTCTTTCTTTAGTGTGCAAATCTGACTCACTTGGCTGGAGGAAAGGCAAATGTGGAGCAGAATGGCAAAAAGACCTGTTCAAAACCATGAAATGTCTCCCCTCACCCGGGAGGTTCTGACATTTTGCCTGAATGAAAGCAGGAAGTGAGGGACACGGATGTCAGGATGAAACAAAACAAAGACAGAACTGTATATCTTTATCAAACAGAGTGTGATTGTTGTGTCAAATGGGCAACCACTATCACAGAAAAAAAAGAATCATCTAAGGTACTGATAAAATATTTTTAGGCCTTTTTCTATTTATTGTGATTCAGCTATGCATGAAATATCACACATACAAATACAGCAGTTTAATGAAATTACTACAAGCTAACTGACCCACTGACCCTGAAGTTCACTTTTGTGCACTCTTGGGATTTGTAGCTTGAATCACTTGCCTGATTTGGCTGGATATGAACCATCTTGGGATGAAATACGACACAAATTAAAAAGCAGAAAATATGTGGTTCGCGTATAAAACACATTTGTATCTGTATCTTTGGAATTCCTAAATATTCGAAACAGATAAAACAAGTCAATGTCTCATTAACCTTTTGTTGTATGTACACTAACTTCTACATTCATTCAAGTGTTTATTGCAAATATTTTTCTTGAGTTAAAAGAAAGCCACTTGCAAGTTTACAGTTAAATTAATTAACAAATTAGTAAATGATTATTCATTTTCCAGCTATTACAAATTGTTGTTCTACCCTTTCTAAAATTTCAAAGCAGACATGCTGTTGCTACAGTAAATGAAATTAGTTTAGAAGTTATGATTTGTTTCATTTGGAGTAAAGGTGACATTTTAGTTCCCTGTTTATTTTTTTAGTCTTCCCTTTTACATCTGTTGAGGCTATTATATAATATAAGAATTAGTTCACACACCTACACAAACAAATACATAGTCCGTTATGAAGATTATGATGTGATACACAAAAAAAGAACTTTTGCCATTACATCAAAATCACAACAAACAAGAAGCATCTCATTTCTCACGGGTGGGCATTTTGAAGGCTGATATGAAGTCTCATTTCTTTATTAAATTATTAACACATAGCCAAGGCACTTGCAGGCCATAGTGTGTCTTGGGTAACAGCTATTATTCATTTTGTGGCTGGCCACATGATTTTTTTTTAGCACTTAATGAATTATTGTTGCATTCCAAAACATTCACCACTATCAAGCCTCTCTCCCTCTCTCCATCTCTGCTGCTTTGCGGTTCCAAATCAGATTTCAAAGTGAATCCTAAAATTCTGCTTTTAAGTGTAATTTGTTTATTTACTTTTTTAATATGATGGTAAACACATGTATAAACCTATTTTTAATATTTTCAACCAGTCAATAACTTTCATTAGATTTCTTTCGTTCTTGCTTAACCCTTTCACGCGTAGTGGTCACCCCAGTGGACAGCTATTCAAAGGCTGTTTTCTTGTATTTGTGTCAGTGTTGATGGTATACTTGCACATAAAACACTACATTGGACACTGATGTGTCACTCCATACCCTGCCACCCACTTTTCAGCCAGTGTAAGTACACAAAAAATGTTTCAAAATGTAAAAAAATCTTTTTTTCATGCCTAAAGATGAATAAAAATACTGATTGAGGTTGTCATAATTTATGCATGAAAGTTTAATATTGATTTTTATATGGACAAATATGCAACATAAAACACTATTTTCAGTTTTAACTTAAAGGAAAGCCAGTGATCTTAAATGCTTATAGTGTTACTGTGTCTGGGTTTAAAAAAAACAAAACAAAAACAATACCAGATGTTTTTCTTATACTCTGTATGCAGTCAATAGATCCACAAATACAGCAGCTTTATACAGGTAATTTCTTATCTTTATACATATCCCTCATTCTACAACTATATCATATGTTAGAGCCTGCATGGATTTCATTCATTATGTTTACTTCAACCTGAGATTAATACCATCACCTAGCATTTCATATACATATCTTTAAATGTAATATTCTTTGACAAATCCACCTTCAGCATGAATGCAGTGACATTTCCAAAGGTGAAGGTTTTTTGTGTTTTTTACTGTTAAAATAGTATTGCTTCGGTAGATAGAAGATTACTCCAGTCACCAGCAGTTTCCATGGAAGGTGGTAACAAGTCTGCGAATACTTGGTAATGACTTGCACTAGTGAAAATATTAATATTACAAGATTAAATAACAAGACATTCATGTTCGTTACTAAGACTAAAAGTAAAAGCATTAAAAAGGTCATACAGATATGTTACACAAGACAGTTTATAATGTGTTTTGAAAAATTGTTAAAAAATATATATATAATGACCTTATTAAAGATTATCTTTAAGTGTTTAAAATGGTCCCTATTTGTTTTGTTTTTTATTTAACCTTTATTTGACTAGGAAACTATCACTCTTAAGACCTTCTGCAAGGTTGTTCTGGTCAAGATAACAACAGTTGCAATCAACAAAGGTCTAATGCCTGAAGAAAGGGTAATGATAATGAGGCAGGGCATTTACAGCCTGAAGTAACTGCATTCAAGTCACTTAGAATCACCTATCCTTCATTTAGCGACACCAGTTCTTAAGCCATGTTATCATAGAAAATGTCAGCAAAATAAATAAACCACCAAAAAAGGAAAGGAAGGGAGTGCAAGAAGCAAATGAAGAATATATTTTGTGGTATAAAAGTATGGTATAAGTTTTAAAATGAAAAAAAAAATGAAACCAAAATATGTTCTTTACTTCAGCGTAATATATCTGTCAGGTTCAGATCCAGACGTTATCTGATAGTGTGGCTGACAAACTTGGGTAATTTTAAGTTTCTGTGTAACAAAGATTTATTTAATTGAGTGCAGCAAATATAATCACATTTAATGCAAATTTTATGACGCCTTAAATTAATCAAAACTTTTTTTACTCTTAAAAGTAATTATAAAAGTTTGAATATGGAATTGCTCACCTTACATGAAAGCAGTTGAGTGTATTATGTCATGGCCACCCATCCTATCTCTTTAAGTGGATTTTTCCAGTCTGTCAAACAGGACAATTTGCTCTCAGATTCCAATATTGTTGAACCAGGTGAGCAAAGAAACAACTGCTAAAGGGCACTTTGTTCATATCTCTGAGACACCAGCTGTGCTCTGAAAAACTGTGGTATTTTGACACTCTGGCAATAAAAATGGATTACCATGGCAGTCCAGACTTGTCATTTTGTTACAATTGGACTTTTTGGATTGTCAGCTTTGCTACCTTGAACTTGGTTGCCTATTGTCACTACCTCCCCGACTAAAAGCAATACAGTCTAAAAATCATTTTATGGAATTGTTAAATAATCAAAATTATCTTCACAAAAAAACCCCAACAAATTCGGTCACATGAATAAAAGCAAAAGGAAACTGAAACTGAAGAAGACATTTAAATGTATTCTCTTCTGAAGGTACAGTATTTTGTGCACTGAATCTCAAGTGCACTGTAGGTTAAGATCTGATTGACCAACCCGTTCTCACTCCCAAAGCGTAACATTTTACGCTAGGTGACAAATCGTCACCATATTACGTTTTCGGCTACCCACCACGTTCCTAAATGACGACCTCGGAAAAAGAGGAAATATGAGAACCGTCTGGACTGAACCTACACATGTTCGCTCTTCTTCTTCAAATCGCTTAGAAACACGCTATTTAACATCATTAAAGTCCTGGTTAAGGTCAGGAATAAGGTTGTGGTCAGGGCTAGGGATAAGGTTAGGTTTAGGGCTGGAATACAGGGCTGGAACGTCTACTACTGCGGGAGCGTCATTGCACTGGATTCCAGCCATAACCCGCCGCGTACCATAAGAACGCCGAAGGTCTCCTTTCGCGTTCCTCAGGAACGCCGTGGGACGTGACAAAACGTCCACATGTTACGCCTCGGGAGTGAGAACGCTCTCGATTGACATAGCATCAGATATATCATTGGCAGGGCAAAGTAAGACCACTGTTATCTCATATACCCCACTGACACTTCCTTGCTGTCGTGTAGTCATCCAATGATTTTTAGATTCAACCTTACTGCCAGATGGAAGCAACAAGGGAAGCAGAGGACAGCAAGACAGAGGAAGGGATGAGCATGAGCAATTATGTAGGGAATGCTAGAGACAACACAAAAGAAGAGGGAGGGTGAAAAATCCAATAGGGCTTTTGAATGCTCTCCAGAAAATGCATTAAGGAGTTACTTCGATAAATCTATTATGCCTCACAGGATGTGGCTGCTTTTTTGCTCTAAATCAAATCATGCATCCAGGTAATAGTTCTCACATTAGAAAAACAACCTCCGTCTTCTATGTCTTGAATGCTGGCTCACCCTGTTCCATCTGTCTGAGATAGGGGATGGTTAAAGTGAAAGGCGAGGGATGAAGTATTGATGAGATGATGATGTTTATAATGTTGATAATGCAATACACTCCACGAGGAGGGTTCCAGCATTGTGTTTCTGAGATGAAGTGAGTTCTAATAAAGCCAAAACAACAAGGACAGCATAATTGGCAACAGCGATGATGATGACGTGATTACCTTGATTTACAATTGCAAAATTTACTGATTGTGCTTCTGTGTTTCTGCACTGCACTTACACACTTTTATGTAGGCCATTCAATACAGTGCCAATAATCTACTGAGTATCACTGCTGGTGTCTAGAAAGGAGACGAATTTGCCATTGGACCGTGATAATGTAATACTAAATCTTCTATAAGTTACGATTTACATTTTTTTTAAAGTTAATACAGCTTAATTTATAGTTTTGAAAGAAATATAGTACATAACACAATGCAACATAATTTACACCATACTGCAGGCAGGCCACATTAGTTCTCATTCGTTCTGCTACAAGTAAGAAAAATGACTGTGCCATAGCAAATGAATTACTCAAACCTTCAATGTGTGAAGCCCAAATTGACCTTTACATGGAGCCTATCAAAGGGGAGCACTGCATAATTGAAAATCTTTAAAAAATAAATGGACACCGAATCTCATCAACTTCAATGTAGAACATCAACAGCAGTGAACTCATAAAGTGTCTCTACATTTTGATTTGTGTTCAGGTATTCAGTTTGATCAAGTTTCATTCCTCGCCCACAAATTAACATTTTAGTTACTCCTGCCACACCAGACTAGCTGCACAAAAGCAACTAATCAGATAAGCTGAAATAAATCTGAAATACACGTCAGTCACATCTTGATGATTTGATTTTACATCCACTGTGGTGGTTTACAAGGCAAAATGACCAAAATGTGACATTGTCTAAAAATGTATGGACCCAACTATACATGTATTTAGCCTCTTTGTCAGGATATCATTATAAAATTATATGTACTACTTTTAGTACTGTAAATTATTACATCAAGATGTTTCGTACTACAATTATAAACACTCACCAGCAACTTCACTTTGCTAAAAGATTGGACCACCTTTTGCTTTCAGAACTTCTTTAATTCTTCAACAAGTGTTTAACAGGATCTCAATCTGGTTTTCTACTGGACTGAGCTCTAGAGGCAAGGGACATCATTGGCATATTCAAGATATTAGTGTGAGATGATCTGATATTGTCTGAGTAGGCTACATCTTTCCAATTTTCGATTGTCCAATTTTGGTGAACCTGTGTGAACTTATAGCTTCAGTGGCTCCATGTGTGATCTTCTAATGTTGTAGCCCATCTGCTTTAAGGTTTGATATGTTGTTCATTTAAAGGCTCTCTACTGTATACCGTAGTTGTAACAAGTGGTTATTTGGGCTACTATTGCCTTCCTGTCAGCTCAAAGCAGTCTGACCATTCTTCTCTGATCTCTGGCATCAACAACTATGAGGCTTTTTTGCCCGGTGAAGTGCTGCTGACTTCTCTTTCTTCTTTTTCTCTTTTCAGACCATTCTGTGTGTGGAAAAATCTCAGCAGATCTGCAGTTTCTAAAATACTCAGACCAGCCCTTCTGGCACCAACAACCATGCCATGTTCAAAGTCATTTAAATCACCTTTCTTCCGCATTCTGATGCTGGGATTGAACTTTTGCAGGATGTTGAGTTACTGCCATGCAACCGGGATATTAGATATTTTTGTTACCCAGCAAAGCGAGTGTACAGCTAAAATATAACTTCATCTTTCTCACTATGTCTTCTATATCTCTCCTCTGAATTAGCCTAAACCATGAACACTGTGGTTTCTTTGACAAACTTTGAAAGCACTCGTGGATTAAATCAAATATTGTTTAAGTGTACACTGTCTCTATGACCTTGGTTCTTTAAACCCATCTCTGCAAATATTAAAAAATGTGAAAGGCTCACAAAAGAAAGTGAAGACTTTTGATGTCATCACAGAATACCTCCTGGAGCTGTTCCATTTGCTTGGATGGAACAAATTTGTCAATAATGTGACAGCTCTCAGTGGGACTTTCTTGGGAAACTGGTAATTCTTTGGGTTTGGATCGCTCAACATTTTTATCACAGAAACAAATGTGGGTATAAAACACTGTTTGTTTGTTTTCTCTACAGAGACTACAAAGTCAGTCCCCCAATCTCAAATATGAGGAACTATAACCGTGATGACATCATTGTCACTGGCCTAATTTTAGGGCATATTTCTTAAGGTTAATAACTATTAGAAATGTATTTCAGACAAGGTATTACTTGTCACATTTAATGATTTTATGGTGAAATCAATATTCAGTGTCATTACACGGCATGGCTCTGTGGATGCTTTCACGCAAGGTACAGTTAATACAGTGTATTATGTGTAATTTAGAAAGCAATATAAGTTTAAGAGGTGTTTATTACAATAATGTGACAGTCTATTATGCTGGACTGTCTATATATTTGTGCAAAGTAGCACTGATTTGAACAGTCAGTGTTCTGCCTGGATTTTTTAACGGTACAGTTAGTATTTTTTTCAGGTTATTTAATAGAAACAAGAATACTGTGCTCATAAGTAAACATATAATAGCATGTAATAACATCTTCCAAAAAAAAAAAACAGATGCATTCCCATAAACTTATAATTACGTTATTAAAAATACATAAGAGCGGGTTTGTGGTTTGTGAAAGCCACCAAGTTCCCTCACCATATTTGAATACAGTGGCCAGGAAGGACATCTTTCTTCCAACTAATGGGGTCTTACATATGTGGCTAGAGACCAAATAAGTAGTACCCAAAGGCAGAGGAGAGAACATATGTGCTTGCTTGCTGTGGAGGGACATTTAAATTTGTGCTTGCGCCATCAGAATCAAGATATGAAGGTTCATACCTAAGTTTTATCAGTGGAGAAAGAGTCCCCCTGATCAGCAAAATTAAAACGCAAAGG
Source organism: Rhamphochromis longiceps (assembly GCF_057381845.1). Lineage (NCBI taxonomy): Eukaryota > Metazoa > Chordata > Actinopteri > Cichliformes > Cichlidae > Rhamphochromis > Rhamphochromis longiceps. The sequence continues at coordinate 24,095,328 of NC_140566.1, read as the reverse complement.
AAACAGGTAAAGCAACCGGCATCTTAATAAAATGTCATCATCTTCCTCTTCAAATCAAGCTTCAATCTCTTAAAGTCTCCTGAACAAACAAAAATGTGCATAAAAATGCTTATTTATTCTTAATATTTTCACACGTACTTATTGTTTGCAGATTAGATATGTGACCCTCCTGACAAAACCCAGCTTAACAACAACATTAGCTGGTTACAGTGTTGCCAAATCACTATTGGCTGTCCTAAAAGTCTAGAAGTCAATGTCATCGCCCAATTTGCATAATTGGTCATGCTTATGTAATTGTAACCTGACATAAAGTAAGTAAAAAACACCCTAAATGCATTTAGAAAATATTTAGAACTACAAATGAAATTTATTTTAGCAATTATTGTGTTTTTTTTTAATGCCACAATTCCAACCTTCCTCCTTTATCGGGGGTTGGGACCGGCAAAAGAGAACTGAAACAGGCACTCTGGCAGACTTACTTGTGTGTGTGTGTGTGTTCTTAAGTAATTTAAAACATTGTCATCCACAAAAAGTAACAGTAAAAGCAGAACTGACTGCTCAGGGCAGGAGCGGCTTCACTCATGCACGATTCATTTGCAGTTTGGACTGTAGGTGTGAACATCTCCTGCTCTGACAGCAGCTGGGGGCAACTGCTGCAAGGACTATCTGCCGCCTGTAAGTGCTTTGGAACGGGCGAAGTGCCCACGGCAGCACCCGCTGCTTGTTGAGAGTAAGAGGGATATGTGCTTTCACATCAAAAAGTCGTCATAAGTCTCCAATAACACTAGCAAAAGTCGCCAGATTTGTCGCTAGTCCCTTTTTAGAAAAAAAAAGTGGCTAAGGGGGTCTGAAAACTCGCTAAATGTAGCGATGTAGTTGCTAAATAGGCAACATTAGCTGGTTATAAGCTAACGTTAAGCAAGCTAATGTTAAACTTGCCTGTTGTAAAAATCACACTTTCCCTGTGATAAACAGTTTGATTACACTCACACAGCTTGAGAGTTTATTCACTAAGCATCAGCCTACAACAATCTTACATCCACCTGAAAAAAAGAAATAAGCAAATGCCAGGCGAACAACAGCTTACAATGGCAAAAATAGCAGAGCTTACTGCCAGTTAACCACAGCATCAACAACTCACCTCAGTATGGCTGTCATCGGTCAGAAGTGAACTTCTCTGACTCGTTGACTCATATGGACTCCTTTCACAAAATTTTACAACCTCTTCCAGAGTAATTAAATGTGGATGCTTCTCACAGCAAACACAGCCGTACACAGAAAAGGAAAAACTCATGGACTGGTCCAAACAGTAGTAGCTACAGCTGAGTCTAAATGTATTTGTTTTTGAACTCTCTTGGCTAAATAAATATGTTTGTCCTACAGCAGCAAGGATTATGCTTACATTTAGAGGGGTAGGAAAACAGAACTCAATTCTACTGACATCTAGCAGGGAAAATTTTACACACTGTAAAAGAATAACATGTAATTTAAGAATAATATTTTTTTAAAACAAAAATTATTCGTACTTTATTTCCTCTCTAAATTATAATTATATAAGTATGCTTCAGCTTCCCAGATAAAAGCAGATGGCCTAGAGTTTAAACTCTTTGACACAGAAGTCAAAGTATGACAGCTGCAGTAATTCCAGGTATCATCCAGAAATCAATAACAAGTCTAATTTGTTTTCACTTCATATTGTTTTATTCCAGTTTTACCCATCATTTTTAATATTATCCCTTTTCTCATTTCCATGTTTTTATCATGACTAACCGCTGACAGATATGCCTTTCATATTACAAAAACCAGTTTTGTTCTTGGTGCATTTCTAAATAAAACTTCTCCAGCACACTTTACTTCTGTTAAAATTGGTGATATTTCTGTGTGAGGAAGCCAAGGATCTGAAGTCAAAGAGAAAAAAAACCCAAAAAAATATATGGTTACAGCTTTTCTGTCTGAGTTCATACACTAAGCAGGGTTGAGATCAGGGCTCCCGCCAGGCTCTTTTAAGTCTGCTGAGCAGAGAGATCGTTTTTCATAGACTTCTCACTGCTTGGTAGAGTAAAGATACAAAGACCTGCATTTGCTAGATTTAACGCCAGAATCTTAAGGGTGGTGTTGACATATACAAGTTGGTATCCATGACACTACAGGTTGTATAAATCCTTGAGGGTCTGCGCGTTGTTTAAAGACACCTGAACATTAAACAAAAACATTTATTATTTTCAAGGCTGTATTATAATTATTTAAAAAGAAAAAGTAACTACCACAAAATTAGTCACAGAGTATGTGTAATAAGAATGACAAACCCGTAAAAACATATGGGCCACAACTAAAGTTCCTCCAGCATTTTATTGCATTTTGGTATTCTGGGTTTTATAGCTCAGCCATTTATTGGCAGATTTTTACATGAAATGTTTGGTTGTTAGCAGACTACCTGCTAAGTGCAATTCATTTTTTTTGACAGTTGCAGGAAGGTAATTATCAGTGGTTGTTGTGAGTTACTTTGAGTCCTGCCGGCTGTGCACAATGGGTCAAAGTTTTATGTCCTTTGGCTGAACAACGTGTTATGTAAGCATCCCAATGGAGATGCAGAAAAGAGTGATGACCTTTGGACAAGGCCTTCTCCTGCACAATGAATTGAAATTAAAGATATTAAAAAACACAGGAGCAGATGCAACAGTTCGTCTTCACCACGTGGCTGGGGCCTGTCTGTGTTGAGTTTTGGATAATAGGATAAGTGGAAGAGGATGCATAGATGGCATTGTAAAACACTGAGGTATGCAAAGACGTACCACACTGACTAGACAAGGTAGGACCAAGATTCATAAAAGTAAATCTGTAGTTCTGAACTGGGCTCATTCTTTTATTCTCTGGCTCTTTTTTATTCTCCAAAAGGGATTGTTTTACACTAGTAATAACGTTTCCAGTCAAACCAGGTGTTATACTGAGCATTTCTTACAGGTAATAATGTATGATTAATCATTGCAATATATGTTAGGCACTCATATCTTTGGCTAAAATAACATTTATACTCTATGTGTGAAAGAATTTTAAATTCCAGTTAGGTTGGGACTCTTCAAAAGAACCATGTTGGCCAGAAATAACTGAAGATGTAGTTCTGTGCTCTGAGTCATAGCCTTTGGACATCATTGGGAAACCCTAATACTATCAGAATGCGACATAAACAATTTCCTTGAGAACCTGTTTCCCTGCTGTTTTCTTAACGGCTTAGGTGATGAGTTCTGTGTCTAGAAGGATGCAGAATGTATAGTAGTACAGAGGAAGTAAATAGGAAAAATGGCTCTTTTCCTGGTGTGGTGCTTTGGATGTCATTGAGACAAAAGAGTTTATGGCTGATGGTTGATGTGATGGTGAAGTGATTCCTAGGGACTTTCCATTTAGTTACAACGAGTGTCCTTGCGCTTTCCAAGTGCAAGGACACTCAGTAGGCTCCACTGGGGCTTTTTTCTATAGAAAACATAGCTTTTTTTAGCTATTTTATAAAAAGGACTCAAGATAACATACATTGATTTGCAGTAACATCTTTTGTTGGCACATGAAGTATAAATTTTAGTAAAGCAGAGAAGACCATTTGGAAGTGAACACTCCTGCAATTCTTTAAGTGGTGAACATCGTGATGTGACGGCAGCCACGGGAAGAAAGGAATTCCTCTATAAAGTTGTTCTCTGTAGCAATGAAAGTAGTGCTTGAATTCCCAGTGCATTAACATTCTGCCAGAGGAACAGCTAATCTTGATGGCAACTGTTGTGTAATGATAGGGAGATTTACTTTTGATAGAAAAATGCATCACACTGTAAGTACATCTCAAAGCAGATAAATACGCTGGCAGCTCCACATCTGTGTGTGTGTGTGTGTGTGTGTGTGTGTGTGTGTGTGTGTGTGTGTGTGTGTGTGTGTGTGTGTGTGTGTGTATGGGGGGAGGGAACATTTGTGTATTACAGCTTTCTAACACTTCCGCTCTCTCTCTCTCCTCTTTCTCTCTCTGGGTTTAGAATGAAGAGACAAATTCCTAATGGATGAACACAAAAATGTTCTAAAACCTCTCCACATATCCCAATATCCTCCTGTTTTCACTTACTTGGCAGTGCTATGTAAGCAACTTGCAACACTTCCATTCTGGCATCCCTGTTTTTTTCCCCTTATATGCATCCGTAGTGTCTGCATCAGTGATTTTGGGTTCATATACAGTTTGTGTTTGATAAAGCTTTGACGAGAAGAGAACAAAAAAGCCTCCGAAATAATACGAGAACTGAAAGCAGGAACTCAATGTGATCTACCTTTGGGAGTGGAGATTATACCTGCTTAACGTCAAACTAACCAAATACCATACAAAGAGGCTATGATTTCAGCCAGCTGAATTTGCCCCGAATCACAGTGGAGAGGTTAGATGCTGGCATGAACGTCATAAATCACATTTCTGGGACATTTGTAAGGCTCATGGGCAGCAGATCATCGAATCTGCCCATTAGGGATACATAGCAAACTGAATTTCTAAATAACTATTATTGTTTGTTTAGTCTGGATCAGAACAATTGAGACAGAACAAAATAAGTTGTGTATTTGAACTTTTTTCAAGGTGGCAAAAAAAAAACCCCTGAAAACTTCAATAAAAGATATTGTTTATATTTTATTCACTGCCTCTCATCCCCTTTTGATTTCAAGATCATTTGCCAAACTCAGATGGTGTAGCCTTTCATATTTTCTTTTTTGGAAGAAAAACAACAAAAAGGCATTTTTTTTAGCACTAATTTTGCAGCTGCACCTGTATGTGGTTTGAGATGTATTCAATGCTCGCAGTATTGAATGCTCGCAGTATTGAATGCTCGCAGTGTCTTTATCATTAGCCCAAAGGAGCTACCACGAATATATGAAGGCTGAAAGAATAAAATAATGGAAAAATGCATAGCTAATTCAGTCATGCCTTTTGCAGTGTGCAATAGTCCTCAAGTTTCAACATCGGGCTCCTTGAACATTTCCTTAATGAGGAGTGTCAGTCTGTGAGCTGCAGGCTAATTCAGTTGTCACTTAGTGAGAGGTAGGATACAACCTGGACAGGTCACCTACTCACAGGTGCCTTTAAAGTTCCAAGAAAGTCAATTTATTAAAGTCACGTTTCTTTCATCCAGAAAATACAGGCATGACACAATTTATGTGTTAAGAAAAAAACATCAGCAAGAAGGTAAAAGCAAACTGCAGAAAATCAAGAGGCCTGGAGATGTTCCTCTTAAGGGGGGCCCTCATTATATCAGCAGGGATCACTAAATGAAACAGCATGGCACGCTGATAGATGAAGGAGCAATTTCCTGTTGAGTTTTAGTAAAGACATATTTGAAAGAATATTGGACGTTGCCTTATAAAACACAAGCAAAATAAAGAGTGAATGTTAGTTTGAGTGGTCTCCAGTCTGGCCCCAATTCAGATGTGGTTTAAATTTTTAGTATTGTCAGACCACAGAGAGTGCTTTCTCGTGTTCATGTCCGAAAGTGCTCAGTATGGATGGATGTGTTTGCACATTTTCTAGGCTTAATAAACAGAATACCTATCTGGCCTTTTACTCTGGCTGTTTGTGGTGAGGGTGGTGGCTCTCACTTTATTTTAACTAGAATAAGTTTCAGATTTTGTTACGTGAAATTGACTTCTACTGTGTTTGGATTTTTTGCTTTTGATGTTACATCGTTTTGTCTTAATTGCCAGGTTGTTTCTAATATACAATAGTGGTTACAGTAGATCATTCTGTTCTCACAGCTTGATGTTAACCAAGTGGGGCTGTGACAGCATATGTGTGGGTTGTAAAACTGGAATGATAGTGGAACTGGGCATCTGTGTGTTCAGTGTTGCCATTATAGAAGACTATACCTCCCCCAGCTCTTATCTAAAGATGACACAACATATTATCACAGCCAGACTCACACATGTCACCCTGTCTGGATAGAGAATGGATGCCATTAAAGATGAGATCATTACTGAAATTTTTCAAGCAGACATGTAACTAAACTAAGCCTTCACATGCCAGTGCTGTCACTGTCCTAATGTACCCGTTTTATTATAGAAATAATGAAATGTGTATATTATAATACAGCATAACTGCGGTGACAGTTATGCTGTGTTATGAAAAAGGTCTACCAACTTTTGTTGCAGACCAAGCACACCCCCTATTGGCAATGGCAATGCCCAGCTGGACAATGTGCCCATGAAAGGCTTCATTAAATGACAAAAAGTCCAAGGCGTTAACCCAGCCTACAAACTCCACAGATCACAATCGGATTGAGTGTCTGTGAGGTGCGCCAGAATAAGCCTGATCCACGGAGGCCTTATTTTGCAACCCACAGTAAACAAAGGATCTGCTGCCAATGTGCCGATGCCAGAAACCCTCACAGTTTCAGATCCCAGATAGATAGACAGATGTCCTGTACTGCAACCTACATTGTTTTGACCAATAATTTCCATTTCAGTCTAAACCAAGTGTGTTAACTCAGATTTCAATGAATGTTACCAAATCATTGACTTTCTAAAGCATAAACAAACTTCTTGTTCAACTTCATGCAGGTGCAGTCTGCAAAGGATATGCTGTCTCTAGAGGAGTTGAGAAAATACCCAGTCAACAAGGACATGTAAGGTTAAGGTGTGGGCACCAAGATAATTTTACGAGTAGGCTTCTAGATTTGGTTGGTTATGAATAACCACATGACTATGATCAACAGCATTTTTTTTTGTCAAAAAATGATTATCTCCGTCTTGCTCACCTTTAAAATGAGGTGGTTAGTACACCATCTGATAACTTACTCATTTTTGAATGTCTGTATTGCAATCACAATCATCTGAGTAATTCTGTGCATGGCTGGAAGACTAGCCATTTTTGTTAGCATGTGGAGTAAAAAGAACAGGCTTGCTAACATGGGTGTGTGGAGCTCCAGTGCTAACTTAAGGCTGAGATAGACCTTAACCCACTGAGTCCTATTTGCCACCGGATAATCATAGAGTTGACATCAGACTGTTTAAGCTTCTGAATGATGGGGCTGGAGAGTGTTAAAAATGGTGTGGAAGGCAATAAAAGCAACTGAGCATAAGCTGCACTGTCCTCAAGATGTTGTAAAACCAAATGGATAATAGCAGAAACAGCATCTGTACCCCACCTCTGTCTATGAGTAAACCGCAGAGGGTCTAGTTTACTGTTCACACCTGATTTCAACACAGACACCATGCATTTCTCCAGGCATTTCATTGTCCAAGTGTTGACAGGTCAGAGGTATTTTAATTGCACAAGGGGGACCTAAACAATGTTAGGTAGCTATGTTTCATGTTGTGGAAGATGTGTGTAGCTGTAGCTGTTTAACACTTACTTTATGTGTTAATCAGGGTCCACATACTTGCCAGTATGAGGTTACTAAATCATAACAGGACAAACACACCCAGATGAATAGGATTTTTTGAGGTAGGTCACTGCAGTGGAGACCAGGTGCATCACTGACACGAGGATGCACCAGTTTGGCTCAAATTTCTGCTGTGACTACTGAACCAAGTGGATCTAACCTGACATCTCTGCCTATGTGAGAGACAGTATAAAAAAAGAGATATTGGGATTTTAGCTGGCTTCCTTGCATCACCACAATAAATGTTTGAAATAAGTTAGTCAATATGTCTATTTTGTGTGCACTTAAAAAAAATCTAGTTTAATGTCTTCCAGTAGTGAAATAAATATCCGTCTGCCTTTGACTTAATTGACTGTTTAACTTTAGTGGCAGTTGGGTGTATCAGCATTTATCTAAATTACTACTTCCATCTAAACTAGATCAATACCTCCTTGTGCTGAACAGATTATCTGATGGTGACGTTTGGGCCAAGGCCCGCTAGGCCAGAGCCTATGACAGCTGGAGAACTGCATTAATATGACTGCAGAGGAAAGAGGGATACTGGTCCCTAGAGATGCTCTGTGTGTGTGTGTGTGTGTGTGTGTGTGTGTGTGTGTGTGTGTGTGTGTGTGTGTGTGTGTGTGTGTGTGTGTGCGCGCGCGTACGCGTGCACATGAGCTGATAACAAATAACCTTAAACCCTTTTCTTTCAGGAGGATATCCCAGCTATCATAAGGAGAGAGCCAGGGTACACCCTGGAAAGGTTTCCAATCTGCCTTTGGCAAACAAACAATTAAATAAAAAATTAATAAAAATAAATAAATAAATAAAATAAAAATCCCTGTTTGGCTTCGGGGGATTTCTTCAGTACAGTTGAGTATGGTCAAACAAGTGTTCATCCAACTGATCATAGAAGAATCTAGGTGATTGCCAATTTATTCCACTTTGAGAAATGTTGCAGGGTTGATGAAGCATCTGCCAATTTATTTAAGGTGATTAGTCTACATGGAACTCCTCTTGCCACAAATAAACACATAATAATGTTTTCAAATCAGGTACACTCCATGCAGGTCACACTTGCCAGCTGCAATCAGTGCTGATTGCTGGAATCCAATTTTAATAACTAATACTTAAAAACTAGAATCAGACTTTAGGTGATTAACATTCTGGGTCAATGAGTGTATGGCAAAAAGAACAACAAAAATGACCATAGTTGACCATGACTGTAAACTAGGGCAGAAAAAAAGTGATATTGAATGCCTGAATACCTCTGGAATTAATATAAAGAGTGGAATTTGGAGTACCAGACTCCAGATGAATAGAGACAAAAGAATGTGAGGATAAAAATATTTTTACTTATTTGACTGTACAAACATGCAGTAAACTACTGCAGAAAAAAAAACTCAGGTTAAAGATGCATACAAATAAAAGTTTCAGTAAAACCAGAATACAAAACATCGGTGATGAGAACATGTGGCTTCATCTTCCTGCCACCATTTCTGTCAGTTTCCCAAGAACCAGTTTAATTCTCTATGTTGTTGTGTTTTATTTTTTGAGTTCCTCTATCTTTGCTCTTCTGGATTAACATTTAAAAATAATTCAAACATTTTCTCGAAATGGCTGTTCTGGTCTATTTCTGTAGATGGTTGGGATATGGCACAGGGAGAAGAAAAGAGCTGTACTGCAGCGGAATCATTGATTTATGAGTCAGGAAGGGAAAGGCTACAGTTTTTGTATTTAGAATTATGATATTTTTCTTCTTAAGCTTCTTTTCAAGAATTCACTGAACTGTAGTTAGCAAAGATATTGCATTAGCATACTTACACGAAGATACTGAAATGGATACCAAAGCATTATACATATCTCACCTAAAAAAACCTTCCCAGACTGGATTAAGATAAAGAAAGATATAATAAACATGTTTATTAGACATGTCAGCTTGCTAACTGAATACAAATATAACCTGCTGCATGTCATATAATCAATTTATGTACAAACATGCAACAACGCAAAGCAATCATTTTGGAAATAATAAATAAGTGTAAGATATTAATTTACCTGTGTTTACCTTTTTTCTCTCTGTTATGTTTTCTGTTATCTGGGCCATGCAGCCAGTATTCATCTGACTTTAAGCAGCAACGAACTGACTGGATTTGTCCTTAGTGCTGATTGGTTGTTCTGTATGTAACGCAGACGCAACTGATAGAGCTGTCCGAGGTTCTGATAGAGTGATTTGCCTGGGCTCATGCCTGTAGCATATTAAACCATTCCAAGCAGATGTGTAAGACACCAAGAAACACACAATCATATCTCATCTCAATATATTAATACATTAGTGTAATTGTAATTATAACAGTCTAACACACACACACACACACACACACACACATACATACATACATACATATATATATATATATATATATATATATATATATATATATATATATATATATATATATATATATATATATATTCAAAACCTTAACTTGGTGCTTCCGCTTAGTGAAACCACGCATGTGTTGATCCGTGCTGCAGCAACGTGCATCAGTTCCTCTCTGACCCCAGTGTTAATCTGCATTCAGACTGAGGCTTCGCTGCCTTTCTTGGCTTCTCGATAGTGGAGCAGCTTATTTCTTGGGGCTTCGCTGTTTTGTACCAGTCTTGTAGGCCCCTGCCAGTGCTGTCGAAACGGCAACACACACGCACGAAGACGGGCGATACGAAACGAAGCTTTTCGACTCGCGTCGATTTTGTTTTGGCTGATTTCACACCGCCGCGCGCTCGCCTCCAGTCTCGATTTGCAGAACGGCTACTGCTAGCGTGCGTAATGTATCGCAGAGAGGAAACAAAGTAAATAGACGGACACGTCCATCTGCAAGAAAGAGGAGACGAAGATGGTGATGATGGCTTCGCCAAAATCAGCCTTCAAATGCTCGATACCGATGCCTTCCCTCCCGCTGAAGCTGCTTTTCTGGGTGTTTATTGTCGTGAATCACTCTACAAGGTAAGATATTAACGCGTATTTTTTCTCAAAACCACGACTGTGTTTCGGCCCGTTGGTCAGCATGTTTCAGATTTTTAACAGCAAATATAGCAGTGCCTCCATTCCAACACTGGCGTGCTATTAAGGGGATCCTGAGCCGTTGGGTAGCTGAGAGGATGTCGTTTTGTATTTAGGGGGAAAAACCGGAGCTTTCGGTGTACATGTGGCACGTTTAATTGCGGTTCCAGTTGAAGTGGAATATTGTTAATAATATTAAAATTGCCTCAGCGATACACGCATGCACATTGTATGTGTGCTACACCCTGTGTATCAATGTGTTGTTGGTGTTTTTAATTTAAAAAAAAATTCTCACAAAGATCTACAGATTGAATATTTGGCTTTGAAAAGCGAATAACAGTGATACACATTTATACGACGATACCAGTGTCTCCCTCCCAATCTGCCCCGCGTTAGATGTAGCATAGTGGCAGGCTAAGTTGAGTGAAGCTAAGGCTACATTTAGTCTGTTAAGCTGTCTTCAAGTATATTCTAAGAGTCAAAGCCTTGTTATGAACGCACTGGCCGGAGGAGGTCGAAATGGAATAGAGGCCACATGAAAACAATCGGTTGTTATAAAGGCAAACTTGAGGATAAAGAGGGAACCTTTCCTCCCACGTATTTGAAATAAAAAAATAAGCATTTCAAAATGGCAGACAATCACACAGAGAATATAAATATGAAGGCACAATAAGGAAATGGACAGCACATATGCACTGATCCTTGCCCAACACAGGCACACAACCAAAAACACCTGACATTTCTGCTTTAACTGTGGGCCGAAATTGTGTTTGTTACAAAGACAATGAAAGAGAAGAAAGAAAGCTGTGTGGCTGCTCCTGTGACGACTTCATCCCTGTATAGTGAGATAAGAATACTGGAGAGCAAGGGGATGGTTAGGCTCCTCGCATCGGTTTCCTCTTGTGCTGCTGGAGGGTGAAAAATGGAGGCAGATAAATCAACCGACGTTCAATCACCGTCATGCTGGTCAAAACCTTGGGGCTCCTTGCCCAGATCTACATTGTTAGGCCTGTGTATTTCTAATTGTCTGGAAAAGTAAAGTGGTGTATACAATGCACTTGAGTAAATGCTGCTAATCAATATGTGACCATATGCAGACACCTGTGCGGAGGTCACACTTAAAGTATGACTCAAACTATTTTAGAAGTTTCGGTCCTATGTATGGCATAATGATTAAAATGCATCCACTGACAGGAAGTAATTTATGATTCATGTATGAAAGCTCTTTTATAAGACATCAAGGTCTTTGCATGCATTCAGTATTTTGTGCTACTTTGTGACTCATTGACATTTACTATGTGTAGTGATGTCAGACTGCATCACAATACGTTAACCCAGTCAGTTACTCAGGTAGTGCAGTCAATTACTGTCACAGATCAAATTTTGCAGAACACCCTCAAGCAGAAGAAGGGGGAATTTGGTTGCAGATTCTTTGGTATTTTCTTCTATGTGTGGGTAGGTAGGTGTCAGATCTATAACCAGGATCCACTAGAAGATTTTCAGGCGAGGGATCATGGGAAGAGGGCCTCGACATGATGGAGTGATGTCAGAATGAGCAAAGTCTGGTGGTACTTACATTATGTGCCATCCCAGATGATGATTTTGCAAACTCAAGCATGTTAGGTAGCAGATGAAATTCGTTACATAAGTCTAATTTATTTATTTGCTTTATATTTTTAACCTTCTAGCATCAGTATTTATTAACTTCCTGACCTCCCACTGAAGTTGGTGGGACTTAATTGATCCATTTTGTACAGAACAAATGTAACATTATATCTCACTCAATCCATTTTGTGTGAGTGCACTTAAGGCCTGAAGAAGAAGAATGCTTGGATTAACAAAGAAAGTTGATTAAGATGTTACGTTGATCTAATTCTTGGACTAGGTGTTGTCTAGCCAGCTAATCTAAAGAAACCCTGACTATGCTGAACTTGAATGCTTCAGTTCCCAAACACTTGGTAACAAAAGAAGATTTAATAGAAGGAAATGGTAAACACGGTCCTGTCTTAACTTTCTTTAAACATGTTGCTAGCATAGTCAAAATGACCTTATAGCTTTCAGTTACATTTTAGAAAAATGGAAAGAATATATAAGATAACATTTATAACGCACACTGTGGTAATTTCTAAAGGCTTTCTGTGTTTCATTGTGGGACAAACATAAAAAGCTAGTGCCATTTATTCAGCACTGTGATTTCTAAGGCAACAAAAGCAAATTAAACTGTAAGTTGAAAGATATATTGATGCTGTCTGTTTATTCAACTAGCGCCTTTGTAGAGTTCAATTTCTGACTACAAAAATCTCTCAGGCAGACGTATTTTCTGTACATAGGATGTAATCTATGTCCATTCAATTTTTGAGCTGCTGTTAAGTATTAATAATATGGGAAACATTTCACTACACATTTTATGCTAATTGTATAAAGTAGCTGTTAGTATGTTAGTATGCCCATTGCAATTATCCCTATCTGCCACCGATTCTCATCAATTTGTCGGTATTTTTAGACAGAATTCCATCGAATTGGAAACCTACAGTGAATTAAATGGTCTGCCAAACTGCCATACATCATCTGCTTCTTGTCACTTGGAAAGGGTCAGGAGTTTTGACAAACTGCCATGTATTCCATAATTAACATCATGTGAATTTGTGTCTTAGAATTCCTAAAAGTCAGTTCATAGCAAAGACATGTTGTCATTTTTATTTTATTTTATTTTTTCTGCCTATAGTGAAGACAGTTTGACAGGTCAGTAAAAGAAACAGGCAACACTCATGGTTACCTTTCTACAACTGAGAAACTCTGGTAGATATTGAAGTCAAAGAAATTTTGGAATAAAGGTGGGAGGGCTTAAGTTGAAGCACTTTGGCCTCCTGTTGTTATAGACACACATATGTATTTACATATATATATATATATATATATATATATATATATATATATATATATATATATATATATATACTCACTTTTAAAGAGTCTAAATTAATAGATTTTGGCGCTTTAAGTCTCAGTCATACAGGCCTAGAGACCATGTGACAACCTCTGGTTGCTAGGGAAAAATGTGTCTTGGCAAGTGGTTGCTGGAGGTTGCTAAGTGAAATTGGTCTCAAAGACACAAAGAGGGTGCTGTACCAAAAAGCTTCTTGTAATTAGTGTGGTCACCTGTAGTTTGCATTCAGCTGCAACACAAGTTGAAAAAATGAGCAGCTTTTATTTGGAAGATTAATTCTATTTATCGTTTGAGTAACAAAAATGCAATTGCGTCGTGGTTTTCAGTGTAGCGTGATATACCTCAGTGGACTAGAAAAATAAACATTTAGTGTCTTGGCCAGCGTGACTCAGGCCTTAGCTGTTGGTTTCACAGACAGACAGCAACAATCACAGTCACAGAATACAAATTTTTCCCGCTGTACTTGTGTTTGCCATGGAGCCAACAACTGGTTTCTAGGCCTGTGTGACTGGGATTTAACTTAATGTAAGTGAAATTATTACAGAAACGGCTCATTATATTCGCCCACTGATCAAAATCTATTAATATGCTCTAATCTTTGTAATGTGGTTTACAGTGGATTGGTCTGTAAATAGATTGGTTGTATTAGGATCCCAGAATGCAGTTAAGTAGAGCAGTTAAATCCTGGTAATTGGATGTTAATATTACAGCATGTGAGTAACACAACTTCAGTTGTTCATTTATTTAAATTTCCAGGTTGATTAAAGGAAAAACAAAATATAATATTTGAAACGTTTAGAGCCATATGATTTGTCAGTAAAATATCATTACTAACAAAATACAACTGTATATTTTTTCTTTCATTAAAGGTAGAGTCTGTGAAAAGTGTTGCATCAACAACATCATGTACAGAAGAGTTTGTTGTGTTGTTGCCAAAGGTGCAAGATAAATTTCATGTTGAGTAATAAGGATCATGAAGGTTCATTAGATCATGCTGCTTTATTGGCTGCAGTTTGGAACATATGTGGTAGAGTGATAAACTGGATGAGGTCGAAAGCTGCTTATACTGCTGATATTACTGATATTATTGTTCTTGGACCCTCTTGTGAATATGTGAAACTGCAGCAGAGGATACTTCACTATTGCTTTGCATGAAACTTGAGATGAGAATTTAATTGAAATTCCAATACTGTCGTTACCACAGTCAATACCAGCACAATTATTGAAGTGCACATGCATAAGTATGAACCCAGATATACACATGCAGCATGCATGTGCAGGCACTAACACGGGGCTCTCTGTGGACCTTCAGGTACAGAATTAATAGGCAAACCCTTAGATCTGCCTGTAGTGAGGAACACATGGCTCTTCCTTTGATCTACTCATATTTGGAACATTTCCATATACACAGAGATATTCTGTGAGATGAATACAGATGATTAAATTGCAGCAATCTGAAAAACTGCATACTCTATCTATCTATCTATCTATCTATCTATCTATCTATCTATCTATCTATCTATCTATCTATCTATCTATCTATGGTAGATATCCCATTCTTTTGTTTTGGTAATATATGGCTCTTAATGGTATCTAATGTAGGAGGACTGCTGTTCAAAACATTAGTCACACCCAACTGAAGAACACAAGAAAGCTATCAGTGCTTCTACCCTTGTGTTTTACCATGTTTTTTTCATTCTTTCTCATTCTTTACTATTTTATTCTGACATCTCCCCATCTAAAGCCTCGTTGAAAGCTCACAAATATTTCAAGGTTGCTTTTCTGGTCTGTTGGCCATCTCCTTGATCTAATCCAGCTGTTGCTAGAGGTGCCCAAGTGATCCTGATCTGTGATGGTATGAGGATTAGAGCCAAGAGAGGAAGTGTCCAACCATTTAGGTATCTTCTCATCTACTTTCTTATCTGAAACTCCCTGTTTTTTTTTTTTTTACTAAATCAGTATGTATATATAAAAGGAAGTGTTGATAAATATTCAGACATAAAAATAAATTATTTAGACATAAGACCAGTAAAACATCATTAAAAGACACACATAAAAACAGAATAGGCTGAAGGCAAAAAAATTGTCTGAAATCAATTTTAGACCAAAATGTTTTTGTGTGCTTATTTTCAAAGCACTCGGCTTTAAAGCAGATTATATATGTTTCTTTGGGACCCTTTTGAACACCTAATATGATATAGGTCAAGTATGTATTTGTAGAGAAGCTAAAAGGTTTTTGTATAGTTTTGCTGCAGTATTTACACAGATCTTCATTGACATTCTTATTGGCCTGCTAATCTCAGGAAAACCTGACCACCAAACTGCATTTCTTTATGTATTCTTTTCCTTCATGAACAAAAACCTTCTGGAGGGCAGTCCAACCACTGATTGTATAATGAACTGCTGTCTTGGTAAATCACACACTAATTACATACAGATTGTGCTCACACAAATTGAATGAAAAGATGTAGTGCAAATTTAGCTTGTGCTTGTATGCCTATAAATCTGCCCTGTGATCTCTTTCACCAACATGCCTCTTCTCTGTTCTTCTCTGTTCTTCTCTGTATGTTACTTACATATCTTCATCTTGCCCACTGGCAGTAAAAATCTTATCTTTTATTTTAAAAATGCGTGTTAATGGAAGGTCTTTTGAAGTATAGGATGTTGTAAGCTGATTAATTGTCCCTTTTATATTACATTAAGACTGCTTTTGTTTTAGTAATATAATTTACCAGGATCATACTTTGGTGTTGGATAGAAGGGAAAGCATTTACAGCTCAAGTGTGGTGGTATATGTGATATATGTGATAAGTCTGAGGTGAGAAAGTAAACTCTGGAAAAATGTCCTGTCCTCACATATATTTGGGCTCCTTAAAACCAGCTTTTCTGACAGATTCCCTTGTTTGAATTTATTCATTGTTTCTATAGAATCACTGACCTGAAAATTAAAGGAGAGTTTTAGCTGTTACTGGAAAAAAAATACAGCAAAAGCACACACAAATCTTACACGTACTTACATTTAAAAAGAAAATATTTTGCAGATGGTATTATCGTTGTTAGACAGTTGTTGGCTTTAGTTTGTTTTTGTCCTTCATCACATACTCAATGCATAGTTGTATCCATTGCTAAAAAGAAAAAATAAAGTCATTTGAGGTTTAGTGTAACTGACTTAATGGTCAAATTTCAATAGAAATTTACTTTCATCCCTTAAGAATCTGTCACACAGATTTTGTTTTTTCCTGATTGGAAGAAAACAAAATGTTATATAAGTGAGTCATCATTACTTAATTGATTATTATTTATTTAGGTTACAACTGTCTGAACTATGGTGAGTTGGTATTACTAATACTAACAAGGTTGCTAACTATCAAACTGCAATATTTTAAACATGAACATCATGTCTTGATAGGGACAGAGTGTGAACAAGGCTTCCAGGAAGACTAAATAAATGATTAAAGCCAGTGCCACACGGGATTGTAGCTGTCATATACTTTTATATATTATCTTAGCTGCACATATCTGTATGACCCTCGCTTCATCTTGAGGTCACAATTAATATTTTTTTCCAACAAGACTGAGAACAGCAAAATTATGGCAAAAGCAGATCTGCATTTATGAATGCGTTCATACAAATTCAATTCTTTTCACATCAGATATCAGAAAGCAAGCAGTCTGTTTGTACTCCGAGTTATCTGATCTAAATGCATCAAATGATTGAACTGTAAATACCGGCAGGCTGCTCATCAAAAACTGCCTTAAAATATCAAATATATTCAAAATATCTCATAAGGGTATTGAAAATATATGTCTATAGAAATATGTTTTTCCAAATAGTAAGTGAGCTAACAGATTTTACAGTGAGAACAAATGAAACTGAATGTCATGAAAGTTTAAGAAATGAGGCATTTGCCTACACGGAGGACACGCCTTGTATTTGTTCTTTTATTTAACTATGCAAGTACTTTGTTACACAAAAAATACCAGGAACGAAAAAAAAAATATTAAATCAATCCTTTAATCATTAAAATACCTTTCTCTTTCTGTCTTTCTCACCTAAAGATTTCTGCTTTAAAAAAAAACCCACATGGGAAACCACTGGGAAAGAATCTACTTTGTATCCCTTCAAAAGAATTTGCTGATTATATGCATTTTTTTACTCTCTCCCTTGCAGCTCCGTCCAGAGTGATGACGATGATGAGGTGTCTAACAAGACGTGGGTGCTGACTCCCAAAGTGTATGAGAGTGATGTCACACACATCCTAAACAGCCTACTAGATGGATATGACAACAAACTCAGACCTGACATCGGAGGTGGGCGCTGATTTTTCACAGATAATATGTTTAGTCACAGAATCATAAAGATATCTGGCAAAATTTGTAATTAGAGCTATTCAACAACGAGTCAACAGTACTTAGGCTTAGGTTTTGGGTTAAGAGTTATAATAAAAGTGACTTGTGTTACACTGATGTTACTGTAGACCGAAATGTATAACCTACTGAACCAGGTCTAGATTTGTAAGAGTGGTTGCACAAAGTTTCATTAACAATCCAGAAACAAAGACCTTTAAATGAAGCAGCTGGCAGTGTACTAAACACAAACCAGACAAACACACTTATAACCTCTGTTTAACAACAGAATTAGCCTTATGAATCATTGAATACATAATTCATAATAAAAAAAATAGATTTAGATGTAGTTATAATTATTAAGTCAATTTTCAGTAAAACAAAGCATTCATTTTCTGGTTCACTCATAAAAAGCACAGCCATTTCAAACATAATAAATAGATAATGAAAGTAAAACTTCCTCGCCATAGTCTTAAAATTTCAGTAGTCTTTAGAAATTGTGAAAAAACACTGTTGAAGCTTTATACCAGCTGTCTTTTTTTTCCGAGACCCTTACTTCTCGTAAAAAATGCACATGCATGCAGTACGGTCAGGGAAACTGTCACCATCCTGCAAGTCTGTAGACAGCTATCTTACTCTCTGGAGTCTGACAGACAGCTGAGCAGGACTCCTTGTCTGCAGAAGCCTATCACGTCCATCTGCAAGACCAGATAAGGGAGATACTCAGTACCTTTGAATACTTGATTAATGTGTCAGTGGTTTCCTGGGAAACTCAGTTAAAGTCAGAAATAGTGTTTAAGTGACATAGTGTCAAATAATAAAGCTGCACCAGTCTACATGGTACTATAAAAATTTGCTTGCTCACCCACTATAATATTCATACACATTTGGCACTGTCCAGTGCTGTATTCAGGCAAAAAATGACAAGGATAGTTTATAAAAATCCTTTACTACTTACTTCTCTGCTTTGTGAAAGCTTATACCATCGTTAAGCAATTTTGTTGCAACAAAAGGCCATAGTCCATTGTGACAGATGGAATACAGCACCAGAAAGATTTTGACCTAATTTCAATCATAACTTTATTAAGCATGACTAATGAATTGACCTAAATGATAAATTTATTCTGCGCATGAATGTAGCAGAGTAATGTTGATGTAGCATCAGCAACAAATCCTTTACATTAGTCTGTATTCATGTTTTCCTGTATACGATGTACATTATTATACGTATTTTACAGTATATTTAATACCACCTATAAAGTGACAGGTTTTATGAGGGATGGTCATTATTCTTGATACTTTGAAAGTGGGTCTGTGCTATAAATTGAAGAGCAGCTTAGATGTGCTTTGAGGTGAAGCTGCAACCAAGAGAGCCGCTGCTTAGCTGGGCGGCTGACTGCCACAGTCTTAGCCATCATCTTCAAATGTTCTGTGATCTTGCTCTCTCAGCGCTAGTCTTCCAGCTGCCACCAAGTTACACATCTACACAGGGGATATAATTAACTGGCTGTACTGTCATCTGAGCCAACAACCAACCAGTCATACCAAGGCAAAGTGAAGTTTCTACTCCACTTCTCAGAGCTCTCAAAGTTGTGGATTTAGATTAATTGCTGATTGTGCCATAGCTTCCACCGGAAGTCCATCGTGATGCTGATTTAATTTTAATGGAACTAGAGTGTATTGTATATAAAGAATTGAAGCAATTGGACTGTGAGACAGAAAAAATGTTGTAAGACTCTTAGAGGTGATCAGGGTTTTTTAAAGATCCACTAATATGGAGAACAGAAGCAAGGACTTAGAGTTGTTGTACACTTAGTTAGATGATGTTAGGCTTAAGCTTTAAAATGGCTCGTGATGTCCATTAATAGTTTGTTAGCTAACTGAGTAGTGGATGGATTGGCTTGTTTTATATTGTTACTAGGAGGAAGTTTGAATTTTAGGAAGACAATAAAACATTTCTTTTCATATCAATGATATATTTTAGGACTGGGCGATATCACCCAAAATTCATATCTCAATATTCTTTAGCTGGATGGCGATATATGATATATATCTCGATGTTTATTGAAGTTATGCAAAAAATAAAATGAGATGTACAGTATTTGATGGCATCCTTTGTTCTTAGACTCATATATACAGTAGTCTGGATGACCGCCATCTGCTTAAAGTTCTTTTTCTTCACATAAGTAAACAAAAAGAAGAGAAAAACAAAACAAAACACACAAACGATGTTTTTTTAAAGCCATAAAGTAAAAACAAAAAGAGAGTTCTTAGTCACACTGTGTCCCAGATCTCACACAGGCACTTTTATTAACATACAGCGTAGATGTACATGAAAAAATTACTCAGAAATAAATTATCAGCATTTATTAAATAATAATGCTCCATAAATTAAATAAAACAATGTTGTTTTTGTGCATAACAAAAAGCTCACAATTGTGCAGTCAAAATCTAAATTAAAAGATGCTGAGCATAGTAACAAAGACAGATTTTGCAGCTGCTCTGTTCCCAACTTCTAATGCGTGACTGACAGCCTGGAGTTTGAAATCCTCTTTGTAACCACGTCTCTGAACAGGTGCCATTTGTGGTCCTTAAACACACACAATACGGTAATATTACGTTGAAATACAGTACGTAGTACTCCACGAGGCTCCTGACTACGGCAGCTGTAATGCTCCAACAATCCATCAAGCGGTGCGGCTTCGTAGCTTACCAAAGTCGTACTAAAACATTTTTTGACAGATTGCTGAGCGCCTTGTACCACATAAAAGCGGTTCGCAGTCAGTAAGCACAACCAGAACTCCTACATAAGGAGCACTGTCGAGTTCTGGGAAAATGAAAGGATTTTAGGCCGTGCAGCCTCGTGCATGGGGCTGAATGGCGTCAACGCGTGAGCGCTGTTAGCTCATTAGCTGATCTTGTTGTTGCCTGCAGGTGAAGCGATGGGGGAGGGGGAGTTACAAAAGTGGACGAAGGAGAGGCAAACTCGCGGCTCCACAAGTATAATTATAACCTGACATAGACTATATCGATATGAACAATATTGTCACATCTCATATCTCGTATAAAAATATATCGATATATTTAAAAACTCGATATATTGCCCAGTCCTAATATATTTTTTGTTAGTCCCAAAATTTGATGTTTTTTTTAAATTTATGATTATATATGTCCCTTATGATTTCATTGATATATCCCGCCCCACTTATTTACAGGTAACAATATTTGAGACCATTGCATATGTGTCTCATTGTTTTGCATGCATGTGTTTGTGTTCATTCGCGTGCAAACAATGTCAGTAGGGTGGGAGTGCAACACACATTTATGTTTGCCTTTGAGGGACATGGGAAATGGATGCAAACCTGCACTCACTTCCTCAGTCTCTCTCTCACACTCACTAAAGCTCCTACATCAAACCTTGAGGGTGGTTGAGTTTTAACCTGACTGTCCTCTAAGACATAGCAGCCAGTCATCCATGAAGATTAGATAGCAACATGTACAAGTTGATTCAGGCTACCTCAGAGGCTCTAGCAGAGAATGTATGTCCATTTGACACCAGCGTTCTTGTCTGGTCCCTGGCTGCCTAACTTGCTAACCCAGGAAAGGCAATTAGGCCACAATGGTAAAACATAAAAAGGTGGACAAGTGGTATAACTGCAGGTGCAAAAGAAGATAGATACATGCAAAACATGTGCATGCAAAGGTTTTCTTTGAAATGCATTATGCTTAATTAAAAATCAGACTTTGAACATTCATTGTAAAATTATGTAAAATATTTGTTTTGTGAAAAATGATATCAACAGTGAATACATAGAGAATGATTGTGTGGTTCTCAGAAACCAGTTTGATGTGGAAGTTGCCCATGTATTCTTAGTCTAAAGAAAGGAGGTCTGAACATTTCTAACACTGAAATAATCTAGGTTCAACTCCTTGTTGTCAGCTAAGGAACCTGCAAAACCTTCAGGTTTTATAGGTTCTTTGAGTTCTTCCCATAGACTTTGATGTAAGGTTGGATGCATGTTGCATAGCTTCTGTGATGGATAGAATCATCTACCTTAAATAATGTATTATTGAGTACTCATGGTGTTTGTTTTTTCCCATTGGTTTGAAGAAGATGTTGCAAATTCAAAGCCTGACAAAGATCCACATCAAAATATTCAATTTTCAACAAACTTGGTGCTGACTGTGTAGATGACCTGTTTTCCAGGTGTGAATTAAACAACATGTTCATGTTTCTCCTCTCACTGCCATCTAACTGAACACTGATATTTTCCAAACACTTTCTATTCACACTTTCACAGCAAAGGGAATTGTCGCCTTCTTTTTCCCTTTGATGGTGACATATAAAACAATCTAACCCTTCTGGAAAATTTTGTGCTACCATATGAAAGATAATTTTTACCCTCTAAAATGTTTTTTCCTGTTCTTCATTGCAGTCAAGCCAACAGTGATCCACACAGACATGTTTGTCAACAGCATTGGACCAGTGAATGCCATCAATATGGTAAGTGAATACATTTTTATTGTTAATTATTGTGAAGCTGGTAGAGAGTGCTTTAGTATGCGTAAGTCTTTAGTGTCATTGTAGTCTAGCATTATGATTAAATTAAGTACATTTTATTTATCTCTAATAGTAAGAAATTAATAAATAAAGAAATATTGAGTTATAAAAGATTTTTATTTTAAATTTAATCAAGCAAATACAAAAGAGTTAACATATTGCAGTTGAACACCTCATATGTCTAAATAAGACAAAACATTATAACAGGTAACAATTTTGTGTTGCTCAGCATGCATGCCAGATCTCACGGCAGTATATTTGAATATGACTGTGTGCACTGGCAAATCCTGACATATTCTGGATTTGTACATGCCAAGAATTGCATCTGAGTCAACTGTCAAAGCTTTTTGTGTTTTGTTCAAGTAAATATACTTAATTTGTTATTTTCTTTGGGTCTGGTTTAAAGGCAAGGGCTTTTTTAAAAAAAATTTCTATCATATCTGTTATGATTGTGAATCACGAATTGCTGCTAAAACCATGATACCGTAGCTTTGCTAAATGTATTTCTGTTAACCAATAGCAGTAGTTCATGAATGTTTCTAATGCAGTTCAGTATTTTTGTTTGTTTGTTTGTTATGCTATATACAAAAGTTCTAAAACACTGGGACATCATAATGTTTTCTCAAAAAAAAAAAATCTGTTCATTATTCAGTGTCATAAATCCTATAACAGCGGGGAAGATTGTGGCTATATTTCACATTCGGTGAGATATTGACTTCACACTAATCTTCAGTGGCCCTTTATTTAATCCGATATCACAATAAAGCGTGTAATAGACATGTCGGCCCACCGTGTCCATTTCACACTTTGCCTCTCCAAAACGTGAAATGTACATGCATGCAGAAGTTGCAGCTGAAGAAGATAATTTATTTCAAGCCAACATGAAAATAATCACAGGAAAGTGTTTAAACAGACATTATCCTAGCTTAATCGATTCTGGTGATTAAAGGACCCTGGAATGTACTTCATATGTTTTTACTCACTACAGATTTTGTGGCTTTAAATGTATTATTTCCCCATGATGGTAATGCAGTTTCTGCATGCAGTAATGCGACTTGTGCACGTGTGTCCATTTCACATTTTGGAGAGGCAAACCGTGAAATGCACGGTGGACCAGTGTGTGTCTATTACACATTTTGTCATAATACTGGGTTGCTATATTGCTTTTCCTTAAAGTTTGATACTGTTTACTGTGTGTGTGTGTGTGTGTTTGTGTTATAATGATATTTTTCTTATGATCTTATGTGAATTTAATGATAATACAGAATAAAACGAATAGAATTGTGTTTTTTTTTAAGTACTTTGTTACTTGCCAAGACAAGTCCGTCCAACATGAGACGCATTACTCTTACACAATTTCACATTTCTGTCAGCCAACATGTGTGGGAGAGCTTCTCAACTTCCAAAAATCCCTTTGCTGGATTCTTAGAAGGAAGTTAGAGTGGAAAAAAAAATGTTTGAAATGCTGAATGTTCACTGATTCATATTGGTGACCCCTTAATGCAGAAGTAACAACAAAGTAGGGAAGCGTGGTCTAGAAGGAGGAGATTGATCCTCCTTGTTATCATTTCATGACATGAGCAATCTGTTCTACACTGTGATGCCATTCCATTTTGGTAAGTAGCTAAAACACCCACTCCGCTCTGGCTAAAGTGATGGAAGAAGAGATGCAATGATGGTATCAGTTAGAAAATGTGTGCTTATACTCACATTAGGAAGTCTGCGACCATGCCTGGCTGTGCTTCTATGAAGAGGGCATTTTGACATGAAAGGTTGACTGATTGCCTCGCATTCATATGTAATACATGTGCTTGGGCCAGTCATTTCACACTATAACATGACAAATGTTGTTAGGTTGGTAGTTTTTCTGAGGAGCACAGAGTACTCTGATTGTACGGGGGTGTGAATCTTGGCATGAATACAGTTTTGATTTCTTATTTATGCAGTAGGAATCTAAGATGGCTAAGTAACAAGTTATAAGGGACAGTATAACAGTATAACAGATGGAAAGAGGTCAAGGTCTGAAAAATAAAAAGAATGAATGATACATTGCTGCTTTGTAGCCGCTGCACCTGAACATTTCTGAGCTGCTTTTAGAGCTGTTTGAATACTAAGAAGAATAAAAAGTTCCCAGGCCTTGAAAGATCCCAGACTATTTATGTTTATCATGCTCAGTGGGGCGCAGATGAAGATCCTCGAAGATCCTAAGTCATTCAGCCTTTCTCTTATCATTGTATTTGTACTGTCTGTCTGTCCCTTGTGATAAAAAGGGCTGCTGAAAGGATGGGAATTTTGCCTTGTGAAAATGTTTTTCAAATCTCATTTGGAACTCTTTGGCAAGGATTTAGACTTTATTGTTGGGATAAGCTTTGTCAGAAAGTTAATGCCTCTATGGCCTCTTACACACAAATCCCCAGATTTTTTTCTCTCCTGCTGTACTTCACTTTGAACCTCAGCGCTGAGCCTATCCAAATAACAAAATAAATAACACAGAATGATAGCTCTCTCTTTCTCTCTATTTAATGTTTCACCTAACGCTACACCTGTCACGTTTCACCTATTGCTCTTCTTCTTCTCCCAGAGGTGTATTGCCTATGCTTTCCTCCATATAGTGCGTATGTTCCAACACAGCTGGCATAGTGTCACCGCACTGAATAGGAGACAGAAGGTTTTGTCAATGCCCAGGACAAAGTGCTACCGAGGCAGCAGGTTATAAGGTCGGGTAATACTTCAGTCGAACAATGGGGTTATTAATTGCCCCGTTGAACATTTAATTTTCAGGTTGAGGGCGTCAAGCTGGTCTTTTTTCAACAGTGCTCTTTAGCTGCGACAAAAGCACTTCCCGGCCTGAAAAGACACCATCTCCTTTAAGAAAATTGTATGCAAATGCATTTCAGCGTTAAGTTTCCTCTGGCATAGAAAAGTTCCCTCGAGACAGAAAAAAGTTCTCTTTGAGCCCACATTTTTAATTTGGTGTTATAGCATCTCACAGTTTGAAGCTGCATGTTGTTGACAGCGCTAGATGAAATCTTTTATCAGACCTTTATCTGTTGTGTAATGTGAAGCATGTTCAGTTTTTCTGAAGTAAAACTGAACACGACAGTTTGAGTGAAACTGCGTTTTGTGTCGTTAGGAATACACCATCGACATCTTTTTTGCTCAGACCTGGTACGACAGAAGATTAAAATTCAACAGCACAATGAAGGTTCTACGTCTCAACAGCAACATGGTTGGAAAAATATGGATCCCAGATACTTTCTTTCGCAACTCAAAGAAGGCCGATGCCCACTGGATCACCACACCCAATCGCATGCTCAGGATATGGAATGACGGCAGAATACTTTACACGCTGAGGTAAAACGTCAGTGATGCTGGAGCTTCTGATTTGCATGTTTCTCATTCATCTACAACTGACAGATTTATTAAAGTGAATTTTGGAATCTTTGACACCAGCTTAATTTTATCACACTGAATTATTTCTATTATTTCATAATTTATTTATCATTTGTACTTAGTGTTTCATTATTCTGAGTCTTTGGCATTTTGGATTTTGTTCTCTTAGTATTTTGTTATTTTCATTTCTCATTTTCATATGTTGCCTTTAAGCTTCCTAATATGCACAGAGGCCTTAACCTGCATGTAAGGACATTCTACATAAGTAATCTTTACACTGATTATCCTGAACACGCCTTGGGAAATTTTAGCTTCCTGCTTGTTATGGTTAACATTAATTAATGTACAGAAAAATCCATTGTGTTGAATGATTCAGAAAATTGCCTTTTGAGATGGAGGAACACCTGCTTTGGCATGCAGCTTAAAAAAAGCCTTTTAATTTTACATCAGCGTTCAATAGTTTAATTGCTTTAATTTGTCTCAAACCATATAACTCACAATGTTTCTGACTGTAAAACCATGAAACTAACGCATGCTATATGTAAAATAGGTTGATAGATCAAAAATAAATATTTGCACTGACACCACGATACATCAGTAGTGATAATAAGAGAGTAAGTGAAGTCTTCCGGACTCAATCGAGCTGTGATGGATGTTTCCCTATGCAGAACACTGCCTCTCCACTTCATTAATTTAGGGGACTCAGAACTTAACCACTGGTTGTTAATTAGGATGGCCGCTGTGATTCGGTGCACAATGATACAAGACAATAGAGAGTGCGTGGATGGGTAAAGTCATTTAAGGTTATTCTCTCATTAAGAGGAAGTTTAATGACTTCTCCTTCAAACTTCCTCAGGTGTGAAAAAGAACTGTAGCTGTAAAAAAATAAAAAATTTTGAAATTGTAATTAATAATTTCTTGTGTCGTTTATGATAAGGATTAGCGGTTGGTGTGAGCTACCCTTTTTGTAGAATTTTCACATAACAAAATAAAACCAATAATGCCAAAATGTACCAGACTTCGTCTGAAATGAACAATATGACATAAAACAAAACCCATCCCTGGTGACCTGGTGATTAGACTGAAAAATTTGGTTTTATATAGAGTATTGTACAACATATTTCATTTTTGTGTTCATGGAGCTAAATTTCATCTCTCTGCAGGTTGACCATCGATGCCGAGTGCCAGCTTAAACTGAACAACTTCCCTATGGATGAACACTCGTGCCCCCTGGAGTTTTCAAGCTGTAAGTCTGACCATATGCTGAAACCCTACTGATTTACCCCTCCCTGTCTTCGTCTTCTCAAACAAACACACACAAACGCAGCAAGGCCCTAAACACGTCACATGTGAGCAAAGACTAAATTTAAGCAGTGATTATCCAACAGACCAAATCAAGGAATTAACGCTAGAACCATTTAAGATTTTCATTGGGAGCACTCCAGTTACCTAAAAGAAGGCACATGAGTCATGTGTGTATTTATGTAAATAGGAAAGGAATTATGGATGTAGAATATGTAAAGTATGCTTTAATGTAACTGGTTAGGTCTAAGATTGGTAAAAAGCAACAACAGCCTTTCAATTGAAAGCAAGTGAAACCTTATGAATGTGTTAGAATGTGGAATAAATGAACAACAAGATTCAAAAAACCATTCAGGCATTTATTTATTCAAGCCAAAGGCACTATTCATTTATTTTCCTGAAACCTGTCAGTATTGTTCTAAAAGACATTTTAAAAAGTAACACAAGTCCAAACGAGTTAGTCATTCCATGTTAGGACTGGACAGGGGTAAGTTATCTGCTGAAGTCACAGTGGATATATGGAGAGACACACCAGGGGATACTCTCCAGAGAAAATGATTCCTAAATAGCTCCACTTCACAAGAAAGCAGACCTAAAAACGGAACACAAGCCTTCATTTAAATTTGATGAAAGCTATGGATGTTTTTCAGAACTTTGATGTACAGTATGAGCTCAATCTCAGAAGCAGCAGATGGATTAGTGTGCCGCACTTTGCATTCACATTTTATGAACATTTTATGTGCCACAAAGCAACAAAGCATGGTCGATTTTCCAGCGCAACCTCTTTTGCGGCGATTTTGACTGTAGTCAGCCGAGATCAGGCCAAACTTTTTTGCTTCAGGACTTTTCAGACACACAGAGCAGAGTATATTGTTTCAGTTTGCTGTATATTGCATTTTAGTATTTGGATTACAGCGGCTTTTATGACAGCACAACTAGGCCCAAAGTGAATTCATAGGAGCATTATTGTTCCAGCTTATCAAAAGAAGTCTGAATCAATAATGTGTCCTGAATGCATTACCAGTAAAGATGAAGTCTGCCAGCCTCTGTGGCTGTAATGTGGGAAATGGGCAGCACCTTTCATCCCCCTGCTCCTCTAAGGTCAGACATTACTGGATGTCTGAGAGCACTTTAGTGATAAAATCATCGCAAGTTTGCTCTGAAAGCAGTTCATGTGCATTATTCAGACTACTCCCTCATCTGCTACACACAGCTCATCACTAGACTGAAGACTGTACTAGACTGAAATTTAAATAGAGCTGAAAGAACACCCAACTTTAACACCCATACTGAGGGACAGACTCTTACTGTGAGATGGTAAGAACACAAATTCGATACTCACATACATGATTTAATTATGAAAATGCATCTGTTTGTCTAAGTGACTCAGCTGTACTCTATTAAGATTGTTGTTATGATTTGTATAAAAGAGGATGTGCTGGAAGTAATAAAATTATAGAAATCCAACTTATCGCCAGCTACAGAGCTGTGTTGTAATCTTTGCTTTTAAGTGATGTTAGTGACAAAGACGTTTTCGCCCCACAGATGGACTGGATATTTTGTCAACATGTTGTGCTGGAGTCTGTTATATAATGTTTCTTTCATGAAACATTTTATTTGCAAGCTTGCCGACTTGGTGGACACGGATTACTCTAAAATAAAAGACAGCATAGCTATGCAGTCGAGTCTTGAGCTTCTCTCCTGCCTTTAATGAGTTTGAAGTAATCTCCATGTCCTCCCTTTTTCAGATGGCTACCCCAGGGAGGAGATTGTGTACAAGTGGAAAAGGAGCTCAGTGGAGGTTGGGGACATTCGCTCCTGGAGGCTCTACCAGTTCTCCTTTGTGGGCCTGAGGAACACCTCTGAGATTGTCAGGACTGTGTCTGGTAAGAAAATAAGCTGCTGAAAAATTCTAATTAAAACTCTCTTTTATTCAGTTAGGACAGTCAGGGTTTCTCTAGCATGTGAGGACTGCAAGTCAAGCACCCATCATAAATCATGATCAGTCTTTACCCAGCATAGGTAATCTCTCATGTGACGTGCAGTAGAATTTCATACATAAAAACCTTTGAATGCATCAGTGTTTTTATTTGGCGGACACATCTATACATCGTATTACCATAGAAAGTTAATCATTCCCACAGAACCACCACTCTTTGTCCTTGACTGATCTTTAACTAGTTACAGCACATGTGTTGGTAGCTGTTGCTGTCGGGTACAGCGTGAACATTTAGAGAGACAGAGGGATGATCCATCGTGGATTTTATTCATTTTTAGAGCCCACTGCTTCAAGTAAACTCCATAAGGGCTACCTATGGCTCGCTTCCCCTTCAAGATCGATAGACAGACGTTCAATAGAATTTTTTTGCTGCAGAGTGGGATGGCACTTTTCAGTTTTACACGAACTGGATAACAGTATTCAAAGATGGCATCTCATTCATCTCAGGGAATATCGCTCACTCAAGTTTTCTGTCAGTTCTCAGCATTTTTCACCATTCAACATTTTCATCCTGCTTGCATATTTTAGATATAAGATTGGAAATATCTATGGCTATATTTATATTCATAAGATGCCAGTGAGAGACTGATGTATTTAATGGTTGGCAGGGAAATGCGATCCTTGTGAATGCATTAATGCCTGCCACAGAGATTAACTTTAGACCAGAGAAAAGTTCCTTCTCATTAGATTAGCTGCTTTATCCAGAGGGACTGAAAGTTACAGTAAATGTCTGTTTTGTAAATGCAATTAAAACATTCTCTTGTAATCTCTAATGTTAAATTGCTTGGAAGGAAGGGCAGCAATTGCAGCGTCTATTTGCCCCAACTGTCAACTTTTAAATATATGTTTCTGAAAGAGTTATTTAAAAACATGGATGTACAAGTAGTTTTTAGCTTTAACTCCTGTTATATTCATTTAATTGAAGTCTGCTTGTCTTTATCATCGCTTGCAGATAGGACATCTAGTTTGGTATACTCAGTAGGCGTACAGCTTTACAGTTTTTAGAGTCCAGCAGTAAAAAAAGAAAAGTTGTAAAGTGAAACACCTAGTATGGCTGGTTTTAAATGCCCTTAAAATGTGGTTTATTGTTCTTTACCTTTTGTTGTTCTGTTTTTATTTATTTTTTCTTTCTTTTTGTAGGGTAGGTGCAGTTTATAGTGTTCATTTTAAAAGTTATAGAGCTAACATTAGAACAGTTTATAATGCCAGATGGTGGAGGTGGAATGCTCTCCTCTGACAAACAGTTAATTTGGAGGTTATATATTGTGTATTGTTTTTGAAGTGCTTGCTGGGGGAGTAAAAAGCTGTTACTGCTGTTAGGTAATCCATTATTTTCTAAATGTGACAAATAGAAACTGTGACAAAACACCGTGAAGCATCAGATCTTTTAAATGTTTTTTTTGTCTTTCCTTTTGCCACATTCCTTTTGAACAAAATAAAATTACTTTCATAAAATAAGAATCATTTAATTATCTAACGGCATGCACACTGCTGTTGTAAATCTTTATTTTCAGCTTGTTCTGTGACATATACATACTTGCATGCACTCATATACAAAGTACCCACAGGAGTTACTGAATTCACCCAGCCATTGTATAATTTGCCACAGTTTAGCAGAATGTCACCAAGTGTTATGTGCATGCACACTCTCTGACACACAAAGCAGCATAAAGAGTATTCTGGTGTAAGTAGAGGATGTGCATCACAATGCCAAATGCTTAAACTGTATTTGTGTAAGATAATTTAAAAAAAAAGAAAGAAAAGTCTTTGGATTTATTTATTTTTTTTCGTTTTTAATGAATGAATGTTTAAAGTGACAACATGAAAAGGCAATCTATGTAAGAGGATGAGCTGTAGTGGAGAATTTTCAGAGTCCTCTGCCTCTCTCTCCTTTTGATCTGGGTTGTTATTTCCACAAACCGCCATCTGCTCTCTTGTCAGAGCAGAGAACCTTGACTGTGGCTGAGAGACCTCTTGTCTCATTTTGCAGTCAGTTTGGGTATCTGACCTGCTTCAAGATTCGTGAACACAACATCTGTCTCAAAAAGCAGTCAGTTAGGGCATTATTACCCACTCATCTCAACTGTCACGCAATGCATAGCGCGGGACTAATACTTTATATGCTGCATCATATTCAGCCCTATTAAGCTTTCTGCTTAGGTTTGAAAATAATAATAATAATAACAATGATTCTAGAAATCTCCAAAGCTGGTGATCTAGTTGTTTCTGCATCATTCCCTTGATCGTTGCAGTTCTAAATCCACATCTTTGAAAGTAGATTTTAGAAAGTAGAGAGTCTGCTTTTTAATTCCACTGCAGTAAATTCAATAGAGAAGTCGTTTGATGTTCAATGCAGTGCATTACTTTTTCGCTAGACACTAAAAGTGAAGTCTCTCTAAAGTAATGTCTTGAATAAATATGATGTAGCCACCCATTGACTTTAAAACAGCACGAGTTCATTCAGGTTCAGTTCACCGAGGCGCAGCTTTTCAAGGTAGGGTCGGTAGAGCCTTTATGACTCTGGTTGTATGTTTGGGATCACTGTCACGCAGCAACATGAAACTTGCACACCTTCCTGATTGTACATGTCAAGTGCCTAAAAGCCTTTGCACAGTAATGCGTGATTTTATTCTGACTTTTGAATTTCATTATATAGCATTTCGTTTTTAATTTTCTCTTTTTTATTTTATCCAAAAATGCATTAAAATGTCACATATATATAATTATACATGTAGAATGTGACATTTATGTATTATATATAAATATAACTATACTAGTGTAATCCTTCTTATGGTTGAAAGATATCCTACAAATGATATATTTTGCCTTTTTTATGTCGTTTTTATGTCATGACGTTGTTTCTCTGGCGATTGCTGCATTTTCTAATTGCAGCAGTGGACTGCAGACTAAAGTGTAGTGAACAGGATGACTGCCCTTCAGTTGGATCGCCGCCAGCTAAAAAGATTATGTGTCTTTGCCCTCCCCGGTGGGTTATAGTTAGTTACAGTTATTCTTTTAAAACCTTATTTTAATTTCATTTCAAGCTCTGTGTTGAATCAGTTGAACTGAGTCGAAACAGGTCAGGTAAGGAAACAGAGGGACACATAATGGTAAGCTAAGCAGACAGGCATTCAGGTGAATTGGCCCATTCCAGACAATGATGACTGTAGCAAATAGCCAGAGGAAGAGATTGCCTCTCATTTTGTGGGACAATCCAATCTCTCCCAGGCTCAACTTGTCACAGCACTGTTCTCCCACACTAATGTATTTGCTTTTTTCCTGAGTATTATTTAAAAAATATATGAATAGATCATAAAAAAGTGCATTATTAAAGAATGATTGAGTGATATTGTAAGTGCAGGGGCTGGGGGCACATGACATCTGCAGTTGCATTGTATCATTTTATAAAGGCTATGTCTGTTTTTATTTGGTTTCTCTTCTGTCCCTCAGCCAGTGTCCAAAGGCTTGGTCTCTCAACTTGTCACGTCACATCAGGGCTCTCTGTATCGCCTGCAAGCCTATACCTGCATGTTCAAACACAAAGACACATGCATTTACATTCATGCACACACTCGAAGGGATACAAGGAAAAAATATTTTATTGTGACAAGCATGAAGGCTTAAAAGTAGACCAGTGGGCAGGATAGGGAAAAGATAGATGCAGAGGATTTGAATGTCAGACAGCCGAGGCACTACGGGCAAAGCTAACCTTACAGTTAACCCCTCAGTGACCTGGTTAAGCATGGTTCCAGAAGCTCTATTCACCCATCTGCCATGCTGGAGTTCAGTGATAATCAGAAGCGCAGATAAAAACAGCAAGTAAGGATGCTGAAGGTTGTTGAATGGGGGAAGGAGAAGACAACAAAATAGAGAGCAGTGAAGGGTGGAACGGAGTGGTGGTTGTAGCATTTATCTGTCTGCAGTAAAACATTATTGCAAAGAATCAATGATTCGCACATTTGCAAAGATCAGGTGCACAGGGATGCGAGGCTTTACTGTAGTTTGGAAGCTTGTGTCTTATTTAAAACATAACAAGATAAAGATATATTGTCGTATCGTGATTAATTGTTATATGCAGTGCGCGTGCAGGGAGTGGCTAAACAAGAGGGGTGTGGCAGTGTTGATACATTAGGGAAGCAAGTGTGTGAGAAGAGAGCGAGAGAACAGAGATAAATGTTGCGTTATGAGTAAAGATTTTTTTCTTTTAATCAAGAAATGATTTTTATTCCAGTTCTGCTAAATCACATCACCTGTGTGTTGCATTTACTTTAACTGTGAAATATCACCACAATAATATTTATAACCATAGTCAGAGAAATGAGCATATAAAGTCTCTTAGATGGGCAAGGTGTTTTTCCTTCCAAGCATAAAGGAAATCAATGCCATTAGCCGTCTTTCCTTTTTGCAGCTAACTTTACTTTCCTTAGTAGTGAATGTGAGACGTTCTGGGCCGGACATGAGGTGGTTAATTTCCTGTCCTTTTAGCTGAGCACAAATATATCCTTTGTGCATCAGCCAGTGGAACATATCTGTGTGTGTTTGACAGTATGAGTGCTTTGGTCCGTGCCTTTGTCCATGAATTATTGCATGTTTTTTTGTGTCCATTTGCTTGCATGCACATTTCAGCATGTGCTCCCAACTGGATATGAGCCTTTTTTTTATGTATTGGAAGCTATTCTTAGAGTGACCTTCCAAAAGCCATGCCGTGCAGTGCAGTGCTGTTGTCTGTGTGCGTCCGCCTGTGTGATTTAGGTTGAGTGGAGAAAGCCCAGGGACACATCAGTGGCCTTCTCCAGCTTACAGAGCTCCTCAGTTTGAAGATGATTCTTTGATGGGGCAAATCTGGAGGCATTGTGGTCGAGAGGAAGTGACTTAGAAAGAGGAAGCAGTCAGCAATGAAAATGCATGAAAACACACATGCACAAGAACACATATATACATTCATATACAGACAGTTGCTTTAAAGTGATAAGGGTTTCCGCTAATAGCATGACAAAGAAAATCAGTCTTGCATCTTTAGCCCTGTAGCTCTGTAAAAGGCATTCAACATCGATTCCTCAGGCACCCACAACTTGACAACTCGAAAATACAGGTTCACCGAAACAGATCCGAACTGTAAAATATTTTATGCTAAATTTGTTGTTTTCCCACGTCATCTGGACTTTTTTCTCCACCCTTCTCTCCATATTACATTTGAGTCATCTTACATACAGAACCCCCAAAAGGTTTTTTTTTTTTAGAAGTTATTAATATTTTAGTTCTGTGTCAGGGGTAAATCACATTCAACAGGGTTTTATTTTTAAATATAGATAAAATTATTTTTTAAATATATTTTAAAGAAACATGACAAAGATGTGAAGATGTTGCATTGATGTCTTGCTATTCCAGATCAGGCAAGGTTATTCTTATGTCACATATAGGTTCAACTGCAGAAATTCAAGGCAATGTAAAGATGAAAAATGACCAAGTTTCATAGAAGCTTGTACAGTTGAGACAAGAATGCCTGTCACTGCCTGCCAGGGTTAATTAAAGAAAACATGGAATGAGACAAAAGGCAATAAAACTAACTAAATTGGGACTTTGAATCCCTGATCAAATAACACACAATATGATCCAGAATGCTGTATGAAATTATTTCACTTTATTTTACTTTCTAGTGGATAAGTTGGTGATGAAAAGCAAATCAGCATCATATATATATATATATATATATATATATATATATATATATGGCCTCAGTCAGCAAGTGGCTGCTGGAGGATGGTGGCAGTTGGTGTGAAAATGGGTTGCCAAAGCAACAGTCACATAAGTCAGTGAAGTGACAACAGTTTGCTAGGAAAGATGTGTGTTCCTCGACAGGTTGGCAAGTAGTTGCTGGTTTGTAGGTGAAATTGATTGGAAAGAAGTGTAGAGTGCTGCTCCGATAATCTCATTGTGATTGCTTTGGTCACTACCAGATAGCAGCAGTCACCCACAGTTCGCATGCAAGATACCTACTTGTCTGCAAACATTTGCCAACTCCTCATTGAGCAGCTTTGAACTTGCAAAAATACAACACAAACCAGAACCTGATAACATGTGGTCACTGGCCAGTCTAGAGCGTGTGTGACTGAAGGCTTAGAGGTTTATAGTTTCTAAAGGGTTAAGAAGCACTGAAACAATCTATTATCCATGCTGTGACTCTGTTGCAGTACTAACGACTCTCCCTAATCCTCTCCTACCCCACCCCCTCTCACTGTGAGTTCTCCCTCTTGCTTCTGGTTGATGGGTGTGATGGGCAGGAGTGGGAGTGAAAATGCTCTGACTCAGCCAGAATTCTCCTTTTGTGAAGTCAAATACGAGTTCAGACTCCCCCCATCCCCTCCCCCATGCTCCATATACACATTCCATACACCTGCCCCATACACTAACAGTATTCATATTTACGAGTGTTGGCTCTATAGAGTCCCTCCGCCTCCAGCCCTTCTCCCTTGTGCACTCATACAAAGAGATGATTTTTATTTTGGACCTGGCGTATTCCTGTGTCCTACTTTGTATGCATCCTCCCCTCCCCCTCTGTTTATCGCTCTCTTTCTTTCTGCCTTTCTCAGTCAACAGTCTAATAAGCCAGTAATTAACACCTGGAAAAAAAGATGAAAAAACAGGGAATGGGGATAGGCCATAGGAGAAGAGATTGCGTTGAGAAAATAAGACTCTTGTTTCCCTCCTCATTGATCACCTGCATGTAAAAGGCTGCCTGTGGGGACATGAAAGGAACGCAGATTTAGAAAAATAGATTTTTCTGTTTTTAAATCTGTCTGAGATTTTATATTGTCAGTCCAATCTGTGTTAGATATTTGTTATTTTGTGGTGGACAGACCATACAGAACACAGGGAGAAGAACTGAAGACAGTGAGTGATAGTAGCTGGCAGACAGAATAATGTTATCAAAGGCAGCACATTGCTTCGTCTATGCAGCCTGACAAAGTCTTAACATCTTAACATTAATACTTGAGTGTCACTGCCCTCTCACATTTTTAACTGCGTCTAGTGATGCCAAACGATGCTACAACACTAGTGTTATTCATTATTATTTTTTCTATTTAAAAGATTGAGCCAATACCAAAAGAAAACTATTAGTATAAATTATAAAAAAAAGTCCATTGTAAGAGAAGATGTAGCATAGATAATGGATTAAGCATTAAACACAATACTTTCACCTTTGGAGCATTAATCTCAACATTCATGCACCGTTATTGTGCTCATTTTTCTTATGTGGTGGATGGAGAGACTGGGGGGTAGAATGCACATGCATGTGTACATGTGCGTGTGCACACACAAATGGATGTGCATGCAGGCACCCTTCCAGTTTGTCTCTCAGAGAGTGCTTTTATGGGAAAAAGGGCTATATATTTCTACCTTCTACAGTTTTAAGGCCAGGGCAATACAAAGTGATATTTTTAATCGATCGTTATGTGTAATGTAGTGGTATGGATGGCCAGAAACTTGCTTTAAATTTCATGTCCTGGGTCATCACAAAGAATTGTGGAGAAGGAGGGATTTTTAGCTATTTTGCAGCTATTACTAAATCCTAAATGTAAAAATGCAAATGAACTTCTGGGATCTCTTCTTGTGACCCGGTTTAGATGGATGCAGATGGTCTGGAGGCTAAAAGCAGCTCAAAGCAGTTCTGCTCTGTGGAGCAATTGTTCCTAGGGCAAGCCCCTCATTGCTCAATAAACTGTTATAAAGTTTCGTGCCAGAGCCCTAGTTATTCTTCCCAGTCAGCTTATTAGCCTTGGGTAATAATCTGCAACTTAGTGTTTCAAAGTAATTAGCCACAAGGCTAGATTTTTTGTGAAATACTCAGTGTCTGGCCAGTTAATATACACCATAAGAGGATAAAACTTACAGTTGCCATTAAACAGAGTAAGCAGACTCCCATGAATAATAATCATAGTGACACCGCATGGCACCTCACCCAAACTCTAAGCACCCACTTAACAGTTTTTTTTTTCTGTTACTGTATCAAAACTCTTTAGTATCAATATGTCATATGTGGCATAAGATATTACAATACACATCCTTGGAAGGAGCATGTTATGCTAATAAGGCTAATACACACAAGCAGACCTATTACTGGTAAGGTTAACATAGGTTGCAGTGAAATTAAATCTCAAGTCACCCCAGCTTGGACTCTGTTTACAAAGAGGATTAACCTTCCTTTACATGAATATTTTAGCTTCAGTGAAACTATCCAAGAGGCGCAATGTACATGCAAGATAACTGGAATAATGTGCAAATCTAAGCACCCGGAGCACATTTGCCAAATAGATATATTCCAATAAAAATGCTGTTTTTAAGAAAGTTTTTTCATGCAAGATTTTTAGATTGTTAAGGTATTTAAGACAGCACCACTTAGACTGAGTATACATAAGCATAAATTAGTGTTATAGTTTTGGGCAATAAAGTTCATAAGCCAGATATAATTAATAATACTGAAAGCTTAAAACCAGTTATCTAAAGCTCTTATCTGTAATAGCCCAAAGCTATTGGCAGTACAATGAGCACTGATTGTCTTGTCTCACAGAGTATTTCTCTGAGCTTATCCATCCAATATACATTTAAACATCCATATACTGTGGACCAGTATATTGTGCCATTATTGCTGGCATTTCTAAAAGGGATCGGGAGGTACCTATAGATTTCTCTTCAGTTGAATATTTGATGACAAAATCTTAATGCTCTGATGTTTTTACACTTGATTGTTTCTTACTTATGCAAATATATGCTCTGCCACCATGTCCTTGAATTTTAGATTTAGCCGGAAAGCTTTCAGACACTCAGACATAAAAATAGTTTAGCTGCTGTTAATTATTTAAATTGAACAACTTGTTATTTTTGCTGTGTGTGTATATGTGTATGTGTGTGTGTGTGTACCAAAGCAAAACATAAAAGCTAAATCATAAATATGCGCTTTACTATATTACTGAGAACAGTTGCAAATATTCTCCGCTTTTTTTTCTTTCTGACTACATGTCTAGAAGTATCAAGTCAACAGTTCATTCGTGTGTGTTTTTAGACTTTACTTTCCTTTTTAAAATACAAATATGAAGCTAAACTGATTAGCTCCCCTTACTTACGGCTTCTGAAAAAGTCCTCTGTGATTATTAGCCGTGCTGTCTCTGTTCTTGTCACCTTTTACCAGACGACTTGTTTATTTTGAATTGTAGTCAAACTGTTTTTTTTTTTAAGAAACACAAATAAGTCTTTCCACTAGTGTCGTGACTGTTGAGTGCGAATAAGTCCTGTCACCCAGCCAAAAGTGATTAAAACAGAAAATGAGACTC
This sequence comes from Rhamphochromis longiceps, assembly GCF_057381845.1. Classification (NCBI taxonomy): domain Eukaryota; kingdom Metazoa; phylum Chordata; class Actinopteri; order Cichliformes; family Cichlidae; genus Rhamphochromis; species Rhamphochromis longiceps. The sequence goes on along the minus strand of NC_140566.1, from coordinate 24,057,016 downwards.
GGGGTGGTGGTGGTGGGGGGGGAAGCGATGCATTAAACACTGGAATAAAACGAGTGAGAGTTTGAACTTCAAGCTTATGTAATGAGTGTGAATCGCATCTCTACTCAGTGTGTGAATAAGAAATAATGAAGCCATTTTTAGACAAGGTAAGCTGGGAAACTGATAAAATGAGGGGAGACCAAGAAATAAGTGAGGAATGTCTTGTCCTTGTTTTTAATTATGTGATATGACAGAAATAAACTCACACGTTTTAGATGCCTTAAAGATTCTTTAGAGAAATACAATATTTTACGGGGTTTGAAAAAGGATGAAACATGAACAAGATGTTCTTCATAGCCTCAGATGAAATACTTTCTACACAAAAATGTGCAGCCCACACTGGAATACCAAATTGGCATGATAGGCAGCTGTCCCTTGACCTGCTGTGGCGATTTGATTAATTATAAATGTGTTTCGTACGAGCCACTGAAGCATAAATGAAAATGTAAAATTAAAACTGCGATAATGTAGCCTCTACATTTTCAGCTTAAGGCCTCATTTTAAATAGGGCCCTTGGGTAAATACCTTGAAAATCCTTGCTTAGTGTTTTAAGTTTTATTAATTTGTGTTACCTTTCCCTTTTCTTTTTCTTTTTTTTTGCTAAACTGGCCAAATAATTATATGGAAAATAGGTTCGCCAGCTTCTGACTACCTGTCATAAATCCTACAAACAGTCTTGCTCTCAATAATTTGAGAGCTATTAGTGTGTCTGGGAGAGGGATAATCATCTGTCCCTGTCACAGTAAACACAATGTTAACAACAAGGCAATCAAACTGTGTAGACTCCTGCCTGGTGTTTAATCATGCTGCTGTGTTGCCGCAGTTACTCACCATGACAATGCGGTGCTTTTTTTAATCCTTTTTTTTTTCTTCTTTTTTTCTTTTCTTTTCCTGTGACATCATCTTGCCGCCCACTGTCGGGGAAGAATAGCTTCTGTAGGCTATGGAGGCAAAATGCAAAGGGATTGCAACTAGTTAATCACTTCTACATAACCTGTAGTCATGTCAGCGAAAGTGCTGCGTTAACATTGCCTGTTCGTCTTGTTGACCCTGGCAACCAGCCGTGGCTTTACGCTGGTCATTAACAAAACTCCTTTCTTTCTCACAAACGGACAATAGCATCTGCTGTCACCTCCGATATACATGACCCTTGACAGGAGAAGAGCTCAGTAAGACAGCCTGTCAGCAGCTCTGCAGTGTGTCTGGTTTGTCTGCTTTCACTGGATGGCCAGCATGTGCCTCAGGTCCTCCCTGCCCATCCATATCTACACCAATTTAAAGCCTGGCTGCCAGCAGAATGATATTCTCATATGACATTCTTTTTCCCCTAAGGTCAGCAATCCAGAATTAAAATGTTTCATTCTTTTGACCTACTGGGGCTATTTTATAATATTGTATGGTCACACTGATTGTGTATACTCGTGTATCAAACACATAACGATAGAGCAAATGTGTGTTTATAATAAAATGTATCTACTGTTACACCACAGTAGAAGGTTCATACTGGAAGACTGATCCTCTTTTTGTTTCTTGTGTGCGTCTAATTGTATCTAGTGTGTTGTCTCTGCGGCTTTTAACAATAAAGCAACACTCTTTTCTAATGAATGATCGTGCCTGCCGAGTTTTTATTGCTTTTTGTAGATTGCATCAGCTCGAAGTAACTCACTTTTGCCAAGAAAACGTGTGATCCTAATAAAAATAGGTGAAAACATATCTTAATGTAAACAATAGTTTTGAGCTTTTTGCTGCGTGGTTGATTTTTTTTTTTCCCCACGCAGCTGTCATCACCATTCATCATTCCTAAATTATAAACAGAAAAGGTTGGGCTGAATTGATAGTGGTGCAATTATGCAATAAGACTGGAAGGGTTGGCACGAATGTCAGTGAAAGAGTGGCAAAGAAAGGAGAAAGTGAGATTTGTGTGTTACTGGAGAAGTTAGAACATGACGTTGAACGCAATGATGAAGATGAATCAAAGACTTAGTGTATCACTGAACATGTGGATATTATTAGATGCACATGGAAAGTTGTGAGATCTAATAAATAGTATCACACCTGTATTATTATCGGTAGCATTAGCAGCGTTAGAAAGGGAACGCTTTCTAGAGACACTGTGAAGATAGAAAAAACCTCATGTGTTTGAGTTAAAATTAGTTTGAGCACCTCAGTTAGAGGGAGAGTGGACATAGATGTTTAGATGATTGACATTCCAGCTCCAGCGCAGTAGAATATAACCTCATGTACACACACACACACACACAAACACTGAGCTATATCAGAGAGTACACAAGTGGACAAGTATACAAAAACTGAGATATGCAGGAATGCTGGCAAAACCAAACTTTTGTTCTTCCAACAGCAACAAATGTAAAAAGGTACAAATATCAGAAATAATTGAACTTAAAGCATTAGTCTGGTTCTCCTTTGTTGATTTTTTTAAATGCTCCTACAAGATTTTCAAAAATCTCCATGCTGTGATACTAATTCAATTACTGTTGGATTAGATGCTCATTTGTAATTACAAACGTAAACAACATAGACAGTGTAAAAGATGGTCTTAGCTGTTGTAATGTCACCCACGGATTTCTGGTATTTAAGCATTGAGGTGAACATTTAGGAATGCAACATGTGACACCGCACACTCATTGGCTGCTGATGTGTGATTAGCCGTTAGCCAATGAGCGTGTGGATTCATACCACAGATAATTCTTCACACCACTGAATGACACTTTATGGGGGATCAAGTTTAAAATTCTCACACTATTATTCCCACTTTGATTCTCTGTCACAATGGGTTGAAAATATTTCTGTAACACTGATTTTGCATATATTTAATACAAGCATCACCTCTGTGTTTGCAATGTTCGGGACAAGGCTTACAAAGCGCTGCACAACAATATACCTGAGTGTTGTGACTTTAAATCTGAGGGACTAAATTTACTTACAGTTAAAGTACGTTGTGGCGTGATGAACTTAAACTAGCCAGGGAGCTGGAAGCCATTTTGTTTTGAGTGGACTAGAGACATGATTAACAAACTGCTGCAATACTACAGGGCTGTAATGGCAGACGTTCTGATACTAACACATCGCGCTGCCAGAATAAAGGGCATCGGTCGATAACACCTCCTCAGAGTGTCTTTTTGGCAAGTGCTGCGGCCTGTAATGAAACCAGCAAACAGATGAAGAGAAGCATGGAGCAGAAGGGTCTTACACCAACCGACCTCACCCCTGTGGTGGAAACTCCATTATTGTTATGAGTCTGGGAAAATCTGAAGGAGGCTTTGTGCTGCTGACAAAGCTGAAATAAGCGTATAAACTGGAGGCTTCTCAGCTGTCAAGGGTCTCGGTTTTGGGCCCCTGCTAATGTAATATTAATAAAAACAAAACACTGAGCCGCCTGACCCCTGAGAGCAGCCTTTGTGTCTCTCCTGTAATCTTACAAATCCAGTCAGTGCACTGTAATATCTCGTGCACCTGCCTGCATCGATAGAAAACACACATGGCGATATGAACAGTTATAGTTGTGCTGCTGGGGTTATTACACAGTGCTTATTTGATGACGCCATCGATGGCCAGGTGAATGAAAGGGGTGTGTGCTGGAATACATCACGAAGATTTGGCCCTTGTGCAGTTGCTATGAGGTCTGTGGCGATATACAGCCTGCGCATGGCCGCAGACATAATAAACACTGACAGCCTCCTCGCTTTCTCTCTCTGTCTCTCATTAATGGAAAAATACACAGATGTTGGCTGTTTTCCACTGCAGTATGTGTTGTGTGCCCTTTCTCATGAGAGAAATTATTAGCCAGCTGTTCATTCCCCAGCTGCATAGGCTATGGTGTGCCATGGGTGCTTAAACACACACACACGCGCACGGAGATATATCAGAGAGTATATTCCTGCCCCACAGGTTACAAGCCATAGCGAGAGGCCAGGGGAGGTTCTTGACACAGTTAATTGTGTGATGTTAATCAATTAGCAGACATCTGACTGAGCTGGAGGCCAGCAGCGAACTGTCATTAGACTCCCAGAAACAGACAGGTGCATTGGTAGACAGCAAAAAAAAAAAATGGACAGTAGCTATTGGCAAGTAAAGCTGTGTTGTAAAGCTGAGGCAACGTGTGTGTTTGTGCGTGTTCCAACATGACTGTCTTTCTATTTAGATGATCATGATCAATTCAACCTCATTACAGGATGTTAGATTCACATTTGAAAAGTGTGTGTGTGAACATTTGTGCATTTGCGAGTCCTCGCATGTTTGGCACGCATGCTTAGCATGCATTTTAAACAGGCAGGCTAGATCATCCATATTGTCGGGGTCAGGTCTTTCTGGGCTCAGCTAACCTCAACCTTTTAACACCCAACATCTGCTTGAGTCAGCTAGCCAGCCCAGGGATGGCTCATCATCAGCTGGACGGTGGTGTTCATGTTCCGGCTAAATACTGGCAGGAGACAAGCGTTTGTGTTTGTGCATCCAAGCAAGTCCAGCTTCAGCTCTCTGAATCGCTCTGTTCCATTTTAGATCTCAGGTTGCCTTGGGCAGACATGCAGTCAAGACTGTGGTTACACAACATTAAGTATTGAAGACCTAACAGTTTGTCTAATCTATGCTTGGTGTTTCTGTCTTGACAGCATTCTTTGAGCTGCCTTCTTCATAAGCAGACAGTGTGAAATTGCTTAACTCGCACTGGTCCTACAGTACTTCTGTATGGACTGTGAATCAGTTCTTGATACTAATCACTCTTCTCAGTTCTGCATATTTTACACTACATGATAACATAAATAACGCACACAGTAAACTGTATGCTTCGTGTGTTATCTTCCTGATGCCTTGTTATACATTTCCATGCTCTCACTCTTTTTACCCTCTTCTTGTATTGTATGTCTGTCCAGGAGACTATGTGGTGCTGACTGTGTACTTTGATCTGAGCAGGAGAATGGGTTACTTTACAATCCAAACGTACATCCCATGCACACTTATTGTTGTCCTCTCCTGGGTCTCATTTTGGATCAACAAGGATGCAGTGCCTGCCAGGACATCATTAGGTAAGGAAAAAAAACATGATGTCATTGCTGCCTCTGACTGTTTAAAGCAAAAGTATGCAAGTTCATCAGCAAAGAAAAATGAATATGAATTAAATGTTTTTGCTTTTTTTGTTCTTTTATAGATATGTCTCCTTTGTGTAAAAATCACAAGGCTTTATCAGAATTGCTTTAATTCTTTTTTTTTCAATCAGTCCACTTAACCCTGACACAATCTTTGCTTTAATTACTCCCCCTGGTAAAACACATCTGACTTCTGTGGTGATTAGGCAGCACACTCATATTGTAAAACAGTCTGCTCAAGCTTCCCATTTCTTGTTGTTCTTTTCATTTTGTCTTCTCTTTTCACATACGCTGTTTCCAGTCAGGGGCAACACATCTGCTTAGGAATCTAGTGCATCTTGATTAGAAGAGCCTGTCCTAGCACATATGTTTGCACGCATGCCTTAATGAGGCATTAATTATGCAATGCAGAAAGGAAGATGCAGAGATGCCTCGTCAGCACAATAATAATGCAGGTGGCTTTCTCACAGAATGCAAAGAGGCACCCTGCATGTACCAAGGGGAGGGGGAAAAAGGAGAATTTCAAGAGAATTTTTCAGGTTTTGAACTTGCCCTAATGGACATTCTCAAAGGTTTTCTTGTGATGGAGTAAGAAAAAATATTCTTTTGTCAGCTTTTTTTAGACCCTCGAGGCTCCAAAACCTGGCCTGAAGTCCATGTGGTGTGATTATTAGTATTAGAAGGAGTAACTTTATGTAAAATAATCCCTTCTGGCCAAAAATCCCCTTTCCACCTTCCTACCATCACTGCTTTGTCTGTCATTAATCTTTCTAAAAATAGGTTGTTTTCTTGTTTTTCAGCCTCTGGAGTCCAGACGTGATTTGCAGTTGTAGTAATAACACAGTTAATTCCCTGCTAAAATTATACCAAGAGGGAAATGTCTTAATTTCCTTTTTAAAACATGATGCAGAAGGTGCGTGGAGCCTGGTGGCTAGGAAGCAGATTAATTCAGATGACATAATTCATAATCCTTCAATGCCATCCAGAAATATATCAATTCACTCACAGTACTACAGTGTTAATCTTGGCGCAGACTGATATCCTTCAGGCCACATTAAATTTAGACATAAATCATCTTCTTTATATACGAAGCGAGTCCCCTAACACGTATGGTCTATTTAAAAGGGAGGAAGAAGGCGGGCTTGTTAGTTGCTTTTTTGTTGGTGTTTGGGGATTGTGATGGTGTTGTTGGTAATCTGCTGTGTATGTGTACTTACAAACACATTTCCTCGTCATGTGCCATCACTCTGCCTCCATCTACATCATCATTAGAGCCCAACAGAGTGAGTAAAAGGGTTAGCAGATGGTGGATATAGCAATGCAGTATGTCACTGTTGTGGTCAATTGCAGTTGAAATGTCATCCAGTAAGTAGCTATGTGGATCAAGGCAACAGTAAAACAGCTGCTCGCTATTCCCACATGGCTATTCCAGTGTTAAGAGCTAACAAATCAAAAGACACTTTTTTTTAGCCTTTTATACTGATACAATATACAGTGCATAGACATCATGCATATGAAGAGAGCATTTTTAAACATATAATAGGAACTTGGGATGTGTAAATTATACATAGCAAGAATAATCGAACTTGTAATCTGTCATTATTTAAAACTGGTCTGATTGTTTTCCTTTTTCCTGTTATTTTATTACCAGGCATTACCACAGTGCTGACCATGACCACATTGAGTACTATTGCCAGGAAATCTCTTCCAAAAGTTTCCTATGTGACAGCCATGGACCTCTTTGTGTCTGTCTGCTTCATTTTCGTCTTCGCCGCACTTATAGAGTACGGCACACTGCACTACTTTGTCAGCAACAGAAAGCCGAGTGCCAAAAAGGACAAGAAGAAGAAGAATCCGGTGGGTGTCTTTCCAAAACTAAACTGAACTTTTTTTTTTCATTTTTAATCATTAGGAGTTTCTCAACTATGGATCTTCGAATTAACAATGAGACCACAAATAACGTTTTAAAATTAAGTGTTTACTATTTCTGAGATGTGTATTTTAAATTATTAGTTAGATAAATGGTCAGATTATCACTTCACATGTTTTTTCCCCTCCCCCACTCTGTTACAGTACTGGAATAAGGTGCAAAAAAGCTCTACAGTGCTTAGAATTCCTAAGACAGTATTTTCCCAATGGCCGCCACCCCAAATTACTCAATGAGTAATGCAAGCAGGTCAAATCTTTCATAATCCTCTACACATCTGCTACAGTTGTAATTTAGATCCAGGTCACATGACAGTTGAGTTGCCTCATACTTTACAAGTCTTAAGCTCCCAAGAGATCATGCCAGCTCAGTTTAAGGACCATGATCTCTGACCTAATATTTTGGAGGATGTTTATGGTATATAGCAAAACTAGCAATTTTTCTCTAATCATTTAAAGTTGATTTGTGTAAGAGGAACAATTTTTAATTAAAAAAATGTTTAAATATACCTCTGGTGGTATTTACTTTATGGCAAGACAAAGTTCCAGCCATTTTTTGGGGGGGAAGGATAATAATTGTTTTAACAAGGCTTTTCAGTGAAAGATATTAGAGCTTAAATCAAGTACACCACCATGTGTTGATGAGAACCATTCAAATGAAAAGTGGTGAAAATTGAGCTGATCTAGCTGTAGGCTCTGTAACTAAGGTTTTGCATATAGTCAGAATGTCTTGCGGGTGAATAAAGGAATAATGAAGTGGAAGGTGTAGTGCTAGTTTGCTATTTCAGAGGGGAAGACCAAGTCAAGCAAAGAGAGGCTTTCTTTTTTTCTTCCATTTTAGTATTTCATTACTATTTGCTGTTTCAGCTACATGTGATATGACCCTTTGAAGAATTTGAAATATTCTCAGGAATTACAATTAAATAAACTACGTATAGTGACACCGACTACAAAGCTAGTGAAGTACTGTGTAATTAAAAACTTGAAGATACGATGAAGTCACAGTCGCAAGGAGTTTGTAAAGCTTGAATTAAAGTGAATGTAATGTTTTCCTAAGGCAGTGCTGGCCTAAGAAGCATGTAAAATACATGTATCCTACCATACATCTCCCCCTGTGTCCGTTCATAATATGTATGTCTCCTTGCAATATATATCCTCTCTTTCCATTTTGAGTTAAATAGTGCAGTATGTGTAATTATCACACATTTTCTTTGTGTTTCTCTTTATTTTTTATGGTTATTTTCTTAATTCTCTGTTTACATGTATTCTGTGTTTTTGTTCTGTTTTGTTTTGTCCTGTTGTGTTACTCTCTTTCAATTCCACATATTCTTTTTCTCCTGTTGGGACAAAAGCTCCTCCGGCTCTTTTCCTCAAAGGTATATTGCCTGTGTCTGACTGCATGTGTCTGCTGCATTTTGGCTCTCTGAGCCCCCAGTACCTCACTGCTTTTTTCTGTCTGTTCTAAAGCTGATACACCTCTCTATATTCCCTCTTTATCTACCTGCATTCTTACTGTACTCTTCCTCATTTACTAAATAGGTATCACAGATAGCATTAAAAAGGGCGCTCTGCAGTGCACAGTGCGGAGGCAGCCAGCCAGACATACTTGCAGTGTTTAAAATTCAAATAAGCATCCCACACATCCCATGTCAGGAAGAATGTAATATTCCAGGCTCAGTGTGGACTTAATTCTGGCTCCCTCTGTCCTGTTTCACTCTTTGTTGTTGTTGTTACCACAGCGAACTAGCAGCTGCTACAATAGCTTCCTCTTCTTTCCCTTCTTCTGCCAGTTAATCTATACCTGTGTGTTTGTTGGGCTTCTCAACCTGACGCTTCCTATAGAGTCAGCAGAGCCTTAACAGACTGAAATAGACAACCCATGCAGTGTGCTAGGTCTAAATTAAATTGGAAACCATTTAAAGGATTAACACACAGTGAGACAAACACCTAACAAGCGTCCAGGGTAGGCGAAAGCAAGCAAAGATTTAAATTTAGCTTAAACCACAAACTGCTGATACTTTTCTAGACTAAATAATTTAAAGTAAGATTAGTTAGATTTCCAGGAATCTAAATGTGTTGTTAAAAATCACCACTTGCAATGTGGAAACACTACTACAAATTATCAGCTTAAGCTAGATAAGCAGTATTAATCCTGAGTGTTTCTGAATCTTTTGTCTTCTCAGAGCGGTTGTCTCCTTTCAGTCGGTTAAAGCTGCAAATGCCACTGTGTTGGTTCTTTGTTTTTATTTCTTTATATCTTTTGCTAACACCGACTCAGCATTGCCCAGCTTGACCAGGCCATGCGGCGGGATGCTGTTAATGCTCCTTCTGCTTGAGCTTCCACTGCGCTTTCTTCAGTGCAACCAATCCCCCTTTGAGAATGGAGGCATAACCTGCTCTGCTAATCCCGTCATTAACTTCACATATGGTCCGTTAAGAGGACAAAATGCTGAAACTAACCTGTGCGTCATTTTGTTGTGGTTATGTATCCTTTTCAAAGGGTCAGCAGATTTTTGCACTAGTGCTGGGCAATTTCAGTTTCAGGGAATGAACATTATTTTGAGCTGTATTTTAAGCTTGTTTATGGTTGCATGCTTACAGCAGATAATGAGGTGTATTAAACTAAAACTGCATTTATATTATTCTTTTTTCTTTTGCAGTAAACATGCCTTTTCTATATACTATATTGAAAAGGAACAAAAGTAATAATGAGGCAGATGAAAACAAAAAGCATTCGCCGTTTTGAGATGGTTGTTAACTCATTAAAAGTGTTTATATTCTCACAAAACAGAATATGAATTTGTGTTGTAAACTATAATTGGAGTGTAAGTGCAGTCACTTATAGACTACACTGGCACTCCAAATATGGAGTGCAAAATTATAGATTATCGTCCCTGTTAGCTATCTATAGTCTCTCCATAATGGAGACAATATCTGAGAAATAATCTAAATCTTTAGTTTTTACAGTGGGAGAGCATACGAAATTCTTGGAGTACACTTAACTAACAGACTCCTTTTAAAGCATGAGGCTGACACCCTAGTTTATCAGCAAGGTCAAGGAAACTTTTGTCAAAGGGAAGAAAAGCATTTAATCTGCCAAGCAGCAAGACTTCCAATTTGTGCAAAGGTGACATGGCATTTGAAGATAAAGGCTAATGAAAATGGTCTATTTGAATACTAATTGTCTCTCTTTAGAATGACAGGACCAACAAGTGACTGATGTCACTGTCCTATTTTAGAAACCTTAACAAATGAAAGCCGTGTGCCCTGCAGTGGTGAGCACAGATTGAAAAGAGGGTTTATTTTAACCCATCTAGTTACAGAAAGAGTAGGTTGGAAAAATACTGAGCTTTGTGCTGCATAATTGCCAGCACATGCTTTCTCTTAGCTACATGATGCATCATAAGCCAGTTACAACATATCTCTTAAATGAATTTTCAGAAAAACATCCATTCTGTTCCAAAATCACTGAGTGTTAAAAAGATCTTTAAAATGTCACAGAACAAAATATGAATAATCATCTGCTTTCGTTGACATTTTGTAGGATTATTTAATGTAATGTTTTGAATGCAGAGCATCACAATAAGAAATGGAGGGCCCATTGCCCAGCACTAGCTTTGTATAGCTGGCAAGTAAAGCAGTATGGACCACTGTACTAAAATTTAACTGATTGCTTCAGCTGCCTATTACACCCTAGCCCAAAGGTGTAATTTGCATCATGGGTTCCATGGGGATAGACCCTTTGTCATTTTAAGCCTCACTAATTACAACTACAGGTGGTAGTTATAGGTCTATTTGTATTTCTTGACGCTAAAAGGGTCCATTGGCAAGTTAAAGGTGCAAATTACATTCTGCTGACTAATGACTGAAAATGAAGAAGAAGACAAAAAATGGTAGCTCAAATGAGGTCCCTTGTTATGTCAGTGAAGTCTTCATTAGAGCTTTCTCAGGTTCTGGTGGCTAATTGCGTCATTTTGTCCTGTTAAATGCAGACACCCACGGTGGACATCCGTCCGCGCTCGGCCACTGCCATTCAGATGAATAACGCCACGCACATGCAGGAGCGAGACGAGGAGTACGGCTATGAATGTCTGGATGGAAAGGACTGCACTAGCTTCTTCTGTTGTTTCGAGGACTGTCGCTCCGGAGCCTGGCGGCACGGCAGGTTGCACATTCGCATCGCCAAGATAGACTCTTATGCACGCATCTTTTTCCCCACTGCATTTGCTCTCTTCAACCTGGTCTACTGGGTCTCCTATCTCTATCTCTAGGCGCAGGTGTGTATCCAGCCTTATCATACAGTCCATTACATTCTACATATGCTCTGCGCCAACGAGTGACTTTATGGAGGAGGGGACCCACTGAAATACCCAGAGATTTGATTATAGCATTTCTTCTATTTCTTTTGTTTTAATCCAATTAAATCTCGTTTATTTTATCAAAGAACTCTGACAGACATTGCAAATGTTGTAGCATTACATTTAACTGGTGTGAAAAGGTTTATAGATGTGTTGAGGAACTATGGATTGTGTAAGAGATCAAACAAAGTTTTGTTTCATTTTCACCACTTTATTTTTGAATTAGAAATTTGAAAGATACGTCTCAATGGGGGGTTTACCAGTTGTTTTATTAGATAAAAGATCATTTCGCAAGAACCAATTAGTAATTCAATAACAGCAGTTTGGATCATGTCAGATCAAGTATTCATCAGAAAAAGTCAATAGGTTTCAGAGGACAATTAAAAAGAAGATCAGAGTGCTTTGCAGAAATCAAAGTGATATCGATGTGTTTTTATAAATGATTATTACTAAATCAAAACAAAAAGAGTGTGACCAGTTTATGGTGAGTAATAATACATAACATCTTTTGCATTGACTGTACTTTTAATTATGTTCATACTTCTTTGTTCACTTACTAAAAAACAAAATCCAAAGCACTTTAACAGAGCTGTTAGACACTGACATGAGAATATTACTTTTTTTTTTTTCAAATTTATTTGTTTAGTGTGGTCAAAGTGTGGTGATGCTGTTTATGGACTTCTACTGTACAGACACTGTATATATTTTACTATTGCATAGTGGTTTACATTTATTGCATGCACCTTTCGGGCCAAAAAGCAACTTATTTTATGGTCTTCTACTGTTGGCTATGGAAAATAAGAAAACAAGCACTAATAATCATTCAGGATACTCTTCTTTTTTTATGAAAATTCAGAAAGTGACACAGTGAAAATGTTAAGTTGAGGAATCCCTCACGATTACAGGTGGGAGGATCATCCCAGGGCAGAAAACTGGTTTAGTCAATTACCTTGCAGCCACTAGCTTACACTTCATCCCTTTCTCCGGTTGCTGTAAAAGTGCATATTTGCAACATGACACCATGCTATTGTGTTTTTAGTTATGGAAGTTTGTCAGAGTGGTAACTGCAGCAGGATATTCAGAGCCTGAGTTTTACTTTTGAGGATACTTCAACTAATCTACAGACAGCTGTAGGGCATTGTGCAATCTTTGCAGTTAAAGGTTCATTCTCTTTGTTATTCTGCTAAGATTACAAGAAGAAAACGAGGCTTTTATTCAAGCGTAAGAACAGATGTAACCTTTTTTTTTTTATCAAGCATTTCATTTCCTGTGTCTTTGAGAAGAATCACATTGAGAATGTATCTCATTCGTAGTGGGAAGAGATATTCAAAAGGCTGAGAAGAAGTCTGGTATTGTTTCAGTATTTATTTTTTTTCTTCCATTAATCAAATGTCTGAATGTATAGAGAGCAGAAAATAAATGAAACATTTCTGAACTGTAAATGCTATGTATGATACAGTACAATCCACTTTACAGATCCCTTACAGCAGGCACCAGTATGCAACTAATGGAGAGCTCACTGATTGTGTACATAAATTATGAATAAAAAACTGGTCAAGCCCTTGGGATATTTTGTAAAGGGTATATATTTTGTCATTTCAGCATTGCTATTATATCAACGTAAAGTATATCACACCTATTATATTATGGTTTTACCAACCATGTAGAATATTTGGGGGAATTGGGGTATTTATTTATTTATCCATTGCTGGCATTTATTTATTTCTTGAAAGAAAATGCATTTTATGCTCATATAGCCCCTGAAAAGAAACGCAGAGTGCTGTCATTTATATCAAAGATACATTTTTGTTTAGTGTGTCAATGGAGCTTGAGCTTATTTATCTTGTGTTTTGTTGTGATCAGTGTACACTACTCTCACAAAAGCCTGTCAATCTGTTATATTTGTTAAATTAGTGGCTTGCAGCATTACCTGTTGTGCATCTTCTGAGTAGTAGACTTTATTTAATGAAAAATATATATATAAATATACAAAAACAGTTCCCAAGCCACCAGAAGAAGAACATTTGCTTGTCTAAATGACTATTAATTGCGTTCACTTTTCCAGCCATCTCATTGGTTTGCTTTGGTCTTGACATCTGAAATAAATAAAGCATCTCTGGTTATACAAATATATGTATTTACCAGATAATGTCATATTTCTTACAGTTCTTTCCCTTTTGTATTAAATGGTTGTCCTGTTGTGTTACAAAGCTACCACCCAGTAGTCTGAATCTGTCTTCAGTGTATACATATGCTATTTCTCACATCTTTAGGGTTTCCAAGTGTGTCAGTAGCAATGTAAACTGGTCCTCATCAGTGTTTGTTTAAAGAAGTGTAATGGAGTGACTACATCTTATAAAGTGCCAAACTGACACACACTGAATAGAGAATATCTAACTTTAATATCATCATATACTACTTTGTAAAAGAAAAGACATGATAAAAGATGAGGGTTTTCTTTAAAAAAAAAAAAAAAAATGCTGCCCTGCGGGATGGATTAGCAGGTGCCCTGGATTTCTTTTTTTTTTTTAGTTCAAATTTGACATGATGCAGAACCAAAATCATCAGCTATGCTCGAATGAACATGAAACTAATAAAAACGATCAAGGTAAAATGGAAATTACTTGACTGTGTGACGTACCTTATTAATGCCGATGAGAGCGTGTGCTGAGGTTAAAAATATATATATTATGAAATATTTTTCTTTCCATAATAGATGCTTGTTGATTGATTTCTGTTGTTTGTGTGTGCTCTACAGAAAATGTAGAGATAGAAAATTGTGTGGGAGGTACTCAAGTGTGTTTATTCTCAGTAGCGTGCATGCTGAACATGTTTGAGGTTTAAAAGGGACGTTTCAAAGAATTGGGACTCGCTCATCTGCAGGTGAATCCTTAATCCTTTGCTTGCATTGACATGGACACTTAACACTGTACTTCTTTTTGATGTGATTTTATTTCTTTTGGGACCCACAAATGAGACATATATGTGAACAGCACATGTTGATATTTTCTAATGTGTGTATTTTGTCAAACTGCAGAAAAGAAAATAAGCGCTGGAATCACAGAGCCCAGTAAAAGGTATTCTAAGGCTAAACACATTTCACACGATTCTCCATACATACAGTATAATAGTTGTCTCTCATCTATGTAAATTTGGTTATTGTATAAAATGGGCACTGATCAATTCTGTTAGGATCTGCATAATAAATTATATATGTGAAGATAAAAGTCCTTTTCATAAGAAAATTGCACATAGCTGTGGAATTTTACAATAAAATGGTCGCATTTATCAGTGTGTACAGGTTCATTTATTATTATTATCATTATTATTATTATTATCATTAATGCTGTTGTTGTTGTTATTATTGTGGGGTGTACAGTGGTCAGTGTGTTCCCCTGCCCCTGCTTGAATACTCTGCCTTCCTCACACAGTTTATATATTGGGGTTAATTATCCTGTAATAACAACAGAATTATTGAAGTAATCACTGAGCATCTGGATCATTCTTATCCAGTTTTTAAAAATTATTGTTACATTTCAGTCATCTCACATGGGTTTTTTCCACCAAGAATGGAGCCCTTGCTTTTGTAATTCTCTGACTGTACCAGCACTTTCAGTTACTGCCATCACCATTCACCTCTTGCAAGTATTTGGCAGTATCGTTTTCTCAGCTGTTCTCTAACAGCTTTTTGTGCTTAGGGAAATTTTGCACTTTCCTTTACACCTCGCATAAAGATGCTGCCATTGTTTCTTGGAAGCTTGCCTTTTAGTAAACAATCTTACCTTGTCTCTTTCTCGTGCTCTCTTTTTTTTTTTTTTTAACTCTTTATTTTGTACTTTTTCCTTTGTATTACATACGGACAAGACAATAATAATAATAACACAACAACAAATACACAAAAAAAAAAAAAAAAAAAAAAAAAAACCACGAGAGGTCCCGCCCTATAAGGCTGACTGAGACTTATAAATTATCCATTTTGTCCACTGTTTTCGGTGTTTGTCAGATTTCAGTCTCAGAGTGTAAGTCATTTTTTCCATTGTATATATGTCCTCGATTACGTCCATCCAGTCTTCCAGTTTTAAAGGATCGCTTTTCAGCCAATTTTTTGTTATCACCTTTTTGCTTGACAACAACATAATCTTAAACAAATACCAGTCCTCCTTTTTTACATTTTCCCATATTCCAAAATACATTACTCGTGCCTCACACAGTACTTCATACCCCAGCACCTTCGTCATTGTTGCCGCGATTCTTTCCCAATATGATTTAATATATTTACACTTCCAAAACACATGTGAGTGATTGGCGTTCCAGTCTCCACATAATCTCCAGCATTGTTGGGGTGTTTTCAACTGCTTGCTTTTGATATACGGAGTAATAAAAAACCTAATCACATTTTTCCAGCCATATTCTCTCCATCGTCTAGAGCTAGTGGAGTTATGCTGTGTGAGACATAAGGATCGCCAATCATCCTCTGACAACTCAATTTGTAGTTCCGATTCCCACTTTTGTTTAATATATAATGTTTCATTCCTATTCGAATTTTGTAGGCCATCATATAATTTCGACAGAATTCCTGATGGAAGATTTTTATATGCACCTGTTATTGTTCCTCGTGCTCTCTTTAATGCGCACACATGCAGTTTTAAAAGTGCTCTTGCAGAACACAAGGTTCATGTTTTTATGCATTTTGTGCCAAAACAGTAGAAACAGTGACACACTATCAGGTCGTGTATTGTTTATGCATTAAAAAAAAACAATTTCTACAGAGGCACTCATTGTTTGCAGTTCCATGCTTGGGTTGCATGTTTAATTTGCCCAAGTCCAGCTGAACCATGCTCGGGAGAACATTTTTCATGTGGGGCAGGGCAAGGTTCACATCACTGGGCCCAGCAACATCAAGCAGCACTCAATGGCAAAATAAGCAGTATTTTGCAGGGTTGCTTACTGCAAGTTACAATCAAGGCCAACAATATTGGACAATCACACCATTGTTGTAATTTTGACTCTGCATACCATGTAAGTGGATTTTAGTGGATGTGACTGAAGTAGAGCTTTAAGTTTTACATGAACTGTTTGGGAATTACAAGAGCTTTATTTATTAATTTTCAGAGGCTCAAAGGTAAGTCAAGATTTGACAAAAAAAAGCAGTGTTGTGGCCAGGTGAAGCAGATGTAAGATCTGGAGTTGATTCCAAATTGTATTTGTCAGCTATTTGCTGTAACTCTCAACACGGGCTCTAAAGAGATATTGATTCAATTATCATTAAAGTGATAAAACAAAAAGAAACCCATGAGAGCAACCAGAACAACTTGGATAGTGGCCAAAATCAATAATCTGACATATTTTTAAAAAGAAGGAAAGCACCTGTCAGCTCAACAAAACTCAAGTCTGGGAAATCACAGAAGTTAAAATGATCATTGAAAAAATAATTTTCTTGGCTAACAAAACCTGTAGCCAAGTCTTATCATTGCCAGGTTATTAAAACGTAAATTACTCAAAAGTATTAAAAACAATCTGTATCTGTAAAATTATGTCACTTATATATTATATTATTATATTGATATTGATATTTGTATGACCACTAAAGCAAGTTCTGTCATCTTCAACAATGCTGTGGTGGCAATATAAGGGCAATATATTACAACAGTCCTGAAACTTAGACACCAGTTTGTTTTTTTTCCCACTCAGTTGTAAAAAACAAACAAACAAAAAACATTAACCTCCTAGGACCTGGCATCCACATTTGTGGACATCACATTTTGGGTTATTTAGACCAAAATACAAAATTTTGCACTACAAGGACCTGATATCCACTTACGAGGACATAATACTGCCACTGCTCTATCGAAATTTTAAACGAATGTCCTCATATGCGGCTCTCATTTTTCTTAGAAACAAAAATCAGGTTAAAAAAAAAAATCTGGTAATTCTTCGTTTTTACATTCATCGGGTCCCAATCAGCCCAAATATCAAAGAGAAATTAAAAATGCATGCTGTGGAAGAGTTCAGGTCTTAGGAGGTTAAACACTGTAATTTTTATTTCAACTGTGAATCTGTAAATTGCTCAGAAAAAAAAGGTTCACAACATATTTATCTCATCCATTGTGGACACATATTAACATATTTAATAATGGTCTATCCTCTACATCAAATGGCTGAACGAGATACTTCAAGTCAGTTGCATGGATAAGCATCCAGGCAAATTGTTATAATTCTAACAAAGGAGGTGGCTGATGCTTTAAGTTAAAAAACAACTAAGGGCATTTTGTATTAACATGCTTCATGTAAGCCTTACATAACCCCAACAGAAGCTTATTTTTTTTATTTAATGTGTCATTTTTTTCTTTTCTTTTTTTTTTTTACATAGTAGCACAGTGTGGTTTAGTCCAGTGTCTCTTCATTCCAGGAAAGTGCACTTGAAACAGAGCAGCAGTTGGCTGCTGGGCCTCTGTGTTGGCACCTCTCTCTCTGGGCAGGGTGGCAGCTGCAAAGGACAGCAAGTGAATCCCTCTGATTATTACACAACCGTCTGCAATGTACCACAGCACCGTGCCATCATAGCTAGCCCTTTCATCAACTGAGGTACAAGCGCTTCAGTCAGTGCAGAGAAGGGAGTACAGGGAGTCCTGTATTAATAATGCAGCCTGCACATGGTTCACTTTTTAGGACTTCACCTCAGTGCTTTGATCCCTGTAAGATATCCAAAATATTAATATTTTGGCACAGATCTATGGGGGTTTTTTTAATGGAATTTTTTCTTTTTTAAAAAGGAGTTAGATTGTCTACTGATGGGTACCAAAAACTAGAAAATAAAGTAGTAAGTGTTTTCTGTAAAATTTTTAATAATCACATAATAATATATATATTTTTATTTGTTATTTAACCTAAGATATATATTTCTTCAGGTGAAAATGTATGTTGTTTATGTAAAATTTAAAATATAAAGTTCATTATTGCTTTCCAAAAAACACTGTTTCCATTAGCCACAATACCACTTTTCTCTATCTGAAAAGTCAAAGTGCTCTACACAACTTGCACCCGTGTACTTTTTTATCTATGCTGTTTCCAAGTGCTTACTTAGTACTCATTCATCATCATCATCATCATCATCATCATCATCATCGTTTATTTGTATAGCACTTTAAGAACACACCAGGCAGACCAAAGTGCTGAACAACACAGATCAAAACAACAACCAAATTAAAAATACCATAAAATTCATACTCCGGTGGATGCATCGGAGAGCAACATGGAGTTAGCATCTAGCCCAAGAATATTTGGCATGCAGATTGGAGCAGACTGTGATTAAACTACCAACCTTCCGGTTAGTAGGTGACCTGCTCTATCACCTGAGCTACAGCCACCCCAATGACATATGACAAGGACCTACAGACACCCAAGCATGCAGAATAGTTGGCAACAACTTGTTAACAACTGATCAAGGAAAAATGAGTATTTCTCAACCTGTTGTGAATGTTTGCTGGCAGTCACTGCCTAATCAAGTGCTAAAGCCCCAATCCTGCAAGACCAGAGTCAGGTCAGTAGCCATGAGTCTTTACCTTCTCATCCCTTCTTACATTCCCAAAAAACTATGGTCAGTCACAGCAATCTGCTAGAGACCAAACAACAAGCAAAGAGGTTTTCAGTGCAGCACCGCATAACTCTTTGTAACCAGTTTCACTAAGTGAAAGCCAGCAACCTCCATCAGTGACTTGCCAACAACTCAGGGATTGCATATTTTTCACATGAATTGTGACCATTTTGGTTTCTGGCTATCCCATGTCTAAGTCTACTGTGAAAATTCCTTACAGACAACTACATGCTGTTTTTGTTTTTTATGCTTTTTTTTTTTTTTTCTAATAAGGCGATACTGACTTAGATGAAGTAATTAAAGGGCCACAATTTTAACGACAGAAATGTAAATTACCAAAAAGTTTTGAAAAATGTTAAACTCATTATAAAAGGAACCACTTCTTTACACTCATCTTTGTTTCTTGTTTCAAACACCACGGACATTCAGTTATAAAATATTGATTATCCATGAACCATTATTTAGAATATGCAAAGCATTTTTAAAAAAGATTATTATCTGCTTAGTTAAACTGTTAAAGCTTTCTTTGAGCATCTCGATTACTTAAAAGGGATGCCATGTGACAAAACAGAGGAATGCAACACAGAAAATTTAAAAAGGGAGTTCAAGTGAAAGGGCAACTACAGTTCTCTGGACCTTTGCTAATTAATATTATATTGGTCATATAATATTAATCATATTAACCATCTTCTGAAAGCGTAAATCAAGGGAATCGGATTTCAGTAATAGTTAAAGTAGTGACTTCTTTTCGAAAGCAGTGTTGAAAAAGCCGTGATGCTAAAGATACCACCACGTTATATCAATATATGACAGTCTTCATTAGACATGACATTCAGTGACTTTTGAACTACTGAATCAATGATGCTTGTTGGGATGTAAAATGTCAAGCTGAAAATAATATGACCTTTCACATTAATTTAGACTATGCTTCTTGCATTAGCACTGAGTGCTGGTTGGAGTGTTGTCTAATGCCTATGTATGTAATTTTCAACTGCATGTAGAATTTTTCAAATGTTTCTCTCTTATAATATGTATTTATCTATATGTATTAATTGGGTATGTATGTTTCTGCTGGTTTTCTTCATGCCTCATTAACAGCTCAACTGTAATCTGCTTGGGATTAGTAACACTCTGAGCAGGGTAACAGGGGAATGGTTGCATAACTTCTTCCTTTAGCCAAGACACTCAGTATAAACTGGGATTAATTGCCAAGGCTGACTGTCAAGATACTTCAATCCATTATCATCAAAGGCAGATCATGAATGTGATTTTAAATGCACTACATGCGCATAATGCACATGCATACAACTATTTACTAATTACTGACAGAAAGTGTGATACTGAGGTTGTCTTTTTACTTCATGAGTCTGTGAAAGTGGAAGCTTTCAGGTGGCTGGATCCTAACCCAGTCGCCCTAGGGCGAGAGGCAGAGTACACTGTGGAAAGGTCACCTATCTGTCACAGGGCTAATAAAACCATCTGGCTAATATTGTGTCATACTTGTCGCCAAAAAAAGCTCTGACCCATTTAGGGGTCCTGTGGAATCTGGCTCCAGGATGATCCTTCAGGTTCTGCTGGTTAAGTCCGTGAGCTGGGCTCAGTCCCACAGATATTTGATCGGATTAGTAATTGGGGAGTTTGGAGGCCAGATCAATGGATGGGGCTCTTTGTCATGTTTTTTCAGTTGTTGCTGAGCTGTTTCTGGATAATGGTGGAGTACACTGTCTTGCTGGGAGTGGTCACTGTTGTCATACAGTGGCTTAATATTTCAAACACACTGTTTGTGATTGGTATATTTAGCTGCCACTACAACATCAACATGAATGCCAAACCCCAATATTTCCAAAGAGTACGTTGAATTTATACGTCTATCTTGGAACTGGTTAGTTACACAGCACTCATAATGGGGTGAGCAGCTGCTGGCACTGAAAGAAAGTGAAATGGTATAAACCATTAATAGGCTCAAAATATAGGTTAGGTTAGTTGTATTTGTATTTGTGGCTCATAATATTTTATTTCTGAGCAAATGAAATTTAAATTCAGTAAAATGGGAGGAGAGAGGAGAAAGGAATGTGTGTGGAGTTCTAAAACAAGAACAACAACTATTAGTGCTGAATATGATGCTGAAAAGCTGTTTGTCATTCAAAAGGTCTCAAAACATACCCATCTAGGTGTTCAGAGAATCCCTGTTGTGTTTTCAGATTTGAAAAGCCTTATATTTTCAGCTGCTAATTAAGTCTCCAGGGACTCAGACTGAAGAAAAACAAACTGTATTGGAGCCACTTTTACCTTTAGATTGCCACTGTAATCATCTGAAGTGTATAGTGGCTGATGTTGTGTTAAAAGTGTGTATAAAATGTAATTCAATGGAGAGTTAAGAATTATAGTACTTGTTTTTCCACTTCTCCATTTGCTGAGTACAAATCTGACCCACATAGAAAGGCTTAAATCCTCTTCTCTTCAATGTGAGAGCAAACATCTAACACAGTATGACAACCTTGCACAATGTCTTTTTGTAGACAAGGTACATTTACTAGGATCTGAAAGCATCATAAAGCACAGACTTTATGGACAACTTACATTCAATGGTCCATGATGCTTAGAGCTGTACATTGTAGGCTTCCGATAGTTCTTCAGGAAATGTATCCATTGCTTTTATAGTCTGACCTTTAAGGAGCTTTGAAAAGATTCTGGGTTTGATTTCAAAGTTAATAGCAATTTAGATGAAGGCAGTAATTCTAAAAGTCTACATATGTTTTTTTAAAGCATAGAATATACATATACACCTCAGCCACTGGGAAATCATTGATATGGGAAATTATTGATACACCACTGGCTGTTAGCAAAGGGTAATAGGCTTTCTCAGGCAGGTAGATGTTTGGATAATAGTAGAGAAACGTGATGTGAAGATGTCAAGCAGATAAGCATGAATACATGGCCAGTTATTGTGCAAAGTCTTGCTATTTTGCGAGTTCAGAGTGTAAAGTTTAGTAATCAATATAAAGTGGTTGCAAGAAGGAATATTTTCTACTAATTTTTACCTATAGGTTTGGTGTACTGGGGAGCCAGAATAGAAGATATGTTGTTAGTATAGAAACCTGTTGACAGCACCAGAACTAACAACTAAGAACAAGAACAGTGACAACTAAGAACATGTTACACATTTTATGATCCTTCAAAGGTGTAACTTGAAGATAACATTTTTGTCAGTAGAAATTGCAGAACTCAATTCACCCACCCAGGATATGCACTCCTTAGCCTGTGGCAATTGTTAATGTTTTTTTAGTAATTTTTGTGTCTATAACATACAAGTATCTTCCCTATAACATGCCCTTAAACCAGGGATGTCCACATCCAGGCCTCAAGGGCCAGTGTCCTCCAGGTTTTTGATATCACCCTGGGTCAACACACCTAAATCAAATGATTAGTTCATTACCAGGCCTCTGGAGAACTTCAAGACATATTGAGGAGGTAATTTAGCCATTCAAATCAGCTGTGGTGGATCAAGGACACATCTAAAACCTGCAGGACACTGGTCCTTGAGGCCTGGAGTTGGACAATCCTGCCTTAAACCATTCAGTATTTACGTCATGTAAGATTTGCCAAAACAGACAAGCTACAGTTTTGGTCAGAAGTTTATATATATACTCATCATGGGCATGAATGTCATGGTAATTTTGACCTTTTAATGGTTTCCTTGAGAAGTTCATTTTCAAGGGTGGAAAGATGGTAAATCATCCATCTATAATGACTTTAACAAAAACAAGAATTGGATGCACAAGTTTGAATGTATTTTGAATTTTTTCTAATCCACAGAGGGTCAGAAGTATAAATACAGAACGCACTATAAATCGAAAATGAAACTAAAACTGGATTTGTATATTAACCCTCCTGCCATCCTTTAAAAAACTCACACCCATCACCCTAGGGACCATTCTCAGCCACGCCATAAAAAGACCATATATCCATATTTTATTCCACTTTAAATTAGCCAACCTTGTAAAACTACTTCTCCCTGAAATATTCATGTAAAGTTTTAATTATATTTTCGTTGTTTTAACCCTTCAAATCCCAGTGTTATTACATGAGCGCCCTGTGTTATAAGCCCCAAAAACCAAAAAACGAAACTAAATATTTCCACAAAAAACCAGTTGAAGTAATATGTGATTGTCATTATAAGTAGGCCTTTAGATGGACCAAAGATTGGCACCAACATACATTTTGACCTGCCATTATTTTTTTTGCATTTTTTTTGCAATTTAAAAATTAAAACTTCAAGGCCCTGAGTCTTCATTGACATCCAAGAAAAGAAGAAAAAATAAAATCATATGATGATAATTTGGGGTTGAAAAATAGCGTTTATAATGGAAGTCAATGGGCAGAAAATGGTCCCCAGGGTGATGGGTGTGGGGATTTCTGCTGCTCAGCCATTTTAGGCTGATTTAAGGAATTCACACTGGAATATTAACATTGACAGGTAAAAACTATCCTGTGGCAAGTTTGGTTATATTCCACTGAACACAGTGGAAATGGCAGCCATTTAACACATAGCAGTGGCACAAAAAGGTCCCAAGAAGGCAGGAAGGTTAATAAGCATTTTAGGCATTCATAAACACTTGTCAAAACAAGTCATATACAAGGAGAGCTATAGTATCATTGGCAGTGTGGTAAAAAGGCAAGAGTTAGAAAAATGACTTAAAAACAAAGTTCTAAAATTTAATTACAACACACAAGCAAGGAAGAACTTATTAATGCCTTCACTAAGTCATTACAAATTGATTCGCCAAGAAGTACTAAAAAAAACCCAAAGTCATTCAATTGTCTTTGTGGTAAATAATTGCACTTTTATACTAAACCGTAGAACTTCATGGACCAAGCATACTTATTCTGGTCCTTATTAATATGCTGGCCCTGCGGCAAAACAGAGCTGTAGGTGTAGACATGTTTAAATCTCTAATCTCTCACACTGACTGAGTTCTTCCCTGTGACTAAATCTGTGAAATTAGAACACGGTGTTGCTTTGGGTTACTTTGCAGATAAGAGTACAGTCTGGTTGATGTTGATTAAAATGGCCTAGGAAGGTTCAGAGACATTCCTTATTTAGAAACTACTTTGCATTCCTTATAGAAATGCATTTTCATTTGTATGATAAAAGATTTAAGCGTGGTTCTTGTGATTTTAAATGACCTACTCTTCACTTACAGCACTAACACGGTAGCTCTCAGAATCCCCGTGGGGCAGCCACCTGTTCTAGTGGGGGTTTTTTTCCTTCCCATCTACAATACACACAATACCACTTCATCACCTGTAAAAAGACACAATTTGTTGGAGATCAAATGTGCTGTAACCATGAGACTTTTGACAGATGTTAACCCTATGGTTTGAAGATAAGTACCTTTTGTAGCTGCAATAGGAAATGTGGTGCACAAACCTTATTCAAAGTTTCCAAAGAGATTTGTCTTGCTAGCTGATTTATAGAAAATTCGATGCTGCCTTTTCAGTGAATCTCAAATTACACCTATTTTAATACTATACAATTCAACATTACCTTTAAATCTTTACATGATCGATCTCTCAGTATGTTCCTCTAACTGATGTTCAGTAGCCATGTCTTGGGTGCCAAAAACCAAGCAAGCACTGGTCACTTAACATATCCATATGGTGGCACACAGCTTGACGAAAGCATAATCCTGTCCATGGCACAGACTGTTTAATTGCTACTCCTCCCATGTCAACCATAGGACTGACTGTTTGATAATTGTGAAACCACTCTTAGGTCACAAATGGTAAATGGTAAATGGCCTGTATTTATATAGCGCTTTTCTAGTCCCTAAGGACCCCAAAGCGCTTTACATATCCAGTCATCCACCCATTCACACACACATTCACACACTGGTGATGGTAAGCTATATTGTAGCCACAGCCACCCTGGGGCGCACTGACAGAGGCGAGGCTGCCGGACACTGGCGCCACCAGGCCCTCTGACCACCACCAGTAGGCAACAGGTGAAGTGTCTTGCCCAAGGACACAACGACCGAGACTGTCCAAGCTGGGGCTCGAACCGGCAACCTTCCGATTACAAGGCGAACTCCCAACTCTTGAGCCACGATCGCCCCAAAGCCAGACAAATCAGCTAGCTTTAATAATGCAATAAGGAACTAGGAGAATATTTGCAAAAGTAGATGCAAGTGCCAAAACTTGCATGTTTGACACATTAAGTTGAAACATTTTCAACAGCCACCAATTTTCAACATTTTTGATTTTTTTTATCTGTCGTTTTTATCTTAGGAAGCAACTATTGGAGTTTTGATCTCCTCCATACCCGCTTCACACCCTGGAGGACGGGGCTGTGGCCCCCCCACACTCCCTAGCAGATCATTACATGGAGAAACCTTTGGAATGCAAGCATGCTGATCCACACAGGTATGCACACATGGGTATTCACAGACGCGGACTAAAGCTTTCTTGGCTGCTGCCTCAAAGCACACTGTGCGCTGTCTATCTTGCGTGCTGCACAATATCGTTTATTATTTAGTAAATATTGATATCTATGACTAGCTAGTTTATTGTGATGGTGCTTTGTTTTCTCTATTATTATGTTACTCTTTGTTGTTTGCTGTCTCCTCTGTTTGTTTTTTTTGTTTGTTTTTTTTTTTTCTCCATACAGGTGACCCAGGAGTTCTTTTTTTTTTTTCTCTCTCTCCCCCCCCCTTCTCACCGTCTCTTCTCCCCTTTGGTTTTCTTTCTTTCTCTCCCCCTCTTTCTCTCATTCATTCCCCCTGTCCTATTTATTTAAAAAAAAAAAAAAAAAAAAAGGAAGCAACTATTTTATTAAAGAATTTCAAACTCTGAATAAAATCAAGAGGTTTTACTATTGATTGATATGCAATTTAAGTAAGACTATGTCATAGTCCTTCTTTTTATGCTTATTTAGCATAAAAATGTTTTTACAATGAAAGCTGCATACACAAACATATTTTTAATATGTCAACCCAGAGGCATGTGACACGGGTTCACCATCTCGCCCAAGAACACTTCAACATACATTGTGCATTGACTATATAACTATATATAGTTCATGCACGTGTGTGTGTGTGCATGTGTGTGTGTGTTATCTGCTAGACACAGATGTATGCAGCTTAATACGTCACTATGTGCATCTTATGTCAGCAATACCAACACTGAAAACTGGATTTCTCCTTCACCGTCAATGTCAGATTCAGTTTTGCCTTGCATGGTTATGCCCATAAGCTTTGAACTGAACAAGAACCCATTGCAGTTACACTACTACTGTGTTAAACATGAACTTCCTGTGGGCCATGGATTCCAAATGGAACTTAAAAAATATGAAGATAACACATATTGTACTTAAAGATTCAGTCCTTCCTCCAAAACAAGAGCGTATAAGAGCAGTGTAAGTATATAGTAGAGTGACATGACACACTTTATAGCCCTTAAGGTTCAAATTTCATTTGATGAGTTTTAGGGATGTTGACAACAGGTTCATTTTTCTTTTCCAGTCTGCCATCGTAAGTGCCAGTGGCAAAGACATGAGTCCTAATTTAGACAGTTACATTAATATTGCACACACTCACACCATCTGCAAATACAGTGACAAGATCATATGGTGACCGTCTAAAACAGACAAATGCAAAATAAGCCTTGAAGCATATGTGAACAAAAATACTAACATGGTACGATGATGAAACATGCTGTGACAGGACAGCTTGAAAGATACACCACATACACATCAGATACACACACACAGACTATTCTACTGCTTGACTTACAGTACCTTCAGCAACTGCCATTCCTAATCTATCAATGGCGTAGATACGCTAAGCTGTCAGGTCTATGCTTGGTTCAGGGGATGTCCACACAAAGTGCTGTCAGTATTCTCCTGTATTTGCCAAATGCTAGTGAACAACATTTTCTGCAAAGGTTATTTAAAAAGCTGCTTCTAAACATTGTTTAATGTCTAAACATTGTTTAAGAAATATGAACCAATGAGGACTAGTCTAGCCACAGCTAGTGGGCAATTAGTTTTCCTTCATAAAAGAACAATAGCCAGGCTTCAAAAGTCTGTCACTGCAGACTAGCAGCACAGTGGCTTAAATAAACTTAAATTAACTTTGACATGGAGGTCGAATTAAATTTAGTATGGTGTTTGTATTTCTGTCCATCTGTGTATACTCCCAAATGTGTATGTGTCTTACTGGTAGTTGGTACAGCCTACTTCTGGACTACGTTGCCCTTGACACTGCCTTTCCTCATATGACTGCACCTATCTGGACTCCCTGCGGTGATGTTGCTTCAGTGTGTGTCTTGTGGAGAAAACTGGATATCTGTCTCTCGCCACAGGGTTAAAGGTCCATGGTTGTGTGCCTAAGATATCCCCTCCACAGGCAGTTTATTCCCCCCAGGTTCCAGTGACTCTACTCCCTCCTGGTCCCACAGCCCAAAGCACACAGCTGAGTCACGCCTGCAGTGGAAGACAGACATGTGTGTGTGTGTGTGTGCGTGTGTCTGTCTGTCTGTCTAATGTATGCTATACTGTATATGTATATACCATAGATGTTCATACAAGTAATATGGTCATAAAGACAACAGGGTAAGCGAGTGTAACATCTTGCATGTATTCCTGCATAGTGAGTCACTGAAACTGGTGAGATTTTTCCTCCAGCTATTTGTGTTCCCAGTTGAATTTTCTCTGGCTCCCTCCACAGGGACCCATCCAGGAGGTATGCTGATCAGGTGCCTGAACCTCACAAGCTGACTCCTTTCAGATCAATTCAATAGAGCAGAAGTTCTATTATAATCTACTTAGAGAGGTCTGAGCTACTTACCCTGTGAGGAAAACTCATTTTAGCCTATTGTATGAGTTGCATCAGCCTTTTCATGGCACAAAGCTAGTCAAATGTATTTGCATGAATAAAAACTTGATCCATTGTTTTCCATGGCCAGGTCTGATTCACAGTTCTCCTAATTCAAAGGTTTGACAATTGGTCGAGCTGCATGCTCAGCTCTGTGGTATTAGCCTCCCCTAACAGCCCGAACAATATAATATCACAAAAAAACAATATCCAAGGCTTTACTTTAACCTTTAATCTCACTGGTTAAGTTTTCCAGGGAGGTTGCATTCAATAGAATTTAATTCATGTTAATATAGTTTCAGAATAGATGTGTACACCATCAGGGTTTTTAAATTTTCTTGTATGAAATGCACCAAATGCCTTTGTTGAAGTTTGAGCACCTTATGACCATAAATAAAGACATACATGTAACAAGTGTTATGGCAGCACTGTCCTGTCAGGGTCCATTATGAAATACTTTACTAGCACAAAAATCCATATAAAAAAACAGATGAACATCATTAAAATCAAACATAATTTTCAGCAGAGTGGAGATTTGGCGCAAAATCTAAATTTTCCATTCCATAATATTCCAAAACCAGCAAACATAAAATAATAAATGTGTAGATACATAATACATGTATAAATAAATAAAAATGTATAGACAGGGGCATTTCCATGATGGAGGGTGGGGGAGTTGGGGTGACACCAGCCCCCAAGCCCTCTAAACTATAATTACCCCCCCTCTGGTGCTTCCACCACCAAAGCCATTGAACTAGAATATCATTAATCATATAATCCCCAACATCATTAGATGCGAGCATGGATGAGACCAGCAGGAATATAACTGAGTACATTTACACTTACCTTACTGTACTAAGGTTTAATGTATTTGCATTATGTTTGATTATTATCCACTATATTATAATAAAATTTTACTTTGTATAGTTAATAATTAACAGGAACACAGTGGATTGTAGCTATATTATTGGGATTGTCTAAATGATTGGGAGTAACTACTACTGCTTCCGCCTGTCATAGTGTTTTGCGAAATACAGCAGCATATATGCATCACTGCTCATGTGTCCTCACTCACTCAGTTGATGATTGTTAGCGGAGTCATGTGTGGAGCTATTTCAGCTCCACAAGCAGCCAAGGCACAGTTTGTGACATGGTTTGTAACACATGTGGCAATGCCACAAAGCATCTCAAACACAAACAAAAGTAAATTGTAAAAATACAGAATATGATGAATTTATGATGAGGAGAACTGAAGGAGGAGATGGACAGGTGCTGCCAGGGCGAGACAAAGGTCGCTCGGGGAGTCCTTCGGTGCTGTAGGCAGCCACTATCCAGGTACAGAGGATGAAGATGTGGAGCTGTTTGCAATGTGTAGCACGGTTGCTGAATTTTGGAAAGTGACTTATGTCTAGGCTTAGGGTTTTTAGGGTTAGGAATTCACTGCATTCTTAAAAATGCAGAATCCCATTAGTTCAAATTATAGACATTTAGAGTGGATTATATAGGCTAGATATCTTTAAAATATACAGTGTAAGGCAGCCACTGTAGGCTTGAAAACATTTGTTCCTGATTGTTAATTGAATATTAATGTTTGTAATGTAGATACTGATATTTCAGGTTTTTTATTTCTGATTTAATTATAAATAATAATAATTCTTTATTATTAAACAAGAAGAACAAGAAGTTTTTTAATCATTATGAAAGTATAGTTTGAAATACACTACTTTTTATTTTTATTTTTCAAACACATTAATTTTTGTACAAAGTATTGGTATCAGATGAGTATCACTGATACCAGCCTGAATTTGTCTTTGAATCAGAAAGGAAATCAGTCATCACTACAATGTACTACTTAAGCTAGTTAAGTCAGATTATAACTTTCACCTTTACTTTTTCCACTTTACAAAACACGATTACTTTAATAGTCTTGGCCAGCTCCATTTTTCAATCTGCAGTAGGACACAAAATTGTACATGAGCATGAAAATCATGTTTTCTATATCAGTTTTCTACACTGAGTGTTTTTAGTGCCTACATGCCACCCCGTTTAAAAAAATCCTTAAAAAGCTCATGTGTAGAATATACTATAATACTGTGTGAATACAGTTTAAAAATTTGTATGGGTATATTGATGTTTCACCTCTGCTTTTGTCTGTCTAGACAAGTTAAAATCTGATTGATGATACCTCCATCAAGGTCAACAAGTCACTTGTGATTTCCCCTTTCCTTTTAACAGTAAAATCTTACATCGGATGTCATAGTAAAGAATGTTGTTTTCTTACTGATATAATCTTTTAATAAATATAATGTCAAAGTGCATGTTTTTCTGAGCACCATGATCAAAACTAAATGACTGTGTCAAGTCAGTGGGCATTGGCGAAAGGTCATGGGTTTAAAGTATTTTGTTTTTATTTAATTATTTAACCCCAACCTAAAAATAAATCCTTGGGCACAGTCCTTGGGTATCGGATGACCTTTAGTGGTATGCTTGAGAAGGCAGCACTGACTGATGATATTCTGCTAGATGTTATATGTTCGCTTTATCAAATTTGCTTTGATTTGTTTTTCACTTTTTTAAAATACTTTTATACCTGATTATTATACTACAGTGTTTGTTTGGCACTTAAAAAAGTAATACAAAAATCTTGAAATTAGAAAAGTGAAGAGAACCGGTTTGCAGTAGTCCAACTCTTTGGACCATCAATTCCGCTTGTCAGTTTGTGTGTCACAGTTTGTGTGTCACAGGAGGAAAACAGCGGTACGGTCTGCAGCGTGGATATGGACATTAAATATTAAGAAAAACATAATATGTGTGCCCTTATTTTTTGTGTTGGTATGTGGGACTGTTGCCTATAGGTTTATATTGTTAAATGATAATTGCGTTTCAAGTCATTTTAAAGAGTCACGTGAAAGTAATGTAATGAGTAGTATAACAAATTATTTTTTCCTAGGAGTAATTATGTACTGCATTACTTTTAAGAAAGGTATTCTGTGTAATATGCGTAATAATACACCAACACTGATCACACAGCATGTATTTAATTTGTACAAATGTAATGCTAGTGTGAACCTAATAAGAAATAATAAGGAATCAAATCCGTATCAATTCTAATTCCTAGTGATCAGTTACATATAGCTTTGAAAAATAATGACCATTTTACCGCCCTAAACAAAGCTGTTAACAATTCTCTTTATGCTCTACAAGTTGCTAATCTTCTATCTGTTTCAGAGGTGAAATAATAGTGCCAACTAAAAAACCTAATATTGGCATATAAAAAGGGTTGAAGTTACCTCATCTATATGAAGCATATTCTTCTCCTGCAGACCACCAGGGCAATAAAAAAAAATTCTGAGTAATGACAAAATACAGCCTGGAAGAAAGAATGCCAACAAAAGAGTAAAACGGAAACCAAAACAAATGATGAAAATTGAATGAGCCAGCGGTTAAAGCATGTTTTGTCATGCACAACCAGCAAGCGTTAAGCTTCAGCTCATATTTGCATTGCTTGGAACAACTGAGATGAATATTACAACCCACATTATATAAGACAGGAGAAATGATTCTGCTGAAACTAAGAGAGTGTCAGTTGGAAAGTTGACTAAGCATGCTTGCTCTTCTGCCAACACTGTTTACATTCATCTCAGTCCACATTCACACCTGGATGCTGTCAGCATGGCCATAGTTGCATTGCCTGCTGATAAGCGAGCATCTCCCTCAGGTGGCATATTCAGTGGATGAAAGCCTGACTCACAGACAAACGGTGCATGCTTAATTTTAGCAAGCCATATTTTTCTGCCAGTCTAAACACTGACAACATTAAAACCATAGACAGGTGAAGTGAATAATGTTGGCCATTTTGTTACAATGCAATGAGATGGAAAGTAAAAGTGACAGTGTGAAAAGTGACAGTGGCTTATCCCAGCATGGCAATACACTTTGACACAGAGTGAATGTTGGTCAAAAACTTCTAAAGTTGTCTAAGTGCACTTGGACAAGTTGAATCCCAAAAGATCTACATTTTCCATCTCACAGCTCACACAACACAAAGTATTTGCTAAGGTAGGGCTTCTTGTTGCACCCCAGAGTTGTCTTTAGGTATAAAGAAGATCTGTTACAAGTTGGTTACAAGTTTTAATATTTAGGTAACTGACAGATTATTTTATGTGCGTTATTACATATAGATAATTTCAGCTTCTCATTTCCCAGGAAATAGCCACAGTGGATGGACCTACATGTTTGATTTAAGCGGCATTCACTGTTATGCTGGATGCCCTTTGGGCACAAACCTCTTGAGGCTAGGGTTTTTTTCCCATGCAGTCCAAAACAAAGGATCTTTCACACAAAAGGCAAATGTGTTAAACTCTGCACTACAGGTTATACTCTGTCCTTGTCATATTTGACAAAAAGCTTATACAGGTGGGTCCATAATGCTATCATGGTCCTAGGTTATTGTGTGGATTTGACTTTCTGTTTATGTTATTATGCTAATGTTTGATGTTTTGATTAACGTGCTATTCTAATAATCACGAGCATTAGTTCCTGTTTTATTATTTGAGTTCTGATCCCTGTTTAGTTTCCATGAAGATTTAGGTGCCAGTTTAGACTGACTTACTGTGCCAGTGTTAGCTTGGAATTCTTGGTTTGCATTTAACATTATTTCCTATTTTGAGGTTTTCTTGTGTGTTTAATTTCCTCAGTCTTTCTTTATTTTGTCCCCCCCTTTGTCTCATCTTTTTTTATTTTGTTGTTCTCAAGTGTTCGTGTCTCTATAATTGTATTTTGGGTTAACTTTAATGGTTAGTTGTACTTAGCATCTTGCATTAGCTTTGCTTCTTGACTGTCTTTCCCCAATTTCCTAAATGCTCTCACTTGTGTTAACTATGTTCAACTGTGCCTTGTTCCCCACCTGACTTCTTTTAGCTGTAAGGACAATAGTCTATTTACAGCTGTCTGATTAGCTGTAAAGAGACAACAGAGAAGTGTTAACACAGCTTGTCCAAGGGCAGTGCCACATAAAACATCGTTCATCATGAGACGGACTATAAATAGCGCAATGCTTTGGGCACATTTGCACATTTTCAAGTTGTCTAAATAGTTTCAGCTTCAACAACACTACATGACATTAGATTGCATTTAAGAAGCTAAAAATGAATGATGACAAAACAGAATAGCTTAAGGAAAAAACTGATGCCAGGATTCTTTTATTCAATTTTTTCCATCTATACATTATTTTATGCAATTCACTTTGTAACAGTCACTTGCTCAAGATGTAATTTTAGGTCTCCAAAATGTTAACACCAGTACCACCTTTGTCTAATAAGTGCAATACTGCACAACAGGCCTTAAAGTGTGGAAGCTTTCCAATTATTTTTAAAGATCATACTTTCAATCACATCCCTGTCTTATTGCACTGCATGGTGGTTAAATCTCACTTTTTGAAGTTTTTACGCCTCTTGCACAGTGACTATTGTGTAAAAATATCACATCTAAGCAGAATAATTAGAGACTTTAAGCAATAAACCATCATTTCACACCAGCATATAAGTGCAAAATCTGTGTGACTTGTGCTGTGGTTCTTCATTAAAAACAAAGAGAATGATGTAAAGCTCATTGAAAAGTTACACTACTCTCCATTTTCACTTTTCATCTCTGTTTCTTGTACATCAAAATCGCTCCTGCTCTATGGGTGCAGGCTGGCAGACACTACTCTCAATTTTTCTTTTTCTAAAACTACTTAACCTCTCATGGTGGGTCTTAAGTTAGATTAATTTTCCTTTGCTAGACTTCAATATTACTGCTTGATAAAGGTAGAATGCTCCCTCTGGGTTGGGAAAGAGAGCCCAAGTGAGGGAGATCAAGTATCTTGGGATCTTATTCATGAGTAATGGGAAGGAAGAGCATGCGTTAGATCAGCTAATTGGTGCTGCATCAGCCTTTATGGGGGCATTAAACTAGACTGTAGTGGTAGAGACCCAAGCGCTGATCCAAAAGGCAAACCTTTCCATTTACCAGCACATCCATGTTTCAACCCTTCACCGTGTTTACCTCTGGTTATGAAATGTAGGTAAGGACTGAAAGAGTAAGGTTACAAATAAACTACAAGCTACTGAAATGGGTTTCCTCTGCAGGGTGCCTGGGTTCAGCCTTAGAGAGAGCCTTGCACAACCTGAGGGATCTTTGAGTAGAGCTGTTCTTATTTCTGATGTTTGATAAGGATGGTTCGTAGCCATCTCCCTTTGTAGGTTTTCCAGACACACCCAATTAGTCGGTACCCTGAGG
This sequence comes from Rhamphochromis longiceps, assembly GCF_057381845.1. Classification (NCBI taxonomy): domain Eukaryota; kingdom Metazoa; phylum Chordata; class Actinopteri; order Cichliformes; family Cichlidae; genus Rhamphochromis; species Rhamphochromis longiceps. The sequence goes on along the minus strand of NC_140566.1, from coordinate 24,022,842 downwards.
TTACCCCCGATGGATCTTCTCTGGCCCCAGGAGCCCCGAGAAGGAACTGTGAAGTGTTGCGGGGAAGAAGGACAAATGGAATGCCCTGTATATCCCGCTGCCACCATGAATCATCTTCATTTACGTGCGAGGTAAGAGATGGATGGATTACCAATAATCAATGTGTTCACATTTTGCTCAAGTTTGCTTTTGAGCAAGTTAGCCTATCTACCTTAACTACTAACAACCAAAAATGATTCAAAATTCTGCAAGCTGCCTTACTTACCACTTTTAGGAGGTTTTTTTTTTTTTGCCTATTTTTTTCTACCGCTTAAATCCTTTTCAACGCAAGAGTATATATATGCTGGGTCACTAAAACTGGGTCACAGCGAATATTTATGAGAAATAATTATCTGCACCTCAGTAAACTCAAATGTTAAAACTGAATTTATCAACACAGGAAATGCAACTTTCTTCATCTCTTTGCAAGTCTTTATGGCAACTCTCCACCAACCTGCTAAATGAAACAGTGATGACAAACTGATTTATGCTAACAATTTTAATATATGGAGCAAAACAAACAAAAGAAAACAGTCAAATGAATGCAGCCCATATTTTGCATGCAACCAGACTTGTATGCTTCAAAGAAGATCTTTTAGGTCTGACATCCTGTCATTTAATCCCAATGCCTTTCCATCCTGCTGTGTAATACATTGCTGTTTGTTGTCCAGATGGCTCTTAATCTCCACTTTAGTCCTACATCCCTATCTACCTGATTTATCGCTAATGTTAAGGAGGAGGACAGTGAAGTGGGGAAATGAAGGTGATGGACATTTATTTCTCACACCAAAATTCTGCCAACTCTCCAGATGGAGGGAATGATTGATGCTTTGAAAAAAACAACAACACAACAACAATGATTAAATACTATTGCATCCATTTATCCTCGCATCATCCTTCTTTGTGTGTTTCTCTGGTTGTAAATTTACACAGTCCCACGATAGCAAAAATGAATTTACACTATAATGAAAGAAGATTGCTAAAAATGTTTGTCATCTCAGTGAAAAAAAAAGAAAAATGATTACTGGTGGCTCCATTAGTCTGTTTATATCTGAAATGTGTTTGCTTCTACTTTGAATATTAATGTGACTGGCTGTAATTGAATGGCTAGTGCTTTGTTGTGAAACCAGAAAAAAAAAAAAAAAGGTGCTTACACTTATTACAGCTTTCTGAGTTCCTGATTCTTGAATGTAAACTCAAACACAAAACACGGCCTTGCTATAACCAGTATTTTAAGACAAATTCACTTTAAGAAGAGATAAATAATGAGTCATTTTTGCCCATAGCACGTATGAAATGTAAATAAAAACAGGATATTTGCAAATGTATATTTATATTGATCTAATATAACTGAAAACAAAAACTCAACATTTCAGAAAACAGAGCATAACTAAAAATCAATAACATTTCAGGAAGTGGCATCAACATTTTAAAACTCAATGATATGTGAAAACAGTGCGATCAAGTATTTATTTATTTAAATCTGAAAAGGTAGGGATGTTTTTCTTTTTAACAGTCTAAAAAAAGAGATAACATCTAAGGTGGGTTCAGGCATCTGATAAGGATGCCTTATGGGGGCCTACTGTGGGGGAGGTGTTCTGGGCATGTGCCATTGGGAAGAGGCCCCGGGGCAGACCCAGGACACGCTGGAGAGATTATATCTCTTGGCTGGCCTGGAAGCACCTTGGTCTCCAAACAAGCTGGAAGAGGTGGCCGGGGAGAGAGAGGTCTGGGCTTCGTTGCTCCGCTGCACTCGGCCCCGGATATGCGGAAGACGATAGATGTCGATCCATCCATTCATCCAAGGTCTGCAGCATATTTTGCCATATTTTTCATTTCTTTTTTTTTTTCATAATTCACCAAACCTTTTTAATGTGTGACAGGTCTGCACTGTCCACTTACTCTATTATAATTATTTCATAATAATGAAATAACCATGCCCTTCTCTGAAAAAAGAAATCATTTTTCTAGCACACATGCTTTGTACAATGTGTATTGTTTGTGCACAATGCAGATTTAATCAATTGTTGGAATGTTAGAGTTTTAACTTGTAACTTGAACTGCACCCAGATTCTGAAATCTCTAAATTATTTGAAATTTCAACATAAATATTATTGATAAGTAATTTCATTTTGTGTTAACTGACCCAGAAAAATTGTAATTTGTAATTTAAAAAATTGTAATTTTTTAAACTTAATTGAAAAAACATTCAAAGTCATCATAGCTTGTGGAATGATGGTTTCATACTTTTAGTGGCAGGTTGGGGCTGCAGCACTGGGAATAAAATTCAGCACATTCAGAAAGCAGGCAGTGACTTGTATCTGAATACCATTCTACATCTTGAACCCCTGTTGCTATCTTGTCTCTTCAACCACTTTTACTACAGTTCCTGCTCGGTAGCTACACAAGTCATATTGCTGCCTGTCTGGCAGACAGAGGTAAATGCATTTGGAGACTTATTAGCTACCCCCAGATCAACAAATGTCCTATAGGTTAGGGCTGCTCAATTAATCGAATTTTAATCACGATTACGATCTGGGCTTTCAACGATCATTAAAAATGACTGAGCCGATTATTAGCCCCTCCCTCATGCTTTATTCTCGCACTGCTCCGTGTGGCAAATCGAGTGCACCTCTCTGCATTTCGAACATGTGTCACAACAATTAAGAGGACCCCAGGGAAGCTCGGAAAGTTAAGCAGAAGTTATTTGGAGAGGAGAGTGACTGCTATTGGTTGAAAAGAGAGGTAAAAAAAACTTCAGTGGTGTGGAAACATTATGGGTTCACGGAGTCAGACGTGGATCAAGTAGATACAGTGTGTAAACTTTGCTACGGTGTCGTAGCTGCACCACAGAGCAACACTGCAAAGTTCACTAAACATAGATGTTTACATTTTTCATTTATTTCTTATATTGCAAACATTTGCACTGTTATCAGTATTTGCACACTATTTTATATTATTTTTTAAAGTCATTATTCAATACATTGTTATTGTTAACCCTTTAAAGCTGGTCAGAGCGGTTTTGCTAACTATTTTTAAATCCCTGTAGAACCGGAACCGCGTAAGCTAGCGCAATATTTTTTTTTGCATATGAAACCAGAGGAGTTGTACTTACATCTTATGCCATCAGCTTGTCCTCGGTCACGGTTTCCTTCCACATAAAGCTTTGCAAAAATTGCATAAAAAGCGCTTGCAGGAACAAAGACATAATATTCCAGAAACACGCTTTGCCGATCCGATCAGCTGTTCATAACACTTCCTACATTGAAACAGACGTCAGCGCGAACTATCGCATGTCCGCCATTTCCTGCCCGAAACCGGAAGTGACGCCATTTTCGCGGAAAATGTAGTTTTTTACTTGTAGGCCTTAAAAGCTGGTGTTTTTATAAGTCATGTTTGACTTTTCTGAATAGTTTCTGGGATGCTTAGAACTCGAATTGCACTGCTGGAAATAGTTTATTTTGTAGCACATGCTGTTTTCTTTGCAAATTTGCATCATAGGATTGTTTTTTTGTTTTTCCTGCAGTGTATATAAAAATTGCTGTATCTCCAAAATAAAACTATGAAGACACTCAAACTAAATTTCCTGTTGTTGTAAACTATTTTTTGCAACTTTTTTGTATTTAAAGTTTTGAGGGATAAACCTCTTAAATTTCTCCAAGTAGAAATATATGTAAAAAAACAACAAAAACAAACGATTTTCAATTTTTTTGTAGTTTATTGCACTTTTTTGCAATTAATGTAGTTACTATGGACTTAATGCATACATATTATTAAAATATGGGCTATAACAGTTGTATTGACGTATAGCAACTTGAAATGCTCCCACAAATGGCACTACAACATGTAAAAAAATAATATAAGCTCTGGCGGACTTGGTTCTATGGTAGGTCTTAAAGGGTTAAATAAATATCGTCAAATAATCGAGATCTCAATTTCAGTGAAAATAATCGTGATTATCATTTTTGCCATAATCGAGCAGCCCTACTACAGGTGTCCTGGTCTAATGGCATTTGGGAAAATTGCATAATCAGTTGTTTTTAAATCTCATTGATCATATTGCACGTGGGTCACAACAATTCCAAACACTGTTTGGAGTGAAAGAAAATATGTGTTACAAGAGATTATGCATCAGTCTGCTTCAGACAATCTGCATTTATATGGACTGATGTGAAGATGTTCATATGTGTGTGAGTGTGTGTTTGGATGAGTGAGCCAAACTGTAGGAACAGAGGTGTTGTAAGTTCAGTCCTTTCACAGAGATCAAAGTCAAACTCTTGGCCCTAACAATCTGATCTGAGCATCTGGCTGGCCGCCACTGCTGCCACTGACCTGCTAAAAGTTTTCGTCTGGACAAAGATAGATGGCCTTATTTCCCCATTCAAGGCAGGCGTGTTGCTGGACAAGACAGCACTGAACTGGCTAAAAGTTCAGTAAACTGTGGGCCTCTCAGGGTGACAGGGAGCTTATTACCACTGCCACTGTTAGGAATGTACAAAACACTTCCCCCAGGTGGACTGGCTACCTGTCAAAGGTGTAACCCACCTACTGGTCATTGTCAGCTGGGATAGTAGCCCCATACCACTGTCACCAGTTGTATAAGCAGTTAAGAAAATACCAATCCAATTACAAAAAACTGGGACACACTCTGTTTTTATGGGACACATAAAAACAGAGTGCAGTGATTTGCATGAACCATGTCAAATGTAATATCACTTGATTAAACCGAGTAGTTTTTAAGAAAAATAGTAGCTCAATTTGAACTGGACTCTATGTATTGGACTGGACAGTATGTAGTTTAACGTTATCTTGCTGAAATATAAAAGGACTTACCTTAAAAAGCCGTCATCTGGATGGGAGAATATGTTGCTCGAAAACCTCCACATACCTTTCATACTTTTCATGGTGTCTTTACAGATATGCAATCTGCTAGTTCTACTGGAACTAATGTCCCCCCAAAACATTAAAGATGTAGGAGTTTGAACTGAAGATTAGGCATAACATACCAGGTGATCACTCTCCTCTTTAGTCCAGAGGACATGACATCCATGTTTTCTACAAAAGAATTTCAAATTTTAATGTCTGACTACAGAATGGTTTTCCACTCATCCTCAGTACATGAGCTTTGGCAAAGAGTAGGAATAAGGCAAAGAATAAGGCTGCCAGTGATTCAGGCAGCCCAATTATTGAGATAATCACATGGTTACCAAGAAACCAATATGCAGCATAGACAGCAACTAGTGGACAAGTTAGAAAACAACAACAACAACAACAACAACAACAACAGCCATAATAGCTTGGATGAACATATTCTATTAAATGCTGATCACTGATTAGTTCCCACAGAAGATAGCGTGGTGGTGAGTGGACCAACAGCTTGACTGACGTAGCAAAGCAGCAAATCAATATACACAGCCACTTCTACTCAGGACCATATAAAACTGAAAAAAAAAATTAGAACAAAAGTCTAGAAAATTAAGAGTTGGGTCCTGAGCCTTGAGTTAAAGTAATATGCTTGTATCCAGGCAACCATCCTCAACTTATTCTCAGACTACCTGAGCTGCATCTGAAAGGAGAATTAGTATCTGAAAGACATACTTTGTCCAAAAACTATTAATTACTCAATGCAGAATTATAGTAGTTACGTTAATACACTAGAAACTGTAGTAGCAATGTAAAAATGTAGTACACTTTCTTCGATTTTCAACGACTCGTTACCCTCAAGTCCCAAGAATGACATATTTTGATATTAAATTTAGAGTGCCCCAAAATGGATTAGACCCATATGGCAATGTACTGTTTGCCAGGGAGGCCAACAAGTTTTCACGTCTAAAATAAGAAGTGTGACATGATTCAAATTAACAGTTCCTAAAACATGGTAATAAAAAAGTGCAAAGGCAACATGGCAAACTGTAATACATTTTAAAAAGAAAATTTATAAACAATTTCACAGACTTCAATACAGCAGCTTTTTACATTGCTGGTTTGCGATTTTTCCCTCTTGTTCTAACATTCACATACTCTCAGATCAAAAGAAGTGGAGCTGCTATTCAGTGGGCTTGGTTGCCATCAGGAGCAACCTGTTTGGAGATATTTTCATGTTAAGGAATGGAGCCAGGGTTTGAACCACATATCCAGTAAACAACCTGCTTTACCCAATTGATGAAGCAGAGCAACAGCTGCCCAGTATAATAGGCCAAAAGAAGATCAAACCAGCTTTGAGCCTATGAATGTAACCTACTTATAATTTAAGCATGCTATTTTAACTATAAAGGCAAGGGAATTTCCTTTAAAACAGTAAAGAAAGCTGAAACCTTTGTGGTAATCTTAACATTACAATGCCTCATGCTCATTACACACCAGAGAACAAAAGTTATCTAAAGTTACATTTTAATTAATGAATGGATTTTGTTGTGGAAGCCTTGGGCTCTTTCCAGAAAATAAGTAATGAAAAATGTTTGTTGGAAGGATTTTCTAATGACGTAAATTGGTACGGAGAAAGAGAAGCTAGCTGTGCTGGAGAGTAAATCTCCACAAAGAAATTATCACAGTTGAGCAACCAAAGAATTGCTTTTTTACAAATTAAACTGATATTGCAGTTTTAGTTATCAATAATGCATCTGCTTGTTATAACATCTAAGTAAAGCATGACTCATCAGATGACGGAACCGTTCTAAGAATCTAATTTTCCTACTGGACTGTAAAATACATTCAAAAAAATTGAGAAATGGATAATACTAAATCAGGATACAAAAAGTCCCTTTGCAAATAAACACATGCAGGAACTCACAGTAGATCGTATGATCACATAAATGAACATTAATTACATTTCAGCATATCATTCCATATCATCGCATGTTTAGCACTTGCAACAGTCTGAGTGTGACTTTGTCGTGTACGTTACATCTGTTCAAATGCTGATTAGATTCTATCCTTGATCCTCAGAATCATGTTTTTAATCAGTTTTCCTTAAATCAGCTGTTGTTAGTGTTATTGAAGCTAAGTAAAATTGAAAGTGAAAGAGAAAAACAGAAAAGACTAATTTCACACATGACAGAATATTATGCAAGGTTTTAATTTGTTTTTTTTCCCCCCCCATAGGCTCAAGATGTTGCACCTCCATTGCCTATTTTTGTCTTTTTCTGGGCTGATCCACATTTAATTTAAACTTAGTGTGAACCTTTTCTCAGTCTTAAAGCTTTTCTTGATTGGATTTCATTTTTTCCTTCCACTTCTCACTATTCTGCAGTGCTAAAGTAACGTGTCATGGTTGGCTGTGTGGCAGGCAGGCAAGCAGGAGTGGTGGATCCAAAATGCAGGACTCAGACACAGAAGTTCAACTTAAAGCGCAGCTTTATTGCTGGGAAAACCTCTTACTAAACTAAACTCACTAAAGGACAACAAAAACGCTGGTGGACTAAAACACTGAAGCAGAAATACTGAACTGGAGCTAGAGCTGGAAACAAAACACTGGTAACACGGAGGCAAAACACACACAGCTTGTTGAGGGTACGACGCAACACTGACTCAGAGAAACACAGGGACTAAATACACTGGGAAGTAACGAGGAGAATGAGACACAGAAGGAGAGCACAGCTGGGGGAAATTAGAACTGATGAGACAAGCAAAGCAGGACACATTCACATAAGACACGGACCTACAAAGTAAAAACAGGAAGGATCACACAGAGACGCAAACTTGACACAGTGGAGACAGCAACTAGGAAACACAGAGACATAAACCATAAGGCAGAGGACTCTAAGAACCGAGAGGCACAGAGGGGAACTCAAACATGCAGACACAGACTTACACAGAACAGAGGGGACATAGAGAAACATGAAGGGCAAGGGATCAAAACTAGAAACTCACACCAAGTACAATAATACAAAAATCACAAAGAACTAAAACGCTGGGTCAGGAGACCCAGGACCCTGACAGTACCCTCCCCCCAAGGGCTGGCACCCGACAGCCCAACACAAGAAAACGAAAAAAAAAAACCAAAAACCGCCCAAAACAGAAAACAACCCGACCAGGGCAGGCGGCGGGGGCCCAGGAAGGAGGGCACGAAACAAAAACACCAAAGCACAAGAAAGCCCCAAAACAAAACAAGAGCCCAAAAAAAAAAAAAAAAAAAAGAAAAAAAGAAAAGAACAATTCAGGGGGCCGGCCAGGGGGCCGACAGCACAGCAATCCAAACAGGTCAGGGGGCCGGCCGTGCGGAAGCCAAAGGCGGCGACGAAGGAGACGACGGAGCAGTTCAGGGGGCCGACCGCGCGGAAGGCAGCGGCGGCGCTCCAGTGTCACGCGTACTGGCTGAGGCCCGGTCGGGGCAGGACCAGGCGGGGCAGGACCAGGCGGGGCACAGGCAGAAGCTGGACCAGGCGTGGATGAAGACACGGAGGCTGAAGGCTCTGATGAGGCTGGACCAGACGAGGATGATGAGGCTGGACCAGACGAGGATGATGAGGCTGGACCAGACGAGGATGATGAGGCTGGACCAGACGAGGATGATGCAGCAGGAGGCTGGACGGGCTCCTCGGGCCCTCCAGCTGACGTGGCATGAGGCTGGACGGGCTCCTCGGGCCCTCCAGCTGACGTGGCATGAAGCAAGGGCCGGAGTGGTCCCTCGGACCCTCCAGCGGAGACATGAGACGAAAACTGGAGCGGTCCCTCGGACCCTCCAGCGGAGACATGAGACGAAGGCCGGAGCGATCCCTCGGACCCTCCAGCAGAAGTCATCACTCAGCCAGCAGTCATGGAGGCCACTGGCTGACACAGAGGCGACACAGGAGCCTGAGCCGAGAGTGGCTGCTGAGCAGGCGACACTGGGAGCTGAGCTGCTGGAGACACAGGTGACACTGGTGTACTGGGGTGAAGGCAACGAGGATGCAGTCCCTCTCTTAAGGGAGGATGGAATGATTTAGTGATAAAGCTTGATGGGAACAGATGCTGATGCTGAGAATACCAGGCAGCGAGGGCTTCCAGGAGGGTAGCTGACTCTACCTTGCCTGGACCGCCCATGCCAAACAGTTCGAAGCAAATCCTGGCTCTCAGAGCTGTTATTAATTGTTTTAATCCGTTAATGTCCAAAAAACCAGCTGCGCAGAGGGTGGAAGACAAAAAGTTGTCGAAAAAGACCACCTGAAGGAGTCTCTTGGGGGTGTCCTCAGCGTGGATTACCTCCCGGCAGTAATTCCACAACTGCGCTAGATACTGAGACCGTGAGTCCGCCGGATCCATTTGATGGTTGCGTCGTTCTGTCATGGTTGGCTGTGTGGCAGGCAGGCAAGCAGGAGTGGTGGATCCAAAATGCAGGACTCAGACACAGAAGTTCAACTTAAAGCGCAGCTTTATTGCTGGGAAAACCTCTTACTAAACTAAACTCACCAAAGGACAACAAAAACGCTGGTGGACTAAAACACTGAAGCAGAAATACTGAACTGGAGCTAGAGCTGGAAACAAAACACTGGTAACACGGAGGCAAAACACACACAGCTTGTTGAGGGTACGACGCAACACTGACTCAGAGAAACACAGGGACTAAATACACTGGGAAGTAACGAGGAGAATGAGACACAGAAGGAGAGCACAGCTGGGGGAAATTAGAACTGATGAGACAAGTAAAGCAGGACACATTCACATAAGACACGGACCTACAAAGTAAAACAGGAAGGATCACACAGAGACGCGAACTTGACACAGTGGAGACAGCAACTAGGAAACACAGAGACATAAACCATAAGGCAGAGGACTCTAAGAACCGAGAGGCACAGAGGGGAACTCAAACATGCAGACACAGACTTACACAGAACAGAGGGGACATAGAGAAACATGAAGGGCAAGAGATCGAAACTAGAAACTCACACCAAGTACAATAATACAAAAATCACAAAGAACTAAAACGCTGGGTCAGGAGACCCAGGACCCTGACAAACGTGTAATCTGGTATCACATTTTGGCTAAAATGTGACACCAGATTATGTTTAATTTGATCAGAGTGTGAATAATTGAGTGAAACAAATTCCTCTCATTTCTCTGTTCAAGATGTAAACGATCAGTAACTGGTTAGTGCCCACTGGTTACTGGGTACTGATTAGTACATAAGTCGTTAAAATACGGATAACAATTTTTTAAATTTTATTTTTTACTAATAATGCTATAAATGAGCAGACATCTGCATCTAGACATATCATGTTTAATGGGGACATGAAATGCTACACATATAAAAGCTAATTTACACCACTGAGCCCTGCTCTCAAAAACTGACAAAGATGTAACACTGTCTGTGGAGCTGGATTTAAAAATGACACAGCTCTCATTTATAAAGTGCTCTACAAATCCAAACATAACAACTAAGAACTGGATTTTCCCGTTTGAGTGACGCTAGCCAAACAGCGAACAGCCAATTACTGCTAAAGAGACAGACAGTGAAAGTGGACTTTCTTAACATAAACCTCATTGTTATTGATTCTGTCACTAGTTAGCTAACACAAAGTAATGTAAGTCAAGTCTAGTGTAGTTCTGTACTGACAGAAGATGGCACTAAATGTTGCAACCAGAGACCGCTGTAATACTGTGTCTGCTGTGTATGTGGCACTACCTTTATTTTCCAGACTTTACATCAGTAAATCATCCACCACTGATGGTTTAGAGTTCTCCAAAAATGTTCTCTGGTGCTCCGAAAACCTTCCTCGCATGTCTTTTTCTTTAGTTACATTAACAACATTAACTGGGACAAGCATACACACACAGAAAAAGAGTTTATTTCTTCTACTACTTTGCCTCTCTCACTAAGTAGCACCACCTTGTGGCAGAGGCTGTGCAATTTCCCAACGTAGAACAGGCAAAGAAAAACTAAGCTAATTGATATTAACATGCTCGTTAATTGTTTGTAAGTGATCAAATTGATTACACAAAAAAAGTGAATGATTGGGTACCTGATATGTAACAGTCTTTACAAGAATAGTTTCAGAAATATTCAACTTGCATGGGCTTGTGTATCACAACATTAGTTGTTCTCTTACATAAACATATTTTTAAAACTTTAACTTTTAGCACTTATTTTTTAAATCCAGCGTCACAGACAGAGTTAAATCTATGTCCGTTTTTGAGAGCAGGGCTTGATGGTGTATTAGCCTTTATATGTATAGCTTTTCATGTCTGCTTTAAAAAGCATACAGAAAAATACAGCTAGTATCTTTAAGGGTTTTCCATGAAATTCTATAATAGAGGTCTACTGCCTCTGACAAGCTTTTTATATTTCTTTTTTTGGCAAACCAACAAACTCTTATTATACTTAAAAAAAAACTGACTATTTGCCCTTCACATTTGTTGACATGTAATTTTAAACCATTCACCCTACCATCGTAATTTGGTTTTCCTAAACTTTATACAGAAATTCACTTTAGTCAATGGGACATGTACTGGATTTGTGATGAGGTACGCCCTGTTAGTAGCAGGTTTGACCTCGTTTTGCGCTCAGAAGTGCCTTAATTCAGCATGGCATAGATGCAAAAAAGGTGCTAGAAAAATTATTCAAAACTTCTGATTAATATTAACGCAAAAGTATCACAGAGCTGCTGCAGATGTATCACCTGCATGAATCTCCCATTTCACAACGTGACTACCCCATGACTACATCATGTTCGAAAAACCAGTTTGATGGTGATGTGAATTTTGTGAGATGGTGTGTTACTCTGCTATGCTCTGTGCAGAGTAACATTAAAACACAGAAATAGGTGACAACAGGTAGGCTGTGCTATTTAAAAGATGCACAGTTGGTACTAAGGGGCCCAAAATGTGCCAAGAAAATATCCTCCACACCATTACATCACCGCCAACAGCTTGAATTGTTGATACAAGGCAAAATGGATCCATGCTTTCATGTTCTTGTTATGATCCTGGGTCTTTTGACCCAGCATTTTAAGTTTTAGTCAAAGGAGCTTGCAAAGAAAAGCGTCTGGACTTCTTTAAGTTACTTGAAGACGTTTCACCTCTCATCCGAGAAGTTTCTTCAGTTCTAAGGTCAAATGGTGGAGAGTCCCAGATTTAAACCCAGTGGGAGCATGCCCCACAGAGGGACAAAAGGACCCACTGATGATCCTCTAATCGCCTGAGCCAAGGTGTGAAACTGTGTGTGGGTCCCAATGAGCCAGGGTTTCGGGTGAGTTCATTGTGAAACCTGGCCCCACCTTATCATGCAAATTCCTGAGGTCAGATGGCCCAGGATGTGAGTGGGCGTTAAGGCGTCTGGGGAGGGAACTCAAAACTAGAGATGGACCGATCCGATATTACGTATCGGTATCGGTCCGATACTAACATAAATTACTGGATCAGATATCGGAGAAAAATAAAAAAAATGTAATCCTATCCATTAAATATCAAAAAAGCACCTCACAAAACTTGCAACATGGCGTAACTCGGCTCATAACCGTAGCACATCGCAGCAGTACGGGTCACGTGATAGAGCGGCTGTGTGTATTTGTAGCCTCTCTAGCAATCAGGCATTTCATCTCCGAGGAAGTGATCCCAGAGAGAAGTAAAGCAAGTGTATAAGTTCATCTCTGAATGTTTGTAAAGCATTCCAGTGTTAAGCTTAACAACCGATATAAGGGGCGACTGCGTCTTCTCTCTCTCTCCCTCTCCTGCTGCTACTTCAATCATGAAACTGATTAATGATCAGCTGATCGGCTTTTCCGTTGCGAGTCCACCTCTCTTGTTTGTTTATCGCCCACTTCGCACCAGAAAGAGGAAACCAGCGGCTAAACAACAGCAGCACGTTTAACCTTGATAAGCTGTTGTTAGAATTTATTTAATATTACTTTCTACACCAGGATCCTTTTCTACATAGCTGACGGCTGGTAACTGTGCAGGGTCGGATCTAGCAAAGTTTAGCCAGGGGGCCCGATAGGGCATTAACAGGGAAAAGGGGGCACAAAGACATACTTTTCTTTCTTATTCTCATTTAAAATGTCTAGCTTTTAATGAATAATTATCCGAATCTTACACCCAAAGTTTTAATCTGATGTAAAATGTATAGAAGTCCATTACTGTATATAGTAACTATTAAGTCTAATATACCCTAGTAAGCTATACTACTTTTTCCTTTGGGAAGATACCATCTGTGCAGTCTGCAATTTTGTTGAAGAAAGATGTTGAATCTATTTAATTATTCTTGAAAAATAACTGATTTCTGTGTATTTTTTTCCACACTGCATCAAATTATAGTTGATTACATCAATTAAGCATCATAGGGTGGGGGGTGGGGTTCCTTTTTTTTTTTTTTGCTGGGAGTTTTAGAACCCTATTAGTTAGGTTGCTTAATATTTCTGCTAAGTACTCTTTAAAATACCAGAATAGGGAGCATGGTGCAGATTTAAGTTTATTAGATTGATCAGTATTGCTGAACTATGAAATATTTTTGGTACAGTGTATTTTTTGCATACAGGTATAACAGAATAGCTTTAGTGGGGGTTTTTTTTTTAACTTGAGTATGAACTTATACAAAAAGCAGCAAGATATTATAAAACTGTTTTATTGATTAAAAAACTCACTATATCGGATTCATATCGGTATCGGCAGATATCCAAATTTATGGTATCGGACATAAAAAAGTGGTATCGTGCCATCTCTACTCAAAACTGGATTATAGATGGCAGACAGTTGGTGTCGCCTCTGTTCAAAGATGGTCACTCACAGTGGACATAGATGGCTTCTTTCACTCCTCTTTCAAACCATCTGTCCTCTCTGTCCAAAATTGGCATCCTCGAAAGAGTGTTCTTTATCCTTAAGATGTAGATGGACAGCTGAGTCTTGTCCTGTGGAGGTGGCTCTTCTATGTTGTGCCATGCGCTTGTGAAGTGGCTGTTTGTCTCCTTTGACTACGATGACCTGGATGACTGAGAACCTTCACAGACGTTTTAAGTTTTAGTTTATGTTTGATGTTTATGGTTTATTTTTAAGTTCATTAGATTATCTAAGCTCATTTGTCTATTTTGATTCCCCCTGTGTCTTCAACCCCTTTGTTTTAGTCTCCCTTTGCCCTCTATGTGTTCAAGCTGCATGTCTTATGTTGTCAGGTTTATATTATCAAGTTTATATGTCTGCGTCTCATGTTTCCTGTTTTATTGTGAAAGTCTGTGTCCTAGTTCACCATAGTCAGCTTTGCTTCCTGTGTCTCGTTATGTCAGATTAGTGTCAGTTGTTTCCTCATGTGTTCCCACTTCCCCTAATCACCCTTGTGTGTATTTAGTCTGTGTGTTTCTGTTCATTCCTTGTCAGGTCGTCTGTTGTTCACGCCATGTTCTTTACACCATGTTTCTAGGTTTCATGTCCAGGTTTTTTTCATATTGTTGGTTTAGATTCCTCAGTTTAGGTTTGTGTTAATTTTGCTTCAGTTTGCCTTGCTTTTTGTTTGTACCTTTTACCAGCCTCATTAAATGGCTCGCTTTTTGTTAACATTCAAGTTTTGTTCCCTGTTCCTTGGAGTCTGCGTTTTGGGTCCTTCTCGTCAATTCATACAGTCGGCCCTCACCAGACTGTGACAGTTCTTTACACCAAAATTCTGACTGTGCCATCCAAATGACAAAGAGAAAAATGAGAATCAGATTCAACCAATTTCTTTCTAATCTTCTGCTGTCCCGTTTTGGTGAGCCCATCCCAGTTCTAGCCTTAAGACTATTACACACCACTTGCTGCAAAAGAAGCAACATGAAGTTCTGAGTTGGTTTTTTTTGTTTTTTTTTATTCAAACTTCTCACGTAATGTATATGCACACCAAAAACGAAGTTGACATCAAGTGACAGTGAGCTGGTTCTGATGTTTCTAACGGAAAAAACAGAAATTCTGGGTTCATCCACTTGTCGCGAGCAGGCAGCAGCAGGGAAAATTTCATGGTTTAATCCACTTTCATAAATATTTCAGGATGTCAGTGGGGCAGTTTGAACTCTTGTTGGCAGAGTTAAGACCATATTGGAAGAGGCAGAGAAATAATTTCAGAGAGCTTATTGACCCAGAGCAACGTGTGTCTGAGGTAAAATAGTATTATATTACTATTTCCATATCATTATATATTCAGTACCATTTTGTGTTTGTGTTTATTCAGATTCGGCCAGTGTCAAAAGCTGAATTAAGAATGGGTCAGTAGAAAAAATATTTTATAACGCACTAAATATTTGTACACATTTTATATGTTTGGTGTGTAAAGGCCTTTAGTTTCTGTTATTAGCTGACAGGAATGGCACCTGGTGTGGTCTTCTGCAGGTGTAGCCCATCTGCATTAAGGTTGTACAGACTTGTATTAAGATGCTCTTCTGCATACCTTTGTTGTTATAAGTGAGTTAGTCTTTCTATCAGCTCAGTAGTCTGGCCATTCTCTTCTGACCTCTCCAAAAACAAGGCATTTTTGCTCAGAGAACAGCCCCTCACTGGATATTTTCTCTTTTTCAGACAATTATCTGTAAACACTAGAAAAGGTTTTGTGGAGAAATCCCAGTAGATCAGCAGATTCTGAAAAATCTGAGAAAGACAGAAAGACAAAAGTCACCCTAATCACCTTTCTTCCTCACTGTGATCTTGCTGTACAGTGTAGAAAATCCTGTCAAATTTCTACAGATCATCAAATTGCATTATTTTTCAGTATTGTGTGTTCTACTTAACAGTTATCTAATTATATGGAGGCCACTTATAATACAGTTCCTTCTTCAAACCACGTATTAAAAGCGATTTATAAAAGTGAGTCATTTGGACATATTTATACTTTCCCCATTTCCAATAAGTGTTAACTACATCACACCTAAGCATCTTTTTTCAGCTAGGCAGCAAAACTATTTGTGCCAAAAAGTTTCTCCTATGAACAGCCCAACCTGTAAATACGCATAAGTGAGTTAGGATATGAGTGACTGCTCCACAACATATAGGGAACAGGATGTGTGGGAAAGGTACTGGTGCTATTTTCAACACTGACAAAGTTTTCAGAAGTTCTTCACTGGAAAAGTATCAGAAAGAGACTTGGTTACCATCTTTCTTTTTTCTACATCAGTGTCTGGAGGATGACAGGATGAAATACCGAAAGACAGATCAGGAGACCTTCATTTTGAATGGCTTCTGGAAATGGCAATGACAGACAGCAGAGTGGGGAGAGGGGAGACTAGTATCAAACTTTTAAATGATACCTAGAAAAGAGTGTAGAGGTAGCAGGTCCCCTGTGTAAGCTTGATAGGGCCTGGGAAAACATGGCATGTGAGACATCTAGTTTTTCAAGAACTGGTGTCGGGGGAGGTGAGCCTCTCAAGCACAAGACGCCAATTATAGAAACCCTTACCTAAGCAGACAAAGAACGGAGCCATGCTCCCTGATGCTAATGAAAGTCCTAATTATTTCAGACAAAGCATCCAGGATTGACACTGCAGGTTTCAGAGGGAATTGACCCCTTGTGCCTGCATGCCAGAGTTGACAGTAGCTTGAGGAGAAATCGTTGAACTGATAGGTTCCCATAGGGTGGCTTAGAACGGGGTGTTTATGGACACATGGATAGATGGAGAAAGAGTGAGAAGCCGTGAATGAGGCAAGGTGTGGGCTCAAAGAAGGCCCTCGTGTCACCCGAAAAGAAATGCAATAGGAGGTAATCTGTAGTCACAAAGCCCTCTCTGCTGAGTTGCACAGAGGGTCCCCGGGGAGTTGTCATGCCTTAGCCACTGCTGTTGCTTTCTAAAAGCTTAATGCTGAGGAGGAATTAAACAACAGTGTGCAAGTGTAAGACAGAGAGAGAAGAGTGTATAAGTTAGTCAATGTATGATCGCGCTTTTTGACATGCTTGAATAACCAGAGCAAAATATCAAACTCATTACCTATGACTTCCACAGTCCCTTTCATTATTCTACACGCATACACATATCCAATACTGCACAGCTGAGCTAACAGTAACACAATATTCATACTATTATGAACCACATTTCAAGCCAGTTTTTATGCTATACTGTCAAGCTGCTAATTCCTTAGATGTAACTGATAGCTTCATGGTAATGAATTGCTCACAAGAATTACAAAAATGTAACTTTTTTTTTACTAGTCATTTACTTCAATTTTGCAGTTAGTCAAGTGGCTTTATTGTCATTTCAACCATGTGTATTGGTACAGTACACAGTGAAGTGAGAAAATGTTCCTCCAAGACCATGGTGCTACATGTAACATACAGTGGCTTGCAAAAGTATTCAGCCCCCTTGAACTTTTCCACATTTTGTCACATTACAGCCATAAACATGAATCAGTTTTATTGGAATTCCACGTGAAAGACCGATACAAAGTGGTGTACACGTGAGAAGTGGAACAAAAATCATAAATGATTCCAAACATTTTTTTTTTTTTTTACAAATAAATAACTGAAAAGTGGGGTGTGCGTAATTATTCAGCCCCCTGAGTCAATACTTTGTAGAACCACCTTTTGCTGCAATTACAGCTGCCAGTCTTTTAGGGTATGTCTCTACCAGCTTTGCACATCTAGAGACTGAAATCCTTGCTCATTCTTCTTTGCAAAACAGCTCCAGCTCAATCAGATTAGATGGACAGCGTTTGTGAACAGCAGTTTTCAGATCTTGCCACAGATTCTCGATTGGATTTAGATCTGGGCCATTCTAACACATGGATATGTTTTGTTTTAAACCATTCCATTGTTGCCCTGGCTTTATGTTTAGGGTTGTTGTCCTGCTGGAAGGTGAATCGTTTGCAGACTCCAAGAGGTTTTCTTCCAAGATTCCCTGTATTTGGCTCCATCCATCTTCCCATCAGCTCTGACCAGCTCCCCTGTCCCTGCTGAAGAGAAGCACCCCCAGAGCATGATGCTGCCACCACCATATTTGACAGTGGGGATGGTGTGTTCTTAGTGATGTGCAGTGTTAGTTTTCCGCCACACATAGCGTTTTGCATTTTGGCCAAAAGGTTCCATTTTGGGTTTCATCTGACCAGAGCACCTTCTTCCACGTTTGCTGTGTCCCCCACATGGCTTGTGGCAAACTGCAAACGGGACTTCTTATGGTTTTCTGTTAACAATGGCTTTCTTCTTGCCACCCTTCCATAAAGGCCAACTTTGTGCAGTGCACGACTAATAGTTGTCCTATGGACAGATTCCCCCACCTGAGCTGTAGATCTCTGCAGCTTGTCCAGAGTCACCATGGGCCTCTTGGCTGCATTTCTGATCAGCGCTCTCCTTGTTTGGCCTGTGAGTTTAGGTGGACGGCCTTGTCTTGGTAGGTTTACAGTTGTGCCATACTCCTTCCATTTCTGAATGATTGCTTGAACAGTGCTCTGTGGGATGTTCAAGGCTTGGGAAAGCTTTTTGTAACTTAAGCCTGCTTCAAATTTCTTAATAACTTTATCCCTGACCTGTCTGATGTGTTCTTTGGACTTCATGGTGTTGTTGCTTCCAATATTTTCTTAGACAACCTCTGAGGCCGTCACAGAGCAGCTGCATTTGTACTGACATTAGATTACACACATGTGTACTCTCTATTTTGTCATTAGCAATCATAAGGCAATGTCTATGGGCAACTGACTGCACTCAGACCAAAGGGGGCTGAATAATTACGCACACCCCAAAATGTTTGGTATCATGTATGATTTTAATTCCACTTCTCAAGTGTACAACATTTTGTATTGGCCTTTCACATGGAATTCCAATAAAATTCATTCATGTTTGTGGCTGTAATGTGACAAAATGTGGGGAAGTGCAAGAGGGCTGAATACTTTTGCAAACCACTGTATAACAGACAGGACTACATAAAGTGCAAGCGTGCAAAAACTGCAAAAAAATAAAGCAAAGCAAAGAGTGCAACACCAGACAGAACAGAATGATATAGACACAAGACAGTGCAGATACAACAGTGCAGTAGAAAAGTGCAACAATGACAGCAGGTTGTGCAAAAGACTGAGCATTGTGCAAAAAGTAGCTCGAGGTATGAAGGTGTGTGTGTGTGTGTGTGTGTGTGTGTCAGTCCAGTCACAGAGTGTTCAGGAGTGTGACGGCTTGTTTCGCAGTCTGGCAGTTAGGGCTCAAATGTTCCAATACCTATTGCCAGAAGGCAGTAGGGTGAAGCGTGTGAGTGAGGGGTGTGTGGGGTCCTCCACAATGCTGGTGGTTATGTGGATTCAGTGGGTGTGATATTAGTTCACAATTGCAGCAGTTTGGCAGGTGATTTTGTTAAACTGATATTTCCTGCTATAGACACAGTGTCTAAAACAGAATCACTGGCAAACTCTACAACAACCAAAAGTGTGGCTGAGCTGGGAAAGATTTTAATTAGAATATGTGCAGAGATAAACTAGAACGAGCCTAAATTCTCTTTTTGCTTGTGTTACTTCATTTTTTTTAAAAATTGCTTGAAATTTAAAAAATACAAATATTTACATGAAAATTATTTCTCAAAAAACAAAATAATTATTTAAGGACTGCAAATTGATATACAGTGGAACCCTGGCTTACGAAGACCCCATTTAACGAAAAACTCAAGTTACGAAGGCACTTAACGGCAATATTTTTGCCCGTGTTATGGAAAAATGCCCGTGTAAAGAAATCCGTTTGCCAAATGCGTTTCGCTGTTTCACGTGAAATATGTATTGTTGTTGCAGAGTGCTATTTCGTGTGCTTTTCGTTTGCAATTAGCCTATCGTTCATTCATGATGGGGCCGGCATAAGGCATAAATATGAGCAAGTTTAAAAATATATATATATATATATACATCATTGCACAGTGTACGTACGTACATTAATTAACATAAATGTAAGTTTTAGTTTTAATGTTTAGAATTAAATTCCATAATGTTATTTACATGTACACGTACGTATCTATGCATGCATACGTATGCTTTCTTCAGCCTCCACCAAGAACTTCATCTTCAGGCAGCATCACTTCACTCAAAAGGCGATGGAAAAAGGTGCTTCGACTTACGAAAGACCCACTGGAACAAATTAATTTCGTAAGCCGGGGTTCCACAGTATTGTTTTGAGATACTGTTTTTTATGTATGAACAGTACCACAGATGGAAAAACAACGTTTTTACTGCCTGATGTTGCAACAAATACACAAATACAAAGCTAAAGCAAATGGGACCAATCGGAAACAGAAAGAAGGGGAAATAACAATAAAGTCAAACAGTGGCTAAATACTAAATTCCAGGTTTAACTCCTATTTGAATGCTAAAGGTCAACTGTTTCATGTGCAGCAATCAATATTTCAATATGAATTGCACAAATCACAATAGTGTGTTTTCTAAAATTACACATACACACGAGCAGTTTAATTCTTAGGATTGTACATCTCACTGTTAGCTATCTGTGAATGCTCACTTTCCCTTGTGTAAAATCCCCCTCAGTAGATTTCTTGTGATATTTCCCTCTAGAGCATTTAATGGCTGTCCTGGCCTGTCCTAAGCACTTGTAATGTGTGCACTGTGCTAGTGATTAATTAAAGCAATCAATCTACAGCCCCAGAGGGGAATCAAGTTCCTTTTCGAAAGCTTAGTGGCTGAAGAAGTCGCAGGGAGCCTAAAGTAATGTAGCCAATCAGGGTAAATGCTATACTGTTAGAAGAGAATACTACTTTATGATACAATAATTCATCCCATTCATAGTTACATTTGTAGCCGAGTGGTAAATTAATAATAATATTTTCCATTTCAGTTAACCAAGTATCCATTTAAGGTTCAAAAAGGGGTCTTAAAATGTTGTTTCTTTGTTTCCATGTAAGGTAAGACAAGAATGTTATTGGGTAATTTATAGGGGTGCAACGATATTCGTATCGATATTGAACCGTTCAATACAGTGCTTTCGGTTCGGTACGCATATGTATCGAACAATACAACATTTGTAATTTATTTTATCAACTTTCCTTCTGACGATGCTGTCTGTGTTGAGCGCTCAGTGAATCTGCGTTCGACTACTCCGCCTAGGCTGCACTGTCGAGCGCAGATCCACTGAGCGCTCAACACAGACAGCATCGTCAGAAGGAAGAGCGCAGGGCACCTCCCCCACCCTCATTCAGATGTGGTGTTTGGAATTATTTTGGTTTTCATGTGGCGTATGACCCTGAAGGTAAGCGAGTCATGGACTAAAGTAAAACAGTATGTTGGATGTGCCACACAATGCTCAATTACATGGGTGGGAACTAGTGTGTTAGCGCAGTTAGCTCGTTAACGTGTTGGCCGTCTAGCCCCATGCACGGGGCGATCGGCGGTAGCTCGTTAATGGAGATTTGCCGTGTTGTGGCGTTAAGGTCATTTCAACGAGATTAACCTGAAAGCACTAGTGGGAACACAACGAATATGACTGCACATTTACGGCGACATCATCCTAGTGCAAAGACAAAAACAACAAGCATGCTACTAACTTTAGCCGAGTCATTTAGACAGCTGTTAGCACATGATTCTCCTTATGCTGCTGAGAATATAGCCCAGAAGAAGCGGATAGTATAGCTTTTATTTTGGAAAGAGACATTTCTCTGTAATAAACTCTCTTTTCCAAAGATGAGTGATTCCTCAATCAGATACAGGGCTTGCAATATCGCTAGCCCGACGTCCCGGAGCTAGCGATTTTTCCAGTCAGGCTATTGTAGGAAGAAAAATATATGTCAATGCTTTTGCATTCTTTCGGAAATGTAGCTGGGTAATTATGTCATTGGCATCGGTGAGCCACTGTCAATATGTGACATATTGAAATCGCGTTTGAATTTGCGCTTGTTTTTTTGCTTTCACTTTGCAATCGTGCGAACTGTGTATAGAGAGCGACAGCACTGATCTGTGAGTGATGATAATTTGTGCACCAATTCCTCTGACATCGTCTTATTAATCGTTAGCTTACTATGCAAACATGACAAGTGAAATCTCCCGCAGCAAGCTTAAACATGTGAGAGGTTGATCGCGCAGAGAATCGCTGAGCTTATGTGAGTGAGTGTGTAAAAGCATTTCAGTTCTGCTGAGCCAAATAAGACAGGTCAGGGTGAAGAAGTGACAGCCAAAGAAAAGCTTACCACAAAACGGAGAAGTTATGACAAATCAGACTATAAGGCAAAAAGAAAGTGCAGCTTTATGGTTTCATGGACAAAAGAATTTCTGTGGCTGCAATATGACGAGCTAAATAACCAGGGCTGCACATAAGTGGTCCGCAGGTGCGCATTCGCTGTCAAAATAAAAAACACGTACAAGGGTTAGGGTTAAATTTAAAAACTGTACTTTTGAGTTAAAATATATATTTATAATTTTAATAAATGACAAATTAAGAAGGCATGAACATTTTTTTTGTATCGAAAAAATATCGAACCGTGACACCAAAGTATCGAACCGAACCGAACCGTGAATTTTGTGTATCGTTGCACCCCTAGTAATTTAATGTTATTGCTTGTGCTATTTCTTTGGTTGCTTAAGTGCTTAAGGGTTAACTGCAGTTTTACAAAAAAAACTTAACAAGAAATGCATCTTGGGACTTCCTGTTTACTTTTCTTTTTGTTGTGGATGTGGAACGGGAATGTTGTGAAGGAGTTAAATTGTTGGACCTGTATGTGCAGCTTGGAGCGGCCATTTTCTCCATGCAAGGGATAAGTTGCGAGATCGTCTGTGTGCTCCAGTATTCCAAGTGAGCTGAGATTTCTGTGGAATACAGAGGCCACTGCCGTATTTTTGTGTTTTGTATTTCATTTCATTTCCTTTATTCCTCGTATTGTATTGGCGCATCTTTGTTTAATCGGTTGTTCTGTTACTTTGCCACGTTACCTCTCGTGCTGTCGATGTTCAGTACAAGTCCATATGGCCGCTGTTTGACAAAAGTAAAGGTCAAAGGACACTTTTTTGTTAATTCAGTCGTCATTGACAATAAAACTGCACATTAAGAACCCCAGCAATTGTGTCCTGTGTGGCTAACCTTTTCCCAGGCGACACAATTTATATTTAAATTATCATCATAATGTAATAACATTGTGTTTACTGTAATGCACATGTACTGCGATAAGTCTTTCCACAGAAACTCTATTTTGCCTAGAAACTGGGCAATATAGAGCTACATTTTGTTAAAATAGCATTTGCTACTCTCTGCTTGTGTTTTACTTAACCAGTGGTTATTGATTACAATTACAGTTGAGCTACAGTTGAGTGCTAACCAGATTCCCTATGTGTTCCCTATATGTTTGAGCATGTATTACTTAAATCAATCCATAATACATTTGAAAATATCAAAGAAGAGGATCCTTATAGCAATTTTGCCCCATGTTAATAGCAAAAAGAAAGAGAGAGAATCTAGTGTTCACAAAATCCCTTCCACTTTTTTTCTGGCAATAAAGCTATCTCATTTAGGAAAGAATTCTTTTCTTGTGTCCTTTCATCCATAATTAAAATAAAAAGCAACTAATTATGTTTGAATAATGTCAGGCCAGTCAGGCGGTTAGCACAATCCCTCTCCATAATTAAAGTGTACCCAACAGTTTTGGCAGACATTTGCCTCATAGTCACATCACTTTGCATTGTTTCAGTGAACCAGTGCAGAGGCCAACCCTTACTGAAACCACTGAGATACTGCAGGGTCTGAATGTCAGCTAGATTTCAAATGCTCTAGGCTTGAGTTATTTGAGGTTCAGAATTAAAACACAACCCTTTCTGAAGCACCCTGAGGCTGTACTGTTGTAGCAGAAACTTGGAAATTAAACAGTCTGAATATTTTACTGCATGACAGCGAGAAAAAACTAACTGATAATATTAATAACAATAATAATAACAATGACAATAATAATGCTTTGTATAGCACTTCTCTAAACATAGTTACAAGGACATAACAAAAAAGAGATAATAAATACATCAAGAAGAAAAGTAAACAGATAAAAAAAAACCCACAAAAAAGCACTTTTTTAGATGTTGATAGTGTGAGAGGTCAACAAAAAATATAATTAAGATAAACAAAATAACAGGAATTAAATACCAATGAGGGAATAAAGATTCTACCCACATTCCTGACTTTTACAGTTTCATTGTAAAATCTTACATATAATGAAATTTAATTAGTATATATTCCATTTATACTAAACACATACTGTCATGTTAAAAAAAATGTTAGACAAAGATAACATAAGTAAACACAAAATAAGGTTTTCAAATCAAGGTGTTTTATTATTAAGGGGAAACATATCCAAATCTGCATGGTGATTGCTGTAACCTATTAAATGGTTGGGTCGCTATTAGCAGTAACATCCACACTCAAGTGTTTGCACTAACTGGCAATTAGTCTTTTACAGAGCTGTGGAGGAATTTTGAAGCTCTCATCTTTGCAAAATTGTTGTAATTCAGCTACATTGGAGGGCTTCTGAGCATGAACCACCTTTTTAAGGTCATGCCACAACGTCTCAATCGGATTCAGGTCAGGACTTTGACTAGGCCACTCCAAAGTCTTCATTTTCTTTTTCTGAAGCCACTCAGAGGTGGACTTGCTGGTGTGTTTTGGATCATTGCCCTGCTGCAGAACACAAGTGTGCAAGATGTTTTGGTAGACCACAGACTTCATGGTCCCATTTTTCACAGCAAGTTTTTCAGTCCTGAGGCAGCAAGCACTGTTTCTTAGTGATTAATTATTCAAATAAATTAGATACAGCCAGTCAAAATTGTAATTGGTCCATGACAGGATAAGACAAGCCTCATCTTCTGCTTGTCCCTGGCTAGTCTGTGACCTTAATGAGATCCCCACCAGTGACCTAGTCAGTGCAGCAACAAGTGTTAAAGCTCCTCAATGTGGGAAAGCCAATCGTGTATCCTGTGCACACACCAAGGAAAGCAGTGAAAAGCCTGCTGTATTCATGCATTTTAGCTTTGCTCAGACTTTGTATAATTACCACTGAATCATAATGTTGACACTTTGTGTAAAACACTGGTATAAATATTTGCTTGTTGAATGAAAATGAAGTAGAGGTTATGCACACTGAGCAAGCTAGAAAGAAGAGACTGATACTTGCCCTCTAAGGTTACTGCTGATTAATGTTTCTGAATGTGAAACGCTCTAAAACACTTATTCAACTGCACTGCAAATATTTTTATACGAAATAAAAAATCCAAATTTAAATGTGATTGATTATTACTGGGTCCTGACATAGAAGGGTGTATTTTTCATATAGCACTTTACTACACAAACTGAAATTTATACAACATGGGCTATTCACCCATTCATACAAGCACTTTTTTCAATGTAAGTGCTTTCTATATAACATTTAGACTCTGATAGATGAATCAGAGAGCAACTTGGGATAGCATTTTCCTCAATGATATTTAAGAAGCTAACTGGAGCAACCAGGGATCAAACTGCCTACCTTTCAGTTATTAGATGACTTACATTTTTATTACCCTATTAGGTATATTATTAGGTTTATTACATTATGTGCTGTGTGTGCATATCTATTCTGCTATAATGCCACAGATATGTAAGATAGACCCAAAGCTTCAGCGCTGCACTTACAACTATACTCAGTCCTTACTTGCCAATTACACACTGACTTTCCAAATAAACTGATAGTCATAGCGGCTATCACAGGCTTGCATGCTCATTTTTGACATTACTCGATGTACACAAGTTGTCTGCTGCTAACCTTAGTATATCGGTTCTGTGTGTTTCATTTGATTTATTCCTTTTACTTTCCTCCATAAATTTTGCTCTCTAAAGGGACACTCCAGATGGAACAAGAGATACATGTTTCACAAAAAGTGAATGTATGGCCTGGAATGCTTTAAAAGTAATTAATTAATGAACCCTAACCCTAACAGATACTGTGAATTTTGAATAAGTTCAAGGTGGCAGATGGACACCAGCAGAGTGCAGAAAGCAGATAATGACAGTCCACAATGAGATCAAAGCATGAATGCCTTTTTTTAAGTTGAAACTGTTTAATTTGCAACATTTCTTAGTCTGAGAATGAATGCGTGTACGATCTTGGTGATTGGCATGTCAGAACAAAGCTCACACTCAATGATTACACTCAGATGGTGAGTGGAATTCCAAATGTAACAAATTTCCAAGATTTTTTTTCCCCAAAATACAAATCAGATGTCATGCCAGATTTTGAATCTGTGAGCTGAAATCGGTTGTCTGACATCCAGCAGACAACCGATGAGAGACAATCCATAAAATTTAAGACTGTGCTTATGGTACTACTGAACAGAAAAACATATAGCTCTGAATCCTCTGCATAATAGTGGAGTAATAAAAGGCTGCCACTGATGATATGTGGGTGGCCATATGAGATGTCTTACAAGAAACATGATAGGTAAAAATAAATAAATAAATAAATAAAACAGAATTTGAAAAAGTTTTTGTTCCATGTCTCTGTTTCTATCTTCAACAAAACATGTTTTTACTCTGAAATTATATCCTACTCACATTTTCTGGATCTGTCTGAGAAAAAATGAAGAACCTTTTGTATTTTTAGCAGTTCACATATCAAAAGATAAAAATGCAAATCAGCAGCTCACTGAGCAGGGACATATTGTGTACACACATATGCTCACATAATAAGCCACTCTGTTACTCTAATGGCTACATTTTATTTAATACTTTCTGCCACATGATTTAAGCCTATCAATGTTTGCCCATTCTTATAATAAACTGCCCCACTTTTACTACTTTCCAACAATGCTGAAGCTCTAAAACATTGCTCCCAAACACCGTGGGGAACACCCTGGTGTATAATCTTGCCAGGAAAGGCAATTTATCACACAATATTGCCTCTGTGTAGAGTGGGGGGTCCCTAAGCTCCTCCCTTGCAAGGACTATTGCATTTGGACCAGAAGAATGTGGGAGAGGTCTCCTAACTGATCTGTGGTCTGCCACAATGAATCTTATAGATCTCGGTGCTTTTGTGGTCACAGCTACACAGGACCTAATGAAGGCCTCATGTGGCTCACTGTCTGCTGGAACATAACATGTTTATCTCTGTCAGAGTGTGCTGGGTTAAAGATTAAAGGGTGGATAAATAATTTGACCTATGATTGGCTGTCTTCTGCGGGTTGTCTCATGTTGTTGACAACTTAGCAGATAATCTTTTATTTATACAAATTTTTGTTTATCTATTCAGTTGTATACATGACAGCCTGTACAAAGTAGATAGGGGAATTCGAGCCACTTCACACACAGGAACCTACATTGTTCTTTTATTTTTCTATGAACTTTTTTGATCCTCATTAATAACTAATCATGCTTCAGCCAACAAGCACTTGTCATTCAAAGCATCTGTTACATAACTGATGCAGCATCTGGCCATGATGACCTTCTCCACCATTGTCATTCTGTCCTTAACTTATTTGCAGATTATACTGGAGAATGCTTATGTTCATTTGCACAGGCAACAGCTAACAAAAGATGTACAATTTATTCAGATATTGTAGCCTGTCTGTGTTTTTACTCATTTTATCTGCAAATTGATTCTCCCTAAACACAATTATACACAAAACAGTCTTTTATTGTGTATTACATGATTAGATTTTTACCCTTGGGAACCTTTACCATGTAATTGTCCCTTTATATATTTGAACTACAACTCAAAGCCAATGAATCATAATGACATTTCTTTCTTCCTAAAATTGTAGGGTCTTTACCTTAAGATATGAATTACCTTGAGGCAACTGTTGTTGGGAATTGTTTCTATATGAATAAAATGATCTTTAATTGAACTGAATTGACTAAAGCTTTGATGCTGGAATTACATGTGTTTTGACAGCCTTACATCATCTGGTAAGTGGACTGATTCTTATATAGCATTTTTCTACTATAAGTGCTTTATGGAACCTGCCTCATTCACACAAGCACATTTTCTCTGTATATATTCCCTATGCTCTTTCTTTCTAACATTCACACTGCAATGGATGGATTAAAGAGCAACTTGGGGTTAGTATCTTGCCCAAGGAAATTTGGCATGTAGACTGGAGCAGACGAGGATTGAACCACCAGCCTTCCAATAAGTAAGTGACCTGCTCTACAACCACCACTCATTTCCAGGCAGTCTCCCATCCAAGTACTAACCAGGCCTGACCCTGCTTACCCTTGTGAAACCATACAAAGGTGGTATGGCCGCAATTTCGGCAATCAATAAAGTGGATGGTTATGGCCTTATTGGTCAGCAGTTGACACTTGACCAGTTGGCAATTTTTTTGCAAAGTTATTACAAATAAGGATTTGGGCAATGAGGCAATGCGTTAAGGATTTGTATCAAAGGTTTCAAATACTGTAGCATGTCACAAAGTGGCAGACTGGACCAACGTAGCAATTCAGCCTCAACATTTCCTATGTGTTCATGTATTTTTTTTCATAATACATTATTAATAAAAAATATTGTATTTTAATCAAAAACTGCTTATTGCAATACTAGTAGACACATAGTTAGACCTACAAGGTTTTAGACTGAATCGTGGATTTAGCTTATTTTACCAAAGGAACTTAACATTAGGGATGGGTATCGTTTAGGTTTTATCCGATACTTTTGAAACGGTGCCGGTGCTTAAACGGTGCTCAAACCAGTGCTTAAAGAATGGAGAACACAAAATTGGTCCAAAAACCTCTCATGTTCAGCTGTTTTTTTGTAAAAAGATAACAATGTTAGCCTTTTCTGCAGCTATAGGGGATTTATTGTATCACTCTTGGCTGGAAGCAGTGCTTAAACAATGGAAAAAACACCAACTTTGTCCAAAAACCTCTCATGTTTAGCTGTTTTCCACTTTTTCTTTGGTTATTTTAGCCTTTTTGGCCAGGGTGAAGGGAGTATCTGCCATCGAACAAGAAGAGAGCCGCATGTAACTTCAAAGGTGTTTGCTAGTTTACCTTACATGCATTAATTTAATAACATGATTAGCCTACTCAACGTAAATTACACATGAACAACATTAAGTTACTCACGCAGAGAAGAACGGCTGCTGCTGCTGCCATCATCATCCGTCATCATTTCTGCTACACTGGCAGGGCTAGGGGCCAGAACTCTCCTCTTCAGGTTTTTGGGGGATGTTGCCAACTCCGCGTCCAATAACAGGCACCACACCCAGTGTGAGGTCTTGCAGCAAGCTATCAAATATGGGGCATTTCTCGGCTTTTAACAAAATGCTATACGTCGCCAGGTGTTTCATCAGATTCGAGGAGTTACCTCCTTTGCACAGTATCACAGTATCACCTTAAAGCACTTGTTGCAGGCTGCTGACTTTGCATCTTTTGCTGTGAAGTACAGCCAGACTTTAGACCGCTTCGCCTTGGCCATTTTTAATCTGTAGCTCTGCTCTAAAAGAACGTACGTACCTGGACCCGCCTACTATCCTCGGAAAGGTAAAATGATTGGCTAGAATCCAAAGTGTATGACATCTCAGGAAGAAAAAAAAAGCACTGAAATAAAGCACCGAAATGTGCGCTGCTTTTTGGTCTGGTTACTACCGTTTATGTCAGAACCGGTGCCATTGGATACCGGTACCCATCCCTACTTAACATACAATATATTGCTATTAGAGCTTTGCAGTTCTGACAGATTCAACTATAAGTGGGAAGGCTTTCAGCAAGGTTTAGAAGGGTTTATAGGAATTTCTGACCATTCTTCCAGTGAGGTGACACTGATATTGAATGGGAAGGGCTGACCCACAGTCTTTGCTCTTATTAATCCCTTCTACTGGGTTGAGCTCAGGACTATGTGCAGTCTATTACATTAGACTGCTGATTTATTGTGAATGAATGATATTGTTTTATGATGCATTATACTGCTGAGTTATAAGAAATACTGTGTTCAGAGAGTCATCGCCTTATTGGTCTGATTAGAAAAGAGCAGAGCATACCGGAGAGGTTTTCTGCCCCATCTCATCAGGAGGAGACAAAACAGGGAGCCAAGGTCATAACTAAGGCGCCGTAAGAGAGAAGGAATGTGAATGTTTAGGCTTTTACGACTAGGTGGGTGCCACTACAGGCTATAAGAGTTTGAGTAACCCTCCACCAGTTTGAGATTTGCTGTGTCCCGCTGCATGCATGTCTCCCCATCTGGATGGTTTATGCTCATAAAGTGTTGAATTGTATGAAATAAAAGATTGTTGATTGAGTATTTATACACAGAGTATTGTCCTTCCTTCAGCCCAAAGATCGAAAGAATTGGGAGAATTTAACACCAGTGAAGTTTGTCTACACCAAATTTGCTCATCCATGTCTTTATGGACTGGTGTGCAATAATGTTGCACTGGGTCATCCCCAAACTGTTACCACAAAGTTGGGAGGATGAAATTGTCCAAAATCTCTTGATATGCTGAAACATTAAAAATGATTCATCACCCAAACACATTTCCACTGATCTCAATTTCATTGGCGGCATACTTTACACCACTGCACCCAGTGGTTTGAATTGCACTTGGTGATGTAAGACTTGGATGTAGCTGCTCGGCCATGGAAACCATGAAGCTCTCTACACACTGTTCTTGAGATAATTTGAAGGCCACGTGAAATTCGGAGGTCTGTACTAACTAACAGAGCCACCAAAATGAAATGGCAGATTATGTCATTTATGTGATTTCTATTTTGTATAATGTTATTTTTTTAATACATCAAGTCACAAGTCTTTTGCCATTATTTAGAGGGGAAAAAAGAACAATCCTTTAAATATTTTTCAACATGTTCCCACCAGTATCTTGAGAAATGCATAGTTTAACAATACTGGAGCTTGAGTGTGAGGATGAAGTATTGACTTTGTAACATAGTCATAGTAGAGTTATGTGAGATTTAAATCAAATTTAACAATAAAAGGCCTCACAGTCAAGTTGGCTGCTATAAGATGCTTTCAAAAGGCATAGGCAGAGATGTATTTGTGGCACTTTGATGTTAAAAAAAAGTTTAGGGAGACTGCATAGGGTAAAAACATCAGTTTCTGAAAGAATCTCAAGGGATCAGTGCTAACTGAAAACTTTCAATGGATGACATCCCTTCTGTTAGAGTATAAACAGCTGTGGGAGAAGTGTCTAAGTGGTTTGCTGTAAGATGTCAGCTTTGTTCAAGGAAAGTAGGTTGACTTTTAAATGGTGAAGGCAGTGTGATGGGTAGACAGCTGTGGAGTTTAAAACCAAAAAACTGTTTTCAAAAAAGTGAAACAAAAATAACAAAATAAATGAATGGAAACAAATAACTACCTTTATAATTTTATATAAATTGTTATAGTGAGTGTTCAGATTCAAAGTGACTTCAGTTATATGGTGAAATGATTTCAAGTGATATTACAGAAGCACATTGTAGGATTCAAATAGACATATAGTATTATTTTACAGACATCATTAAAGTTAATGAAACAGCAAAAGATACATTCTGAACAAAATGAATTAGCATTTTGTTCGGAATGTATTCCACTTATTAGGGATGCCATATTCAATTATTTCAACTTCATATTTCAAAAAAGTCAAAGTCACCACTTTTTTGTGGGCTTCTGAAAAACTGTTTGAGATTGCTCAGTGACTTTTTGTTAATGTCTGCCTAGTTCCTGTCACCTTCTATATGATTTATAGTGGCAATTGTTGCTAATTACATGCAGTGCCTTGGTAAATTTCAACTGTCAATTTCATTAGAATCTCATTAAAAAGTAGAACTCTAAGCTTTATTTTTCATCTTCTTTTGTATTTTGTCAAATTTCTTTTCCCCTTTCCCTTTGATCAAAAGCACTGAATAAAGAACATACGCAATTTCCTTTGTGCAAGCAACCCACCAGCAAATACCAGTTCTAAATGTCATGTTTAATTTTTCAACTGTCTTGGCTATACTCTGTGACTTGATCTTACCTCTTTCACTTTAAAGATCAAGGAAGTTTGAAGTGGTTTTACTTGACAGTGCTTCTATCCTGCCTGCAGCCAGTGCCTCATTACCCCTACCTATAATGGCCAAACAGACACAGCAGTGAAGTAAGAACATTTTTTAAACCTTTCAGATCCTTGCTAGTAGTGTCGAAACCTATTAGATCACTGTGACACAAGGAAATGAGGTCATGTATTCTCTGTGGGGCAAGCCTTATCTATATTTCTGTGGATTCTCCTTGGAGGGACTGGGAGACAGAAAACAGTGAAAGAGAGCGACATGGGGAATAAGTCCCAAAGAGGATCATTAGAATGTGAAATACCCTGACCAACTGCTCCTTTCAGGCCTTTGCATCATGACAAATGTTCTGAATATGTAGTTCTGAGAGAACCTCGTTGTTCCTTTCAAAGACATGATGAATCTAAAACCTTTCCACTGCTCACTACTTCATTGTGCTATAAATGTCCTTAGAGTTTGATGCATCACATTATCATTTCTATGAATAAAACAATAATTGCATTAAGAAAGGGCAGAAAACCAGCTGAACTCCTTTCACCACTGATTTTAAGGCTACTTTTGCTTTTGCTGCTTTTACTGAAGGGGAGCTACATAAAGCTACAGTTCTCTCTTACCGGTCATAACATATTTACAACTGTACCATAACTCTGATGAAAAGGAACAACTTTTACAGTGAAATAAAGAAAGTGACTTCATGTTTAATGGGTTATGTAATAATTATAGCTTAACTGCTATTGTAGAAGCAAATGATGGCAAAAAGCAGATGGGGATCTCTGAAAAAAATAGTTTGAGACCACTTGAAGAATGGCAAGAAATCATATTTTGCATGGTTGGATCTTAACAAAGTTCCAAGTAGAGCTTCAACATGCAACAAGAAGAAATGGGAATGAGACAAAACATTTTTCTGAGCATGCAATTTTCTGAAAACAACACTTAAAAACTGAAACAGGCTGTTTTACAGCTGATCAAAGTTTAGGACGACGCCTCCAAAATAACCTGTAAACCCCCCCAAAACAGAAATCAAAGTTCCAAACATGAACTTAGGAAAGAGTAGCTAAACTGTTATTGTTGATCACTTCAAAAATTATTTGCGGTGTGCTTGATGCAAGCGTTTCCATGAGGTGACTGGGAACATTTCTCCAAGTGGTGAAGATGGCCATACGAAGGGGGTCTACTGTCTGGAACGGTTATCCATTTTTGTAAACCTCACTTGCCATTCATCCCCAAGGTTCTCAATTGGATTTAGATTGGGGGGACATGCAGGATGGTCCAAAAGAGTGATGTTACTCTCCTGGAAGAAGTCCCTTTTCCTGCGGGCATCGTGTACTGTAGCGTTGTCCTGTTGAAAAACCCAGTCGTTACCACACAGACGACGGCCCTCAGTCATGTGGGATGCTCTCTGCAACACCTGGACATAGCCAGTGGCCGTTTGACGCCCCTGCACCTCCTGAAGCTCCATTGTTCCACTGACAGAAAAAGTTCCCCAGACCATTATGGCGCTCCCTCCACAACCAAGCACACCATTGTTTTTCTTGTGACATTACCAATAAGTTTGATGTGTCACATGGCCCTCTTCCAATTGAAAAAACAGAAGTTGTATCCAAGATGGCCGACTTCTAAATGGCCACCATGGTCACCACCCATCTTGAGGAATTTGCCCCCTCACATATACTAATGTGCCACAAACAGGACTTTAATATCACCAACCATTCCCATTTTATTACGACGTATCCATATAAATGGCCCACCCTGTAGAAATACTACACAATACATTTTTAAGCAATTAAAAAATGCCAGATGTAAAAAACACATAAATAATTAAAAGTCATATATGGAAATAAAAATGTAAGTAATTTTTAAAACAAATTTGTCAGATGGTTCAATAAGCTCTCCCTTTTAAAAAAACAGATTTTTTTGGCAGTTATTTATATGTTACATGGTTCAGGCTTAAAAAGGTTAAGCACCCTATGATTTCTCCGTTTTTATTTTAGATACATATGGCAGGAAATAATATGTATGGAAAGTGTATAAAGTAAATGTTACCTTGAACATTCTTATATTGTGACTAAAATGATGTGCTTGTTCTAGCTGAAATGCACTGAGTGAGCTGTCATTTGCTGTGAATACAAGGCATTTTGATCATAAAGCGCATTCATAAAACATCTGTCACAATGTCTCTCTCTCTATGACACACTCAAGATTTATACTACATGCATTGCATCCTCTTGATGTTCTGCACATGATCATTCATTCATGACACATGGGTTTATACGAGTTTAGATCAATTGAACAGATCAACATTCAAGATTAATTTAATAGTTGTCAGCTACTGATTTAATCATTTATCTCTAAGACATATTCTGATTTCTGTTTACATTCTCACTAACTTGTCACATCCCTCTAAACACTGGATGTCAGATAGACGTGTGGATCTTGTTCATATTGGGTACATTGGTCCATGACCAATTCTGGGTCATATGATGTTCAAACTACATCCACAATTTGGACATCCAACTTTTGAACAACAACACAGCATTTGAACTTTGGACTGGGTAATTATTTTGGACGTTATGTGGACGTTTATGACAAGTATGAGATTTTTATTTAACATTGTTTTTCAGCAAGGGGGTATCTGATTCTGTATAGCATACAGTGAAGTTGTATAACTGATAAAAGTCCTTGGCAAATGGTAGCTGTGACAGTGTATGTGTATGACCACATAATCGGTCTCCCACCAAGAAGGCAGACGTTTGAGTCTCAGATGGGATTATTATTTTTGGTCTGGCTAAGATATGTAGCTCAACCTATACGTTTTTGGAAAATTATACCTTTTTTCTTTTTGACTATGTACACCACAGTGACCTTCAAATCAAACAACTAAGATGTAACTGAAGTGCAGACTTTCAGTTTTAGTTCAAGGGGTTTCAAGAACCACTGATGCATGTTAACATGTTAGCAGTATCCCCTAACATACATTAACAACCATGTTAAGGCTGTCATTAGCCTGGAAAAAAACCCCAACCTGGAATAAACCGAGAGATAATCACAGTGTCAAAATCAACAGTGTGGTGAATTCTTAAAAAGAGGAATAGCACTGACCAACTCTGCAACACTAAAAGGTCTGAAATGGAACGAGAGAAAACTAAACTTGATGATCCAAATTCTTTTCTTGGCTAAGAAAAAGCTTTTTGCAACATCTAGTCAGATCACAGACACACTCAAGGAGGTAAGTGTGTCATTGTCAGAGTGTCAAGAGACACCTTCATAAATGAAAATACAGAGGGTTTACACTCAAGAACAGAAAGGCCATATTAGACTTTTGTCATTGTTTGTGAGTTTGTTATGGAAGTTTTTTGGAAGGACTTTTGGTTTTCTTTGTACTTCTGCCTCCGTTAGGTTACCATTTATAATTATCTGAGTTATGTCTGGTTTACCTTGATGTCTGTGACTTTCCATAATAATTCTAGTAATATGACTTTCTTGATATTTTAGTATTTTAGTTTTAAGACGATTGTCAAAAATGAAACCAAGATTTATGCATGTCAGAATGAATTAAATGCATAGGTAAGGAAGGAACAGCTCATTATCTAAAGCATACCACATCGTCTACCCATCATGGTGGAGGTAATGTGTTTGCTTTATTGGTCATGGATAGTCATGATGACCACAAAGAATTTTCACCCATTTACAAAAATTATCCTTGTATTTAATATTATGTTTGTTTTTTCAATTAATTTCGAGACACTAAAAATGGTGGCACATGTATAAAAATGTCTGTCATTCCTAAACCGTTAAGGCAATACCGTTGTTAAGCCTCTTGAATTAAAACTGAAAGTCTGCACTTCAATCGTATCATGGTTGTTTGCAAAGTACCAAACATATGATCTTTTCCTAATAAAGTGTATGAATGAAGCAGGGAAAAAAAATCTTAATGCTGACTTTAGATTTACTGGTTAACACGAACAACGTATTATTGTAACCTATGCCTCTATAAGCTGGTGGACCTGCATCAAAAGTTATTGAAATTACTCTAAATGTTAAGATGGGAGTGAAAGCACAGAGGTATCTTTTGTAAAAATGCAGAAAATGTGTCTGCACTATGGCATGCAAATGTGTGCCTCGTTAAATTCACCAAAATCTCTGGCCATTTATTTTTTAATTAAAAGGCAAAGCCAAAGAGGCTTGCCCTTATACTTGCATTAAAAGCTTTTTATTATGCAGCTAGTCATGTTTAATTCACAGCGTATTTCTGTGTCAAAAGATACATTGCACAGTCATGAAATATTGAGAAGGCCCCGGGAGGGGAAGATCTCAAGCTTGCTCTCTCAAAAAGATCAAAAAAATAAGATAACACACGAGCGCACATCCAGGGCAGTGGTGTATCTTCTTGATCCTCTTATCTCATGCTGCAACAACATATTCCATTGGCAGAGCAAGACCAGCTTGGATGCAGAAAGGTACTAATGCTCACAACATAATGGTCATAAAGGGACCTGTACTCACAAACACATGTTAATTTTGGGATTCACTCACCTTAATCTTCAACACAGCCTGAACTCTCATAGGCAAGCTTTCTAGTAATTTCTTTGAGTACTCTTAAGGAATAGTTCTTTTTAACTTCCATCCAGGTATGCATTTACTTATTGTCACACTGAAAAGAAGCCCTTGCTAATCAGATGCTTTCCAGATGACACTACATTGTGGATCAAAATCTCACAGTATTTTTCTGCATTCATAGTTTCATCAATTTTGACCAGATCTCCAACACCACTGAGTGAAATGTAGCCCCAAACCCTAGTTGTTGCTGTACCTATTTCCTCACGATTTGAACAAAAAATTCTAAACTTGGATTCATCAAGTGTGAGATTTGCCATACATCAGAATTAAGATGAGATCATTTCATATGAGATCAGGAGGCTTCAGCGAAGAGTAACTGGATGAAGTGCCAGATGCATCTCTTAGGTCCTTTGTCAGGTCTTTGATGGATTTTTTACCCCAGTTCTTAATGATATGACTTTTGGGTACTGTTCATTTGCTTTATATCCAGATACTCTGTCTTCCTTCCACAGTCTAAAGAAATGCAGTTAGTCGGGTTAGGTTAATTGGTGTACATCAGGCTGGTGACCTTTCCTGGTCGTAGCATGCCTCTTACATACGATATATAAAGATATGTGGAATGACTCAATGCTTTTTGCATATTTTTAAGTATTTACAATTGTGCTGTATAAAGAATTGCGAAGAGGCTGTAGCTATATAAAGGCCATAAATCAGAAGCCCATAATTCTTACTGTACATTCATAATATCGTTCTTATGATATACATCAATCCAAAATGTGTTCTAAATAGCTGAGATTAAAGATCAGAAGTTCACTAAACTACATTTAGTGAGTTTTGTTAAACATGCATTATACACTGTTTATTTCGTTGAGATGCTGCAGTAGCTGGAGTTTGTAAGGGTGCCATTTGTGAGTAGCTAATATCCGCCGAAGGGATGTTCGACTAATGCCACTCTCCAGTGACATGCAGCTAGTGCTACGCTGTGGGCTCTTGCTGAATGAAGCTAGGACAGCCACTGATGTTTCTTCATTAGTGACAGTTTTCTTGCGTCCACATTTTGGCAAATCCAACACTGAACCAGTTTCACGAAACTTAGCAAGCAGTTTGCTAACTGTAGCATGGGAGATGGGTGGTCTCGTAGGGTGTCTTGCATTGAAATCTGCTGCAATAACCCGGTTACTGCGTTCACCAGATATCAACACAATTTCGATCCGCTCCTCACGTATTAACATCTCCGACATGTCAATGGCTGTGAACAAAGAGAAACTTGTAAATAACTCACGAAAGAATAAAGTTACATTGAAACCAAGCACACCATTGTGTTTCTTGTGACATTACTAGTAAGTTTGATGTGTCACATGGCCCTCTTCCAATTGAAAAAACAAAATTGTATCCAAGATGGCCGACTTCTAAATGGCCACTATGGTCACCACCCATCTTGAGGAGTTTGCCCCCTCACATATACTAATGTGCCACAAACAGGACTTTAATAACACCAACCATTCCCATTTTATTACGATGTATCCATATAAATGGCCCACCCTGTATACTGTATCTGAACAAACCATTAGGCTTCTGGTTTTGTGTGTGTTCAGAATCAGAATCAGAATCAGAATACTTTATTGATCCCTGGGGGAAATTATTTTTTGTTACAGTGCTCCATTTTAAACCAACATTAAGACAAGACAGACAATACACTAACTAAGAATAGTACAATATATACATATATATACATACATACATACATACATAAGTCACTCATAAATAAATAGTTGGAAAAGAAACATGTGTAGTTGTAGCAGCAAACAGTGTGTTAAGTGGATGCGTTGTACAGGGAGATGGCCACAGGCAGGAATGATAACTAAATCCTAAGAGAAAGATTAGGTTAGGGATTTATGTTGGTGTGCAGGACTACAGCCCAAGGTTCATACAATTAACTGGTTATTATGTTTCAGGACAGTATACCACAAATGTAATCGAATGAGCAGTGTAATGAATTACTTTCTCCCGTGAGTAATTAACTAACATACCACATAACCTTTAGGAAAAGTGTTTTTGGTAATATATATAATATAGTTTTTGAGTAACAACCCCAACACTGATCACAACAAAGGGGGCAAATACCTCCAACACACTCACACATTTGATCACACAACATGCAGCTAATTTGCACAAACGTAATGTCTTTGATATGCTGCTCAGCAATGGCCTTCACTCTCAAATCAGAGCCAATGAGAACCCAATGAGAATCAATAAGTAATCAAATTGATAAGTGATATTGATAATGGAAATGAAATTCTTATCTGTTCCCATCCCTATTCTAATGTGAGGCCATCTGACTGATAGCTAAAGCTTGGGAAGAGGACAATCATTTCAAGGAAACTAGCAAATCTCCAAAAGAGTGGCTGTAAAAGAAATATCAAGGTGTTGCAAAAGCCCAGTCAAGGTTCAGACCTCAGCTTTATTGAAATACTGTTGTGAGACCTTAATCAAAGTGTCCATAAATGAATAACCATAAACCTCAATGAACTGAGGCAACATTGTATAAAGTGGGCTAAAATCCCTACACGTTGATGTGCGGTCACACAGAAAACAATGACTACAAATTGCTGTTGCTAAGCATGGTTCTATAAGCTACTGAATCACTGGACGTACTTACTTTTTCACATTAAACTCAAATTTAAGTATCAAAAATATGTTTGTTGTGTTTCCGGGACACACATTTAATCTTGCTGTGTACCAAATGACAGTCTGAAAAAGTGCTTAAAGTGGTAAAAAGAAATTACTTTCTTGTTTCCGCTAAGTAATTTCGCCAACGCTTCTTTATCCTTTCTACCTCATATAATCCCAATAGTTGATTAATTCAAAAGATAGTGCTCTGACAATCTCTACATGCTCTGCTCTTTTCACAGAAACAATCTGACCTAAAAGCTTATTTCCCCGAAATCTCTGCAATCATGTGTGAAATTATTTTCAATCCGGAGCGTGTAAATAGTGGTTCAATTTTTGGCAGGCTTTCAGAACAGATTATATCCATCTTATTCTCTAAATGACTGCAATGTTAGTCTTAGAAATGTTAGTCAAAGAGAACATGAAGTGGCATCTGAATAACATTGGCAGAAATCCTGGTTTAGTCTGACCCAAAGCTGACTCCAACTTTTAGAAAAGTTCATAGAAACGAATTTTGAAAGATTGCTTTGAAGGTCAGAAATGCATTTCATGCAACCTTTGTATTTTACTCATTCCCTGTGAAATGGGGATATTTATTCTCTGAGCCTTCCTAAACATAATGCAATATTTATGGAAGCCATTTCCACCTGCTTGAATGGAAATGATTTTGACTGCGCAGTAATTTGTCTATAGGGGTAGCAAGAATGCGATGGGAGTTAAAACAATTACGTACACTGTAAGTGTGTGCAGGTGAGAAATTGAGGTGGTTGTAGCTCAGGCACCTTTCTATGGAATAACTGTGATTTAGTAAGGAAATAACTATTACCATTGTACAGTCAGAATAAGAGATCCTTTTTCAGAAGCAAGTAAATTTTAAAGTTTACAAGCGTTTTAGACCCAGAGTGTCCTACACTTTTAACTTTTTCTTTTTATTCATCTACTGCTTGTGACAGGTGCTGTAGCATGTAACATGTAACACTCCTGGAGGTTGTGGCTGGATTTATTCTCCAGCCACAACCTCCAGGAGTACACGGACACTGTACTCTCGTACATCAGGAACTGTGTTGACAATGTCACCGTCAACAAAAGGGTCAGGGTGTTTCCAAATCAAAAACCCTGGATGAATAGCGAAGTGCAATCCCTCCTAAAAAGCCGCAACACTGCCTTCAAGTCAGGGGACAGGGCTGCGTATAGGGCGGCCAGGGCAGACCTGAGTAGAGGCATCAGGAAAGCTAAGGCTGCCTATAGGAGGAGGATTGAAGATCACTTTGCTGACAACGACCCCAGAAAAATGTGGCAGGGGATCAATCACATTACCAACTACAGAAGCAATAACCAGGCAACATCTAGGACTGATGCCTCACTGGCTGAGGATCTAAACCGTTTCTTCGCCCGCTTTGAGACGACCAAGCCCTCAGCTGCCACACCACTTCCACCCGCCCCCAGCACTGGCACACTAACACTTAGGGAGCACCAAGTGAGGTGTGTTCTAAGGTCAGTGAATCCCAGGAAGGCGGCAGGTCCTGATGGAATACATGGAAAGGTTCTCAGAGCATGTGCTGACGAACTGACCGGAGTCTTCACTAAAATCTTCAACCTTTCCTTGTCATCAAACACCGTCCCGCCCTGCCTCAAAACCTCCACCATCATCCCCATCGCCAAGAAGACAGCTGTGGCCAGCCCAAATGACTACAGGCCTGTTGCACTTACGCCTGTAGTGATGAAGTGCTTTGAGAGACTGGTCTGTCAGCACATCAGGGCCGGTCTGCCTCCCACTCTGGACCCCCACCAATTTGCCTACAGGACAAATCGTTCCACCGAGGACGCCATCACCATAGCACTCCACACTGCGCTGAGTCACCTGGAGCACCGAGGAAGCTATGTGAGAATGCTCTTTCTGGACTTCAGCTCAGCATTCAATCATATCATCCCGGAGATCCTGGTCCAGAAACTGTCTCACCTGGGACTCTCCACCCCCATCTGCCTCTGGATCAAGGACTTCCTGACAAATAGACCACAGTCTGTCAGACTCGGCCCCCACCGGTCCAGTACCATCACACTCAGCACCGGGTCTCCACAAGGATGTGTTTTGAGTCCCCTCCTGTTTACGCTCTACACATCCGACTGCTCCCCTACCCATCTCTCAAACACCATCATAAAGTTCGCAGATGACACCACAGTGGTTGGACTCATCTCAAGGGGGGATGAGTCGGACTACAGAGATGAGGTCAACAGACTGACTGAGTGGTGTTCAGTTAACAACCTCCAACTGAACACCACGAAAACTAAAGAACTTATCTTGGACTTCAGGAAGGGCAGAGCAGACCCGGCCCCACTTTACATTCACGGGAGCTGTGTGGAGAGGGTACACTCCATGAGGTTTCTGGGCGTGCAGATATCTGATGACCTCTCCTGGACTGCAAATACTACAGCGGTGGTTAAAAAGGCCCCGCAGCGTCTCCACTTTCTGAGAGTGCTCAGGAGGAACAACCTGGAGGAGAGGCTGCTGGTGACATTTTACAGAGCCACCATAGAGAGCATCCTAACGTACGGCATAACAACATGGTATGCAGGGTGCTCAGCTGCAGACAGGAAAGTACTGCAGAGGGTCATCAACACAGCCCAGAAGATCACTGGCTGCTCTCTGCCCAGCCTGGAGGTCACTGCAAACTCTCGGTACCTCAGCAGAGCTGGCAATATCATCAAGGACCACTCTCACCCCAGCAACCAACTGTTTGAACTATTACCGTCAGGCCGACGGTACAGGTCACATAAAACCAGGACAAACAGATTCAGGGATAGCTTCTTTCCCAGAGCTATCACCGTAGTAAATAAGCACAAAAACAATTGAACCTATTCCATACCGTCACTGTCATTATATTATGCTGCTATTCATACTGTCATTATATTAATGCTGCTATCCTGTATATATTGTACATACTATTGTTTGAGTACTTACGATTGTTTTTTTTTGTACTTTTTATATTTTACATTTATATTTATTATTGAAACTTGCACCAAGGGAGTGGCACTCCAATTTC
Source organism: Rhamphochromis longiceps (assembly GCF_057381845.1). NCBI lineage: Eukaryota > Metazoa > Chordata > Actinopteri > Cichliformes > Cichlidae > Rhamphochromis > Rhamphochromis longiceps. Next base: position 23,980,722 of record NC_140566.1, on the reverse strand, counting down.
GTTGTCAGAATCAGAATCAGAATGGGTTTATTGCCAGATGCTGAGGTTTACAACATTAGGAAATTGCTGCGGTGCTTCAGTGCAGACAATAAGAATTAAAGTGCTATGTAGAAAGAAAGATATGTGCATGAGATATACATGAGATATATACATGAGAATAAGAATTATGAGTGCTACGTAGAAAGATATATACATGAGTGCAGGTGGTGATCAGTGCCAAACATGAAATGATGCAGTTACACAGCGTAGGGTCATATGTTAGTGGCGGGGACAATCATGTGGTTATTGTTCATGTGTCCAACAGCAGAGGGGAAGAAACTGTTCTTGTGGCGAGAGGTTCTGGTGCGAATGGACCGGAGCCTCCTGCCTGAGGGGAGCAGGTCAAACAGACTGTGTCCAGGGTGAGAAGGGTCAGCTGAGATCCGGGCTGCACGCCGCAGTGTCCTGGAGGTGTACAGGTCCTGCAGAGATGGGAGTCTGCAGCCAATCACCTTCTCAGCAGAGCGCACAACACGCTGCAGTCTCTGTTTGTCCCTGATAGTGGCTCCAGCGTACCACACGGTGATGGAGGAGGTGAGGATGGACTCGATGATTGCAGTGTAGAATTGCATCATCGTCCGTGTTGGCAGGTTGAATTTCTTCAGCTGCCTCAGGAAGTACATCCTCTGCTGGGCTTTCTTGATGACGGAGGTGATGGTGGGCTCCCACTTCAGGTCCTGGGTGATGGTGGTACCCAGGAAGCGGAATGAGTCCACAGAGGTGATGGGGGTGTCAGTCAGGATGATGGGGGGGAGTGGGGCTGTGTGCTTCCTGAAGTCCACAATAATCTCCACTGTCTTCTGGGCATTCAGCACCAGGTTGTTGTGGCTGCACCAAGACACCAGACGTTCAACCTCTCTCCTGTAGGCAGACTCGTCCCCGTCCGAGATGAGCCCAATGACGGTGGTGTCATCTGTGAACTTGATTAGCTTGACAGACTGGTGGGTGGAGGTGCAGCAGTTGGTGTACAGGGAGAAGAGCAGAGGAGAAAGAACACAGCCCTGAGGGGAGCCGGTGCTGATGGTCCGGGAGTCCGAGACATTCTTTCCCAGCCTCACGTGCTGCTTCCTGTCCGTCAGGAAGTCAGTGATCCACCGGCAGATGGGATCAGGCACATTCATCTGGGAAAGCTTGTCTCGGAGATGGTCTGGAAGGATGGTGTTGAAGGCAGAGCTGAAGTCCACAAACAGGATCCTGGCGTAGGTTCCTGGGGAGTCCAGATGCTGCAGGATGAAGTGTAGGGCCATGTTGATGGCGTCGTCTACAGACCTGTTGGCTCTATATGCAAACTGCAGGGGGTCCAGGAGGGGGGCCGTGAGGGTCTTGAGATGGGAGAGAACTAGGCGCTCAAATGACTTCATGACCACAGATGTCAGAGCCACGGGTCTGTAGTCATTTAGTCCAGTGATCCTAGGTTTCTTGGGGACAGGGATTATGGTAGAGGACTTGAAGCAGGCAGGCACATGACATGCCTGCAGTGAGGAGTTGAAGATGCCAGAAAACACTGGGGCCAGCTCGTTTGCACAGTGTCTGAGGGTGGCAGGAGACACACCGTCTGGGCCGGGAGCTTTCCGAGCATTCAGACTCCTAAACTGCTTCCTCACATCTGCTTCATGAATATGAAGAGTTGTGGTCGGAGGAGGTGGTGTGAAATCCTCTTTTGTGTGGGGTGAGGGGGCGGGTGTTGCAGGTGAACAGTTTGAAGGTGGTGATGGCTCTATGGAGGGGGGGGAGGTGGGGGAATGAGTGTCCAAAGTGCCTCTATTGTTGGGGTCGTTGGAGGTGTGAAGGCTGCCTGATGGCTCGTCAAAACAGCAGTAGAAGTTGTTAAGGGTGTTGGCTAAGAGCAAGTCATCAGTGGAGTGGGGGGTTTTAGGCTTGTAGTTTGTAATATTCCTAAAACCTTTCCACACAGAGGCCGAGTCATTCTCTGAGATCTGCTGCTGCATCTTCTCAGAGTGCTGATGTTTGGCAATGTCCACTTCTTTAGTGAACCTGTACTTGGCCTCTCTGTAGCAGTCCCTGTCTCCTGTAGCAGTCCCTGTCTCCTTTATTGTCATTGTACTCTGTACAATGACAATAAAGGCTATTCTATTCTATTCTATTCTATGTTAAGATTGTAGGAAAGATAATCATGACAGAATGCACCGTAGGCTGCAGAGCTTAATGATATGTCAAATGTGTCAGGCACCCAAAAATTCCAAGTATCAGAATCCTTGATGGGCAAATTCAGTTCAAGGGTGCAACAATTAAAACAAGGAAAATCGATCACTCTTTCATCAAACTTTGGTATTAATGGGCAACCTTTTGTTTCCAGTGAGTTACTCTGTTTAAAATTCACTAAGCTTGTGACCTTTCAAGTTAAATGCTTAATTCAAAATGAACTCTCCTGGACTGAAAAACTGTTTGAACACCAAACATCATATTACAGCAACATACAGCATCTGTTTTAATGCTAATCTGCCTACAAGGCATGTATTATATAGAGTTCATAAGCAATATGACAACATGGGGGATGAACTCAAGTGCTACGCCTTCACTGTCCGTGTATATAATATGAAATCCTAAAGGAGAAATATTTGGCCAGCCTGCTAACCTTTAGCTAGAGATGTTTTGAATGTGAACCAGTGAAGATATTAGGAAAATAGAAGTCAAACAGTCTCACTGGTGCATTTCTCCTAATCCTAAAATTCCATCACACAACTCCTTTCAAAGAATTTACATAAGCAAAGTCCAAGATTTGGACTAAGCTCTTTTAGCTTATCCAGTACCCTTATCCTCTAAAGTCACCCACTTTAGACAAACGTTGCCAGGCGTGTATCAGGAGACAAAACTGCTCTTGATCTAGGAGTCAGAAGGGCTGGGGGTATTCTATCTGACCCAGCCTTGTAAAGTCTGCTGATTGTTCCAGCAGCTTTAAGTCAGCATGGCACTGCCCCCTGGGAGGTGACACATACAGTCTTCCTCAAAGGCCACAAACAGGTGAGGAGACTTTATTTGGCTCTGGCCAGAGGGTGTCTGTCTTCTAACACGTAAGCAGCCACATGAGGACTCAGAGACTCTCGCTAAATATGCATGCTCACACACACACACACTCTAGCCTCTCTCTTGTTTCTCTTGCTTTCCTTTTTCAACGTGCACATACAAACACATGCACACCTGGAATGAGTCAAAGCTAAAGAGCAGCAAGAGGTATTTGGAAGGACAAACCTCCCCTAAGGCGTCTTGTTGTTATGGAAGCAAATGGACAGCTCAAAGCAAAAGGCTTGCACTCCTCACATTAAATCAGTTAAAATGTTTTATCTTGATGCAGAAAAACAAATTGTTGTAAACAACAATACACAACAGAAATATATATATATATATATATATATATATATATATATATATATATATATATATATATATATATATAATATAATATACTACCCTAGGGGAGATTGCCGCCCCTCCCTGAGCCAGGTTCTGTTGAGGGGTTTTTTTTTCTTAAAAAGGAGTTTTTCTTTCTCACTGTTGTCAAGTGCTTGCTCATAGGAAGCAGTTTGATTGTTGGGGTTTTCTCAGTATTATTGTTGGGTCATTATCTTCCAGTATAAAGCGTCTTGAGGCAACTGTTGTTGTGACTGGCGATGTATAAGTAAAACTGAATTGAATTGAAATTCAACTTCAAATTCAAATGTCTCTACTCTTCTGAACCATCTACAGTATGGGTCAAATGAATGGACCTTCAAACCTTGATTCAAACCAGTCTTCAAACTTGGATTTGATTTTTTTATTGTATTTTTTTATTAACCAAGCTGTAGTGGTGGGTTTGTCAAAATAACTTGACATGCTTAGATGCAAACATGACTTTCTAATGCATATCAAGTACTCTGATGAGAAAATAAAGCAACATCACACTTGGTCGCTGCACAGCGTTAATCGCTTAGTGGTATAACAAAGATCAGTATCAATCCAGGGCTTATACCACGTATGACTGCCTCCACAGTTTCCACTTCAGGATAGTGCTTCGTTAACCAACTTCCAACGTGGTGTTTCGCTACTGTTTCTTACCTTCTCCTGAATTGATTGTTGCTCTAGTGAAGACAGCAGCAGCGCATGCTCCTCCACCTAACCTTCTAGTGGACAACACAGGAGAGCCACGACTGCCTCCTCCGCCTCGCTGACTGCCAGTGAAAAGGAAAGTTTGGGTGGTTCTCTTGCCGAACCTCAAGTGCCATCAAGTTTTAAAAGCATAAAAAGTCCTTCATTTTCCTTTTCCAGCAGCTCTTTACAGCCACAGAACTTTACCATTTATGCAATTCACTTATCTAGCAATTACAAGCCCATTTCTATTGTCTGACATTTTATTGTATTGTATTTTTATTGCGTTTGTTTTTTTTTTCTTATCATGCACACAAATTTATTGCAGCCCTTTTGTAGACAGTCCAAGCAATTTTTTCTTCTATTTCTATCACCTTGATGTGCCAATCCATCACCTCAAACATTTTACACATGAAAAAATAACAAACACACGCGTAGACTTAAACTTTTGGCTTCGGCTGTGCTTTCACACACAAATTGTTACAGTGTTTCTCAAAGTTGCTCGAAATTAAGAAACAACTAATGTTTGTGGGGCCTCCAAATTGTTACACCACCACCTATATCAGAAATAATGTTGGCGAAAACTTTCATTTTATTACTTCACTGGAAAAGAGTAAGCAAAAACAAGAAAGAAAGAAAGAAAGAAAGAAAGAAAGAAAGAAAGAAAGAGAGAAACTGTAGCAGGGAAGAGTTCAAGTGTGTAGTCTCTCAAGAGAATCTTGAGAGTACCAACAAACTCTGGCAGACGGTTTGCAGGCAGTGTGTGTTACCCCCTACTTGCTTGTGAAATACACGTGTAAATGAAACCAAAGAATAAAATAGTGAATAAATGCACCCTTATAAATGCTTATATGCATTTGAGCAGATCTTCAGGAGTAAAGGAAAACACAATTTACTGGTCCCACAAAAACATTCATATTAAAATTTGTCACAAAATATATTTTTCCCCAAACAAAATATTAAAAAAGTCATATGTGCAGAAAGACAGATGGCTGAGAAGTGTTCTTAGACTGCTGTTATGAGCCTTAAGAAAGAATTGGGAATTAATAAACTGGGTTTATTTGTCTATTTAAGTTGCTTTGAAAAAAAAAGAAAAAAAGAAAAACACTCAACCAGCACACACATGTAAACATCTCTCTCAAGCACATTGGTAGGCCTATAAATATTCTGACAACATTATACATATATGTGTGAAATGGGATCATCTAAGAGGATGTTACACCACTGAACATATATCGAGGGTGTCCATCTCATACTCAATCATATCCTCAAGACCAGATGCTACGACTCAATTTAAGGCATCTGTGTACTGTGCAGACTGCTTTATAATGTGCTAAAGATTGTCACGGTCCATATACACAATTACAAAATATTTTGACAAAATTAGTCAGAATTCTGCTGTGACAGCTGGACACAAAAGGTAAAGTTTTAGAGAGACTCAAGTGATTAATTATAGTTAATCCTGAGGAAACATTTGCAGTTTTTCTGTTTAAAAGTGCAATCTTAGATTGCTTTAATGAGGCTTGGGATTAAAGTGGGTATTAATAAATTGCTGTTAATTAGTTTATCTAAGCTGCACTAACAAAACTCAGATCCACACACACACACACACACACACGCATCTTTGCTGACTCAGTGGAAATGTGACACACTTGCGAGAATCTGATCAATGCAACCTATAACTAATGGAATTAGGCTCCTGATAGGAATCTAATGGATGCTCACTTAAGCAATTTACTTACACATTCTATTGCATGGTGTTCCTGTAAAAGCATCACTTTAACAGGAAATACCACTTATGGATTCCTCTACCAATGTTCCCACATCTCAGCATACAAACATCAAGTCTGTGAGAGTGGAGGTGAATTGAATAACCTTCCTGTAGAAATCAAATCAAAAATCTGCAGTCGACTACAATGTTCTAAGATTTTGATTTTTTTCTGTATTAAAAAATATTACTTATACAGAATTTAAGTGTTATCCACTTCGTTTTGCATCATCTGCAGTTCATCCATTTCATAAAGCATCCATCCATTCACATTCAGGAAGACATTGAGGTGTTCACAGGCCAGCCAAATCATATATTTCTCCAACATGTCCTGGACCCCATCTTCACTGGGGTCTCTTCCTAGTGGGACAAGCCCAAACTACCTCAGCTGGCTCCTTTTGATGGGGAGCAGTTATATTGTTTTCTGAGTCCTTCCTAAACAGGATTGCGTCTGTGACACTGAACAGATAGTGGTCTGAAAAACAACAGCTTAATCAGTGGAAGAGGTAACTTGAATAAATCATTAATCCCTTAGAACTAAGTTTCATGATGACATGACATCAAAAGTCCCAAACAACTTGTAATCTAGATAGCTTGGTGTAATACATACCTTTAACTTCAAACGTGATGTTTTCAGTCTCATTTTTTAGGATAAAAGGAATGAGATGCACTTCCATGAAAAGTTTAGGAACACTCAATTTCTTGATTTGTATTGCAGGATGTAGGCTTGTAATATAGGAAGTAACTGAGGTAATTTATATTTTACTTGACTATAAATTTCTATGATCCATAAAACCAACACTACAAACGAGAGTGTTATAGATAGCTCTTCTTCACACAAACCGTGTCTTGTTATCCACAAAGTCTTGGGAAGGATGAAACCTCATTAAAGGGACAAGAGTTGCATAAGACGGCACAGAGAAGCTTTCTTAAAGCCAGACTTTGAAGTTGAAGTGCAGAGAAACACACACACACACACACCCTCACACACAACTTTTCAAAATGCTTGCATATGGGAACACCACACAATCAAACACAACAGAAGCCACAAAAGCTCACACAGAGCAGATTGCCACACAACACCGGCTAAACAACAGCTAAATAAATGCAGCTGCCCGAGTGTCTTGGGAGCAGTGAAACAAGCTCAGCTCCTAAGAAAAAAGTGGACTGGGAAAGGGAGGGACTTACAGAGATAGAAGAGGAGGCAAAAGACAGCCTAGAATAAATGACTCGACTTCAAAACCTCTCACATCTTTCATATCCCTGCAGACATTTCACCAACCCACCCACCCAACCAAACAACCAACCAAGTGAACAAAGGCATTGTGCTTCTCACAGAGGCTGTTCATTAACAGCTTGGTTCTGTGTTTGTGACACCCCCAACTTCAAAGACTCATCAGATTCCTCCCACCACCAATGAAAAAGAAAATAAGCCTTTGTTAAAGGAGAAGGACAGCTTAGCATCATCAGGAAGCTACATTTTGGAGTAACAAGATGACTGGCTGTGGTAATCCTTTAACACAGACATAGCATTTGATGAAACATTGATTTCAAAGAAAGAATATCAGTTGTTGGAAGCCTTATCTATCAGACCACCCAACCTTAATTCATAAAATGTCAAATCGATATGCATGCAAAACAACAAAACAAAACACTACACCGGTGTTACTGAATACTAACTGAGCCATTCTTAAAGGCCACATGAGCTATGCAACATAAATCAGATAAATGATGAGATTAAAGAGAACAATGAAATAGACACTTGTAAAACTGATTAAAGAAAACACACTGACAGGCAGACTGATAGATATTGTATTTAGATGGGCAGAGAGCCAGACTGACAGGCAAAGGATTATTCAGGACTACACTCCAAACGTCTTGCAAAATGTTTCATTTGACTTTGGGAGGATAAACAGCACTCCCTGCTGGAGACTGTTCTGGTCAGGTGTTGAGGGAACGGTTATAGTCCATTGTAGACAGCTTGGACCACAGGTGGCAAAATAAATAAGAGTGTCAGGCAGCCCAAAATGGCCACTCACAGTTGAAGAGAATGACAACTTCATTTGTCATCTAGAGACAAAGAGTAATGACCTCGTCTTTGAGTCTGTCTTCATTAACCTGAGGTAACCTGCATATGGGAAAAGTGTGTGTGGTGGGGAGTGGAGGGATCAAAATAAACGTGTCATTCTTAAAAATATACGCAATGTAGCAGCTGCCATAATTGGACTACTCCTAGACTGGATGCTCACAAAACCCTAAGAGGGTCAAATCTATCAAACAAAATCTGGAAATCATTTATTTAGTGAATGCTCCATCAAGGTTAATCTACAGCAAGTAATTACATAGTTTAGGTCAAATTTTAGACATACATGTGAATACTCAGTAGTCATTACTGCATTCATTGCATGAATGCCCACATTGGAGAAACCACACTTATTTTCAGACTTCATCCAGCCATGATTTTGATCTCCATTGCACACTGGTTCGACTTCACAACTGCAACTTAAATAACACAAAAAAAGCTTTCAGGCCACTCTTCTGTGAAATCATCAGAAGACAGAAGCCCTCTCTACTTTTAAGATCCGGCTTAAAACTTTCCTTTTGATAGAGCTCATAGTTACGGCTGGATCAGGTGACCCTGAATCCTCCCTTAGTTACACTGCAATAAGCTTAGTGTGCTGGAGGCTTCACACAATGCACTGACTGTTTCTTCTTCTCCCATCTCGTTTCACTTGCTATGTGTTTATAAATCACTCTGAATTTAATCATGATTTATTACTTATATCTGGCTCTCTTCCACAGTGTGTCATTTGTCCTTTCTTCTTCCCCTCACCCCAACAATCTGCCACAACAGATCAATGCCCCACCCCCAGAGAAAATTGTGTGGGGTGTCTCTTCCTGTCAAAAGGGAGATTTTCCTTCCCACTGTTGCCAAGTGCTTGCTCTTAAGAGACTGCTCGATTGTTGGGGTTCTCTCTGTAATATTATTGGGTCTTTACATTACAATATAAAGCATCTTGAGGTGACTGTTGCTGTGATTTGGTGCTATATAAATACAACTGAATTTTATTTCATTGAATTCAAAATTTCTATGTGTCTGAACTAAAGCTGCTTGAGGAATTGTCAAATGGGCAATGACCTAAGTCAATCAAGCTCACAAGTACAATGAATTCTTCAAAGAATTTAAAAAAATGTATTTGTTTTTTTTATTAGGTCAAGGCTCTCAGTCTCTGCACATACTTATTTGCAGATTTCCTTAAGAATAAGCTTCTTAAAAAATTAAGACAAGCACATCTTGATCTGATTTTGTTAAAAACAAATTGCTAATAATATGTTCTAATTACAGTTACTCATCTTCATCAAGGCAATTTTTATGCAAATTGTCAAAGACAAGATGTGTGTTTGTGTATGTGTAGATGTTTATATTGTGTCAGTCATCAGAGAATTGGAATCTGTCAGGAGTGTAAATCTGTTTAGGTGTATTAGAGCATATTTTCTATATCAATGACAGGCAAGCTTTTGAAATATGGTTTTAGCTAATTGGGTGTTTTGAAACGATGCAGATGAAAGAGGAAAGGAAAGGATTTCTGATGACATGGGGATTCACCGAAGAGGGAGAGAGCATGTGTATTGTCTCAAAAATAGAGCCTTAAGCTACATGCTTGTTGTGTAGACAGAATAGACTTCCTGTCAGGAAGCATTTTTTCCAGATCTATACTGCTTGCCTCCATTACCCTTTACTTATACAATAAATAGTAAATCCATTCTCCACTGTTAGCAGTTCTCAAAGTTCAAAAAGACGTCAGGTTTGACTTTGAGAAATCTTCGTACATTGATAAAAAATACTTCTACAATTTGAACTTATTACATCACCATTATCTGAAAAGACACATTGACTGCTGAAGATATGGATAGAGAAGTTTTAGCTTATATTATTACATTGTTGGTTGGTAGATAGAGATTTTAGGGGATGTTTGCATCAGGATCAATCCAATTTATGGTTAACATTCATTCAAACAACACTTACTGCAAGCTATAACTTAACATAGATTGGTAGACTTTTTTGGTAATTACATGGCTTTCTTAATGTAATTTTAAAAGATATGGAATGTTAATGGACCATATGAAGCTGTAGAAGTCTTCAATCAACACTGCATTAACAATTAATGGAATACTGTTCTTGGCCATAGCCGGTTAGCCAGATTTGATTTGATTTTCTCAGATTATACCACATTAGCTTTCTCTTTAACAAAGATTGCTAATCTGTTGATTATTTTCTGGAAAGTAAAATATGCAGAGGTTCATTTTGCCTTCATTTTATCAATCAAATCTAACTATTCCACCCATGTGGATTTCTCCTTTATAAGTGACCAGTCTTCTAAAGTAGCTAAATGGAAAAGCTGAGAGGCATATCATTTGTTTGAATGGACATAGACACTTATCTTCTCAAGGGTATATCCGTCAACTCAGCATAATCCAGCTCTGAACTTTAAGATGCATTATGAACCTCATAAGCCTATTGAAAGATAATCTGTCAGCCAGACAGGTAAAGAATAAATATGGTGATCAAATGTGGGATGTTTATTCTGCATATAATTGAATAAATCAAGAGGTGTCTACTCATAGAGTTTGTTTCCAAAAGTTCTTTCTTTTGAAAAGACATTTCCTTTCTTTTTTCCTGGCTTTTTTTTTAACATTACTTTTTTATCTGCCTAATCAATCTATCCCTTGGGTAGATGTTGTGCAAATATATGCATTGACAATGAGCAAGGCCATAGTCCACCCCTGTCTCCACTTCCTTAACAGCATATTCAATTCAGGGTCACTGGCAACTGGAGTCTATTCCAGGATATAGTCTGGTTATTTCAGTAAGACTTCCCTATGATAATTGGTCTTTAACAGGTCAGAGAGTTTACCACTTTCCTCCAGACTTAGATATGTCTGCAACTATTGGAAGGATGGCCATGACATTTAGATATTGACAGATTAAATGTTTTGCCTAACTGTGAAGTATCTACACGTCACTGAATAAATAGGTTCTGTCTACAACAGAAATTCATCAATCCCTAAGGGAAAAGTCGAAAGATGTTTTTTTTTTTTTTTGGTTTTTTTTGCTTATTAGTTTCTTTTTTTAATACCATCCAACACAAGATTGTAAGATTTTATTTTCTATTAAATTCTTTATGGATGTTTTTGAAATTATTTCTCCAGCCAAGTATTGTTTAATACTTGAAAAGGGTATTAGAAAATTGTAAATTGCAAATATAAGAATTAGCAATTTAAAATGTGTAAAATGTATTTGGTATTACCATCTTTTTGTCCACTAAAGACTTTTTATGGAAATGAAATATATAACTTGAATGCAACAAGTGTCAAGCATCAGTAGAGCAATCTAATCACATGTTGCTCTCTTTCGGCTGCAGCAGATGGCCCAATAAATTAGTGGTTGAATTGTCAGCTCTCACTGGGAAGCACTCTTTTTAATATTTTGTGTTGGGTAAGACAAATGCCTTTTGACTATGAACCATCATCTGGATAATCTGAGAAAAAATAAATAAATTGACGAGAAAGAAAAAAAAATGTACCAGCACTATACAAAACAGGTGTGGGGTCAACATATTTCTATTTAAGAGTATAAGTGAGTGCTGTATGCTGTTTGTTTAGATACAAAACAAGGATTTGGATTTCAGTGTACCAGTATTTTATATTAATGTATAGCTTTACTACTAAAATATTATTAATTTTCAATGGAATTGAAATTGATCCTGAGACTTTCTGATGTACATGGAGCAACATGTCGGAGCAACATGTCAAAGCTCCAAACTGCAGGTCACCACCTTACATGGTAAGAATTTCTCTTTGTCCCTCCCACATGAACAAAGGATTTAAAGAAATGTTTTTTTTTATATATCAAAAACAGAAGCCACAGCAGGGCACCAAACCCTAACAAAGATCATTGAATTCTCACATCTCTTCAGGGTTTCATCTGTTTGCTTCAGGATGATGTCTGTCAGTCACCTAAAATATGCAAAGAGACCCTCTTATGAAAGTTTCTTGCTGTAGGTTTCAAAAGTTAATTCTGGAATGGAGTTTAATGCAGTTGCATTACAAAAGACAAAAAGTAAGAGCTCTTTTTTTCCCTTTTTGTTCTGTTTTTTTACTCTGGATGTTAAGAATTGCTCTGGGGAAGAGTTTGTTTGTAGCTGAAAGATGACTGAGAATGCATTCACTTAATGAGCAACAAAATGGATTCTTGTCAGGAGAAATTTTCAAGTTACAGATGTGCATTTGTGAGCGTGTGAATAAGGATTTAGCACTGCACAGTCTATTCCTGGTTATTGTGAGTGAATGCTTGGGACATAAATTTCTAATAATACATTTATTAAATGTGCATATATTGAATCAGCCTTTTTTGGATCATGTTTTGCTGTCAATTTTGGCTCTGACCAGAACTACAAAGGAAAATATTTTGCTTGTTCCAACCTTTTTTATGTTAATACCAAACATAGACTTACCTTAATATTAAACAGCTGTAAATACTGTGTTACAAAACTCTAAACTCTATGTGCGTATATTTCTTTGAAGCTTTGATCTTCTATGTAAGTTATGAAAGCAGCAGAAATGGCAGTGTTGATGAATAATGAATAGAACCTGTTGTGATGATGCAAAATGTTAATACAGCTCCAGAGGGTAGGTCCTTTTTATGTTTTCTGTTGTAGTTATTTGAATGCAAAGTGTAATTGTTAATGTGAACTCACAGCTTGATACATATTTTATTATAATTTTAATATTAAATTTAGCGCAACATATTATAAACTTCTGGTATGCATTTTTACATTTTCTTCATCTTTCAGTTTTGTCCCTTATGGACAATTCTGAATGCAATTATGGGGTGTATGTTCCGCAACATTTTCCCTAAATTTAACCAAGTACTTTTCTATCCTTAAACTTAATTAGCAAATAAAAGCAAAAGTAAAAATCAGGACTTAAACAACAGAAATCGCCTTTAAAACAGGAAGCACATCAGAGTCTTCTGACTTCACCAACACCACCTCCTAGTTCACCTGTGCAGCTCTTTAAGGCTATTATCTCTAGATGTATACGTGTCAATATAATTTACATAACTAATAATACCATTACAGTATTATGATGATTAATGTATTGAGGCACAGAAACCAAGCAATTTCATTACATGACCCTCATATTTGTGGATATTAATATATTTTACTAGTTAAGACAGAAATACAATTTTTTTAAAAAGGAAAATATAAATTTGCCTTTTAATTGGTACTTTGATAGCCATGTTCTGCTTCAAAATTATAATCCAAATAAAGATTGTTTCACTTTTGTAAAAGATTGTGTGTCCTATGCTGCTTTAAGTTAGTTATCCTTCTCTCACCTTTGTGTTTGGAATATCTTGATGGCTCAGTTTGTCATTTACACAAGTGATCATCTGCCTTTTATGACATTTTAGAGTTATATATTTGTTCTGTCTCTTATATTAATTGATCTTTAGATTTTTCTGTTCTGTGATGCACCATCATTGATTTGTGTAGGAAACTAAACCAACCTCTAGCATCTATAAAGATGATTATTAATCTTACTTTGTGACTTCTTTTTGATATTGTATTTTAACTAAAGTAGTTTCTAAAATTCACAAAGAGGCTGACATTTGTTTTTATTCCCCACTGACAGCTCACAAAGAAATAAACAACAGAACTGCAAAGACAAAAGGACTTCAGATGAACGCTGTCTTATGTTTCAGATACTGGATTATAGATTTTTGTAGATCAAGGGTTTGTACACGTATTTGGTTTATTCTGTTGGTGACAGTCTTAGAAACAACACTGGTAATCTAAAATTCATTCTATTGTTTCCATCTTCCCAGGGTGTCTGTCTGTAAGAGGTGGCAAGTCTTTTCATCCTCTGTTATATAACTTGCTCATAACAGACAGGCATATTCAACAAAAAATATCTTGTGGTAGCCATCTCTGTCTACAGAGTCTTTTGATTACTCGATCATGAACAAACACACTGATCTATATAGCAGTTTGAGCCAGGCATGGCATTATATATCTTTACATCAGAGTTTGTGAGTTGTTTTTTTGTTTTCTGCATATATTCTTCCTACTATACATTGCAAATGTTTCTGTGGAAGGCCCTTGTGTGGCTCTCCAATCAGACAATAATGAATGGAGCAATTAGCTGTGATTATTAAGTGCTTTGTGAGCCGTCCCTCTGCTAATTTATTATGTGAGCATGTTCAATTTATCAGAGCCCCCCTAGTGGGAGATGACAATGACAGGCTGCCATATATACCAGTATCTTCTCATACACACATTGTCTATGTGCTCCGTGTTGAACTTGATATGGAGCAAAGGATTAGGCAAGGGTGCTAAATCAACATCTATTATTTGTCAGGACTGTGAGCGTGTTAAGAGAAAACAGAAGAACAGGGGCCTGTTCTTCGTACCGCGCTAAGTGAGTTAGCTGGATGAGATTGTTGACGATTTCGCGTGATCCTGGATCGTTCGGTTCCCCGAAGCCCATCCGGGACTTGCTGTCATAGCAACAGAGCCGTAAGCGTAAACCTGCTGGGGAGCAGGTTTACTTTATGTAAACAGGATTAGATTGCGGCCACGCAGGTATGTCCGCGTCATTCATACGAAAGCAACAGCGATATTCCACCACTGTTTCACCATAAATAAATAACATCAATGTAACTAAAGATAATGCAGCACTTGATCCTTTTATTGATTTCACACAGATACATACAGGTCATTCCCTAAAAAAGGGAAATGTACTATTAACATTCTATTACATGTATGTGATTATTACAGATGTAATTCATATTTCAGAGTAGTAATTGTAAATTACTTCGTGTAATCAAGATGAGAGACCACGGCTATAAAAGCGAAGGTGGATTTGGGAAGTCTGTCGCAGTCATATCCTGTCCGTTTACGCGAGCAACCCATTGCGGAAGGTGCAAGATTGATAAGGAGAGTCCTCAGAATTCAGCGTATATTGCGGGACAGACAGGATCCTTTAGCTCAGCGCGACAGTGTGCTCATAGAGAGATATCGATTTTCCCGTGAGGGTATTATTCACTTAACCAACTTGTTGACGAGGGGGTGCAGGACCACCACCTGTCTTTTTTTTTGCTCTGCCCTTTTCTTGGTTGCTGTTATGAACAAACAAACAGATTATTCCAGGGTCTCTTTCCAAGAGACGACAAGCAATATAAGTGATAAATGTTACCATTCTGTAGAATATTCTTATATTTCACTTTTACTTGTTCCCATGTTCTAGTGGGTCCTGTTGTGGCTCTAATGTGAAAGGGGATATAATATAACATATTATAATATAATATAATGTAATATAATATTGGATAATATGGTGTGATATGATAAATCTACCCTACCGCCTACTGGTGTTGGCCAGAGGGGCCGATGGCGCAATATGGCAGCCTGGCTTCTGTCAGTCTGCCCCAGGGCAGCTGTGGCTACAACCGTAGCTGCCTCCACCAGTGTGTGAATGTGAGAGTGAATGAATAGTGGCATTGTAAAGCGCTTTGGGTGCCTTGAAAAGCGCTATATAAATCCACTCCATTATTATTGTTATTATTGAATTACTTACGAGTTTGATTTGTCAGCAACTTTCTGCCAGCCCTCTCTCCTTGCTTTTGCAGCCTTTGCAGTGTTCCCTTGCGTTTTAATTAAACTCTGAAACTCCTGAAATCCCTCACTCAAGAGTTCTTGCTCTGCTGCCGAAAAATACCGAGCGCGCTCCTTCGACATTTTCGCCGACCAATCAAAGGGTTGCCGATCAATGTTTCTACTATCGATGCGTAGCCCCTGTTGGGCCACCCAGTGATCTCACATTACTTCATCCAGCTATACTAATCGTCAACAACAGGTGTGTTCGGGGAACCGGAATAGCGAGCTCAGAGTTAGCGCGATGATTTGGTCTTGGATGTTTCATTTGATCTTGGATGTAGTAAGCGACGTACGAAGCACAGGGCCCAGGGCACAGAATGTACCCAGTAAAGCACACACCATCACATCACAGGTGTGATATTAAACTGGACAAAAAAAAAACAAAAAAAAACATGTAGACCAGTGTTTCTGCCAAATGCGCTTTGTGGATGGGGAAGTAGCTGTTGTACCACCCAATAAAATATATTATTGATTCAGTCATACCTTGTCCATTGTGTACACGGTTCATTACATTACTCAAACAGTCAATTACAGCTTTGCTGTTGCTCTGTACAGTTCATGTTGCTGCTGCAGATCCCGTGAGTGTCAAGGTCGTTTTCACCCGAGCTGTGACCCAGAAGGGCTGGCTGTCCCGGAGGATAGATGGATGTTTGTTTTGGAGAGCCTGTTGTGTTTGATTGGAATAGGAGGCAAAGAAGAGATAAGGGGTCACCTCAATGCATCAACATTGCTGTCCTTTTTTAGCACTACACCTGCTCCTTCAAAATTCACTATAATCCCATGTGATATCAGGTTGGGTGACCAGAGAAGAAATAAAGGGTTTAAGATTTGATGAAACAGATTTAAGTAAAGTAAACCTTGTGGTGGTAAGGCAAGTGATCCAGACTTGGCAATCTGTCAAGATTAGTTCTGTGGCAGAGCAAACTACTCACTCTAAAAACTCTCTACCTTGTCAGGCACATCGATCGCATTCATGCCCCTTCCAGAACTTTCAAACTGACATTTTGTTATTTTAAATGTCAAAGCATTCTCTGAATTAGCCGCACACTATTCATAAAGGAAATCAATTGTGGATGTCACAAATTTCTGATCTGTTCCACAAGACAATGAACTTGGAGCTGGGTTGGGCTGTTGAGCACTACATGCTTAGATCTGCTGTGGCTTTTAAAGAAACATGAGTGTAGTAAAGAAATTCAGCACATTAGCACATGGCATGACTGTTCCATCAGCCCTGGTGGTAATTCAATTTCTTGTTAAAAACAGGTCAGCGTGACTACATCTGAGCTTTTCTGGGAAATGTACAGAAGCAAAACAACGGAAAAAAACCTTGTACTCCTTTTTATCCTCAGTATCTGTTGCTGAATGTTCACTGAATGAGAGAAATTTGGAAGTGAGAGCCAAGCCGTGTGGGCCAGACTTGAAATCCTTAAATGAAATTCTTGGATATACAGGAGAATAGAATTCAAGATTATAATTTTTATATCTCGCATACAAGTTTGGCACCTTAAAACGGTCAAGTATAACAGTGTGAGCATTTGTTATGTGGGAAGAGCTATCCATGATTTTTACTGGCTTAAATGTCCATTTCCACTCCCAACTGTTACTGAGCTGGTATGAGTCAGAGAATGCATTCAATTACCAGGATGCCTGGAATTAATACTGATATACTAAATGGTTTAAGCATAGAATATATGTGTGTAACAGCAATTTTACAAATAAAATACACAATTTACATCATCTTTGGTTGTTATTGACTGGTACTTGGTATAGCTGAGAAAGCGTTTATGACTCTTTTTTTTTCACAGCATCATACAAGAATGAAATGGATTTCAAACTTAAAAAAAAAAAAAGTCCACTGCAACAGTCCACAGTAACAGGACATAGCTTTAAACAAAAAACACTTTTGCACAGCATTGCATTTCCCTTAACTCTAATAGATGAACAAAGACACAACATTGATGCAAAACTTGAAGAGAAAACTCTCTATTTTGTGTCTCCTGGAAAATTGCCAAACTTTTCTCAAGTCTGTTCGCAATGAAAAGCAGTTCAAATGCATGTCTCCACAACAAAGCCCTCCGAAGGACTATGCATTTTGATCTCCTTTTTCACATATGTTGGAAAGCTGATGTTTTTATCTTGTAAATAAAATGTAAGTGGGTGCATATGTACTGATTTAATGCTTCTGCATGCAAATGAACATTCGATAAATTGTTTAACGAAAGACAGCAGCAATAGATTGCCTGACATGACAACACTTTTTTATAGAGGTATGAGAACTTTCCTTTGTACTTGAGTACAAGTCCAAATCCCATTTACATTTTTCTTGATCCACTTCAAAGGGGGATTTTACTTTGATGAGTCTTAAGGAGTTAAAGTTCTTGAAGTTAACTGTGATAATCTGACTTTTCCTTTGGTTGGTATTGGAAAATATTAATAATGTATCTCAAAGCATCATCTTTATTGCGTCTGAAGAATTTACATATATATTGGATCATCATCAGATTATCGTCACAGCATCCATCACAGCATTTGAAATTCATGAGGAAAATGTTACAAAGTTTCCTGCGAATCACATGACATCAATTAAGGAATATTAGCTTACTATTAACTTCATATCAAATATAAATTCACTTGTCGGTTTGATTCCGCTCCTCATTAAAGACAATGATGATGTGTCAAAGTTATACTCAACATTTATGAAAGGAAGTCTTGTTTGGTCATATTTCTTTTCACAGGCTTTCAATGGAATAATTCCTTCTGTTGTGAAGAAGTGATTATTTACACTTATTTTTCTCAGTGGATGAGAGATGAAAGACAAAATGCAAAGTCTTAGTCGTAACCTTGACCAGCCAAGTTTAACAAAGTGTGTTTTAGGTAACCACAGCTAGCATTCATATGTTTTACTCCATCTACATTAAATAAACACAAATTTCCCAAACTTACATGTGAAATTTAGGCAACAGAAGTAAGACAACAATTAAGTTGGATTTTAGTTAGGGCATGCCTTCATTAATAAGTGTTCCATCCATCACACTCACATAAAGCATTGCTACATGTGATAAGGCAAATCTGCAATCCTACAATCTTCTATCAGCAGCATAAGTATTATTGATAATCTGGTGACCTGTGATGTCTGTATTATATCCTATATTTTGTATTTTTTATATTCCCATGTAATGAAGACAAGGTGCAGAGACAGTGCACCAGGCTGGTATTATCCATCAGTGGTGGTGCTGAATGCTGACAGGCTGTCACTATCGGTCACACTCTAAGCCTATTGGTTATCAGCAATCAATGCACCTGAAGCTGTGAGTGCTCTCTATAGTGCTGGAACCACACACAACCTTTTCTTTTTCTTTTTTTTCTTATATTGTTCTTCAGAACGAGTTTGAAGTGGCTTTGCTGTATGCTTCCTTAGCGATAAGCATGGTTGACTCAATAATAGACTGTTTTTTTTTTCTTATGGATACGATGGGAAATGACAGGATATGACATGGCAGGATAGATTTTTTTACCAGTGCAGTGAGTGCACTGGTCAGGTACTGCACGAGTCATAAAATCTGTCAAAGAAGTTTTAGTGGAAATGTATACTGGAGGAAAACAGCAATGCAATATAAATTTTACTAATTTTAAATGTTTGGGGGTCTCTTGCAGGTTTTGTAAAACGTAAAAGCAAATCAGTCTGTGCTTTAGATTTCATTCAGCTTTGATCTTCATATGTCTGATACCTAAATGACACTTCAAAGACCATACAGATAGCGGCACGCATAATGCAACCAAATGCAAGTCTCTATTTTGACTCTTTCGCAAACTTTCTTCTTTCCCCTCACTCACCACCCAAGGTTTACTGTACCAGCAGTGTGACAAACTGTCAGCAAACATCAAATCCACTGTGTGATGCTGTGCGGTGTCAACAACACCGAAAGCTTTACTTGACCACAATATGTCAACCATGACGGAGGGACATCAAATAGCACAGCGGCTGCCACATTCATCACATAAACCTGCACACAAAGACAACTGCTCCAGCCCTCCTCTCTTCCACCCACCACTGTCCTCTCACCTTAGTCGATGTTTTCCCTTTCTGCATGTCTGACACTGCAGTGTATGTGTGTACGTAGCCAAGCATACGCACATGCAAGTACACTGGCAACAATGCTAGATTTCAACATGCCCCTGCCAGTTTTGGTATCATGCACAGTAACAAAATACTCACATCACCCCATGTGCGCTTTGTCAGTTCCTGCAAATGACAGCAGCCATTGTGTGCTATTGTATGAATCTCCTCTCAAATGTCAGAAGGATTGTGGCTCTCCTACACTGAGTTAAGTACCCATGGGTGGAAGAAAAGGACCTTTAATCTCTGTTGCTTTGGAGACATGCAACAATTTCCCATTCAAAATCTAGAAACTGTATAATTGAGAAATTTGATTTCCTACATACAGTATTTTATTTTATTTTATTTGAAAATGTTTTATTTCAATATTGTCTTAACTGTTATCTGAACAAATTTAAAAAATGGAAACAGAATGCAGACATAAGAGTCCCTGCTGCTGTACAGAGGCCTGATTAAAATTGGATGCAAACTGCAAGGACAAAGGTTTACAACTCTCTTAGGAGTAACTGCTGAAGGACAGAGGGTTAATGTTACTAACAGACACTGTTAATCAAATCAGTAAAAGCTTAACTCACATCATTTGACATAATGGGGATGGTCTGCTCCACCTCTGACTTTTGAAATGGAAAATAATTAGACTTGTGGCGCTTATTATCCGTTAGGTGGGAAAGACCACTAGCAATACTCCCATATGTCCAATATCAATTAATGTTGGCATGCAGTAAAGAATGTTATTTTTCAGTTTTTTTGGTGGGTGATTAGATATCAAACATTTGAGGTATGTGAACTTGAACTAATTTGGTACATTAAAAAAATCTCGATCTTGACAATTTTGCATCCTCTTTGAGGTGAAGCATTTTCATCTGGCTACAGCTGACCTGTTCTGACACGGGGAGGTGTCTATCGAGGCATGAGGGGCTTGTTATTTCCCCAGCAGGCACCTCATTAGAGTCCATGTGACCTTTTACAATTGAACAGACCATTGGTCATGAAACGTTTTGAATACAGATATCCATTCCATTGACATTTTTACGAAAGAAAGGACATTTTGCCCCATTCTGAGAAAGTGCCTTCCGACCTGAGTGCTGGTTGAGGCTTGCACAGATCAGGTATATTGCATCTCTGGGCAAGTTTTAGATGGCAAATTATACTGCAGGACCACGACACTCAATGTTTCTTTTCATAAAAAAAAAGAACTGCATGAATTACATATATTTTGCTATATAAAAGAACCATTTTCTAATATTTCCACCTCTGCTAGCATGTCCTGTTCCTGTCCTTGGTAGACCAGCTATTTTGCATCTTGCATCTCATTAGCAAAAAAGCCACTGAGGCAAAAGTGACTCTGCAGGAGAGGTCTGTAGCTGACCTTCACACCTAAACCAAGTGCACAATTTGCATATCTTGGTCAAAGTTTTATTATCCATGTGCTATTCTTTGACGTATTCCATCTATTACCTATGGTAAACTTTTTTAATGATAGTTTGCAGTATGAATATTGAAGACTGCCAAATAAGCTGGGTAAAACATTTATGAAAGGGAGACAACTGCCGCCTAATAACTGATAAAGGAATAAGTGATATATCGCAATTTTTGGGCTAATATGATGTTGAATGTCCTGATCATCGATTTTTCAGCAGCGTCAGGGACATTTACACATTTACCTCTGTCCATAAACCAGACTGCACTACTTCTTGAACTTTAACTTCTCCACAGCTAAACTGCTGTTTATCTGCTATGATCTCATACACCATCACTCAGTTCACCTTGTGCTCAAAAAAGCTAATGGACTTACCCAGCCCAGTGATATAAAAGACTATAACAGCAATAAAATAGCTGTTTAATTTGCCCCCAGTCTAAGATCTCTGTGATATGGTGTGATGCACACATAATTGCAGGGATCGGGGACAGCCATCTAGATGGAAGAAAGATGCCCTTGGCTTAGTTGGTTGGTTGACAATAGTATCTTCATCGTTCTCTTATTATTTAAAGATTTTCTCCCTCGAGCATTAGCAATCATTTGATTCAGCAATAAATTAAAGTGCACTAAAGTTTTCTGATCACACACTTAACTCACTGGTTTGTTTCTGATGAAATCTTGGTGATCTAGGCTTGAGTACAAGTATTCGATTAAATATTACTCAAAGCACACATTTGCAGTTTGATCTGAGTGATCTAGGACAAATTCTTCGAGTTCTTACTTCACAGCTGCTCTATGTTTCATGACATTTGACTTAGTTGGTGATAGACAGACAAAGGGACAAACAACAGTGATCAGATAGCCCGAGTAATGTCGTCAGTGCTTGTTAGGTTACAGCTAGTCCTAAGGCTCTTCATTAGAGTATAGTGATCATCAGCTAGTGGAACAATTAATGGGTGATATGAAGCGAACAACTCACATTCTGTGTTAATATCTCTGGAAAGCAAAAGTATTTTGTAAAATTGGGCTTGAGTGTCAATTTGTGTTTATGCCAAGCCCGTTGCTGTGTCATTTCTTGCATTTATATGTAAATTTTCTGAATACTGTCACAGTGAAAAGTGCCTCTTTTTTTTAAGCAGAAACAGAACCAATATACTGTATGCCACCGTAGGATGAAAACAGATCAATATACCCAATGGTTTATTTTCAATTTCATGCTTTTCTGGTTCCATCAAAATGTGTCAGTGGGTGATAAATCCCAATCCTAACTATTGCAGTGTCAACAGGATTTGCTGACTGAATCCCGCTGTCATTCTCACATCATAAGCATACTCAGGACCCTTATTTATCCTACATGTGCTAATCAGGGTCAAGACTTATGCGTAAAGTGTGACAGACAGGGAAAGTCTTCTGGGTTCATTTTCATTCAAGGAGGCATGTTGATGACACAAGTAAGTGGGATGTGTAAAAAGGACGGTTTTTAATGGGTTGCTGTGTGTAAGAAAATGTTGTACTATTAACTATAATCATATGCATTTACATAGCCAACAAAACATGCCAACATATGGTACAGTTCACACCTACATATATTATTTGATATACTAGAAAGATTATTTTTGAGTGCCTGTTAGTGTAAAAGACAGATTTAGATGAAAGCAAGCTGATTCATTGCTTTCTGTTGCCTCAAATATGCATGTTTTAGGCAAAGAAGCACAACTAAGTTATTCACACCCCTGAGACATAAACAGACTTCAAAAGAGAAGCATGATTTGCTTGGCCATTTCTAACAGAGCCAAAAAAAGAAAAGACGACAGTTGCTCTTTGCAGATCAACAATGTATTTCTTTCAGCATATTTCCATATAGAGATGTGGACTGCATTAAAAGTTTGCAGCACTTTGAATGACCCTTTAATTATTCTTCCCGCGTTGTAAAAAAAGACCAGATTTTGGAGAATATGGCAAGGCAGTAGATGATGTTATTTAAAATTAATCAACAAAGCCATTCGCATGTCTCTCTCCTGCCTGATGCCTGACTGCAGAGGAGTCCTCAGCTGACTAAACCGACCCAGCCTTTCTGATGGCATGGATGAAAATGGGCCTTGACCCAAGGCCAAGCATTATGATGATTAGCCTGACAAGTTAAATTCTTTCCTAGAGGTCCCTAATACAACCTCAATTAAACTGTCTCAGTCATTGGACAACCAGAGGCAAGCCGGACACACAGATCTATGGCTTATTACAGCTCATCATCATGTGTGTGGAATCATGGTTATTTTCATCTCTGGACATTTTAATTTCACACACTTTCAGTTCTCGTTGTTAAAATCCAGACTTTGATTCATGAGAAATCTAACGCATCAGTAGAGGATCTTCATTAGAAATGCAACTTTCTGCTGCTTTTCATTTTGAATGGTGGTTCATTCTAAAGAATGGTTAAAATGATCACAAAATAAAAATAACAGTGTTATATTTGGGGGGGTAGTAGATATTTAATTTCCACTGTTGAAAGAGCCATTCAACAGCATTTGTAAAATGCATATTATATGAAATCATCCAACCTTTTTTTGTTGAGGAAATTAAACATTGCCTCATCTATATCCATTTTTTCATGTACCTACGATGAGGTTATTGTAGTTTTATTAACCATTATGGCTCAATTTACATTATGCCACAGATTTATAGAGAAAAAAGTTTTTAGAGAAGTATTCTCTTTATTTAGTAGTAACAACAGCAGCCAACTCACTCTCAAGATGCTATTTTTAATATAAAAGGAGAGCAGGAAAGGTGAAAAGAGTTCAAGCATTATTCAAAACGGAACACACCAAAAGAGCACCGGGACAAAAATAACTGCAGGACAGGAGAGGTGGTGAATCCTAAATCAGCAGTACAGCATAATTAATGTAAAATTTATTCTCAGGGGGCTCAGTAAGGCACCAGAGTAACTTCATGAATGAACAGATATCTTAAGAGAAACTGTGACATGTTTTTCATCAGGGCTTACCCAATACTGCCACCTTTTTACTTTTTCTAAATACAGTAGCAGAACTACTCATTCACACTGCCATATACTAGAGAAAGGCTAACACGTCAAGAGATACCATAAAATCTGTACCTGTAGTACTGTTTTATAAAAAAAAACAAAAAAAAACAACCCACATTGTGCCTCATCATTTGTAATTATGTGATTTTTGTTCTTTCTATTTTTATGTCAGCACTTGTGAATTCCTGATTTATTCTCTGATATTTAATTATCCTGATGTTGCTGCTGATGATTGTTAAGCACAATGTGATGAATTAATGATACAGGAGATATAAATAGCTGCAGCCATGCACAGTCATTCTGAAGGGAAAAAAAGAGCCTTGCACGCCACTCAGTGGCGCTGCATTTTCCAGTTTTGGTAGTGGAACCTGAAGCTGAAGAAAGAATTAAGTATTTTTCCTTATTAACTAGCTATTGCTAGTCGATTGCTATTTAACAACAATGCTAACAACATTGTGACAATCTAATTAAATGTATTTTTAAAAAATTATAGGCACAACTGTAAAAATGTGTATGTCTATTTCTGTCTGCTATAATACAGATTTTTCTGGTGCTGTTGTTTTATGGTGGCATCAAGCACAGTCCACCAAATTCACCCAAACAATAGATGTGGTGAATGCAAGAGTCACAGTCAGAGATGAAGCGATCAGTTAGCCAGGAAAAGAACCAGTTTCTAGCATGCTTGGCCCAAATTGCTGACTGTCCAGTCAGCCTCACATATGTTCAATTACCAGTAGAACACATGCTCACAAACACACAGTGATCCCCCCTGTGAGTGAAGACACAACATTTGCCAAACTTGGGGGACCACCACAAAAACATTTGAAACAGCAAATCTAATCAGATAGTTCATCACATAACTAGCTAAGTGACAAAAGTTATCCTGAGCTTTTAAATTATGGAAATTAGTGAAAAAGAAAAAGATGCCGATGTCCTGCTTTCTGTTGAACATCCTGGAAAATGATGTCAGTATTTTTTTTTCTTTGAAAAATTCGTTTTTTGCTTGTATATGCTGTTAATTATTGTTCTTGGAGATAGTATTGGAAATGGCAGATCACACTTTGTTACAGTATGTTTTTGTCATTCATTTTGTTTGTTTGTTTGTTTTTTATTTAACATGTATCTTCATATTGCTTTGAAATAATGACATTATCATAATGTTAACATGATGTGTGTGGAAGATATTTACTGACTGTGGAAGATTAACATAAATACAGTGGTTATGTTAAATGCTGGAGTAGTTCTGTCCCGCTCAGTGTTATGGTTTTGTAACCTCTAAATGTACAAACTGAAAAGAAAATCATTAGGACCCAATTTGTCTGCTCTGCACCACTGCACTGCAAACAATACTGTAAAGTGTTAAGCAAACCTACCGTAATTGTCGGGCTATAAGCCGCTACTTTTTGCACAAGCTTTGAACCCTGCGGCTTTTAGTCAGGTGCGGCTTTTCTATAGATTGTCCATGATTTTTGTGATATCGTAAGACGATTTGTTTTGTTTGTTCCGCTGTTGTACGGCACTACGTTGCCTGGCGGAAGGATCGGGGTTCAAGAGTGGTATGTTGGTCACATGTCCATCCGCCAGGCAACATAGTGCCGTACAAGTAGCGCGAAAAACAAACTTCAAAGTAGCGCTATGCGTTCAGCGGGAGTCGTGGATGACGAG
Organism: Rhamphochromis longiceps; assembly: GCF_057381845.1. Classification (NCBI taxonomy): domain Eukaryota; kingdom Metazoa; phylum Chordata; class Actinopteri; order Cichliformes; family Cichlidae; genus Rhamphochromis; species Rhamphochromis longiceps. The sequence continues at coordinate 23,954,874 of NC_140566.1, read as the reverse complement.
CGGCGATAAACTTGCGAAAAGCAAGTTGTGCTCAACTCTACCGGTGGATTCTGACAGCGTGGAAAAGTGTGCAAACATCCACGATCACCAACGGATTTCGAAGGGCTGGACTGCTGCATGATGAAGAGGAGGACACCGCCACGGCCCTTCAGAGGGTGTTCGACTGACAATGACAATGAGGATTATCTTTGGTTTTGAAAGTGACAACGAAGGAAAGAAGCTGAGAGTGGATGACGAAGCCATCCTGAGCCTGTTCGTTTCCGACACTGGAGAAGAGGACTTTGGTGGTTTTAGTGCGCAGGAAGATGGTGGTGAATGACTGACTTTTCTTCTTGTTAAAGCCGTGTCACTGCACCTGAGCCTAAAAGGTAGTCTGAATCTATTTTTCTGGTGTGCTGTAGGTTATTGTTATGTACTACATTTGTTACTCATTTATGAAGCACAGCACATGTGCAAATATGTACCCATAACTTGATTTTCAAAATATTAATAAAAGGGGTGTGTCTCCAAACAGCCATCTCTTTCCTGACAATTCGCTTTGTGCATATTCTCTTACATATGATAAGTCAATATTGAAACACCTGCGGCTTTTGGTCAGGTGCGGCTAATGTATGTACAAAACAGGATTTTCCCCTGATTTTAGCTTGTGCGGCTAATATTCAGGTGCGCTTTGTAGTCCGGGAAATACGGTACTTGTGCCTTTACTTGATTGTAAGACTTTTTATTTCTTTACTTTGCATATCTTTGGCTTTCACTTTTATTTCTTTTTTTCACAATCCAACTTCTGTTCAGTGTATTACATCCACTGTGAATAATATAACCATGTCAGCATAATGTAATTATTCATATCTAAAGACTGATGGGAAGGTTTTGGTTTTACCTATCATGCTGCAGTGACTTATCTCATTTCCTCAATGTGTGCTGAACCATTGTAAGGTGTAAGGAGGAAATCAGGATATGGTGTTTTGCATTGTAATATCTTTTCAGGCCAATTGGTATTCTGCCTGAGCCAGCTCCTACTTTCTCACTTGTTTACATTTTGACCTGTCAATAATGCACAAAGGAACACCAATGTATGCATACGGAGACACAGATCACTTCCCCTCAATTGCAGTTTAACACACTATAATATTTTAATCATTTATGATGATGATATTACTCACTCTACTGCCTCCTCCCTTCTACTGCATCATCATCTAAACACCTGGTAACCCTACAATTACGAAGCCTCTCTAAATGGGATTTGCTCACCTAGACCCTGGAGGCTTCAGTTGGTAATTAATCTCTCAGCCTGTTAATGTCCATTCAGAGTTTAAATGAGGATAATCGTACATGTAGAGGGGGCGTCCGGCATTTTACGAAACAGCTATGAATCTATGTTTCTCAAACACATTTTTAAAAGTTTAGTTGGTATTGTTATCAATCCAAGGCTGATTTTAAAACTTTTATTGAAAACAATTACTCACAAATTAAATATGAAATGTGATGAAATATGAGATAAATATGTTGTGATAAAAAAATATACATTTCAAATGAGTTCAGACTATTTCACATATGGTTTACTTTTCTATCCACGTTAAGTTGCAAAGCAGGTTTGGTGCCTGCTGAGGCCCATGGTGCATAATTCTTACCAATTTTCTGACTCAGTAACTGAAGTGTTCTAAACCTCCTCTGGCATTAACATCAGCACAAAAAATGTGCACCAGGAGCTTTATGGCATGAGTTCCCATGGGCGAGCAGCTCTTATAGGTGTAACGTCTAAGTGTCCGAGCAGTTTTGTTCATATTACCACAAACCCCCTTGGAAAAAAACACCCCAAAAAGTGAGAAAGACTATAGCCAGACACAACTGTTGTACTGTATAATGGGTTCAAAGCTGTGTCTCTGCCTGAGATGATCATATAAGAAAATCTTCTGTAGTTAATGTCAGCCAGCCCCACGAGCATAAAAACCTTTGGATACCCAATGTTTAGAAAAGTCTAAGCTTTCAGCTATACATATAGATATAGATTGGGTACCAAGCCCCAAGTGCGATAGGAGAAGGATCGTTGAGTGCGAGAGGAACTGACCTGAAAGACAGGATCATGGCCAAGCTTGAAACCTGGATCCCCCGTAGCCGGTTACCAAGATTACGTGAAGTACCCTCAGAAGGTCTGCTAGATGATGTTAATGCAGCACTACGGACGATACCTACAGCCACGATTACCGACACTAACAAGCTGATCTACAATACGGCAGCAGTGATCAGTGAGATGCTTGGCTACAAGTTGAACAGCCACAAGGGGCAGTACCCTCCATGGAGAAGGAGGCTAGAGGCTAAGATCAAGGTAGCATGGAGGGAGGTTAGCCAACTATCGGAGTTGCAGGAGGCGCGATGCCTAAGAAGTACAGGAAACTGCCCATACCTGAGGCCTTGGAAACTGCCAAGCAAAGACTCGCCTTGGCCAGCCGCTTGAGGAGGTACACCAGAGAGATAGAAGGCAGGAGAATAAACCAGCTGTTTTCCACAGAACCAGCAAAGGTGTACTCTCAGTGGCGAGGGAACAATAAGAGAACAGCACCACCAAGGCTGGAGACGGCGCAATACTGGAAGAGCATATGGGAGAAGGACGCAACCCATAACGGCAATGCTCAGTGGCTAGTGGATCTGAGGGCAGACCACAGCGACCTCCCCGAACAGGGTCCAGTAACCATCACAGTGGCAGATATCCAAGAAAGGGTCTCCAGTATGAAGAGTGGGAACCATGAAGAGGCCGCTAGGAAAGCTGCAACCACCAAGTACCTGCAGAGGGTCAGGCAAGTCCTGAGGAGTCAGACTATCAACACCTACGCCCTGCACGTGATCAGGTACCCTGCTGGGGAGGAGATAGAAGCCACTGACATCAAGACAAGAAAGCCCCTTTGCATGCATGGAGGGTTTCACCCCAAGTCCAGCACCCTGAGGCTGTACGCTAAGCGGAAGGAAGGGGGCCGGGGACTGGTGAGTGTCAGCACCACAGTTCAGGATGAGACAAGGAACATCCACGAATACCACGAATAACCAAGTGGCCGGCATAGTGTATAGGAACATCTGTGCCGAGTATAACCTGGAAGTCCCGGGGTCAAAATGGGAGATGCCCCCAAGGGTGGTGGAGAATGACCGAGCTAAGATCCTGTGGGACTTCCAGATACAGACGGACAAAATGGTGGTGGCTAACCAACCGGACATAGTGGTGGTAGACAAACAGAAGAAGACGGCCGTAGTGATCGATGTAGCGGTTCCGAATGACAGCAATATCAGGAAGAAGGAACACGAGAAGCTGGAGAAATACTAAGGGCTCAGAGAAGAGCTCGAGAGGATGTGGAGGGTGAAGGTAACGGTGGTCCCAGTGGTAATCGGAGCATTAGGTGCAGTGACTCCCAAGCCAGGCAAGTGGCTCCAGCAGATCCCGGGAACAACAGCGGAGATCTCTGTCCAGAAGAGCGCAGTCCTGGGAACAGCTAAGATACTGCACAGGACCCTCAAGCTCCCAGGCCTCTGGTAGAGGACCTGAGCTTGATTGACTGCCCACAGGGGCGAGTGGGTAAATTTTTTTGTTTATACATACATATACAAGTCAGATTTAAATTTCCCTATTAAAACAAGTGCACAGAGCTGTCATGTTTTTCAGAAAATATAGTAGATATGGTAAACATACTGCCTGCCAAATAAACAACAAATGAAGTTGTTTTCATTTTAACATCAAATAAAGACAGCAGGGGTGAAGTGAAATGGAATCAAGCCGTCAAACTCTTTATGCTGTACAGTGAACCAAAAGTAATAAAGCAGTGCCTGTGGGGCTGTATCCATACATTTATTCATCTCTGAAACCACAAAAGTGTAAGCCTGAAAAAGTGGACGCACAAACAAAGATCAAAGGAGCATCTCCAAGCCACAACGAAAACTGGCAATTAGCACACAAGCTCAACCACTACACACACATGCTTATTTTTTAAGAAGCAAAATTATATATAGTACACGCTCATATGAGCATGTTGTGTAATACCTCACGCACAAGCTCTAGTTCACAAGCTGTGCTCAAAGAGACAAACAGGTCATCCAAAAGAAAACTGAATGTCAATTAACTTATATACACATAATGTCAGCTTTTGAACAATTACACACATTAACTGGCTGCACTAAGGCAGATGCAGGGATGCTGTAGAGACTGAAAAGCTTTGATTCCTGCCTCTTGCGGCCAGCACTACTGGAGTCAAGCTTCCAGATGTCAGCCACTTGATTAATCCTCTTGTGGGCTAACTCCCTCCCATTTCACTGTGTATAGTGTGTGTGTGTGTTTGTGTGTAAGCATGCTGCTTCTTTCAAAACCACCCATCTAATATGCAGCAAAAACTAACAACAAGTCATCCAACCAGCAGTAGAACATTAACAATTGTATGATGGAAAACAGTGATGTAGTTTTTGTTTTCTTGATTGAGTAAAAACAACGTCAGACAGGCAAACGTTGAGCAGTTAATGCTGAGAATATATATCCCCTTTACTTCCTGTTTTTCTCCCTATTTTTGTTTGTTTTGTGTGTGTGTGTTTCATAATTTCATCAATGTCATTTTTTCAAAGAGATAAATACTAAGTAAAGTCGGCTGAAAACTGTATATATGAAACTTGAAATTATGCTTTTTTTCTTCTATAACTAATCCACTAATAGGGTTTAAGAACTGTCTGGAAGGACTCACTGTGCATCATAAATTGGGTTTCATGATATATTCAGTAAATACTAATTTTTTCAAAGCGGATGTTGGCACAGTGGTTAGGACAGTTGTCTCATAACAGCAAGCTCTCGAGTTCAGTTTTACTATCAGAGCTGGGACTTTCTGTGTGGAGTGTTCTCTCAAGCTTCCTCTCACAGTCCAAAGACATGCAGTTATTGGCGTTAGGTTAACTGGTGATGCCAAATTGCTCATAAACTGTGAATGTGAGTGCGAATGGTTGTCTGTCTCTATGTTTTAGACAAACTGGCGACCTGTCCAGGGCGTACCCTGCCTCTTGTCGCCAGTTGAGAGCTGGCATGGGCCGGAGCTTATCCCAGCTAACATAGGGTGATAGGCAGAGTATATCCTGGACAGGTCACCGATGTGTTGCAGGGCTAACACTAGAGACAGACAACCATTCACACTGACATTTACACGTAAGAGCAGTTTAGAATCACCAATTAACCTAACGCCAATAACTGCATGTCTTTGGACTGTGAAAGAAAGTTCTTGTACCCAGAGAGAACATGTAAACTTCACCTATGACTCATTCAAGCATGAAAAGGGGACCAGAATCAAGGGATGAAGCAGTGTTCTGTTTTTGCATAACAGACAACTTAGCAAAGCACTAATTTTAAATTGTATCTTCAGGTGCCTACCTAACCACTATCCTTTTGCAAAAACTAAAAATATTTCCATTTCTCTTTCCACTGAATCTATGAAAGTGGCAAAGTTAACATGGCATAGACAGAGTATAAATATTGTTGAAAATGGGAATAAATAATAATCATAAATAATAATATAATACAGCAAAGATACGATAGGCTCTTCAACTGTTCACCAAACACTCATCAGAAAGGGTCTCAGTGGAAGGGTGGCTGTCAGAAGCCAGTTTTAAGGAAGGGAAACAGGGAGAAAAGGTGGAGGTATGTCACAGACAAGAACTGAACTGATAATAAGTAGCAAAAGAATCCAAATTAAACATTTTTGGTTCAAATCATCCCGAATATGCACAGATATTGAAGTCAGAAGAGAGGTACAACAGTAACTGTCTACCATCTGTAAAACATGGTGAAGGCAGCATCATGGTTTGAGCCTCCACTTCAAGCTTGCTGTTGGAGAGCTTGTCAAAACTAATGGAATTATGATTTTAAAAAATGTTTTGATTCACTGTGCAATACCTGGAATGCATGTGATTGTCACTGGCTTTATTTTCAATATTAGAGTGATCCCAAATAAATTGTCAGTGCAGTAAAAAAAAAAAAAAATTACTGGCATGTGGAATCATGTCGACAGAGAATCAAACAAAAGGCACGTTTCATTAATCCACTACACCGATTTCCAATTTTCCCAGCAAAACAAAGCAATCTGAGATGGCTCAGGTCTATATACACTGCACAGTAATGATCAGTGTTGGGCAAGTTACTTTGAAAAAAGTAGTTAATTATAGTTACTAGTCACTTCTTCAAAAAAGTAACTGAGTTACGAGATTCTAAAAGTACTTGAAAAGTGACTGTGTTACTTTAAAAATTTTCCCCTCCACATTTCACCTTTAAAAACAATTTATTTGCCTTGTTTGGTATCATCCTTTTCAGCACAACCTCACGTGTCTGAATTTAGTTATGTTTTCATTTTGACATACTGTATTAACACAATTGATCTAATAACAGAAAAAAACATAAAATCCGAGTAGAAAAAGTTATTTTTTGCTGTAACAACCACAAACATTTGTATTGAATCACATTTCATAACTTTAAATGCAAATATAAATTGTCAATTTTAAAATCCTATGCACAAGTTTTGCAAACAACAAAGTTACTTGCAGCCATTTACCTTTTACATAACAATCAGCTGTTCTGCATTCAACAAGATGCCACACAAATTATTTGTGCCACTCAAAAAAATAATTTCTGTCCACTATAAAGGAGAACATCACAGCCTGATACCTGCAGGTCTGACAGCAGCAGGTGTATCACCGCTGTTCTCTACCTGGAGACAGCAGTGGCCTCATTGTTCTGACACACAACACAAAACTATCCACAACACTACACACTAACTACTAAGACAACACATTAACTACACACTCCAAACACGCTAAAAATCACAAATCTCTCACATCTCAAAACTCGCTCTCTCTCTTTTTTCCCACTGGCTTTCTCTCTCTCTCTCTCTCTCTCTCCCTCTCTTGCCATCACTCCTAAAACTTCCCTGTCTTCCTAAACAACCAAAAGTGATGTTGCCATATCATTTTTTGATTGGTCGACATGGTGCATTTTCCACCAACATGAAAGGGCATTTCTTTTGTTTTGTTTTGTTTAATTGTCGGTCATAAGCAGAGAGTGATTGCTAGCGCTGTCCTTAGACTTTAAACGTGACGAAACTATTGAGGAAAAAAATCACGCGTACATGAATGGTTTTCATGACTCTGGTTTTAAGTGGCCTATTAACACAATTTAAAAACTGATATGTATCACCTTGTTGGTTTGTCATTTTGAAGTGGTCATGTGATTGGCTTACCACGACTACTATATTCTTCCTCAGTCAAACAGCAGCACTCATGTGATTGTTTTGTCCCCTTAGCTCCAGGATGTGTGCCAAAAAGTGTTTGTCTGCCAGAAAGTGATTGCCGTTGGCGGGAGCGTTTAAAGCTGTAGCGCCCAGATTACTTACAGCTACTTCCGTGCAACTGATATAAGGTGCGGTAAGATGAAGACAGCTTCAACCGTCTGTTTGTTGAAAAATAGTAACGCGACCGCACTGCATTTTCTTGTTAGTAACGGTAACGGCGTTGTAAGAATAGGAATAGTAATTAGTTAGATTACTCGTTACTGGAAACAGTAACGCCGTTAGTAACGCCGTTACTTGTAACACTGTTATTCCCATTACTGGTAATGATATTGAATATTCTGACTTAACTTAATGAGTCACACATACCAAGATTTCCATACGAGGTCAAATGTGATGCTTATATTTCAGTGACAGAATTTTATGTAAAGAAAATGCAGAATAATGTTGAGATTCACGAAAAGTTGTGCCACAGGTGAAGACTGAGGAGAATATTGTGTGTGTGTGTGTGTGTGTGTGTGTGTGTGTGTGTGTGTGTGTGTGTGTGTGTGTGAGTGAGTGAGTGAGTGAGTGAGTGAGTGAGTGAGTGAGTGAGTGAGTGAGTGAGAGAGAGAGAGAGAGAGAGAGAGAGAGAGATTGACTGCTGGAGTGAAACCAGGGTATCAACGAGCAGAGCAGAGGGTGAATGCAATGGGAAGGTTTGATTAAATTCCAGTGTCTGGCTTGTGTGGTTAAATTAGTATACGCGCGCGTGTGTGTGTGTGTGTGTGTGTGCGCGCGTGTGTGTGTTTGATGGCATGCAGTAAGGATGGAGTGAGGCTATAAACCAGATGGCTGTGACTGTTGGAGGGTTTTAATATATTTGGAGGACCTGGGAAGACAACAGGCAGCTTAGAAAGGCAGTGATAAAAGGGTGGAGCTAAAAGGGCAGCACGATATTAGAGAAAAAAATGGAAAGTTAGAGTGACTGAGGGTGAGCCAAGCCTGAACATTTTCACTTGTATCAGTATTAGTATTAGCAGAAGTTCATGCAGTAAATGGGAATGTGCAGGAAAACATCTCACACTAGGCAATATGTGATATTTATGATCTACAGATGAAAAACAACCTGAAATGTAAATAGCAAAAGGTAATTAAAATAAACACAAACTGAGTAACTAAGGATTTTATACAGGTGCTCCTGGCCCTGATTTGCTTAATGTATCTAGGTCATTGCATGAGGTTGCATTTGTTTATATAAATCACATGCATGACTTTAAAAATCTGAATAAATCTATGCAAAGAGAAAAAAAAAGATGTGCATTTTGGTGAGTTTTAATTGTGGTAATCATGACTACTTTTTCTAACTGATGTGGAAGTAGGCTAGAGTGCAGTTAGAGCTTTGCTAATTCAAATGATACAAGTTCAAATTGAGGTCAGGTTTCTTTCTTTCTGCTCTCTTCCTATGTTTAAACCACAGCAGTGGAGGAAAACCATAAAACCATTTCCTCCAGGGACTGGTACAGAATCACAGTCCTATTAATGATAAATAATGTAACAGTAATATAGTAGCATTTCTTATGGGTGAGAAAATAGCCCATAAAAAGTCCCCAGGAGATTTGGTGAGGTTTGGGCATTGGCAAAAAATGCAGCTGAAGTATATGAGGAGTATAGGATTGGGCTCATTTGGGAGTGTATGTGTGTGTGGTTAAACTGATGGAAAGCTTGTTTAAGGTAAGGCAAGAAAAAGAGAGACATCAGGAGAGACAGAGGGAGAGGTGGGGGAGCTGAAAGGCAGACATCCTTGGCACAATGTGGCTGAGTGTTCTGGCAGGGCTGTAGGATAGAGCAATACACCTGCTCTCATCCATTTCTTTTGGATCTACAAGCAACGGCACACTAGCATCTCTCAAACCCAGCACGTATTTACTAATCATGTACATATCAACATAAACACACACACACACGTTGGCTGCTGCATTTACTTAAAGCTGAAAACAGAACAAGGGGTATCTTAGCTGCACTGAAACAGAACTGAATTTGCCCAAAAGCAACAAAATGTTTTAAGCTTAGATGGTCATTAAAAACAAATTCATATCAGTATCAAACAAAAAATCTTTTTTCTGTCCTGTCAGTGATTAATTTTAGATATGCATGCACTGTTCTTTCCTTCCCAGTGAGTGTAATTAACTTCTGTCAATACTGCATGTATAATGAATGATCTGTGAATGTACAATTTCTTCATAGACTGTGTGCAGCTCTGCTGTAAGAAAACCAACCGACAGAAGATCGTTGTTATTCGGTGGTTTAAAAATCGGATATATCAGCCAATATTTTTGTTATTTCAGATGCATAAAACATTTGTTTTCCCAAACTAATTTTTCTCTGACAATTTTTGTTAGTTTATTTATGATTCCTTACTAACATAATTATGTAGTTTAAAAAAATAAAACTTGTTTTATTGTCTTCACAGATCAGCCAGACTCTTCCGTTTATGTTGTGTTGCCAAAAGTGAAGTTGCGAAGTGAACTCTGGTGGACAAACTATACAACATCACACTCATAGCATGGTTGAAGGGTGTTTCTACCATTTTATTTCTACTTCTGTCATTTATTGGCCATTATAAATCTTGATCCTGACATATCAAATATCTAAGAACAGCTGATAGGACAGATTTGATGTCAGCAGCCACTTATGCACTACTACATCTGCAAGATCATCCACCTTTGTAGACCAGACCACCGCTTTATATTAGTAGCACAAACATGATTTCAGCATACTTTAATTTCCTTACAAATTCTTAATAAGAATTATGAATATTTAACAGTAGTGAATGGCCACTTAACACATTTACTACCACCATGAAACACAGTCAGAAGTTCACTTCTGCGACCCCAGTTGTAAAAGAATGGTCAATCATCTGAACTTATATAGTTCATTTTAACCTTAGCAGCTCTACAAAGTGTTCCCCTCTTCGCACTCAACAATGGCAGCCAAGCTGCTATCCAAGGAAATGGTGTACTTTCAGGAAAGCTGGAAAACCTGGGAATCGGTGTCTTGCCCAAACACGCTCGTGAAGGAGCTGGGGATCAAACTGTAAACCCTGTGATTGGCTGACAACTTATGTCACAAAAGCCACTGAATAATTCACAACTTACTGTTTTAGACTCACAGGTGTTGTGAAATAAAAATTGTAAATAAATCAGTTAGATTATAATATTGCCAAGCACCTAAAGCAATAAAAGAGGTTATGTTTATCATAACTTAAGCTAATTAAATCAGCAACTGCTTGATACATATACATATATATACATACATACATATATACACATATACACATATATATACACATATATATATACCTGTGCACTGCCTGGATTGATTACAAGAAGGCCTATGACTCAATGCCCCACAGCTGGATACTGGAATGCCTAGAATTGTACAAGATCAATGGGACCCTAAGAGCCTTCATCAGGAACTCAATGGGGATGTGGCGTACAACACTAGAGGCCAACTCCAAGCCCATAGCACAAGTTACCATCAAGTGCGGGATCTACCAAGGAGATGCTCTGTCCCCACTGCTGTTCTGCATAGGCCTGAACCCCCTCAGTGAGATCATTAACAAGACTGGCTACGGATACCGACTACGGAACGGAGCAGTTGTCAGCCACCTCCTGTACATGGATGACATCAAGCTGTATGCCAAGAGTGAACGAGACATCGATTCACTGATCCACACTACCAGGCTATACAGCAATGACATTGGAATGTCGTTCGGACTGGAGAAGTGTAGTCGGATGGTAACAAAGAGAGGGAAGGTAGTCAGAACTGAGGGGATTGAACTACCAGAAGGCAACATTGCAGACATAGAGGACAGTTACAAGTACCTGGGGATCCCGCAGGCAAATGGGAACCATGAAGAGGCCGCTAGAAAGGCTGCAACCACCAAGTACCTGCAGAGGGTCAGGCAAGTCCTGAGGAGTCAGCTGAATGGTAAGAACAAGATCCGGGCCATCAACACATACGCCCTGCCCGTGATCAGGTACCCTGCTGGGGTAATAGGCTGGCCAAAGGAGGAGATAGAAGCCACTGACATAAAGACAAGAAAGCTCCTGACCATGCATGGAGGGTTTCACCCCAAGTCCAGCACCCTGAGGCTGTACGCTAAGCGGAAGGAAGGGGGCCGGGGACTGGTGAGTGTCAGCACCACAGTCCAGGATGAGACAAGGAACATCCAAGAATACATTGGGAAGATGGCCCCAACTGACCGAGTGCTCAGTGAATACCTCAGGCAGCAGAAACCCAAGAAAGAGGAGGGAGACGAGGAACCATCATGGAAGGACAGGCCCCTGCACGGTATGTACCACCGGCAGATAGAGGAGGTGGCTGATATCCAGAAATCCTACCAGTGGCTGGACAAAGCTGGACTGAAAGACAGCACAGAGGCACTAATCATGGCAGCACAAGAACAAGCTCTGAGTACAAGATCCATAGAGGCTGGGGTCTATCACACCAGGCAAGACCCCAGGTGCAGGCTGTGTAAAGATGCCCCAGAGACAATCCAGCACATAACAGCAGGGTGCAAGATGCTAGCAGGCAAGGCATACATGGAACGCCATAACCAAGTGGCCGGCATAGTGTACAGGAACATCTGTGCCGAGTATAACCTGGAAGTCCCGAGGTCAAAATGGGAGATGCCCCCAAGGGTGGTGGAGAATGACCGAGCTAAGATCCTGTGGGACTTCCAGATACAGACGGACAAAATGGTGGTGGCTAACCAACCGGACATAGTGGTGGTAGACAAACAGAAGAAGACGGTGATCGATGTAGCGGTTCCGAATGACAGCAATATCAGGAAGAAGGAACACGAGAAGCTGGAGAAATACCAAGGGCTCAGAGAAGAGCTCGAGAGGATGTGGAGGGTGAAGGTAACGGTGGTCCCCGTGGTAATCGGAGCACTAGGTGCGGTGACTCCCAAGCTAGGCGAGTGGCTCCAGCAGATCCCGGGAATAACATCGGAGATCTCTGTCCAGAAGAGCGCAGTCCTGGGAACAGCTAAGATACTGCGCAGGACCCTCAAGCTCCCAGGCCTCTGGTAGAGGACCCGAGCTTGAAGGATAAACCGCCCGCAGGGGCGTGCTGGGTGTTTAATTTTTATATATATATATATATATATATATATATATATATATATATATATATATAGATGCTAGCAGGCAAGGCATACATGGAACGCCATAACCAAGTGGCCGGCATAGTGTACAGGAACATCTGTGCCGAGTATAACCTGGAAGTCCCGGGATCAAAATGGGAGATGCCCCCAAGGGTGGTGGAGAATGACCGAGCTAAGATCCTGTGGGACTTCCAGATACAGACGGACAAAATGGTGGTGGCTAACCAACCGGACATAGTGGTGGTAGACAAACAGAAGAAGACGGTGATCGATGTAGCGGTTCCGAATGACAGCAATATCAGGAAGAAGGAACACGAGAAGCTGGAGAAATACCAAGGGCTCAGAGAAGAGCTCGAGAGGATGTGGAGGGTGAAGGTAACGGTGGTCCCCGTGGTAATCGGAGCACTAGGTGCGGTGACTCCCAAGCTAGGCGAGTGGCTCCAGCAGATCCCGGGAATAACATCGGAGATCTCTGTCCAGAAGAGCGCAGTCCTGTGTTATGACCCAGTGATGTGTTTGGTGGTATTTTCCCTTTTCTTTCTTTTTCCCTCTCCTAGAAGGTGGACACCTAGGCGTGGCTGCTAAGTATCCGGGTGGAGTCTTTACCTATCCCCGGATTGGATAATTGATGGACCACCTCCAGTACTTAACGTCCGGATGACAGACACCTGGCAGTGTTTTTTGGGGAACCCCGTTGACTCGATCACGGAGTTGTGTGTGTGATTATTGTAGTGCAGGCTGGAGTATTCACGTGTACCTCTAGCCTTGCCATGTAAATAATTGTAAATAAGTTAACCAGTGGCGGTCACTTTTTTTGTTTCTTTGCTGTATAACTTTCACTGTCGCAGCCTAGTAGGCGTGAGAAGCCGTTTTCTTTTGTTGAACAAGTTTTCTCCTGTTTTTCGTTAGATAGATAGGTAAGTGACTTGTCTTTTGTTTTGGCTTCTTTTTATTTTGGTGTAGGGAAGACTAGGGATTGTTTTATAGGGAGTTTTGTTTATTGTTTTGGCATTGCTCACTGCTGAGGAAAATAAATGGCTGCTTAAATATTTAAAAAAGGTGTCGTTGTTGGGGTTTTTTTTGCGTGGGTGGGAAGTGAGTGGGGCAAACTATTTGTTACGTTTATTTACTTGCCGGGACCAGAACGTAACATATTGGGGGCTCGTCCGGGATGTGTTCTTTTTTTGGCTTGTTTTCTTGGTTGGCGGTTTTTTCTTGTGTGGGGGGGTGTGTGTGTTAGGATGGAGTTTAAGTTGGAGGACTTCACTCTGAGCCCGTCTGCGGAGAAGTTGGACAGGTGTAAAAAGGCTGACCTCTTGCTTGTTGCTGAATTCTTTGATGTGACTGTGCCGTTGACTGCGAAGAAGAAGGAGCTTAGGGAGCTCCTGTGTGTCCAGTTGACGGACAGGGGGTTGTTTGGTGAGCCGGGTCCTGCAGGGGGGGTTGAGCTGGGGGCTGTTGCTGGTGTTTCTGCCCCACTGAAAAATCTCCCTGTTCCGCCTAGCCCTTCTGTGGAGGAGCTGCAGTTAACGCTGCGCATTAAGGAGGTGGAGCTAAAGAAACAGCAGTTGGAGGTGGACGCTATGCACTTGAGGATCAGGGCTCTGGAGGTAGAGAGGGGAGCCTCTGTGTCTGCCAGCCCTCCTGTACCTCGGTTAGCCCCGCAGTCACCATCCCCGCAGGTACCCTCCCCGGAGTCATCATCCCCGCAGGTACCCTCCCCGGGGTCATCATCCCCGCAGTCGCCATCTCCGCAGCCACCGGCCCCGATGCCAGGTGGTGGCTTTGATGTGAGTAAACACATCAAAATGGTGCCGGCGTTTCGGGAAACTGAGGTGGATTCGTATTTCACAGTGTTTGAACGTATCGCAGGTGCGCTGCACTGGCCAAAGGATGTGTGGTCTCTTTTACTCCAATGTAGATTGGTGGGGAAAGCTCAAGAGGTATGCACCGCTCTTTCTCTGGAGGACAGTTTTGACTATGATATGGTGAAGGCTGCTGTCCTACGCGCTTACGAGCTTGTGCCAGAGGCTTACAGGCAGAGATTTAGGGATGGAAAAAAATCCGCCAACCAGACCTATGTGGAGTTTGCCAGAGAAAAGAAAACTCTGTTTGATAAGTGGTGTCATGCTACAGAAGTAAAAACCTTGGAAGACCTGCGTGAGTTGGTGACGTTAGAAGAGTTTAAAAATCAACTACCAGACACTGTGGTAACCTACTTAAACGAACAGAAGGTTACGACTCTCGCCGCTGCTGCTATACGGGCTGATGAGTTTGTGTTGACACATAAAGTGATGTTTTCGGCTCCTGCTCACAGTTTTTCGTCTTCCGGTGGCCCGCCCCGATGGTCTCCAAGGGGCACCCGCCGTGCCATCCCCTCATCCGTTGAGAACCGCGTGTGTTTTTTTTGCCATGAGCAGGGACACCTTATTGCGGTTTGCCCTGCTCTGAAAAGAAAAGAAATGACCAGGAAGGGTGCATCTCCTTCCCCAATAAACCTTCTACAGATAAACCCTCCTCCTTTGGGGGAGGTGATGGTACCCGAAAATGATAAGGTAGATGAGGAGTTTAAGCCATTTGTGTCACACGGTTTTGTTTCCTTGATAGGGGAAGATCGGCGGGCTCCTGTCAGTATTTTGCGAGACACTGGTGCGAAACAGTCGCTCATTCGTGAGGGGGTTTTACCGTTTTCAGCTCAATCCTATTGTGGGGCTGATGTGTTAGCCTGGGGAGTTAGGATGTGTGTAATACGGGTTCCTTTACATTTGGTGCAGCTTTCGTCTCAGTTTTTGTCTGGTGAGGTTAAGCTTGGGGTGCGACCCCAGTTACCGGTGGCAGGTATTGACATCATTTTGGGAAACGATCTAGCTGGCTGCACAGTTTTTCCGTCGCCAGAAGTAGTTGATATACCACTTACAGATAATAGTGGTTTCGCTTGTGCTACATCAAATGCTGTTCCTTTGTTTCCCGTGTGTGCTGTGACACGTGCGCAGGCACGCAAACAGGGTGACGTGGTGGGTCTTAGCGACTTTTTCTTAAGCGCTTCAGACACACTGAGCTTGCAACCCGCCTGTGAAGGTACCCCTGTCTCTGTATCACTTCAGCCGGATGAGGAGACTATGACTCTGTCAGTAGATAAAGACAAGCTTATAGAAATTCAAAAAAATGATGAGAGCTTGTCATCTTGTTGGGCGTATGTGACCGAGCCTAAGAGTGGGAGATCTGCGTCCTACCTTATTGAGGATGGGGTGCTGATGCGCTACTGGACTCCCAGTTCTGGCTGCACCCATGAGGGAGTGCAGCAGATTGTTGTTCCGCAGTCGCTTCGTCCCCAGGTCCTAAGCTTGGCACATGACCACATTATGTCCGGTCATTTGGGAATCACAAAAACATATAACCGTGTCCTCCGTTATTTCTTTTGGCCTGGTCTCAAATCTGATGTGGTAAGATTCTGCCGCTCGTGTCACACGTGTCAGCTTGCCGGTAAACCAAATCAGGCGATTCCCGCTGCTCCGCTACAACCCATCCCGGTTGTTGGGGAACCTTTTGAACATGTCATTGTTGACTGTGTGGGTCCTCTTCCTAAAACACAGTCCGGAAATCAATACCTACTTACCATGATGTGTATTACCACTCGTTATCCGGAGGCCATTCCACTACGCTCATTAAAAACCCGTGGGATTGTGAAAGCATTAGTTAAGTTTTTTTCCACTTTCGGGTTGCCTAAACGCATCCAAACTGATCAGGGCACAAACTTTATGTCTAAAATCTTTGCCCAGGTCATGACAGAGCTCGGAGTCACTCATCACACTTCAAGCGCATACCACCCGGAGAGTCAGGGTGCATTAGAAAGGTTCCATCAAACCCTAAAAAACATGCTTCGCAAATTTTGCACGGAGTCTGGCCGTGAGTGGGATGAGGGGGTGCCACTACTGTTGTTTGCCGTCAGGGAGACATGTCAGGAGTCTTTGGGGTTCAGTCCAGCTGATTTGGTTTTTGGCCACACGGTGCGCGGTCCGTTACGTCTCCTGAAAGAGAAATTTCTCTCAGATAGTCATCGGCCGAAAGAAAATATTCTGGACTATGTTAGTTTGTTTAAGGAGAGGCTACATAATGCCTGTGCTTTGGCTCGTGACATGCTGGCAAAGGCTCAGGTTAGAATGAAAACACATTTTGATAAGAAGTCTGTAGTACGGATGTTCCAGTCAGGTGACCGTGTGTTGGCTTTCTTGCCGGTTGTTGGTTCTTCCCTGCAAGCAAAGTTTTCCGGTCCGTATGTCATTGAGTGCAAACTAAGTGAGACGGACTATGTGGTGTTAACCCCTGATCGTAAGAGGAAAAGTCGCGTCTGTCACATCAACATGCTAAAGGAATACATTGATCGTGACCGCTCTAGTTTGGCACCTGTTGTGTCACCTATTGTGTCGGTATCCGTTTCTCCACCCTTGTATAGTCCCGGCGATGACGGGTTGGATGACAGGCACACCTCTGTTTCGGGTGCGCGTCTTGGGAACTCTGAAATCTTGGCTGACTTGGATGCCTATTTGGCGCCCCTGTCTGATCCCGCTAAGTCTGATGTCCGTGAGCTCATTACAAACTACTCTGCTCTTTTCGGTGACATCCCCACTCAAACGCATGTATTAAGTCATGATATTGATGTGGGTGACCATAAGCCCATAAAGCAGCATGCATACCGGGTAAATCCCACTAAGCGGGCCATTATGCAGCAAGAAGTCCAGTATCTTCTTGACCACGGTTTTGCTTTCCCCAGTAATAGCTCTTGGAGCTCACCATCACTTCTCGTTCCAAAATCCGATCAAACTCCCCGTTTCTGTAATGATTTCCGAAAAGTAAATGCTGTTACGAAACCCGATTCGTTTCCTCTCCCACGTATGGATGATCTGGTCGATCGTGTGGGTTCGGCAAACTTTGTAACCAAACTTGACCTCTTAAAAGGGTACTGGCAGGTCCCCTTAACTCAACGCGCATCAGAAATCAGTGCCTTTGTTACACCCGATCATTTTTTGCAATATACCGTCATGCCGTTCGGGTTGAGAAATGCCCCCGCCACATTTCAACGACTGATGAACACTGTGTTACAGGGAGTCGTAAATTGCGAAGTGTATCTGGATGATATAGTGGCCTATTCCTCCACCTGGACTGAACACCTCAAGATTCTCAGGGAAATATTTGACCGGTTGCATGATGCCTCTCTGACACTGAATCTGGCTAAGTGTGAATTTGGAAAGGCGGTTGTAACTTATCTAGGGAAACAAGTAGGACAAGGTAGAGTCCTCCCTGTTGCTGTGAAAGTGCAGGCAATAGTAGACTTTCCAGTTCCACAGACTCGCCGGGAGCTGCGGCGTTTTTTGGGCATGGTAGGTTATTACCGTGGGTTCTGCAAAAACTTCTCTGAGGTAGTAGCCCCGTTAACCAGTCTTGCCAGTCCAAAATCGCCATTTGTGTGGACAGAGAAATGTCAGTTCGCTTTCGAAGCTGCTAAAGCTCTCCTTTGTAGTGCTCCGGTGTTGGCCGCCCCTGATTTTACACATCCGTTCAAGCTTGAGGTGGACGCCAGTGTTTTGGGGGCAGGTGCAGTGCTCGTGCAGGAGGATGACAATGGCATTGACCACCCAGTCTGCTTCTTTTCTAGAAAATTTCTAAAACACCAACTGCATTACAGCACGATTGAAAAGGAAGCCTTAGCCTTGCTATTGGCCTTGCAGCACTTTGAAGTGTACCTGGGATCTAGTCCTGTTCCAACCATTGTGTTCTCTGACCATAACCCTCTCCAGTTTCTATCTCGGATGCAAAACAGTAACCAGCGCCTTATGCGTTGGTCCCTACTCCTTCAGGACTTCAACATTGAGATCCGATATAAAAAGGGTTTAGAGAACGTTATGGCTGATGCCCTCTCTAGGGCTTAAATCAAACATCTTTGTGTGGGGTTGGATGTTTGATTTTTTTTGGGTGGGGGAAACTGTTATGACCCAGTGATGTGTTTGGTGGTATTTTCCCTTTTCTTTCTTTTTCCCTCTCCTAGAAGGTGGACACCTAGGCGTGGCTGCTAAGTATCCGGGTGGAGTCTTTACCTATCCCCGGATTGGATAATTGATGGACCACCTCCAGTACTTAACGTCCGGATGACAGACACCTGGCAGTGTTTTTTGGGGAACCCCGTTGACTCGATCACGGAGTTGTGTGTGTGATTATTGTAGTGCAGGCTGGAGTATTCACGTGTACCTCTAGCCTTGCCATGTAAATAATTGTAAATAAGTTAACCAGTGGCGGTCACTTTTTTTGTTTCTTTGCTGTATAACTTTCACTGTCGCAGCCTAGTAGGCGTGAGAAGCCGTTTTCTTTTGTTGAACAAGTTTTCTCCTGTTTTTCGTTAGATAGATAGGTAAGTGACTTGTCTTTTGTTTTGGCTTCTTTTTATTTTGGTGTAGGGAAGACTAGGGATTGTTTTATAGGGAGTTTTGTTTATTGTTTTGGCATTGCTCACTGCTGAGGAAAATAAATGGCTGCTTAAATATTTAAAAAAGGTGTCGTTGTTGGGGTTTTTTTTGCGTGGGTGGGAAGTGAGTGGGGCAAACTATTTGTTACGTTTATTTACTTGCCGGGACCAGAACGTAACACCTGGGAACAGCTAAGATACTGCGCAGGACCCTCAAGCTCCCAGGCCTCTGGTAGAGGACCCGAGCTTGAAGGATAAACCGCCCGCAGGGGCGTGCTGGGTGTTTTTCATATATATATACATATATATATACACATATACACACACACACACACACACACACACATATATATATATACATACATATATATATATACATACATACACAAACACAACACCCAGCACGCCCCTGCGGGCGGTTTATCCTTCAAGCTCGGGTCCTCTACCAGAGGCCTGGGAGCTTGAGGGTCCTGCGCAGTATCTTAGCTGTTCCCAGGACTGCGCTCTTCTGGACAGAGATCTCCGATGTTATTCCCGGGATCTGCTGGAGCCACTCGCCTAGCTTGGGAGTCACCGCACCTAGTGCTCCGATTACCACGGGGACCACCGTTACCTTCACCCTCCACATCCTCTCGAGCTCTTCTCTGAGCCCTTAGTATTTCTCCAGCTTCTCGTGTTCCTTCTTCCTGATATTGCTGTCATTCACACATATACATACATACATATATATACACATATACATATATACATATACACATATATATATATATATATATATATACATATACATGCAGGTTCCTCGTCTCCCTCCTCTTTCTTGGGTTTCTGCTGCCTGAGGTATTCACTGAGCACTCGGTCAGTTGGGGCCATCTTCCCAATGTATTCTTGGATGTTCCTTGTCTCATCCTGGACTGTGGTGCTGACACTCACCAGTCCCCGGCCCCCTTCCTTCCGCTTAGCGTACAGCCTCAGGGTGCTGGACTTGGGGTGAAACCCTCCATGCATGGTCAGGAGCTTTCTTGTCTTTATGTCAGTGGCTTCTATCTCCTCCTTTGGCCAGCCTATTACCCCAGCAGGGTACCTGATCACGGGCAGGGCGTATGTGTTGATGGCCCGGATCTTGTTCTTACCATTCAGCTGACTCCTCAGGACTTGCCTGACCCTCTGCAGGTACTTGGTGGTTGCAGCCTTTCTAGCGGCCTCTTCATGGTTCCCATTTGCCTGCGGGATCCCCAGGTACTTGTAACTGTCCTCTATGTCTGCAATGTTGCCTTCTGGTAGTTCAATCCCCTCAGTTCTGACTACCTTCCCTCTCTTTGTTACCATCCGACTACACTTCTCCAGTCCGAACGACATTCCAATGTCATTGCTGTATAGCCTGGTAGTGTGGATCAGTGAATCGATGTCTCGTTCACTCTTGGCATACAGCTTGATGTCATCCATGTACAGGAGGTGGCTGACAACTGCTCCGTTCCGTAGTCGGTATCCGTAGCCAGTCTTGTTAATGATCTCACTGAGGGGGTTCAGGCCTATGCAGAACAGCAGTGGGGACAGAGCATCTCCTTGGTAGATCCCGCACTTGATGGTAACTTGTGCTATGGGCTTGGAGTTGGCCTCTAGTGTTGTACGCCACATCCCCATTGAGTTCCTGATGAAGGCTCTTAGGGTCCCATTGATCTTGTACAATTCTAGGCATTCCAGTATCCAGCTGTGGGGCATTGAGTCATAGGCCTTCTTGTAATCAATCCAGGCAGTGCACAGGTATATATATATGTGTATATATATATGTATGTATATATATGTATATGTATCAAGCAGTTGCTGATTTAATTAGCTTAAGTTATGATAAACATAACCTCTTTTATTGCACTCAACGATCCTTCTCCTATCGCACTTGGGGCTATGTACCCAATCTCGGGTGGGGGTGATGATATCTCCCCCCTGACCTGGCGTCCTGACTCCTCCTTGCCGTAGCATTTGTGTTGTACCTCGTCAATCTCTAGCTGTGAGAGAAGTCCCTTCTTTCGAATGTTGGAACACTGAGCTACTAGTTGTTTCGCCGTCATTGTGGATGTTGGGTATCGAAGAATCCATAGGTCCCTCATCCTATTCATGTAGCCCCTTCCGCCGGGGTTACTTGCGTAGTAGCATTCCAACAACGCCCTGTTTTCGTCCCTTGCCCACCGATGCCTTCTTGTTCCAGTAGCCCACTTTTCGTCAGGGTGCCCTGGTTCCTCAACACCTGACGCGGACCTTGTTGATCCGGGCGACGTCCGAGCCGGCATGCCTTCATATTTATCTGTCTCGCTCATGTCTGCGGTAGGCTTGCTTAGCATAGGGGGTCTAGCCTTAGGACCCTTACTGGATACAGACGTCCCAGGCAGGAATCGAACTTGCGATCCTCTGTTCCAAAGGCGTGTAGTTTAACCACTACGCTATCCAGCTGCTATATATATATATATATATATACATATATATATATAAAATATCTATATCTGATATATCTAGATAGATAGATAGATAGATAGATATAGATAGATATATGTTTTATGAAAACAAAATAGTTTAAACATGAAATGTCTCTTATGTATTGTTCTTCCACATAAAGTTCACAAAGCTAAATAGACTTTTTGTTGATGTTGTTGTGTAGGGGACATAAAACAATCAACCAACCAACTGGCCAAGCAAACAAACAGAAAACACTTAAGTCTAATGCCTCATTCCTTTAAATAGGCCGAAGAACTGGGACAGCTTTGATGGCCTTTTGCTTTAGTCCAACTTAAGGAAAATGACCACTATAGACACAGGTTGTTGACCAAAGGCAATCTGCCCATTGTGGCCAAATAGCCCACAGAGATGTAAACATTACATGGAAGAATGGTCTACTGATCGATCTCAGAGATTGCAAAGTGAAGGTCAATGGTTTGTCCAGCAGCCTATCAGAGAAGTGTGTGACCATTTTAGAGTGTGTGTCTGTCAGAGTGGGGGGAACATGCGACTGGAGTGGGTTGGAGGGGGACAATAGTAGTAAATTGAACCACCCAGTTTCCAAAAGGACTTAAAAGTGAATGTCACAAAGGATAAGCTTGATCTCTTCACTGCTGCATGTGGGTAAAACACACATACACGTGCATACACATTCACACGTACACAGTGGCCACAATGTGGCCACAGGTGTTGCTGGTGATATCTACCTTCCTAATCTCACTTCACAGATAGGTTTGCGTCTGTATCTGCCATTATGCACCATGAAGTCCATGTGGTATTTAATGTTTGAAAATGCATTTTAAATGTAATCCTTTTATATCAGCCAAAAAAAAAGAAAGATGGCTTTAGTCCTTTAGAATAAGCTTAGAAATATGCAGCCCAGTTTTAACAGTTTTGTTTATTTTCACTCTGCTTTTTCTCTGCTTTTGCCTTAAGGGACATTTTATTCCACCACCTAAGCACTGGAAACTTTAATCTAACATAGCAATTACAGTAGTGCTACCTTATGTTTAAGTTATTAAGGTATTATATGAATATGGGTACAGGCAAAGTCACTTCAAATTTGTGGGGAAAATGAGCACCATTTGCATAACTCACTTGCCCGTGCTTTGCAATTATGCCCCCTGTTCCGACACATGCTGCATCGTTTTGCATGTAAATTCCCTTCCACCGATAAGACTACCTTATGAATATACAGTTAATTGGCAGCAAATTCCCCTGTTCAATTTTCAATCGGAAAACAATTATTGAAGGAACCATAATAGGTTATTTCCTCTAAGCTCACTCGCTCTACCTCTTTCTCTTTGCCAGTGATAGACCAAGACAAATACCAAAACAACATTTCCTTGGGCAATATGTCTTAAATAGAAAAAGAAAAGGGAGGAGAAATAAAAGATAAAAGGGAGACGTGATCAAGAGGAAATTTGTGTCTTTTGCCTCCTGGTGCTGTGTGCACACAACCGAATCTGAGGGAGATTGCAGGCGACACGGTGTCTATGAGAGATCAAAGTGGTTCCTCGCTTTGCTTTGCATACCTCAAACACTATCAATAATGCATTTTCCTGCCCTACCTGTCGAGCGCCAGGGTCAGAGTGCACACTCTCACACATGCACACATACAATGGCCTACAGCAGCGCCTGGCATTTAACTACAATTTCGGCCGAGTGGTTCAGGGGCAAAGATGGGCACAGGTTGACAGCTGCCTCGGGGCTCGTGAAGGTTGCATAAGGCAGGTGAGAACTCGGGTTGAAAGGCATTCTAACAAAACACGGTTCAGTTACCAGTAAGCTATTTGACTGTGATCAATCAATTCACACAGACACTGCAAAAAAAGAAATTAAACTACATACAGAATACTTGTTCAGAGGAGCACAGGGGTTCAAAGAAATAAAAGCAGTATTTTTGGTGTGCTTTAATATACCTTGCTGCTTAAGATCTGATTTTCCTGTGTGATCACAAAAACTGGAAAAGAACATCAATTTTAAAAATGGTAGCTTAAAAGTTTAGTGAATAACTAACCACTCAACCATAAATGTTGTGACAACTAATTAGCCTCACAATACTGACTCCACTGAGTTGCTCGGGGATCAGCTGGCTGTTAAAGTTAATCCTTACCAGAAAAGAACGTTTCCCACTAGTTCAACATTTACGAACTTCTGAGTCATTTTATGATCTCATTAAAGCGAGCATTTGCTTAAGATCATTTGCTAAAAGGTTCTTTGTCAGCACAAATGCTTGATGTTGGTGCAACTGATTAATCTACTCATTGAGTCTCTGACCTTTCCAGTATGGAACTGCGTGTCTAACGACTCAGCCCCCCTGTCATTTACAGCAGGAATATTTATTTCCAACCTGTCTCTGAAATGAGCAATGTTGAGAGGATAAACCGTGATTACTGAATTTCAGGCTTCATACTGCATGTGTACAGAGAATTTTAAAGCATTGTCTGTCCAGTCTGAAGCAGTGACTACCTTAGGTTTTTTCCTCTTTACTGACACCCCCCCAAAACAAATGGAAAACAAAAAGTCGTAGCAATTAAAATGGCCCAAAACAGAAATTTTCCAGATAAAAGCTGTAACTGTTAAAGGTATATACAATTTTTGTTTCGCTATAACTAAGTGGCAAATTGGCCAGGAGCATTGCATCGATTAAAAAGAGCTGACAGATGCCTTGTCACTCAGTTAGATGAATGAGACACGGTTATTTGTTACCATTTATCCATCATGCATACATGTGTTGCTGCAGCTGTAGGAAACACTGTTTACAGAAAAAGATCGAAGATAAAATTACTAAAAATAAAAGGAATACAAATAAAAGAAACATAAATCACTGCAAGATGCACAGTATGATTTCAAGACAACAGAGAATATATATTCACTTGAAAATTGCTTTGAACAAAACATACATTTATTGCTAGGTTCCCAAGCATCCCAGTCTTGCAGTGAATGCAGAAAATGATGCAGGCTGCTCCAGCAAGATAGCTCTGACTGTGAGGTGACCAATTCTTTCATTCTAAGCTCCACCTCCAGGCACCGTGAGAAGCAGTGAAGTGTCATGGACTCACTGTTGTGGCTCAAGTAGGTACTGTGGATCACTGGAAGCCCATAAATACACAAGTGTGCTGCACCGTATCACATGTACACCACATGCATATTAATCCTAATCTGAAGGAATATGCTGCAAACCAACTCAAGCGTTTGGCTTGAAATAGTATTTGTCCCTTTTCTCAAAGTCATGCTCACAGATAGATACCGTATCCAAAGAGGTGCGCATTTGCAAAAGCAAGAGAAAACGATGCATAATAACCCTTGGGGATTCATACACAACTTCATGTCAGCACTTATTCATACAGTATGTACTTGGCACATGTGAGAAAATTGCTAACAGCTGTTAAACTGTAATAGATGAGAAATACCTTGATCCCATCACAATTAGAGGCTCCTCTAATGTAATGATGAGGTCATAAAAAGTGATGAACCTGATAATGATTAGCCTAATTTGTTTCCTAAATTAACGGAGTGAAGACATGCAGGCTAAGCAACAATAAAGGCAGGCATGAAAACCAAAGTGTGATCACAAAAGGCTTAAAATACCGTGATACGGTAGTATCTTGATGGAGAAAAAGAAGGGAACCACTGAGATGTTATAGTTATTTTTGGGGCTGTTACTGGGAGGCACACATTTAAGTTTCGATTTGATGAGGGGGGGAAATAGAAGTGAAATTAATTTTTAATGTCTAGTGTCCACTAGGCAGGAGTCCTAGCTTTTTGAAGGTCAGCCCAAATGTATTCTTAAAGCACTTCCAAGATAAAATGGCAGCATCATATAAAAAACACCATGTAATAATTCTAAGCAGTCAGCCTGATGTGTCACTTTTCAGTCCAGCTGAAAGATCTGACCTTCCCTTCTGGAAAACCAATTCAGAAAGAAATGTAAACTGCCAAACTCTGATGATTTTATGAAGCTGTCAATCACTTCAGCCCATCGGAATATTAAATCTTAATGTGCCAATTCGTTTGAGGTGAAGGTGAGTAACTAAAGGGACTGGTTAAGGTCAGATAGTATAATTGATAAAGTTAAAAAAAAGGAGAATAGCTTACCATTTTCTCAAAGTATTAATCCTGTTCCCGCTCATGCTCTCACCAGCCAATTCCTTAGTTATATATTGCTTGTATTTAGCTTGACCCCACTTTGCCATGATTTCCTTAAGGTGCTGGAAATGTTCCTCAGAGATTTTGGTCCATACTGACATGATAGGGCCACATAGTTCCTGTAGATATGTCAGCTGCACATTCATGATGTGGCTCTCCAATTACACCGCATCCCAAAAGTGCTCAGTTGGATTGAAATCTGGTGACTGTGGAGGCCATTTGAGTACAATGAACTCACTGTACACTCATGAGCTTTGTGACATGGCCCGTTATCCTGTTGGAAGCAGCCATTGAAAGATGGGTACACTGTGACCATAAAGGGATGAACATGATCAGCAACAATACTCAGGTAGGCTCTGGTATTTCAACAATCTTTGACTGGTACTATGTCAAGAAAATATCTCCCACATCACTACACCACCTGAACCATTAATTAAATACAGGATGGATCCATGCTTTTATGATGCTTATGCATAATTCCAGCCCTATTATACAAATACCACAGCATAAATCAGACTCATCAGACTAGGCAGCATTTTTTCGGTTTCCTATTGTCCTATTTTGTGATTCAGTGCAGTTTTTGAGGATTTTATGACAAGACACCCCCAGTTCTTCTGTACATCTGTAGGTCTTTTAAGTTGTGTTTCTTCTCCATTCTGATGCTCAGTTTGAACTTCTGTAGTTTGTCTTGACCATGCTGATATGCCTAAAAGCATTGCTGCCAGGTGATTGGTTGATTAGAGACTAGAGACTATATATACAAAAGTACTGACTCACACCTTTTAATCTTTCAATTCCAATATTTTTCCTGGCATTTGTCACTGAATTTAAGTGTGGTATTAGGATGTAATACCACAGTAATAGGATGCCACCATTACAACAAGTAAGATGTGAAATTTCTTCCCCATTAGAGAAATGAAACTTCAAAACTTTTTTTTTTAACTGTAAGGTGGAGATGTTTGGGGACCACAGCAAATCAGCCATAAAGTGGCAGACCACCACTATGCTGACACCTGGGCTCCAAACTTCCTCTGGCATTAACAATAGCAAAGAAAACTGTGCAGTGGGAGCTTTATGGCATGGATTTCCTGGCTAAGCAGCTCCTGTAGGTGTAATGTGTATGTGTCCCATTACTTTTGTTCATAGAGTCTACTGAAATAATGAGCAGCTGAAGTGAGTATAAGTTACTTCAGGTGTCTGTACTATACTTGTCCACTACAGCAGCAGATGAGCTGGTCAGGTAACACAAACGCTCTAGTAGCCTTTGTTTGTGGTTTGGATATAGGTCTTAAAATGTCTGTGCTAACACTGTAGGACCAGGACTTAAAAATGACTGGATTCTAGAGTCATGGCACTACTGAGCTCTGGGACTTTACCATGTTTGTAAATGATGTATGTTTACACACCAATTGAAAATATTCACTAGACACCATGTTTCATAGGATTATGATAGCCACAATTCCACTTAGGTGTCCGACCACGCCCATCCTCAGATTCAGCCTTGATTTTGATGTTCACTTCAAAATTGTAAAGCTTTGTGTCTTCATTTTCTGTAAGTGGAGTAGATCAAAATCTCTCCACAGAGAGATATTTAACTGCCAGAATATTCAAAACCGCTTTTGTGGTAGTTCCCACTACAGCACTAATCACAAGCATCACATTTTGCCATTATGATTATGCCCCCACCACACACACACGCACGCACGCACGCACGCACGCACACACACACACACACACGCAGCAGGCCATCCATATTAATGGGATCAACAGCATCTTCTTTCCCCCACTAAGCTTTTGCCCTTTTCTCACATACAGGAAAGGACACAAACTTGCCATGCATGAAAACACATTCATGCATGCACACACACACACATAAAGCATGCTAAATAATAGTGACAAAACTGCAACATTGTTGTTCTCCTTCTGTCCACTGCGTTCCATAAGCAAGCTGGCAGTGACAGCAACAAATGGCAGTAAAGGATGAAGAGTGCCCCCTGCTGTTACAGTTGGTCCACCTGGTGCCGGTCATTTCACTGCTCTGTCTCTCTATTAGTGGAGGCTTACTTGGAGGTGGAGGAAGGTCGATATCATGCTGCTGTTGCTGGAGTAATAAAACCACAGGCAACCAGAGTGAGAGAAAAAGAGGCAGCGGAAAGTGCAAAGCAAGGCTGGCAAAGTAGGTGTGTGGATTTAGGCATTTGCCCAAAGCAGAAGTGAGACTAGGAAAACTGTAAAAAAGGCAAGATAAAGGAAAGAAAGAAGAAGCCTACGGGTAATTCCATCAAAGACGAGAAGACCAAAAGGAGCTGAGAGACATGCTGGAAAACTTGGCAAGAGAAAAGCTGAGCTACAGAAAGGTGGATAGTTTGGACAAGAGTGGGAGATCATCAGAAGAAAAAGGTTTGAGTGCTAAGTCAGCTCCCTGTTTCAGTATTACTAAGATTGCAGCTAGGTACAAGTAGAAAAACATCACAGTGCCGCAAGTCTCTACTCATGCTAGTAAATTAGCTTTGGCTGCTACCAGTTAGCTACATGGCTAATTCACCCAAATAACAATAAATACACCACGAACATAAACAATGGGGCCAACTTTACCACATTTTGAACATTTCTGTGAAATTAAAACTAAACCAGTGTCAGCATGTTAGCCATTTATGTTTGCTTTCTCACAACATTTTAAGGCACACTCCCTCTTGCTCTGTTATGGTGGAACTTACAACAACTTGCAATGCTATCGCTAATGGCAGACTGGACCACAGATTATCTTGTGACGACTTAAGAAAAAAACATGACTCCCTTAACCATAATACTCAAACCAATTATGCTGAAATAAAATATAATTAGCAAATAAAATATTACACAAAGAACACTATTTTTTAACAATGTAATGTTGTAAAGAACAGGGAGCACAAAAAATACAAATATTACAGACATTTTCCCCTTATGGATGTATGTTTATGAAAACCATAAACAACTAATCTAAACCCTCAATTGTATCCCTAGACTTATTAAATATTTAGAAGATGTTCCATTGCAGTGTGGCTGAGTAAAACACTTAAATATAATAAATCATCATTATTTTTACAGTCATATGAGAAAGAAAGTGTTTACAGCACTCTTATGAAAACACATTTACTTTTTCATGGGAATTACCAGGGTAAGTAGTGGCCAGGTGCTACTAATAAAATGCACATAATTAAATGATTAACAACTATGACCACCTCTATAATAGCAGACGTTTCAGCGTTTTGTTTCTCTGGCACTTTCAGGTGTGTATTAAAACAATGCAAAGAAGGCAAGGCATAAGCAAAGATATCAGAGAAATAACTGTTGCTCCCCATCAACCTTGGAAGGGTTATTATAAGGCTATTTCCAAACAATCTGAAGTTTGTTGTTTTGCAATGAGACTCACGTGCGGTGAACATTCAAGATACTTGTTAGACTTCCCAGAAGTGCATGTCCCAGTAAATTCACCCCAAGGTTAGACTGTACATGGTTGAGCAGTTACAAAAAACAAAAACAAAAAAACAAGGGCTGCATCTATGACCATACAGACCTCAGTTATCATGTTAAATATTAGATTTCATGACAGTAAAATTACAAAAACTAGTTTGGAAGGATTTCCAGGAGAAAGACTCTTGTCTCTAAAAAGAACAATAATTCTGAAACAGTGGTGAACATGGTAGCAGAGGGGTGATGATTTGTGCTTGTGTTAAAACCACAAGACCTGGGCACCTTGCAGTCAGCAGGGTTGAGTTGATAATGACCTCCTCCTTTTAACAAAATATTCTGGAGTCAAATGGGAGTCCAACTGTCCAATTACTGAAGCTGGGCTGCAAAAACAATAGCTGTGCATAAATGGATATCCACAAATCTTAATGAACTGAAGCAATGTTGTAAAGAGCAGTGGACCAAAATTCCCCCAAAATAATATGAGAGACTGATAAACTCATAAAGTTCAATTCAATTTAGTTTCATTTATATACTGCCAAATCACAAACGCAGTTGCCTCAAGGTGCTAAACCATCTCCTCAACTTATTTATGCTTAAGTGGTTCGACAAACTTTTGTATCATTGGGTGCAATTAGTTTTACACGTGTTATGACATATCTAGTTTTAAAACAAATCTTTCATTAGGATTATTGACTTTTGACATCAGCGAAACGTTTTCTTTCTTTTTGGGGGTAATATTGTTTATTTTGTGCTCAGCCAAATTTGGAGCACCTAAAGAGTAGGATCGTAGCCTGTTTGCTATATGATTCAATCAGTTGCTGTTTATATTCACAATTAATGAGAGCTGAGCATGTAAATGCCAAATTTAAATTTGAACTGACAGATAATCCAAAAATATGAATGCTCTCAACAACACAGAGTCGTAAAAAAATACCAAAAAGCAACAAATTAAACCACACAAGTCACAATGAACACAGGAGAGTGGGAACAACTCGGAGTTGTGCAGCTGAAGTCAGCAGAGGCTGGGAATACAAAGCAGAAGGTTTGTGAGGTAGTAGAACCTCAGGACAGTATGAGCAATATCTGTGCAATAGAAAGTCACAGGCCTGGAAAGACACACACATATAGTCCTAACTATCAAAGATCAATGAGAGGGTTTGAAGAATAGCCTGAAACCTTTGGTAATTGCAGGGGATCAAAGAGGTTGTCATCTTAGGTTTCTCCCTCTCCAGCCCCTTTCCTTTAGGCTGATGGATGACAGACTTCTTGGCTAACCAATGGACAACAGCGGCATTGAGATTAATCCCGCAATAAAAGGACCATTACTCCTCATTGGCATGACGAGAGGTCCATTCGTTATGGCAATTTTTTTCCCTATGACTGTGTCAGACTAAGCTCCACAGTTAGGAGACCTCCCTTCATATGTCACCATCTGGCACCAAGAGTGGATATTGAGAGAGAACTGCTGCTGATAGGTGGAGAGGAGAAGCAGAGATAGAGAGAAAAGATTGACGGAGCAGACAGCTGGAAGAGTGGAAAGACAGCAAATTACCCATGTTGAATGAATTTTTGAAAATTGGGGAAACTGATGTGAAAATGAGGGTGGAAAGGTTTTAAAGAAAAAAAAGAGATAAATAGCTAGCTGGCTAGTTGACAGGCGGCCCACAGTGTAGACACCTCAGTAGACTCTTCCTAAATGGCTGTCTGTCAGAACAGCAATGGCTGCCCTCTGTTTCACTCCTTAAATGAGCTCATTATGGTTCAGGCCATTAAAGAGTGGACTCTCTGTTTGGAGGAAACTGAGATGTCATTAGGCACAGTGAGGCTAGAAAGAGAGCGGCCGAATAATAGGAAAAAAAGATGAACCAAGAGAAGGGTCAGAGTGATATAAACAGAGACAGAATGACCAAAGAAGGAGAAAAAAGTAATCGAAATGAGACCAAAAGGAAAAGTGTTAGGAATTTTAATGACAGAAAAGTGAAGGATAAAAGGGGAGAGAACTTAAAGAGAATTCAGTTCATAAAAAATAGCCACTTTATATTAGAGCAAGAATAGTGGGGAATACGTACTGTATGGAATTTTTGGTAAATTGTTTCTATATTTTCCTTTCAAGGAGCCAGACATTTTTTTAACAGTTCTCAAACAGTTTGTTTTTTTTCTGAAGGTCTTTCAAAGTCTTTTTTTGAGTACTTTTCCACTCATTTTTTGTCCAGGTGTTGACCTGATCAACTTCAGAGAAATGCTTTTGTTTTTGTTTGTTTGTTTGCTTATTGGCATCTCTTTTGTGAATTGGGAGCAGCATGTCATTAAAAAGTGAAGAAAATGGACAAGTGAAGCACAAAAGAAGAAATGCCATGCCTACAAAAAAAAACAAAAAAAAAACACTATCTGCAGGTGAACAAAATCTGAAACTCGTTAAACACTCCTCAAATGGTAAACGAAATCTGGCAAAGATCAGAGAGGACCTGAGATAGTGCATCTCGCCATTCATTTGATACATGTCCTATTTGCCTCATCAGAAATGGTCTCAGCAGAAGCGTGGTTGTCAATAAACCATTTTTAAAGAAGGGAAACTGAGAGAAACAGATGAGGCAAGCAATGAATCTCAGAAATGGATTGATCGCTGCATAAAAGCTGGTGCCACTAAATTTAGAGAGATCAAAAAAAAAGAGGTGCCATAATAAGTGTCTACAGTCATCTGTAAAACATGGTGGAGGCTTTGTCCAAGTTTTTGGATGACTGCATTTCAGCCGGAGGTAATGGGTATGTTGTCAAAACTAATGGAGTTATGATTGCAGAAAAGGACTATGCAGTACCATCTGGAAATCATCTGGCTTCATTAGAATCAGAATCAGAATCAGAAACTTTATTGTCATTGTCATGAGAACAACGAAATTAAGAATGGTCCCCGATCATTGCATCATCCCTAGCAATATCAAAATATAAATAAAACAATAAAATTCAATAAATAAAATAGATAGAATACTTAAAATACTAATAAGATATAACAGTAAAACATTCACATACATTCCCACACACATGCTTCAGACCGTGCATAGATTAACACAAGAGTGGCGTGATGGACATTTTTTTGTAGTATTCAGATGTGTTATTGCAGTTGGATAACAGCTGTGTTTGAGTCTATTAGTCCTTGCTCTGATTGCCCTGTACCGTCTGCCTGAGGGCAACAGTTCGAACAGGGAGTGGCCAGGATGTGAGGTGTCTTTTATAATGTTTTGGGCCTTTTTAAAACAGTGGGCGTTGTGTAGAACTTCCAGTGTGGGGAGAGGGCAGCCAGTGATCTTTTGGGCGGTGTTAATGATCCCTTGGAGTGCTTTCCTCTGAGCCCCTGTGCAGCTAGTGTACCAGATGCATATGCAGTAAGTTAGAACACTCTCAATGGTGGCTCTGTAGAAGGACACCAGCAGTCTCTGTGTGATGTTATTCCTCCTGAGAATTCTCAGGAAGTACAGTCTCTGTTGGGCCTTTTTCAGCAGCTCGGAGGTGTTCACACTCCAGGAAAGGTTCTCCTCTATATTGACTCCCAGGAAGCGGAAGCTTGCCACCCTTTCTACACAGTCCCCATTTATGAATAGTGGTTGGATCTCTGCCTTTTTCCTTCTGAAGTCTATTATGAGTTCTTTGGTTTTTGAAGTGTTGAGGAGGAGGTTATTGGCCTTACACCATGACGTCAGCTGCTCCACCTCGTCTCTGTACGTAGACTCGTCTCCCTTGGAAATGAGCCCCACCACTGTGGTGTCATCTGCAAATTTCACAAAGATGTTGCTGTGGTGGCGAGGAGTGCAGTCGTGTGTGTAGAGAGAGTAGAGCAGTGGACTGAGCACATAGCCCTGGGGTGAGCCAGTGCTGAGACTCAGGGCTGAGGATGTGTGATGGCCAACTCTGACTCTCTGTCTACGGCCCGAGAGGAAGCTATTGATCCACATGCAGGTGCTGTATGGAAGCCCCAGGTCTTGTAGCTTGGCCACCAGTTTGTGTGGAAGGATGGTGTTAAAAGCTGAGCAGTAATCCACGAAGAGCATCCGCACATAGCTACCATGCTCTTCCAGGTGAGTTAATGCAGCATGGAGTGCTGTGGCTACAGCGTCTTCCGTGGATCGGTTTGCTCTGTAGGCAAACTGGTGTGGATCCAGGCTGCGGGGCAGGGCTGCTGTGATGTGTCTGCGGACCAGCTTCTCAAAGCATTTCATTACCACTGGGGTGAGTGCCACCGGTCTGTAGTCATTCAGGCCGGTGATGTGGGGCTTCTTAGGCAAGGGGACTATGGTGGAGGACTTCAGGCAGAGTGGGACAGTCGCCTGTGCGAGGGATTTGTTGAAAATCCTGGTGAAGATCCCAGCCAGCTGTCCTGCACAATCCCTCAATATTCGACCTGGCACACCATCAGGACCCGCCGCCTTCCTCGGGTTAACAGCCTGCAGCATGCGCCTCACCTCGTGCTCTTACAGGGTGAGGGTGGTGCTGCTATGGGTGGCGTGTTGCCGCTGTGGCTCCAATACCTCCGGTACCCTGGTCTCAAAGCGGGCGAAGAAGATATTCAGCTCCTCTGCCAGCTCCAGGTCACCGTCCACAGCTCCGAGATTGATCTTATAGTTGGTTAGGTGCTGGATGCCTTGCCACACCTGCCGGCTGGTATTACTCTTCAAATGGTCCTCGATCCTCCTCCTATAGTCCCCCTTTGCCTCTCTGATGCCTCTCTTCAGGTTGGATCGGGCTGTGGTGTAGTAATCCCTGTTGCCAGACCTGAACGCAATGTTCCTCTCCTTCAGCAGCTGCCTGACCTCCCGGGTCATCCAGGGCTTTTGGTTGGGATAAGCCCGGATCCGTTTGACTGCTGTAACAGTGTCTATGCAGTGTTTTATATAGCAGAGGACACCGTCTGTGAACATTTCCAAGTCCTGATGTTCAAAGATATCCCAGTTAGTCCTGTCAAAACAGTCCTGCAGCTGCTGAGAGGCACCCTCTGGCCATATGGTAATATTCTTTGTGATGGTAAGAGCAGTTTTCTTGAGGGGGGCATATGCAGGGATTAGAAACAGTGACAAGTGGTCAGACTGACCCAGATGTGGCAAAGGTCTGGCCCTGTAGCCCATTTTGATGTTGGAATAAACTTTGTCCAGAATCTTGTCACCCCTAGTGGCACACTTGACGTGCTGGTGGAATTTGGGGATTGCTCTTTTTAAGTCTGCGTGATTGAAGTCCCCTGCTACGATATGTACAGCGTCAGGGTAAGTGCTCTGTTTATTATTGATGTTTGTATGCAGGAGTGCGATCGCAGAGTTAGCATTAGCATCTGGTGGTATGTAAACAGCTGTTATTATGACAACGGTGAACTCCCTAGGTAGGTAGATGGGCCTGCATTTAACAGTCAGATATTCAATGTCCGGTGAACAGTGACGGTCTATTATCACTGTGTTGGTACACCAGCTGTTGTTCACATACATACAGAGCCCCCCTCCTTTGCGCTTACCGGAGTCCACTGTTCGGTCATGTCGCTGTGTGGTATAGCCTGCTAGCTCAATAGCAGAGTCTGGAATGGATTGATGTAGCCAGGATTCAGTGATAAGAAGGATGCATGAGTCTTTGATGAAGTTATTCGCTGCTATTTGCAATCTCAATTCGTCCAACTTGTCCTAAAGATCATTGTTATATTATTCAATATAACAATGATCCCAAACACACCACTACTGAAAAGTATACCTGAATAGGTAAAAACATAATGGAACATTATCATTCAGCACTATTGCTGAAGGCTGTTTAAAGACATTACAGAAAAAGAAAATGCAGCTAAGACATTCAGGCTGAGTTAAAAAATAAATGTGGTCATATCAAATATTGACTTTCAAGCTTTTTGGAATTGTGCAAACTGTTTTTGCGTCACATACTCTTGCTCTTCTCTCAGCTCTTGGTATTTCTCAGGATTCTCGTGTTCCTTTTTGTTGCTATCACTTGGTATATCTTCATCTATCACTACGGCATTTGTCTTCTGCTTGTCCACCATTGCTATGTCTGGCTGTTTAGCCACCACCGGTTTGTAGGTTGGTCATCTGCTGCCACCCAAGGCCCTACCTTTAACCCAAATAATGAAAAAAATGGTGACTGTTGAGGTTTTGAGAAATCAGGAGAGTTTTATTGACTTTTATGATGTTTTATTCAAGTTTGTGGCTTCGTTTTTTTGATCGATTAGATTGTGAAGTGTATTTTCAGCTAATGTAAATTCGATTTACTTTATAATTTAAACATGCATTAGTGTCACACTGAAGTTATCAGTGTTAATGGTAATTTTTAGGTTGTAAATGAAGTTTGTAAATGTAAATAAGTTCTTCTGCTTGGCCTGTTGTAGAAGAAGTTTTTGTTTGTTTGTTTGTTTGTATCCGGGGGAGACCTTTCCGGGTGTCGGACAAGGCATGGGCTTCCCTCTCTCCCAGTCTGCATACATGGTGGTGGTGACAGACGACGTGCAGGAGACATCAGACTGTGAGCTGACTCATGAGGCTCAAACTTAAAAACACTGCAGCAAACGGATCGCCAGCATACTGTTCGACTTGTTCATAATGAGACCATTTGGTGTTCTACTGTTATACTGCTTTATCGCAGCAGGATTCTGGATTTGAACTGCTCAGACTGACACAGAACTGAACTGAAAGTGTGATTATTTCAACTACTGAGTGATGTTATGTGCTGATGTTATTTTCTTGCTTTGAGCCAAACCAGATTTCTGTGTTGGAATTCTGTGTTAAAGGGTCATTACACCAAATTGTGTTTTGATAACATTTGATTGCTCATGCAAGGAAACAGAAATTACTCAGGGTGATTCGTAGTGAGCACAAGTTAAATGAGCTCATATCACTAATTTGGATTTATTAGCCCTGCTTAGATTCTAAAGGTTTTGGAAGAAATCTTACTCTTAAATCAAGAACTAAAGCTTAAAGAACAATGTAGGTGTGGAAACTGGAACAAAGTTGGGTTACCTAAAACTATAAAATAAAACTGGAGGGTTAATTGTAACCTATTTAACAGCCACTGATTGTGTTATGTTTATTTGTTTTATTAAAGATTTCATTTAAAAGTTTTTGGTCTCTTTACTGTGCTTTCCTCCACCACTCCTAGAACCTAGAACTTCTATATCTGTTTTACAGTGACATAAGTGCTACATGCTGGATTGTCTCAGGGGCATCTCCTCAAAGCCTGCACCTGAGGTCTTTCCTGGTGTGGTAGACTCCAGCCTATATTGATCTTGTGATTAGAGTTGCTTCTCTGCTGTCATCATTAGTCCCTGTGTGCTGTCTTTCAGTCCAGCTTTGTCCAGTCACTTATGTCAGCCAGTGGAACAACTAAGCTGTAGTGTCTTTTCACTGTGCAATACTTTTTGTTAATATCCAACGGTGCAATAGACTCACAATACTTGAAATGTGCAATTCCCTTGTATTCTTATTCCTATTTATTCTATGTATCCCTTTTGTATACTCTGTATTTATATATGTGTATATATGGTATATTTCTGCTCACATTCTGTAACTTCTGTCGGTGTTGTGCTATTGGAAACCAAATTTCCTGGAGGAACCCACCCGAGGGATTAATAATCTTAGTAATCTATCTATCTAATCTGGTACATGCAGTGCAGGGGCCTGTCTTTTCATGATGGTTCCTGTTCTTTCTCAGGTTTTGTTTTCCTGCCTGAGGTATGAGGTATCAGCTGTGGCCATCTTCCTGATGTGTTCATAGAACTTTGTTGCTTCATCCTGGATAGTGGTTCTGACACGCACTAGTCCTCAGCCTCCTTTGCTTTAGTCTACAATCTCAGGGTGCTTAGTATGGAGTGATACCTAACATGAATGTTAAGGAGCTTTCTTGTCTTGATGTCAGAGGCTTCCATCTCCTTCTTTGGCCAGCTTATTTTGTCCTGCTGGCCAAAGGGGGAGATAGATGACTTCAGCTATTATCTCAAATGCACAAATGCAGGGATGCGCAACAAAAGGTAATAATAATGATAATAAATTAAAAACATGAATATTTAGAAGACTGATCAATAAAATTTGCGAGCCTAAAGTCAAATGCAGCAAAGGAACGCACAATACAATACCACAACACAGCATGAGTCTGTTCACATTGGCCAAATTGGCTTTGTAGACTTTAACTCTAAATATGAGAAACAAACAGCAATCTCCTGTGTTGAAGGTGAAAATATGTTACATGTACAGTGCTTCAGTAGCTTGTCCCAGTGTGCTGCCCGTCTGCCTCAATCACAAACTGTGTTCATAAAGCAGTAGACGAGGTCAGAACAACACTCGGGTAGGGTGGTAGGTAGTGAAGATCCTTTAGTGTGACAAAAAAAATATCTCCACACCATTGCACCACTAGCAGGTTATTGCTGTCTAAGGAGCTTGGGGAAAAAAGCATCTGGACTTCTTTAAGGTTCAAAACTTAAAGAAGTCCAGACACTTTTCTTTCCAAGCTCCTTAGACAGCAATAACCTGGATAACTGAGAACCTTGACAGACAACTATGCAAGTAATATAAGGCTATGACTCTACCGTCAAACATTGCAGCAGCAGTCAGGAGCAAATAGTCAGTGGGGTTTTTTTCAGTCTTCTATTGTCTAGTTTTGGTAACCTTTTCTAACTGTAGTCTTAGTGTCCTGTTCTTAGCTGACAGGAGTGGCACCCAGTGTAGTCTTTTGCTGCTGTAGCCCATCTGCTTCAAGATTCAATATTTTGTGCATTCAGTGGCGCTCTTCAACATACATTGGTTGTAACAAAGCAGTCTGACCATTCTCCTCTGACCTTTGACATCAACAAGGCATTTTCACCAGAGATCTGCCACTCATTGAATTTTTTTTTTCTTTTTGGCTTAGCAGGAAAATCCCAGTAGTTCAGCAGTTTTTGAAATACTCAGATCGTCCCAAATCACCTTTCCTCTCCATTTTGATTCTCAGTTTGAATTTCTTCAAGTTGTCTTGGCCATATCTAAATGCTTAAATGCATCGAGCTGCTGAAATATTTTGATTAAATAACTGTTCACAATCAGTTGATCAGGTGTGCCTGATGTAATGTCCATTACTACAGATTTTAGGTTTTTTAAAGTAATGAAAATGCCTATAATCTGTAGTGACATTAAGAATTTCTGGGAGCTAATTGAACTTCTGCATACTTCTACAAGTCTACAAGGTCAAATTAAGTGGTAAGAACAAAAGAAAAACTTTAAACTTATCTATTAGTAAACAAAAATGATTTGGAGTCAAAAACATTTGCCTTTACTCTTGAGAGCATTACTTACTGGCATAGTTGGTTTTAAGCTGTTTTTCAGCCTCCAAATTTATGCTAGCCACAGTACAGGGAACAAATGCCCATAGTTATGTTTCTTTGATGTAAGAGTTTGGTGGCTTGAGGAAATGTCTCTCACTTTTCATCCACACAGATTATATTTGCATTATAATGCATCACTGCATTTAACAGAATTTTTGGAGACCAGGATTTGCACATGCATCTCCTGGCTCGTTACCCCTGAGGTCTACACACTGGGTTTGTGCAGACAGACCACTGCAGGAAAGCACAAACAAACAGTCCTTTATTTGTGGTTAGACAGTGAGCAAACTAAATGTCAGATTGCTCCATCTCAGAATCTGACTCCTTTGATTTTCATCTGTTTACCCCATCTCCTATTTATAAAACATGACCACATCAATTATAATTCAGCCAAATGTCAGATGCAGGTGGAAATGGTAAGCGGATTGATCGTGAGTCCAGGGATGCTTAATGGACACTCTGTTCTTGTTTAACAAGTCAAAGAGATGAGTGTTACAACTGTTTAAAATATTTTGAGGCAGCACTGAACTTTAATCACTAATTCCCTCTGCATTTTTTATAGATTCATGCTACTTAAACCTTTCCTTATCTAAACAGCTTCCACTTAGAAAATGAATATGAAGCATTTAAGAAAAAAAGAATGTGACCCTGGGTTAGTCTATATCTTAGAATATGTAACAGTTCCTCATCTAAAGTTCCTTTCAGCCTCGTGATTTAATGAAATGACATAATTTGATTAAATGTGATTTATTATAATATGAATTAAAACTGTATTGCTTAACTTTACCTGAGAGATTAATTTGGTCTATGCTGTTTCAGAACACCATCAAAACCTCACTTTTTGTTAATGCATTGATTGAGACACTCATAGTGGGAGAAAATACTTTTTAGGCATTTAAATAAAGCAATTTGTAGTCTCAAAATGAGCATGGTATCACCAGCTTATTTGGTTACAAGACACAACCCACAAAACTTTTAATTTGACCTTCCGTCTCATTGTGTTCACTGCCAGTTTCACAGAGTGCTCCCCATATGTCTGTCAACAACGGTTTGTATCTGTTGATGATAATTTATCTACCACTGTCAAACTAGAAGCACTGGACTGAGAAAGAGTGCTGGATATCTACTAGTAAAATTTTATCTCTGTGGGACTCATAATTAGCTACTGTTCAGTGAAGCAGGGACGTCGCTCCTATGTCTCTGTCTTCTCTGCTGTTGCCATTTCACTACAGCAAAACTTCAGATGGGCATCCAAACTCCGCTCTGTTTTTGGCATATGTGTGCACAGCAGCAGCATATTCTCACAGCCCCACCCTCATTTCCCCTCACTGCACTGTATTTAAAGAAACTGACTCACAGTGGGAGCCACAGGCAAAAGAAAAGGTTTATTAAGGACAGAATTTGAAATTTGAAACATACAGTATTGAGCTCTAATTAGTGTGCTATTCCTAAGTGTTTGAAAAACTTCTAGTGTTGGACATGCAATACACCCAAAAAACAACTGCAAAGGCCACATCGTGACCACAGACAAATGACACATTTTAGCAACAGTTTTGCCTGCAGTCCCTGAGGACATAACTCCAGTCTGCTCCCCAAACATCTGCTGTACCCCCACTGCTTAGGAGATCAAGATCTATGGGCTGTTATAGGCAGTGCTACGAGGACAATGTGACTTTATGGGCCACAAGGGTGGTAGTGGCTCTACTGCAAGTGCACACTTTGTCAAAAACAGATTTTCATGAAAGAGGTCATGTGTACAGACAAAGTTTCTTTTATCTCAACCCTGTGCAAAAGTCCTGAGCCACTCTTCATTTGTTTTAAATTTTACTTTAAAATGGGAAATGGACACAGCAATCTATTAAAACATGCAAGCATACATGGAAATCAGAACATAAGGCAAAAACAGAGTTTGCAAAATTCCAACAAGCTTAAAAGTCAATATTTGGTATGACCTCCGTTATTCTTCATCATAGCCTGAACTTGCTTAGACAAGCTTTCCTGTAATTTCTAGTAAGTAATCTTCAGGAATATTTCTCTTGGCTTCTTCCACAATATTCTAAGCTCTTCTTTGTATGTTGTCTTTCTTTTGCTCCGTTTTCTGCTAAGATGATTCGACACTGCTTCAATAACATTGACGTCCAGGCTCTGGGGAGGCCAATTCATGACTGAAAGTGGCGTGCGTTTTACTATCCAGGTACACTTCTTTGACATAATTATCATACCATGAAGCCTTTGCCGCTCTGATTCTTTCCACGTGGTACCTCAGGCACAATATTTCAAATTTCAATTCCTCACTATAAGACCTGATTTTCAATCCAGTTCTTGTATAATTATCTTTGCTGGATTTTTTTCCAAACTCCTATTTTTTGTATTACTTCCTTGTACACAAATACTATATATTTTGGACCTATTAAAACTGTTAACTACATGCACTTTTCATAAAAAGGAACAAATTATATGTTTTTTGCAAAAGAAAACCCTTTCCAACAATATCTTCAGATCTTGTTTGACTGTTTGCCTAATTTCGTATGTAGAGTAAAAACTTTACATAAGCAGTAGTTTACACTATAGTTCAAATGACAGCATATTGGATGAATTATTTATAGTTATTTATAACTCACCCATTTGGATTTTGCTAAGGTTTAAAATTAGGAGTATGACCACTTTGCCTGTTACGGCGCCTGCAGTCAGTCTCCATCTGTTAGGCCTCACCTCAATTTATTTAAGTCACTAAAACGATCGTCTTGAAATCAATTTTTTTTACACTGGATTATCTGACCAATAACTCAGTCTGCTGAGTTGTACAGATGTACAGTAGTAAAGTCTAAAAAATCTGTGATATTTTCAGTGAATTTCTAGTATATTATTAGTCCATTGCTTATTACTAATTGGTGTGTCTGGACTTTGAAATTTGAAGCTACGACTTTGGCGTTTCAGCTGCAAATTACAATGTCAAATGTCATCTTTTGAAATACTTTTTATGTCTGTAACCGAACTAAAGTTGAATGCGTTTATGCACCCTCTCCATTAGTGGTCTCGATCTGCTCATTACATGCAATATTTTTGGGTACAACAAGAAAGCACAATATACCTAAAAGTTATAAGTACTGTAGCTTTATCAGTATCTATTGGCCCTGCCGTATATCTTTGCAGTTTTGGTCCACTGAGATTTTTGCTGAAAGATGAAACCGTTATGGTTGTACTACACTACTATGGGTATAC
Organism: Rhamphochromis longiceps; assembly: GCF_057381845.1. Taxonomy (NCBI): domain Eukaryota; kingdom Metazoa; phylum Chordata; class Actinopteri; order Cichliformes; family Cichlidae; genus Rhamphochromis; species Rhamphochromis longiceps. The sequence goes on along the minus strand of NC_140566.1, from coordinate 23,913,334 downwards.
TGTTTTTAGAGACATGCTATGACAAATGATCATATTTCATGACGGAGAAAAAAAGAATACACAATTCAGTATTGATCCATTCGCTCACGGCTGTGTAAAATGGAAGCTCCCATACAGCAGGTAACTTTATGAAGTTTAATCTCAGATATTGTTTGTTTTCCCTTGTGATCCCTCAGGGAGGTAACTATAGGACTAACAGCTCCCCTTCCTTGATGTCTTTTGCAGTCTCCCTTGTCTTCTTGCTGTATCTTTCCCTTTTGTCTCACTAACCTTCTCTACACTCTTCAACCTTCTGTTCAGTCTTAAAATACTGGGGACTGTGTGTATATACAGCTGTTCTTTTTGCTGAAGAAGTTCATTAGATATTTTGTAGTTGTTGTTAATTATGTAAACAACTACATTTCATTAAGCAAAGTTTTGCTAATTGTTTAAACTCCAGTTTCTTGTGGTCTTAATAAATTGTTGTAGTGTGCTGATATTTGAGGGACTGGAGTATCAACAACAGGAGTAGTATTGAAATATGAAATTGCAAGTGCTTGGTGCAGAATCTGTATTTGACAAGGGTGGACTGTTTATAAACACCAAAATTACACATCAGAATATGAACTGATAACAATTTTTTTATAATGACATCTTCTGTGTGGAGTCCAAATATTCTCCTCGTGCTTGTGTGTGTTCTCCCTGCTTTCCTCCCACCATCTAAAGACATGCATGTTAGGTTAATTAAAGATTCTTAAATGGGCTTTAGGAATTAGTATAAGTGTAACTGGTCTGTCTCTCTATGTTAGCACTGCAATAGGCTGGCAACTGTCTGTGTCCCTATGATAGCTGGGATGGATGTTCAGAAACACAACCAGGCACTGTTAGGCTTCACCTTGAATTTTACAGCCCTTTTAAAGCTTCCTTTATGTGAATAACTACTTTTGTAACAAAACAAACAAACCCAAACATGTTTACTCTAAAGTCTATATATTCACAACAGTGCCCTTGTATTCAATTAATAAAGTGCTTTCTATCTAAATCTGGTGATGGAACCTAGGAGTGCTGACTGCATACAAACCTGTTGCATTAGTACATGACCATTCAAACATATTTAATTTTAACTTCATGGGTGCTGTGGACAAAAACAAGCCTTGCCTACAACTGAATCTCATCCATACTGAGTAGAACAGCAACCAGCTCCCCTGTGCTGTTAAACATTAATGTCATTAAAAACTATAGTTTGAGGCTTACTTCTTGACAAATTAACCTCCTAAGACCTGAACTCTTCCATGACATGCATTTTTAATTTCTCTTTGATATTTGGTCACATCGAGGCCCGATGAATGTAAAAACAAAGAATTACCAGATTTTTTTTTTTACCTTATTTTTGTTTGTTTTTTTAAAATAAGAGCCACATATGAGGATATTCATTTAAAATTTTGATAGAACAGTAGCAGTGTAATGTCCTCGTAAGTGGATATCAGGCCCTTGTAGAGCAAAATTCAGTATTTTGGTCTAAATAACCCAAAATGTAATGTCCACATATGTGGACACCAGGTCCTAGGAGGTTAAACTAGGAAGGAAAGAAGTGGACTTGCTAAACCTCTGTGGCACCTCTTCCTGCTTGCAGCTTGAGGCTATATTAACCATAGAGCTGGGCGATAGAACGATAACGATATGTATCGCGATATAACTTTTACTCGACAGAGAAATTAAGCTATCGCGATAGACCTCGCCGCTCTTGTCCTCAAAAAAAAAAAAAAAAAAAAAAGGTCAGCCAATCCAAATTAAGTAGCGCAGAGCCGAACCAATCACAGCCGCAGCGTCACGTCGCGTGGCTTGTTACGTACAGCACAAGTGCCAAGCCACACGTGTGTTTGTTTGGGAAGCAGCCAGCGGGTAATGGAGCCAGCGCGTAATGGAGGAAATGAGTGTGCCGACTAGAAAAATCAACCGAGCGTGACCGAAGAGAAAACAGATGATGGTTCCAATGCCGGAGAGATTGTCGAACGGAAGAGCCATAGAAGTTCCGTAGTGTGAAGGTATTTCGGCTATTTCAAGTCTGACAAAAAACAGAGTAACGTGCACTGTAAATTGTGCCGAAAGCAAGTCTGGAAATACAATAAACTGGTGCATGCGTCACACTGTGCGCCACGTTATTGTTTCGGTGAAATGAATTTCTATAATACTGTTACTGTTAATTCTACTCTCTGCAGTGTTTAAATGCTTACATATACACACAGTTACTGTCCCTCCACACATACGACTCGGTTCTGCTTCTATGCCGCAGCTTTGTTTACTTTTTCCCACCGAGGCTTCTAGACTTCTGATTGGCCAGTATTTCTGCATGGTTAGGAATCTAGCTCCACCTGCTGCTTTGGCATGTTCATAGCAGCGTTTTCCTTCATTTCTGCCTTTATGTGTGGACGGGATTATTTTTTAAAACGAAAACGGAAAATCTCCGTTTTCAAAAATACCCGTGTACGTGTGGACGTAGCCTCAGTCTCTGACTGGAAGCGCTAATTCGTCATTCGGCTTTTGTCAGACTAAAGTAACTGTTAAAACTGTTTGAAAAGCTCAGCTATACAACAAGGAGAGATTGAGAATTTCCTTTTAGTTCTCAGTTTATTTGATATTGACAAAAGTTAGTCAGTTTTGTCTGTTCTTCTGTAAAACAAACTAAGATTTATTTTTAGAATTAATATTTTGTTTCTAAGTGGAATTGACAATTTAGTCTGTTTCGTTTATTCTATTTTGAAACTTAAACGCTTTAGCGGCTGCCTTTTGTGTAGTTTGCAATATTTGCCTTTATTTATCTGAAAAAGTCTCATGTTCCTTAAGTACATCTACCCTGTTGAACTTATTATGGGAAATAAATATTTAAATAAAAACAAGCTGCTGATTATTTCACATTTTACTTGTGAGCAACGGCACATTTAAATCTTACAAATATAGTTATTTGGCTCATATCGTGATAGATATCGTTATCGCCTGAAATGAAAAAAACATATCGTGATATGAAAAAATCTCATATCGCCCAGCTCTAATTAACCACAGCTCGCACAACATACCTGACTCTATACATTTCTGTCAATCATTTCTGAATGCGTCATAGGTAACTTTGATGCCAAAGGAGGAGGATTTGGCCTAACAAAACATGTATTTCTGTTTTTTCTGCATCAGTATTGATCATCACTTTTAAAACTGCCCATCATGTGTCAGGCAGTATTACAGTCTGTGTTTTAGATTATATACTTTACCCCTTTCTGTATTTTCAGAAGGATTAAGACGTTTGACTTTGTCTGAGTACTCTCAGAAGTGTGATTCAGAAATGTCTCACAATGCCATTACCAGAATCTCTGTGGTTTTCTATGCATTTAGCAAGATGTGGTAGGCTAAAATTTACAAAAATAACCAACCATCAAAACTTTCTCAAGTGGATCCTGAAGCTCTGGTTCAAATATGACACAATGTACAATTTGACTCATATCTACTGTTCCTAATTGTCAAACAAGCAGAATACAAGCGAACTGTTTCCCCATTGTTATCCAGGCCACAGCAGCAGGGTGTTTTTCACGTTTTCCTTCTCCCAGTGCTGTTATCGCCTTTTTCACACAAAGACACAGAGGCTGTGTCACCTTTCAGCCTACATCCCTTTCTTAATCCAAATGTCTCTTCACTTCTCTTTCTCTCCTTTTTTTTTTTTTTTTACTATCACATTACTTTTCTTGGTCTCTTTTATTGCCCCACATTCTTTTCCTGTTGCTTTCTTCATTGCTTCCATCATCCATGTACTCGTGCGCTATGTTCTTTAATTTCCTGTGCATGAAAGATTCATATGACTGCTTTAATAATAAATAAGGAAGCACAGTTGAAAAGTAGAGAAGGCACCATTGATTACAGCAGCAAGGATCCAAAAGACAAGAGAGAGTAATACCCCTGCCCCATCTGTCTTCTCTTCCCTCCATTTTCCCCTCTTTTAAGCTCTTATTTTGCCACTGTTACTGTTTCTTCTTAGCTGTCCCAAAGCATCCTGACTGAGACTTTCTGACGAAAGACAAGCCGCACAATCACTGCAAAGAGCAGCTACACTCACTGAATAAGTACACTTTGGATAACTAAATGATAATATAGTAATATACCAAATCGGCGTGTTTGTCTAGAGTCCTCAGGGATAGTCACATAACCTCTTTTTTTTTTTCTAAGCGGACAAAAAAACAATTTTTAAAGTTCTGCCGAATAAAAACATTTTAGTCTTTCATTGAGAAAATTATCCTGTTCATGACTGCACCCACTTCATCCGCACATAAACATCCCATCAAATTCCACCACCCTCCTCCTGGTTATGCTCTTTCATCTGGGAAAAAAAACACGTCCATCACATTACAACAGCTCCTCTGCGTTCTTCATGGCAGTATGCTCTTTCTAATTTAGGTTGTGTTACAACACCCCATGAGACTGACAGCGTGTCTCTGTCCCTGACCTCATCCTTCTTGCTGTCCTTTAGTCTTCACCATCCTGCTGACATCGTCTTTCTGGGGAGGGATAGCCCTGCCCTGCGACAGACTGGCGACCTGTCCAGGGTGTGCACTACTTCTCGCAATATGACAGAAATAAAAAATATTCCATGTGCACTTTCTCCACTTTGCCTCAAATATTTTCTAAAGGTGTTTTTATTCAGGTAATTTAACCTGAGAGGCATGAAAAATCTGGGTGTTAGGATGCTTACGTGTCATTTTATTTTTTGTTAATTACTGCCACGAATCGGTTCAAATTATTTCTTCCTTCTTAAATATTGACTTCAGATTTCACTCAATGTTTAGTGTCCCAGCTGTGATGTGCTTATTGTACCACATTTTTTTCCAGCTCTTCCACCTTCCTCTTCACTGCACAATTTGTACTTAAAATGGAATGCTTGAAGACACTATAGCATTTGACAACATGTACACTTAGTTTTGTATAAGTGCAATAAACCTATATTAAAAGGACTGCCATCGTAAATGTGCCCTAGAAATGCAAAGGGTAAAAGCAGCTCAGAAATGCGTTTGATGCGCTACATGCCCCATGATCATCCCATCAACTTTGCATGATGGTGCGCAGGAGGGAGAAAGAAATGTTATTAAGTGATTTCATTTACATGCAATATGGGATTTGTGGGGAAAGCGACAGTTCACCCATCTTCATTAGATCTGGGAGGAGATGGTGAAGTAAAACAGACCTCTATTTATAACCATCACAGAGAAGGGACAGGAAGAAAATCCTTCTGTGACACTGAGGCCTTACGATTTGTCACGCCTCTTAGGCGGTTGTTGCCCACAAAAAGTGACACATAGAGTAAAAACATATTTTCAAGGTTTTTGCCGGAGCCTATGTTATGGAAGTGTGGAGGAAAGTGACACACTATCCGAGCCACTGCAGCCATTTTCTGTTGATGAGATGTTTCATGCTTCTTTAAGCACAGATTGCAAAATAAGAGTCACGTTGTGTCCTCTAGCGCTGTGGGAAACGATTGTGGCCTTGTGGGCAAAGCTGTCTCAGAATATGGAATGAATGTGCCAGTGAAGCATACCACATTAAGATGCTGTGGACCAGGGCGTGCACTTATTCTGCTGTTGATAATGCCCTTTGGTATAAAAGACTCACAAAAAAGTTAACATAGTGACAGCAGAGTTAAAACGCCCAAGGTCTGGTTAATTTTCCACCAACAATACAAAAGCACTCACCTCAAAACTTCTTGTTTGTTTGTTTTTTGCATAATTAGTCGTGTATATATAAATAGTGACTGCGGCAGGTTGTCCTACTGAACTCATAAGTGCTACCTATAGTGAAAATAAAGGATGTGTCATGTAAAAGTAAATAGTGAATAAACAGAAGTTGAAGCTTTGTTTTTCTTCTCATACTCACTTTTGAAATAAACAGGAAGTTGAAATAGTGAACAGACAATCTGACAATAAACAGAAGAACCAACATATACATACACAAAAGGCTGACTGAACATCGAGACACAGGTGGGAACAATTAAGATGGGACACACAGTCATGCCAAAGTGACAGGAGAAGAAAAGACCCACAGTGTGCTCTGATGTTCTTCTCTCATATTTTTCTAGTTTTCCCCCCCTTTTGTTTTTTCTTATGTGCACCTCTATGTTTTTTGTTTGTTTTTGACATGTTTTTATTTCAAGAATACGTTTCTAACCTGTACATCTTTTTTGGTTTTATTTTTCCAACTTGTTTGTGTGGTTCTGTGGCTGAACCGGGAATTAAAACACAATCTAATTCACCCATTTTGACATTTGAGTGCAGTAAATAATAATTAAATAACCTAAACAACATTCTTTAATCTAAAATTTGATGGCTTTTCTTAAAATGACTCAAAATACACAAAAATAAAAATATAATAACATTTTATAATGTCGTGGCGGTGCTCCAATTTTTTTGCGTTGAGTCTATTTACTTGGCCCATATCTACTCAAATTTACCAGTGTGTGTAATATGAAGTAAAAATCGTGGTTTCAGGGAATTCTAAAACTGTGAAACTCTATATGACATGTTATTGTGCATTTTTTATAGCACAGAGGTGATAGAGTTCAAGGATTCCCTTTATAATAATATCAGAAGAATTCTCTGTGTACCACATTTGCCCAGGTTCCCACAGAGATAGGCTGGTCTTGGAAAGGTCATGGGTGAATTTTGAAACAGTAATATAGCAAAACAGCATGAAGGGCCCGTCATATATAATGGGACAACAGACCTCTGTAACTCCTTATTTTCTATGGCTTGTGCTCCACATGAACTGTTTGCTGCTGCACTGAGCAAAGTGCAGCTCAAGTCTACTGTCGAGGAGCACTTGTGAGCTGTGATTGTTGCGTGCCGTAGTGATGTACAATCATGTGACTAATAGAAACAAATACTGATGGGGAGCAGATGCATATGGTACACATGATGACATTGTTCAGATACAGCACAGCAACACAAATTTTGTCCCATTCAATTAACTTAGCGGTCAGCACAAAGCATACCATTTTCTTTATGAAGGGACCATAAGAGTGATCATATATGGTGCACAAAAGAAACAGAGGTCATACGGAGTTCAGAGGGTGCTTTGACAATGATACAAGATCTGCATCTGCAAGCACAAACTGTTGCAGTGTAACTAAAACGCCTAAAAATAAAAACAATTAGAATTGATTTCTGATCTGACCTCACTGAAATGAAAATGGAGATCAATAGAGCGGTTGGAGGAGGTCATAAGATTATAAGGGTACCTAAGCAGCCATTTCAGTGAGCGTGAGAAATACATGTGCTAATCCCACACACAAGGTTTCGTAATACCACTCTGAATGTACCAAGTAGTTATTAAGGGTTATTAATTAATGTTAAATTAATATTGATAATTATAGACTGTAGGTGGGATTTGTTATGATAGCAGCGAGGGCATTGCATAACAGTTGCAAAAGTTACACATGGTTATATAATAAATTGCAACAGTCCCAGAATGTTGTACCGTTTTCAATTCAAAAAACATGGATACGATCTTTCACAGACCATGATATTGCATGAAAGTAGATAGTACTAGTTTATGCAAAATTAAGTGTTGTGAAACCTAAAAAACAAACAAACAAAATAAAATACACTCTCCCATCACCGTGAGACAATAATTAAGCATTAATCATCTATTTATAACTGTCAGATAGGCTACTTATACATACATTTATATCATATTATAAATAGAGGTTGGACTTTAACTTCCTCATAGTAAACTAGGACTCAGCACATATTAGGTAAACATGCCAAATCACTATCAAAATACATGAAATTTCATGGATATTTATGCTGGTATAATAGTGAATAAATAAAATGAAGAGGATACAGACAAATCATTATATGTTTGCATAGGGGTTAGGATATTTTTTAACAAGTGAGAGGTAGTCACAGGGTAGTGTACTATCCCTGCCAGTCCTAAGCTCAGATAAATGGCACGGTTACAGCCCATTTCCATACAGTATGTACCTGTGCCAAACCAAAATATTCAGATCAATCTGCAGAAAAAAAAAAGAGAAAAGAGAGGCAGCATTTTTAAAGACAAAAATGTCTTGTTTTAGAATGTTATTGTTAACTCCGAGGTATATTTTAATGAGGTGAATAAGAAAATTCAAGCTGCCAGAAATGAATGTGTAAATCTCAGTAAAATTGAGAAAAATATATATAAAAAATATTAATTCTGTTGCCTTGATTATTTTGAATTTTCCACACTTTTTTTTTTTTAAATCGTACGTGCCATTAAAAAGGTATTGTACAAGTAAGTGTAAAAACAGATGTATCCAAATTGACATACTGTGTGTAAATTGTGACGTTTCTTGCCAATTTCGTCTGAAGTTCTTCCTCTATAAAGCATCTTGCTAACTTCCCTTTCCTGACAAAAGTAATCTATGCTTTTCAATTACCAGAAAGGGAAAAAAATCCCTGTGCCCCTGGAGAGAAACATTGGTGTGACATTCAATCAAAGGTAACTTGTCAGACTTTTAAGCTGTTACCAAAATGCTGTGAATAAACTACAAAGGGGACACAAATCCATTATGCTAGAATCTGTTGTACCATCTCGCATTTTCCACACTGTATGTCCTTGTTTGTGAAAGACAAAATAATGTAAGCCGTTGCTTTGTGACTTTACTGGGGGACAGGAATTTCACGTTGATTACACTGTAGCTGACAATGGTACAACACTGTTGTTGTTGTTTTTTCCAAAAATAGTTTAGCATTTCAGTTCCATTCGTAGGTGTTTGCTTATAAATCACCACAATTAGTGACAGCAAGCAACACACAGCAATAGTACATATAAATAATTTAGGTATAGTTAATTTAGGTAAAAATAATTAATAAATGAATAAATAACGCCTGCACTTGTAAGTCCTCGACTGTTTTGTTTCACTTACATCTTAGTCCCCAACTGAGACTGAGGAGTCGCGGCAACATGCATTTAACACATTTAGATATCCCTGCTTTTGGAGCTCGCATTTAAACAAACTTTAGTTCATAATGCAAAACTGGATAATATGTCAAATGTATGGATATAGTGTAGTATATGAAGGTATTTTGTCATGTAAATGTTTCATTGTACAGCTGATTATCTTAAATAACCAATTAAATTTAATCCCTGGCCTCCTATGGTTGGAATATTTCCACTGTCAGTCACACATCTTATGCAAAGAATTGATCATATCTCTCTCTTTACTTCCTTTCTATACATTTTGGGAATTGAGACATCGTTTGAGACAGATTGATTTCCAGTTTGCAATCAGTAGGACGGAGGTGAAAAGGACACACAGAACAGAGATGAGTTGATTTCGACCCTCAACATGAGACAGAATGGCAGATTATTACTCACGGATGTTGGTATAGTACAGCATCTACACTGTTATTTTGGTCTGTTTGTTCACTGACCTCTAGATGTATAGTATGCGAGACACATAGAGAGTGTGTCAACAGGAGCAGAAAGTTGATTCAGTGCTGGTCATGTCGATACCCTCCCCTGGGTAATAGCTATACGAATCAGAGAATATGAGGGTGGGGTGGAGGAGTGGGAAGGAGACAGGATGGAGAAAGCCAAGCTAGGACATCAAGAAATAGATGGAGAGAAAAATGGAAAGAGAGAGGGGGATGGACAAAGCTGTCCATGTTGGAGCACTCAGGCCTCAGTGCTATTTGATGAAGATGAAGTGAAGTGTTAAAAATCAATAATGTGCTCGATATGTCCGCAGAAAGGTTTGACCACTGGGTCCCCAACCAGGGGATTCATTTGAGGTGCAGGTTGAATATATTGGGAGACTTTCCAAAGCTTCAGTCAATTTTTGCGCTACTCTGGCAGCAATCAAGTGAAATGACTGATAAACCTGAACAAGATACAATCAGATCTGGTCTGAGAGCCTAAAAGTGCAGAATAAAATGACTTTTCATGGCATGAATGAAACAAAAAATTGCAGAGCACTAAAAAACAGCTACAGCTATATGCCTGAAGATACAGTGGGGCAAAAAAGTATTTAGTCAGCCACCGATTGTGCAAGTTCCCCCACTTAAAATGATGACAGAGGTCAGTAATTTGCACCAGAGGTACACTTCAACTGTGAGAGACAGAATGTGAAAAAAAAATCCATGAATCCACATGGTAGGATTTGTAAAGAATTTATTCGTAAATCAGGGTGGAAAATAAGTATTTGGTCAATAACAAAAATACAACTCAATACTTTGTAACATAACCTTTGTTGGCAATAACAGAGGTCAAACGTTTACTATAGGTCTTTACCAGGTTTGCACACACAGTAGCTGGTATTTTGGCCCATTCCTCCATGCAGATCTTCTCGAGAGCAGTGATGTTTTGGGGCTGTCGCCGAGCAACACGGACTTTCAACTCCCGCCACAGATTTTCTATGGGGTTGAGGTCTGGAGACTGGCTAGGCCACTCCAGGACTTTCAAATGCTTCTTACGGAGCCACTCCTTTGTTGCCCGGGCGGTGTGTTTTGGATCATTGTCATGTTGGAAGACCCAGCCTCGTTTCATCTTCAAAGTTCTCACTGATGGAAGGAGGTTTTGGCTCAAAATCTCACGATACATGGCCCCATTCATTCTGTCCTTAACACGGATCAGTCGTCCTGTCCCCTTGGCAGAAAAACAGCCCCATAGCATGATGTTTCCACCCCCATGCTTCACAGTAGGTATGGTGTTCTTGGGATGCAACTCAGTATTCTTCTTCCTCCAAACACGACGAGTTGAGTTTATACCAAAAAGTTCTACTTTGGTTTCATCTGACCACATGACATTCTCCCAATCCTCTGCTGTATCATCCATGTGCTCTCTGGCAAACTTCAGACGGGCCTGGACATGCACTGGCTTCAGCAGCGGAACACGTCTGGCACTGCGGGATTTGATTCCCTGCCGTTGTAGTGTGTTACTGATGGTGACCTTTGTTACTTTGGTCCCAGCTCTCTGCAGGTCATTCACCAGGTCCCCCCGTGTGGTTCTGGGATCTTTGCTCACCGTTCTCATGATCATTTTGACCCCACGGGATGAGATCTTGCGTGGAGCCCCAGATCGAGGGAGATTATCAGTGGTCTTGTATGTCTTCCATTTTCTGATGATTGCTCCCACAGTTGATTTTTTCACACCAAGCTGCTTGCCTATTGTAGATTCACTCTTCCCAGTCTGGTGCAGGTCTACAATACTTTTCCTGGTGTCCTTCGAAAGCTCTTTGGTCTTGGCCATGGCGGAGTTTGGAGTCTGACTGTTTGAGGCTGTGGACAGGTGTCTTTTATACAGATGATGAGTTCAAACAGGTGCCATTCATACAGGTAACGAGTGGGGGACAGAAAAGCTTCTTACAGAAGACGTTACAGGTCTGTGAGAGCCAGAGATTTTCCTTGTTTGAGGTGACCAAATACTTATTTTCCACCCTAATTTACGAATAAATTCTTTACAAATCCTACCATGTGGATTCATGGATTTTTTTTTCACATTCTGTCTCTCACAGTTGAAGTGTACCTCTGGTGCAAATTACTGACCTCTGTCATCATTTTAAGTGGGGGAACTTGCACAATCGGTGGCTGACTAAATACTTTTTTGCCCCACTGTATATGAAGGTGCACCAGAAGAACTATGTGTAATGATCTGAACAAAATTAAAATGAGACTGACCCTTGAAATGAACGCTTTATTTCTTCGACCAGTGAGTGAAGTTTGGCAGTGCCACCAGTGGACTGCTGGGACAGACTTAAAATAAAGACATTGGACTATGGCCATGCAAAAAGGGTAATCAAGGAGCCTGAAAATAAGGCTATAATTTGCAAGTATAAAGGTTGTTAAACACAGGCATCAGTTAGTATGTTAAATGTTTAAGTTCATGATGGTACAATTAGAGAAAGGCTGATTAAGTATGATTTGTTTAAAAGGGTTGCATCTTCTTTCTGAAAAGGATGTGGCAGCATAGCTTAGTTTTGCAAAGTTACATCTGAACAAACCCCAAGACCTCTGGAACAACATCCTTTGGCCAGATGAGTAGAGATATTTGACCGTAATAGACTGCACCACATTTGCTGATAACTAAATACAACATATCAAAACAGCACCTAACAACAACTGTCAAGTTTGGTGGTGGAAGGGTGGTGATTTGGGCTTGTTTTGCAGTCTCAGGACCAGGTCCAAGTCCAAATCCTTCAGTTATTGAGATGACCGTGAACTTCCCTGTATACTAAAGTATTCTAGAGTCAAATGTGAGGCCATCTGTCTGATAGCTGATGCTTGGCTGAAACTGGGTCATGCAACAGAACAATGATCCCATGCATCCCACACAACTGTCATTTTCTTCCAACTTTTATTCCTACCTTCAAATAGGCTTCACTTCATTAGTATGGTAGCTCTTTTCCATTCTTACTGATCAAAACATTTAAAGTACGCATATTCAAACACATACATTCAGACAACGCTTTCGGCACGAAACTACTGCACAGTGCTTTTCCTCTCACACCATTATTTTATCTGCAGTAGTTGTTCTTGCTTTTATTTCGTATCATGTGTGTAAACTCTTCATACGTTTCTGATATTATAGTTTATATTATATATTATACATTATTCTGATGACTGTATATAATCAGTCGACTTGTTTCGACTAACAGGGTAATGGACTGAAGCTTTATTACACCCACCTTATTCATCAGAAACACGAACCAAAAATAAATGTAAAAGTAGATAAAACACAAACAATGATAATCACACATCAGTTTTATAATCAGTTTGGGATCTTTTTTTAAACATTTGGATTTTTTTTATATTTGCCCTGGCCTGTGCTTATCTGAATCCTCACTGAATCTGTCATATTTATATGTGTAAGCTCATTCAAACAGCCTCTTACAGTTTGTAAGTAGAATACGTTCTACTTTTCACATTATCAGTTTAGTGTTGAAAAACGATATCATAACTTTTTACGCATGTAGTTTAATTATTACTCCAGTCGAATGTTCTGAATAATCAGAACTATTTATAATTCTTGCAGTTTTGTTTGATAGCAAATAAATCAGATTAGTGGGAACTAGTGGGGAACAAGACTATGTATTAAATGCATTTTAATTCACGTATCTTTTCTTTCAATTTTATGATATATTATTTATACATAACGTATAAATAATCCAGACTTTTCAGAGACAAAGCACATTTCAAAGATTTTAACATGTTTAATTTAGGGCCCTTGTGAAACCCCACAACTAGTATATTTTTTCAAGGCTGTCAGTTGAATACCATATCTCTCCAGCTCTTAATAATCTGTGTTCTATATTGTCAAATACATTTTAAATTAAATAAACATTTTATTCTTCCACAAACTGCATCTTTCCAGAAAAGCTGATGAACTTACTATAAATGTGTGAACAGTGATTTCATCAGCTTAATTTGACATTTTACTGGATCTTATTTCACCCATTTTTCACCAAATAGAAAGACCAAAGGGAAAAAACAGTTGCTAAAATCTACAAACAACAGATGTGTTAATGAACAATTTCCCAGCCCATACTATCCTTTTTCTTGGCTTCACAATTTTATCAGCTAAGCCACATCCAGCATGTACGGAGTACCTTTCATTTTCTAGTATTCCTTTATTAGGTGTTACTTCTATACTGCTCCAGTAGTGTGTGCTGATAGAGTGATAAACTGTCTCTTCACATACAAAGAACTTAATGAATAAAATCTGTCATGTCATAAAGACCTTGAGGGCCATACTGTCGAAACTGAGCACTGAAGACCCTGAACCGTATTTAACTTTTATTGCTGTAGGCACAGGTTGCCAACAGAGCTGCTATAAGTTACTGAGTACCTTATGTCTGTTGTTTGGCTCTCAGTAGCACTATTTCACTATTTCATGTCATTGACTCTCTCCATAACTAGTCCCCCCCCCCTCCTGTCCTATCTTTTATTTTTCTATCTTTATGCAAGTGTCTTTGGCTATAAGGCCTCATGATTCTGATCTGCAATTTTAGACTCTATTATGCTTACACAAAGGTTAGCTTGACCCTGTAAAAATGCTTTACTGTAAGGTGAGGGTCAGGCTCTAAAGTGTTCACTTCTTCCTCTGAAGTTAAAGAATGTGAGTCCCACTCCAGAGTAATTTTTTCAAGCCATGACACATGAGTCTGGAAGAGCTTTCAATTAATTTTCCATGCCAAGAAACATGAATGTGCCATATTCTCGGTACATTAAGCGGAACTAAATGAAATAATGCAGACATTATGGTTCATTGCAACAACTAGGTCCCATATCACCTACAATCTTTTCTGGCTAATCAATCTGCCAGCAGTCCCACAAGATTAATTATACTCGTCTGGTCTCCCACTATCTATCCCAAATTCCTTCCCAAGTATAACCTACTTCACTATACATTTATACTTTACCTGCTTTCATTAATTAGTGCCAAGAATACAACTGTTAATTGGAAACATACTCACTTTTTATTTCTTTTTTTTTTTTTTTTTACAACATTTAGCAATTACAAATTAGACAAACTGAGCAAATGTTAAGCTGATCCATTCATGGGGACTGGGCCCATGGCACTTCATTTCAGAGTGCCATGTAAAACCAAACAATAGCAGGTTATAATCACTGCATTAGGTCTATGTCTAATATGACCTAATACAAAATTCTTATATCTTGCTACTCTGGAGACCTCACAGTATGGCTCTTTTGTTCTTTCAAAAGAGATTTCCTTTGCTAGTTGGAATTTTAGCCCACTCATCTTTACAATGTTTAGTTAATTGGTGTTTTTATACAGAGTTCTCTTAAGATCTCACTTCAGCATCAGTTGTGTTGAGGTCTGGTCTTTGACTGGGTCATTCAAACAACTTGATTCTTTTTTTCCATCCATTTGTTGCTATTGTGCTTGGGTTGCATGACCCAATTTGGGCCATATCAAGGCCATAATAGATACTATATGCTGTAACTCCAGTAGAAATGTTGGTATTTATTTGGGTGTTTTTTCCTACCAGATTTACTTTCTCTTTTTTTTCCCCTGTAATGTCACCCACAGGTGGAGAACAAAATAACACTTAGAGAAAATCTTTGCTTACAAACATGGGATCAAACTATCCAGATGTCAACTGAATGGGTGATATACATATAACACATGTTGTTCACAGACATACTTTAAATTCAGTGCATGCATGTCCGCGTTCTGCCTATAAATAGTTCTTCATTAACCACAAAGTCAACACTGATTGAAGACATAATGAGAAAATGTCTAAGTCAGAAAACAACCCACTTTATTTATGTCTAATATAGTCTGAATAAATTTCTCATTGCTCTGTTCATGTTAGCAGTAAATCACCTCAGTGAGGTGGTGGAGCTTTATAGTTATGACCCATTACATCTGATTGAAAGTTGGCAGGATTGTTTGGGGGTTTTTTTGTTTTTTTTCCCTGAGACTCGTGCTCTTATTTGACTATGTAGACGTCTTTGCAATAACATTAATGAGGCTGTAGGGAGGCATGCAATTAACAGCCACTCTGTTGACTCACCTCTCCCCTTTTACTTACTAGATTCACTCTTGTGCCTCAATGAATCAGCAATAATGTCTAGCTAGAATACATGCCTAACTCAGAAAAGGAGAGTAAAGGTTTGGCAGCCACGAGCATAATGGACTGTTTCTGTTTCAATCCAGATGATTTCGCATGTTGGTTTGGGCCTGTAATGAAAATGGACATTGTGTATTACAGTTTTATTTCTTATATTGTTCCATAATGGACAAACACAGATACTATGCCACAATCTTTCAGTCTGAATGCTCCAAGTTTTTGTGATCTCCCCAAAAAACCAAAAACAAGCCATCAGCCACTGAGATTCAGCTAGAAGGAAAGTGTTTGAATCCTGTCCCAGATCGTTATTTTTGTATTTATTTTTATACTTTTGTAATGTAATTTTCATTCTCCGTCACTATTTTGTAATGTATGTTTTGCACTAACAATACTGCTAAGGCACAGACAAAGTTAGATTTAGAAATAAGATTGTTTGGTTTAGAAATTTAGCACATGAATTCAATTGTACTCTCTACTATTCTGTATCCTGCAGGTGTGGTAAAGTATGTCATATAAAACCTCTATAGCTGAAAGCACCATCATTTACAGACTAGAGAAACACCAGCACAATCCAATATGCTAGAAGTCATCTGATTTTTGTGAGGAAGTGTCAACTGTATCTTTGCTACAGTAGTGCCAGTGTGTATGTATTTGACAGTGTTAGTCCAACAGCACTGTATATAAACTTGAATCTTTAACCCTCAGTCATTTTTTAAAATGATCATTATCAGAAGGACTAAACAGGATTTTCCTTCCTTCCATGTTTGTCCTCATTTAGTTGTTTTTTTTTTTTCACTTTCTGTGCAGCGCTCTGAGTGCCAGCAGCAGAAATCTCCAACCTGATGAGTGACTTAATAATGGGGAAAGAGCCAGTGTAAGTAATTAGTAATAGTTTGTTCACCTCAGGTTCCATCTGCTTAAACATATATTTTCCAAGTTTCCTTTTTTGATAAGGAACATGAAGTAGCAGATATGTTTCTACTTTTAAAACCTACAAAAACAGTGTTAGTATGCTCAAAATCTGTGTTGAAGGTTTGCTTTATCAAGCTCTCATGGACTGACATTTTAAAAGCCACTAACTGTTTGTCTAGCCTCTCCTTTCTTCTCTTGAGCTGGAGAGCACTTACACAGATATTCACTGTCATCCAACTTTACTTTCACTGTCAAACCTGATCCCATGCTTCTGCAGCTGTTTTCCTACCTTTTGCACATTTCATCTCTGGCGTGGCTTAAGTATTAGGACAGACCTGAAACTTTGATTCATTTGTGCTCCAAAGAGAATTACTTGCGAGTCAAAAAACTAAAAAATACTCTTCATACTTAACAGTAACATAATCCCGTTGATGTTACTGTATGGTTTAGTGAGTTGGAAAAAAGTTTCCCAGGTTTAATTCTCTATACATTTTAGCCAAGCCAGGGACAGCATTTGCTTTCTGTTTGAGTTTATTTTTGGTGGAAATCTATAGGGGAGATGTGCATTTCTTGTTTTGTTGTGGATCAATTCAATGGCTGAACGAGGGTCTAAGATTTTTACAGAGCTTAAGAAGCAATTAAAGGCAAGCCAAGGAAGAGAGGAAACACAGCACAACCATCCCAACAGACACTGTCAGGATTCAGAGAAGCCAGCTACTTAGTTCAACATGAAATTGACTTTCAGGGAGTCAAGGGGTTTGGTGCTGTTATTTAGCTTTTCATCAATACTGATTTCAAAGATCTAAGCCTTTACTTTGACTTTTAAACAACTAGTGAAAGAGATGCTCTCAGTTTAAAAAAGAAAAATGTGCATACTCAGTCACATTCAAGTATTTGCACCTGTCATGTTATTGAAAAGCACTTACTCCTGTCCTTTCTCTTTTACAGTTATTTTATGTACAGCTGAAAAGGGCTATGAAGGAATGCAATCCTCCGCTGCCATTATTTAGTGCAATGTACTGTGATGTCAGCTTGATTAATAGCTGAATCAAATGTGGAATGTGGTTTAATCTGCCTTGATTCCCAGACTGCAGGATATGTTGGCATATTAATGGGTCTAAAGGCAGTTTATTCTGTACCAAAAATGGATTTCTAAGTTTTAGAGTATTTCCATGATCAAGTGTCATCAACTAAGTGAAAGAACCACCGGGACGCTTCCTGGACACTTCTCAGTGAGTTTAATTCAATTACGTTCAAATACTTATTATAGAATAGAATAGAATAGAATAGAATTCAACTTTATTGTCATTGCACATGCACAGGTACAGGGCAACGAAATGCAGTTTGCATCCATCCAGAAGTGCTTAGTGATATAGATATATTACAATATATATTAGCAATAATATAGATATGTGAGTATATTACAGAAATGGGTCTATTATGGTATGTTATAATGTACACGGTATGAAGTATGTTGTGAATATTCTATAACTATAAGTATGTACAGGCTGTAGTGAGTACAAGCTATGTACAGGATATGAACAGGATATAAATATGAAAAACTATACAGAATATGAAATAAATAACTTTACAGAATCTGGGATATACAGCTATACAGAAATGGGAACTATGCAAGTTGTAAACAGTTGTAGGATTAAAGATTATCGAATGTACAGAATGATTATTTACACAGAGCTATACAGTAGTGCAGTTAAGATAAGTGAGGGTGTAGATAGTTTCTACAGAGGCTATATAAAGTGCTAGTGGTTGTGAGTGGTGGTTCAGTCCATGTTATTATTGTGTTTGAGGGTACAGTTGTCCATTGTGGGTGTGTGTATGTTCAGTCCATGAGTTTAACGTGGGTCAGATGTCAGGAGGCAGAGTTCAGGAGTCTGACAGCTGTGGGGAAGAAGCTGTTCCGGTACCTGGTGGTCTTAGTCCGGAGGCTCCTGTGGCGCCTCCCAGAGGGCAGGAGGGTGAAGAGTCCATGTGATGGGTGACTGGGGTCTTTGATGATTTTCCCAGCCCTTTTCAGACACCGCTTCCTGTAGATGTCTTTTATGGCAGGAAGTGGTGCTCCGGCGATGCGCTGGGCAGTTTTCACGACCCTCTGCAACGCCTTCCGGTCCGAGGCAGAGCAGTTCCCGTACCAGACTGTTATACAGTTGGTCAGGATGCTCTCGATGGTGCAGCGATAGAAGTTCACCAGGATGTCTGAGGACAGGTGGTTCTTCCTCAGAGTCCTCAAGAAGAAGAGGCGCTGGTGAGCCTTCTTGACCAGCTTGGAGCAGTTGGTCGTCCAGGTGAGATCCTCGGAGATGTGGACTCCCAGGAACTTGAAGCTGCTCACATGCTCCACAGCCGTCCCCTTAATGTGGATGGGTGGATGTGGGTCAGCATTCCTCCTGTAGTCCACGATGAGCTCCTTGGTCTTCTCGGTGTTAAGCAGCAGGTTGTTTCTGTCGCACCACTCAGCCAGACGATCCACCTCCTCCCTGTAGGCGGCCTCATCGTTGTCACTGATGAGGCCAATCACCGTGGTGTCATCTGCAAACTTAATGATGGTGTTGGAACCATCATTGGAACCATTATATAAAGTGCCTCAGGGCAGGGTGGTGACAGCATCATGCTGTGGTAGTATTTCTCAGAACCAGTAAAAGAGAAAATTAAAGTAAAATTGTTCTCTATTCAGCAAGACAATGGCATGAATTAGATGATAAAGGCATCACTGGATAGGCTTTTATGAAGGCTGTACTTCGATATTCATAATTTAGACAGGTCATTTGTACAGGCAGCTAAGTGCTTGGCATTACTATTTTGGACAAGGACTTCGTGATGCTTGAAATATCAGTTGATGATGAATCAATTGAGCACACAATAATAATATAATTTGGTTGTTTAATATGTTTATATACACATTTTTCTATAGTGTAATGGTGCCAAAGGCTCTGTGGTGTCGTTTTCCATTCAAATAAAAAATTGAGTTTCAATCAATATATTCAAAATGCACAACACACAGTGAAAGTGTAACCTGAGTATGTAGTGTATATGTGTGTCTGCGAGCATGTGCACCAAGCATACGTGAGGGAAGTACATATTTATGTGTCTGTGTTCATTTGTGTGAAATGAGGCTGGATTCATGTGAGGAAAAATGAACATATCCAGCTGTTTATGGTCAAAGCCTTTGACTCTAAATATCATAAGGACACCATATATTTTACACCACATTTACAATGACACACAGCATCATTATGAAGGCTATGAAAAAAAGTCATGCACTAACAGCTGCACTGATATCAGCTGTCAATGTGCAGTGACCTACTTGCTGTGGAGTATGATATTCAGTACGAACTGAAGTGTGTTCAAGCAAGAAGCACAAGTGGAGACAAAGGGTTACTTTTCATCATGAAAAATTTGGCTTTATAAATGAAATATTAAACTAATTTAATCATGTTACTTGGGGTTATGAAAAGTGTGCAGACATTTTGTTACACATAAAAATTAAATGGCAGATTATACGAAACAGTAAATCTACTGTTCATCCCAGAAGAATTTTACCCCTTTTTTACTTAAAAAACGTGCGTAGGCAATTTATAGTTTTCAGTAACGTGACTGACTCACTACCCTGGCAGGCAAAACATTACTTTATCATAACAGCCAACAGTGGACAGTCAGTAGTACTGCAGGACAAAAGGTGTTCTCTTTTCCACCTGTCTTGAGCCGAGAATATTTGAATCAATTGTCCATGGAAGAAAAAAAAAAGATATGAGGAGAAGCTATGATTTGGGGGGACTTGTGATCTACATTCTGCCCTGGTAGCTTTATTTAAATCCCTGAAAGTGGCAACATCTCTCCTGTAGCATCAGTTTGGTGACATCTATGAGCACCTTGTTGATGGTTCCTCATCTTAAGTAAGTAAGTAAGTAAGTAAAATTTATTTATATAGTGCTTTTCACAGAAAAAAATCACAAAGTGCTTTACAACACAGAAAATGGGAATATAAAAACAATATAACAGTAAATAAAACAATGTAAAACAATAAAACTATAAAAAACAGCATAAGAAGAAATTAATCAAATGCTTTTCTAAATAAAAATGTCTTCAGCTGTTTCTTACACTGCTGCCAGGATAAATGCTTTCAAAAGAATGGACATCATGCAATTTTGATCTGCATTTGTGAATAATGGCACCATGCAGGAGGTGAAGAACAAGAAATTGTTTAACTACCAGACGTGAGTCTTACATTTTGTTGATTTGGACATTTACAGTGCAGGTCTAAAAAAAAAAAAAAAAAAAAAAAAAAAAGTGCTGTTAGTATTAATTTGTCACATTAATGTCATCCCGTAACACTAAAATTAGGGCGACCGTAGCCCGTAGCTCAAGAGTCTTGTAATCGGAAGGTTGCCGGTTCGAGCCCCGGCTCCGACAGTCTCGGCCTTTGTGTCCTTGGGCTAGACACTTCACCCGTTGCCTACTGGTAGTGGTCAGAAGGCCCGGTGGCGCCAGTGTCCGGCAGCCTCGCCTCTGTCAGTGCGCCCCAGGGTGGCTGTGGCTACAATGTAGCTTGCCATCACCAGTGTGTGAATGGGTGGATGACTGAATATAGTGTAAAGCGCTTTGGGGTCCATAGGGACTAAGTAAAGCGCTATACAAATACAGGCCATTTACCATTTAAAATTGACCAATTGTTTTTTCCCCACTGTCAGGTAAATTATTCCCTCAGTTTAAATAAGCAGCCCTCCAGGTGGGCATGTCCCAGTGTCATGTCAAAATCATGGATTGGCTGTTGTTTTATCTTTCACATGAAGAAAACACAGGAATATTTTTACCACCTCTGGTGTTTTGCATTTGCATCATGCTCAAGTGTTAACCTGGACACAAGTGTGAGACACAATAGTAAAGTTCAGGATGTTAAATTGAAGCTGAAGGATGAAAACACAGTGTCCCTTGCCAGAACATCAAGCTGTGTGCAAACAGGACAGGCTGGTGATCGTCCTCTTGCTGCATAGCTCTATCAAATCCTTCAGTCCATGCACGATTTCACTTGACCTCTTTCCTTCCTCCTCTAATTCTCCAATATTAGCTACTGTTGTCTCTGGCACAGTTTATCCACCAGCGTTTGGTATCCGAGCACAGAATATCCAGGTAAGTCAAAAGAGTATTCTTATCAATACAGTTGACACAACAAGCCAGACTTTACTATATAGTGTGATGCAATGATCTGGCATCAACAGTAGGAACGCTTCTGCCTTAAGCAGCCCAGCTCAACTCCGACCAGGTGTGTAAAGGGCCTCAGGTGTGTGATCATGAGGGGGGAGACCTAGGTAAAGCTCAATTTGTTGTTTTTCCATATTTAAGCAGAGGTCTAAAAAAAAAAAGAAAAAACCCACAAAGCAAAAAAACCCCAAAAAACAATGATCAAATAATAAAAAAAAACCCTCAAACAATGTTAATAACGAGGTTCATCACTAATGTAAATTATTTCTTTAAGAAGTCCAGATGTTAGTTTACATACATTCTGATTATAATTAAAGCCTGGTGCACAGCATTATGTCATCTGCTGATATTCTCTTATTCGGGTTATGTAAGTACATTCTATGTCAGTTGCCCAAGCGATTTACATGGATATATTAAATTTATCTTTTCCCAAATCCTAAACTTAAGATATTCAGAGTTGAATACCTTTTTGAAACTCACCTTACAGCAAATCATTTTTACTGAATCTAATAACTGTTAAATAATAAAGTTAAAACCTTTAAGCCCGCTGATGAATCAAATACATGACATAATATCTACTCATCCACTGCAATCACTCCTCTGCCTGTCAGATTCTGGCTCGTGCATTTCTTCTCTATTCTACCCTATTGTGTATCATCAGCCTCAAACCAACCGTCCTTGCTGAAAAGAGTGACGTTCTGGAGCTAATTAGCGGCCCATTACTTATTTAAAGGTATCTTGTTTATGTGAGAGCAGAGGTATAAATTATCCAATAGACAATGTCTTTGGGGTATTTTGTTGAACAGAGCTTAATTAACAGCAACTGTTGAGGGCAGTTTAATGGCATCCCAATTATTTCAGTCCCGAGAAATAATTGGGATGAGTCCCTTGCCAGTTCCAGCCAGAAGCAGCCAGCTAGCACCCATTTAGAGAGGCTAAAGAACTGTAGGACTTAATGACAGTGTTAAAACGATTCTCTTTGGACAGATGTGTCTTTTATTTGGACCAGTGGATAGTTTTATAGCCAAATGAGAACAACTGAGCCAGTGGAGAAATACATTTTATTTGCAGTGCAAGTGAGCACTAACAGATAATTAATTTAAAATAAATGCTGTATTTCTTTGACCCTTCAAGGAATTTCATAGCTTTTAGCTGGATAAAGAACCAATATTCAGGGATATGTAATGTCCCTTGTAACAAATGATAATGGTGTCTTTTAATTTTAGGTTTTGTGTCACAGCAGATTCACAGTATGATTCACTATGTCCAGAAATCTTCATTCTCAGTTTGTCTGTGTGAATTCACCAGTTAACCTTGTGGAAAACATATAGCTGAGTGCTCTCTGAGAGGAGATGAAACACTTCAAGTCTGCTTTTGAAAAATGCTTACAATGCTTCTCGTTCTAGGCTTCATTAAAACAGACTCAGTGACAGAAGTGAAAGGATTTGAGAATTAAAACCAAACAAGTAATTTAAAGGTTTGTATATTTAAAAAGTAACAAGGAAGAACAAAGAGGTATCTTGTATCCATCATCCATATTTTCTTCATTTTAATGCAGCAGTTAAAGCTACAGCAACAGGTACACTAAAACATACTCTTGACTTGTTTTTATAGATCGTAGATGAATATTTGCAGATGGCTTGCAACAAATTGTTTTACATCTTTTCGTAGATATGGAACATTTCTGTGCTTCTACAAAAATGAGTACGTCTCCTGTCTTTGCATCTTTATCTCACCCCGGAGTCAACTGGCTTTCTTTCCACCACCTGTTCTGTCAAAACTCTCGTCTTCTATCCAATATTTTCAATTTCATCTAAAGACTTCAGAGGTCCTCCAAACAGCTGGTGCTGCATCTGCCTCGAAGCAGGAGAAACTGCACACATGCACAATAATGTAAATGATTCACTCCTCCAGCAATATTATTCAGTGTGTTGAATAAAGATCTAAGCAACTGCAATATCATGTTTTGTTTTGTTTTTTTGCTTTTAAGTTGGCATGCTTGATAAATGCGAGGCAGTGCCTCCTTGTATTTTTATCATGCTGTTCCTTTTTTTCCCCCCACATTGATTCACTACACCGTACTGTATGTTGAGTTTCCAATCTTTCTTTCCCAGTCTCAATTTTAGGGACAGCCTCATCAATATTAAATTCACTGACTCACTGTAGGTATGATAACCAAAACACATTAACCACCATGACAGCTGGAACACAAGGCTCAAACGTAGATTAATCAATCATTCGTGGAGCATTGCCAAAATGGCAGCATCCCAAGGCTGTATCCGAATCGCAAAATGTAGACCAATATACTAAAGCACAAATCAATCACAGAGCAAACTAGTGCCTATCTTCAGAAACTCCACTGACAATTAAGCCCTTCCATATGACATTATTCAAAACTGGAAAAAAAAGTTCCCATCCGACCCCCTCAGAATCAGCTTACTTTGTTAGAAAATACCTCTTGAATACGGGGTTCATCAAAAGGAATCATAATTTCATTTCAGGCTATCTTTGGTATAGCTATAAGTAATGGACATAGAAGCTTGCGTTAAATTATCAAATACATGGCTGAATTTAAACAAGTCCTCAATGTGTCCCCCTCTGGACACACAGCATATGTCCAAACCTGTCCCATACTTTTGCAAGCACGTCTGGAGTCACTACAGCCACTGCCGTTGTTATGCTACCTACCAGCAACATGAAATTCATGAATCCCAGCATTTTAACAGTGCATCTTTCAATCATTTAAAAGCTGAAAAAAATTATTTTTGATACACCTTGTATTTATTGAAGCCATGTAAAATTTTACCTTCACACTAAGAATGTCATGGTCCGTGGGAATGTCGGGGGCTTTTTCCACCTGTGGCAGTTGGTCCTCTGTCCATTCCTTAGGGGTGGGGCTTCCAGCACCTTACCTGGGATCCATCTGCAAGCAATCAGTTTCAGCTTTATTTACTGTATGCAAGTTAGCACAGGGTCAACATTGCAATGAAATGTGTCTGAAAGAAGAAAGAAAGTGTACTTTATTGATCACCGTGGGGAAATCCCTCTCTGCATTTAACCCATTCACTCAGTGAAGCAGTGGGCAGCCATTGGAGCAGTGTGTAGGTACAGTACCTTGTTCAGGGGTACCTCAGGGTAGCTGTTCAGGGGAATCGAACCCCCGACCTTCCGATCATAGGGCCACCACTCTACCTACTGAGCTATTGACAAGCAGAACACAAGTCTCCCAGCGGTATAACCTGGAAACTCTCACGGACTTCCTCAGCGCTTTCAAAGCACAGACCTGCAAGTAAGGAAAACAAACTCATCAGCGAATTCTTCTCAGTTACCTGCTTCTAACTCAAACAATAACGCCTTCTCCGTCCGTAGCAGAATTCCTCTCGTTCCTCCATCCCTCGCCATGACCTCCTGTTTCGCGATCCAGTTTCCGAGGGCCACCCTTTCCTGCTCCAGTCGCCGCTTCCCCATTGCCATATCTAACCAGAATCACATTCCCTAATGTTTCCTGCTGCTTAATAAAGACTCTTGTAAATAGTTACACTATGAGTTTTGGTGTCGGTGTTTGGGTCCACCCCTTGTGTGAACCTTCGGTTCATGAAGGGGTAAGACAGAGTGTTATAAAGGTGTAGGCGTGTTATAAGTCCAGATTTGCTAACAGTCTGGACCAGTGCAAAACACTATTGATATTAAAAACCTACTAACAATGCAGGAACTCAGCATCACTAAAGGTAAAGACAAACAACTTTATTAACTGAGCAATGCATTTCAGCTTGTGGCCTTCATCAGGGTCATAGTAACATATAAACCAATTTGTGTTTAAATAAAGGACAGAACACAGAAAAAAGGGGAAAAAAATTTAAATGAACCAATCACACCTTAATAAGTAAACCACCTGACGTATAACAGGATGGTATTGGTTGATAGGGTAATTGGTTAAGTCACAGCCCAAGTGAATACTGGACTAGACCATTAACGATAAAAACGGCGGGGGGGGGAGAATATTCCCCACCTATCTCTTAACATAATACATATGAGAAATACACAAAAAGAAAGAATGTTAAAATTATACAAAAAAATAGTAAACTGATTACAAGAGAATTAAAAAAGAATTTAAAAAAAGAAGTCAGTACAACAGATTGGAAAACAAGACACCGCACACGGAATCACATTTGTGAAAAGGTAATTTATGCCTCTAGGATGCAGACTTATAAGAGTTGTCTAGAATGCTTCTCTTTTTTGCTGATAAAATAAATAAATAAATATTACCCATGTGAAAATAAGAGACAAGGCAAAATAACTGGCTAAAAATAATAAAATCATAAAAGGTACAGTTCACAAAAACTCACTGACAGAAAAATTGTCATTCATACCTCTAGGATGTAAACTCTTAAAACGGGATATCCAGAATGCTTCTCTATTTTTCTGCATAAAATTAATATTACCACCTCTTTGGGAGAGTTTAAGGACATTAATGCCTAGAAAGAATAAAGGTGAATTATGGTGTTTATCATTCAAATGTCTTGCAACGGGACTGGTTAGATCATTTCTCTTGATCGAACTTCTATGTTCATTAATTCGATCTTTCAGACGGCGGGATATTTTTCTCACTGTATCATGTAGATTACATTTTTAGTTCTGCATGTAATCAAGCCCTTAATGGCAAGTATTTTTAAAAGGTCAAAACTTTGGAGAACATTTAAATTAATTTAAATGAATGTAATTTACATTTTGAGTACAGCGACTAAGACCTCAGTCACACAAGCGTAGAGACTGCACAACCACCATTTGCTAGGGAAAAATATGTTTTCTATGACTGGTTGGCAAGTGTTTGCTGGTCTAGAGACTAATCAGTGACCCCCTGGTAAGCACAGGTTGCTGGAAAAAAATTTTGGTAGTCACAAGGGAAAACTGGCCACAAAGAAGTATAGCTATTGACGACAAGACACCATAACCTGTCTGCAAACACTCAGCGCCTACTTGCTGGCTCGCTACTGTGAGTAGTCTGATGTTCACTGTACCTTACTGCTGCAACCAAAATGCCTATAATTAATATTTATATGAATTTTTACTAAATTAATCTTATAGAACAGAAGAAAATATATAAGTAGCAGAACCCTACTGCTTCAGTAGCTGCTACATCCTTTGTAACCTTTTAATACTGAGCTGTCAGACTAAACATAATGGCTGTCATATTAAGGACAGATCAATCAATCACAATCTACCACCCTCTGCTCTGCACATCCAAATCACAAGTTCAGTTCACTTGATAAATTGTACGGCAGTGAAAAACAAATGAGGAGCCATGGTAGGAAGGAAAACAGCCACAAGTACAGGATGACATCCAAGTCTAAGACATAGTTCTCTTAATGACATCACAAATCTCCTACACTGAAATGCATGCACACACAGACTTTTTGGAAGCAATGACAGAAAAAGCAACTGACACAAGTCTTTGGATTTTCAGTAGGGGTGGGGGAGTGAGCTTACATTCCTGTTTCCTGTCAGGCTACAGGAGGAAGCTGGGGAACTGGGCTAAGACAGTGTGATTGAGCTGATGTGACATCCACAAGGTCAATTCTCACTCCTTTCATGCTGTGGCAGCATTCTTAGTGTGATAGGAAGTATTCACATCCAAAATAATGTCTAACTACCTGGTCTTCAGGGGCAGGCACGGTCTGATGGATGGAAAAGCCCAAGAGCGCCAAGTAAGGTAAAAAGCATCAACATAAGCACAATTAACTGAACTTTACTCACTTAAGAATATCATTAGTGCACCCAGACCATGGGAGTACTTCAGGGAATCCTTGAAAGTTTATATTCCCACGTCTTTAATGATATCTTAAAAGGGAGAAGTTCAAAGATTCTGAAGCCAAAAAACACAAGGGATGAATCTAATTATGCTGCGTGTCTGTTTTCAAAGAAACTGGCTTAAAACACCACCAAAAACCACTACCAAACCCAAATACAAACATGCAAAAGTGCAAAACAGGAGTCCTTGCTTGAAGAGCGGTTATGGCTTCAATTCAATGCAAGAAAGATGAGCCTCTTTATAACTTGTTCTTCTAGTTAGGTTGCACACAAGCAACCAAATATCCTTCCAAATTCAACCTCAGAAATTGCTGCTGGAATATCTAAAGGTGACTGATAGACAAGCTTACAACCCCTTTTAGTCCATTTGGTTTCAAATCATTTAGCATAAAGAGACAAAAAAGCATGCTTAATCCAGCCGTGCCTGGGTTTTTAAAGACCTCTAACATACTGAATGTCAAACGATTACCTGCATTTTCAATAATTACCTCTTAGCTTTTCTTTTCCAGACCACAAATCCACTCTTTAGAAGCATATAGAGACAACTTCGTAAAACGAGTAGCTTCTAGACTAACAAATACAGTTGCAATGATGCAAAAGTTTTTGAGTTATGTGCAGAATGGGTGTGCAGAAACAAAACATCAAAATGTGCCCCCCACCCCCCAGACATCACTTTGAGCAGTAGAGACATGGACAATACTTTTGATTCTTGTTGCACTAAAGGACAATTATTCTAAGGTACAGTGCTAATTGCAACCAAGCCAGAAATGCCTGTTGATTGCACAGCATCAACTCTTTGCATGCATCTACAAAGACAGCATGCTAACACAAATCAAGTAGAGAAGAGTGCTGTGCAAGCTGAGTTTATGCTAACCCCAGCCAAGAAGCCTGAGCCTGATCTTCAGCAGGTAACAGTTACAGTGATACACGCAGTCATTCTTGTATCACTACAATTTCAATCGCTACTATTTCTACTCATCAAAAGAACTCAGTTTGCTTGTTTGCCTGTTTGGGCTGGCTTTCCTATTTCCTGTCGTCTTTATGTTCACACTTACACACTATAAAAATTATAACTATTGTTTTTGTCCTCATTAGATAAGACAGTGGTAAATGTTCTGCCGGTGCACTGCTATAGTTAAAAGAAGCATTTGATGTTGTGGACTACAAAATTCTGATTGACAGCAACCTGCTAATTCACCCTCATGGCAGAGTGAAATGGGCATTCTCCCATTTGTCCATTCTACTAGGACAAATACTATAGCATCACAGTCCACTCATCCAATTCAGGGTCGCGGTTGGGCTAGAGTCTATCCCAACTGTCTTAGGGCGAGAGGCAGGGTACACACTGGACAGGTCACCAGTCTGTTGCAGAGCTAACACACAGAGAGAGAGAGACAACCATTCATACTCATATTCACACCTGTAGGCTATTTAGAATTTCCAGTTGACCTAACCCTACTAACTGCATGTCTTTGGACTATGGAAGGAAGCCAGAGTACCCTGAGAGAACCCCCGCAAACACAGGAGGAACATGCAAACTGAAAGTCCCTGGCCTGCTGGTGATATTGAACTCAGGAAGTTCTCGCTGTGAGGCAACAGTGCTAACCACTGCACCACCGTGCTGCCCTTCATGGTCACGTTAGCAAATATATGTTTGACCTGACAATTGACAAAGAGATCTGAACCTGATGTTGAATAAATGGCACTGCATTTGAGGTAAAGAAACAAGGAGATGGTGTAACGGTAAATCTTTCTACAACTCAGAGCTTATGCCCGCCCAAAAGCAAGCACAGCCATCACCTTACACCTAATCATCTCAGCATGAAGAAGTGTGCAAAGATTCACAACTTATTTATGTTCAGTTCAGCTATGATAGCCATCGAATAAAGTGGCCATATGTGTGGGTCAGGTCTTTATGAATTCCTCATGGTGACTGAACCTGGCAGGGGAGGATTTATCCGTGAAAACAGATGGGCAGGAAAAGAAGGAGGGAGCCATCAAGCTGAGTGAGCCCTGCTGGGCGCCTCCTTATGGCAGAATGAATTACCAGAGTCTGGCAATGCTTAACGTCAGAATGCAGCACATTATCCCTGACTGATTATTTTTATATTGAATAGACTGAACCAAATTAAAAAGTGCACAGACAAAGTTAGAATAACACTGAGCAAAAATACATAGTAGAGATATGCAAGTTTTTGCAAGAATCTTTGAACTGACTGACAGCTTGAAATATGGATTTTATGCTTCAGTCAAGTTAACAGATATTTTCTATGAAGTTCGGATATCCCATTGACCAGATTAAGGTAACACTATATTAAAGAAACTGCTTTTTTTTCATATTTCTAATTGCTTGGCATGCATTGATAATATTCACCAAAGACCTATGATCTCATAAGACCAAAATCCAAAATCCAAAATAAGGGTGAGATAAATTCACAAAAATCTTGTAAATAACCGGCCTTGTTCTGAAATAAATACATGATGCTAGTAAATATTAAAAACTCCAGAAAATAATTAATATTTTATACAGAAATTCTGACTTATGTCTTCGCCCTTGAGCAGGTGTGCACTACTGTAAGACCATAAATAATCATTTTTTACCATGAGTAATGAGTTATTTGGCCTACAAAACATGACAAAAGAATGAATAATGTCCGCCATAGTTCTCCCAGATGGCATTTTCAAGCCCAGGGCAACATCTTCAAATTGCTTGTTTTGTCCAGTTGATGTAAGACAGGGAAAATAAGAAAAAAAAACCTGTTGATCCAGGATAGAAAGTGTGAATAGCAACGCATAAAAAACATTTTTTAGGAGTTTTGAAAACTACTGCCACAATTGCGTTATCAAGAAGTCCCAACAACTATTAGGGACGCCTGGGAACGTTTAGCGCTGTTGCATCCTAAATAAGCGTAGTCGGTACCTTTGTAGCTTCCCAGGTTACCAGCGAACTGTTGTTAGTGTTAGACTGTTCTCAGTAAAAGTTGTATTGAGGAGCAGGGATAAACACCCTCATACAGAAGAAGACACCAAAATGGACCAAACTTCAGCCAAAATGATGCCTGAGATGAGCCCATCCACAACACATATTAGCAATAAATATGTTGTTTTGTGGTTTGGATTAACTGCTATGACAATGTTAACTACTGCATACTATTTGACACTGGTCAGATTTACTAGAACACCAAATTTGTTTCACCTATTAAGACATGTCAGTATGTAACCTGTGAAAAAGGGCTATTTCCTTACATGAAAGGCTTTACCCAGATGTTTCTCCTGCAGCAACAAAGCTGTAAGTATAGTAGACTGGCCAGGCAGGACTGCGTTACCATTCAGTCAGTGCTAGCTATGTGGTTCGATGATGAATAGTAGCCAGTGGACCAGCATACAAACACACAAGACTTATCTGTTTAAAAAGAAAAAGCTGTTCCCTCCTTTGGGAATAAGCAAGAATGCTGTTCTGGCATTTTTCACTACACTCCTGGATAATTTAGTACCCTGTTAGTGAATTATGTGCATATCTCTGCGTGTTGCACGACACGTATTCTAGTTTTCTGTTACACAATACAGAAACTATAAATAGTAATAAAGCCAATGTGAGAAAACAAATCTATAACTGACATTGAATTAGTACATGGACTGTGTTTTACCTGTAAAACCGCATAACGTGTTGAGCAAACAAAAATCACACAAAATGTGCAATTATAAAATATGTTATATTCTCACTAAACTGTATTATGCATTATATATGTTATATATGTGCTACTTTAAACTGTATGGAAAACATCTGAGCATGTATATGTAAATTCTAATTTGCTTTTTTTGCCTTTCCTTCATGTGACTAAACAAAATTTGTTTATTCCATCGTAACCAATTTTAGCAAGCTGTTCCCTCAGCTGTAATAGCCACACAATTATTAAGGGTAGATGGATGCCCAATAACAGAGACTACTCCTCACTGAGCCCAGGAGATTAAAAAGAGCAAAGAAAAAAGGTAAGGATGAGAAACAGGAGCAGAAGATCACATTTCCTGTCTACTGTATGCCATTCCACTAACATATAGTAGATAACATTGAAAAATGCTTTCACCTCCAAGATCAGAGATGCAATTATTTTCAGAATCCAATGTCAAGTTCTTGTCCATCTCTCATTGATGACCTAAGGCAAAATACTAGGCCTGCAAATGTGCACTGCATGAAACTAAGATAGTATAGAATACATAAAATATGTTTCTGTTGCTTATTTATTGAGTTTCTAATGTATTGTTACAATTACAGCTATAACAGTTTTCCATGTTAAGACTTTTTTAAGTTAGTGTTACTTTTTCAAACTTTAGTTAGCATGTAATTCTGTATAAATTCTACCCAGCATTAAACAAAATTAGCAACAGTCCTCAAATGAAGGTGCGCAGGTGGTTGGTTTGAGTCTATGATACATGGCAGATTGCTGTGGCACTGCTCCAAACATTTTCAGGCTTTTAAGAAGACTAAGTGTGAAGTGTGAATATCTTGCTTTAAAAAAATAAATTAAAAAAATTAGTGAGAGAAACTAGCTGAGATGTTTACCCTGTCCACAGAACAGTCAGAAATAACTTACATTTCTTGGTGAACATAACTCATTATTTCTTAGTGATTTGTCTGCCAAATTCAAACAAACTGAGAATTAAAAATGTCCAAATTCATTAAACTCCAATAATATGAGAGGTGTGGCTTGTGTTAACATGAAATTTCCCTAGTATCCATAAAATAGAGGTCGACGTCCCAGGGCTAGCGATTTTTTCAGTCGGGGTACCAAAATCTATCTCTGCCCTGCTCGTCGGGCTTTTGTAGGAAGGAAAAATATATGTCAATGCTTTTGCATTCT
Organism: Rhamphochromis longiceps; assembly: GCF_057381845.1. Taxonomy (NCBI): domain Eukaryota; kingdom Metazoa; phylum Chordata; class Actinopteri; order Cichliformes; family Cichlidae; genus Rhamphochromis; species Rhamphochromis longiceps. The sequence goes on along the minus strand of NC_140566.1, from coordinate 23,880,955 downwards.
TTCGGAAATGTAGCTGGGTAATTATGTCATTGGCATCGGTGAGCCACTGTCAATATGTGACATATTGAAATCGCGTTTGAATTTGCGCTTGTTTTTTTGCTTTCACTTTGCAATCGCACGAACTGTGTATAGAGAGCGACAGCACTGATCTGTGAGTGATGATAATTTGTGCACCAATTCCTCTGACATCGTCTTATTAATCGTTAGCTTACTATGCAAACATGACAAGTGAAATCTCCCGCAGCAAGCTTAAACATGTGAGAGGTTGATCGCGCAGAGAATCGCTGAGCTTATGTGAGTGCGTGTGTAAAAGCAGCAGGATATATATTTGACTACGATGACCTGGATGACTGAGAACCTTCACAGACAGATATATATTTTAGTTCTGCTGAGCCAAATAAGACAGGTCAGGGTGAAGAAGTGACAGCCAAAGAAAAGCTTACCACAAAACGGAGAAGTTATGACAAATCAGACTATAAGGCAAAAAGAAAGTGCAGCTTTATGGTTTCATGGACAAAAGAATTTCTGTGGCTGCAATATGACGAGCTAAATAACCAGGGCTGCACATAAGTGGTCCGCAGGTGCGCATTCGCTCTCAAAATAAAAAACACGCACAAGGGTTAGGGTTAAATTTAAAAACTGTACTTTTGAGTTAAAATATATATTTATAATTTTAATAAATAACAAATTAAAAAGGCATGAACATTTTTTTGTATCGAAAAAATATCGAACCGTGACACCAAAGTATCGAACCGAACCGAACCGTGAATTTTGTGTATCGTTGCACCCCTAATAAATAGAGATGTAAAACTAAAGATCATCGATGTTAATGAATGGGGGTTAATGAAGTTGGGCAAGCTGACATTTAATGACATGCTAGCTACGGCGCTATGGTTCGGCTCTAAACACAATACCACAAGGAAGATCGAGGATGAGAGTAATACTGTTCTAAAAGTTCATGTTGCAGAGCAAAGACACCTTCGGCCAAGAAAGATTTCTGAGAAGAGCTCGGCCACAACACGAGATGAGTCATTAATATATTTCTTTATGGTTTGGATTCATTCAGGGAGAGCAGAAGCAAATGGATGGTTTGGATGGTTTGGATTCATCGCTGTGAAAACGTCCTGTTCTTACAGTTAATATTCACACTCACTTATTGGCCTCACACTGATTAATTTCTAAAGTTTGCAAATATTTGGTGTTCAGGACACTGCAGAGACTGCTTAAAGATGATCCTCAAGTGCATATTGTGCATATGGTATAATGTATCTTATTCATTTATTTATAGAGGTTTTGACTAAAATATTTAATTTTTCTATTCATGAAAGCAGAACATCGTGGATAAAAATGCAAAAATCAAATGTTTTATTTCCTTCTGGTTTCTTTTAATTGAAAAACAAACAGATTCAGTTTTTCAATTCAACAACTGACTGCACAAAATATAAACAGTCCTGTTTTTGATATTAACCCTTTAAGACCTACCATAGAACCAAGTCCGCCAGAGCTTATATTATATTTTTACATGCTGTGGAGCCATTTTTGGGAGCATTTCAAGTTGCTATACATCAATACAACCATTATAGCCCAGATTTTTATAATATGTATGCATTAAGTGCATAGAAATTACATAAATTGCAAAAAAGTGCAATAAACTACAAAAAAATAGAAAATCGTTTTTGTTTTTTTTAACATATATTTCTAGTTAGAGAAATTTAAGAGGCTTATCTCTCAAAAGTGTAAATACAAAAAAGTTGCACAAAATAGTTTTCCACCACAGGAAATTTATTTTGAGTGTCTTCATAGTTATATTTTTGAAATACACCAATTTTTATATACTGCAGGAAAAACGAAAATAAATATTATAGTGCAAATTTGCAAAAAAGCAGCATATGCATCAAAATAAACTATTTCCAACAGTGGAATATGAGTCCTAAGCATCCCAGAAACGACACATAAAGTCATAAAATCAAAGATAACTTTTAAAAACACCAGTATAGGCTCATGAGGCCCTGATGGTAAAAAACTACATTTCCGCAAAAATGACGTCACTTCCGGTTTAGGGCAGGTAATGGCCGACATGCGAAAGTTTGCTCTGACGTCTATTCCAACGTAGGAAGTGTTATGAACAGCTGATCGGATCGGCAAAGCCTGTTTCTGGATTATTATGTCTTTGTTGCTGCAAGCGCTTTTTATGCAGTTTTTGCAAAGCTATATGTGGAAGGAAACCGGGACAAGCAGATGGCATAAGATGTAAGTACAACTCCTCCGGTTTCATATACAAAAAAAAATTATTGCGCTAGCTTATGTGGTTGCAGTGCTGCCGCAATTTAAAAATTGTTACGCAAAACAGAGCGTGCCCGCTCCGACCGGTTTTAAAGGGTTAAGTGATGTCCAGTATGAAGCTTTTCATGCATTCTATGTATTTGTGTCTTAATAAAAAATGTATAAGAAAGGAATGACCTTACTTTGGTCTAGTATTTTGTGCAAAAACCACAAAGGCACGAAACTGCAAAAACCTTCTCTGCACTATGTGTACCCTTCCCTCCTTCCCTCCTTCCCTTACCTGTAAACCAATATTCTCACAGTACGGTCAAATATACGCGAGACCCTGAGACCCTTGGGGGCTCCCTAACAGAAGTGTGATTCAGCATGAGATTGCGAGATTAATCTTGATTTAGAATAAAAGAAAAAGGAGTCAATACCTTTTCTTTCACTGGGGGCTAATCAGAAGTGCAGGAGGCAGAAAGTGACACACACAGACACTCAGACACTGCAAAACTCTGTCGTCTGTAATCTAATTTCAGCCACGGCATGCCAATTCATCACAATTACCTACTCAGCCTGGATGGTACCATTAGAAATACATTGTCTGCATTACCACAGAGAGAGAGAGAGAGAGAGAGAGAGAGAGAGAGAGAGAGTGTGAGTGAGTGAGTGAGTGAGTGAGTGAGTGAGTGAGTGTGTGTGTGTGTGTGTGTGTGTGTGTGTGTGTGTGTGTGTGTGTGGTCATGTGGGAGTGCATGCAAACTTGCGCTTTGATGTCTGTTTGAGAACTGAAGCACTCTCAGTCTCTTTGCAGACTGTTTCATATTCAGTTACATTTTCCTTACATCCTGAAGACTCCTGCATTTTTGTCAATAATCGCTAAGATCACATGCAGACAGATATTTGTGGTATTTAGATTATTAGCACCTTTATTAGAGCAGGGCTAAAAAAAAAACAGCAGCAGAAGTTAAAAAAATCACATAGAATTATAATGCTTAAATTGATTTCTTTAAACTTTGTACAAGGTTATTGTTGGCATTACACTGCGTGGATATTACCAAGCCTGAGGTAGTTCACTTAGACCCTCATTGTAGCTGTACAACATCATACCACTATGGGATTGTGCACAAGCTAAAAGGGTCTGATTGAACCAAAGGATATGAGGAAAATATACAAAGATTTCCTTTTATAACTTTATATCAGTAAAAGCTAAGTAGATTTTTCAGGTAAACTAAAATCATCCTAACTGGCATCATAAACTACAGAGATTGGTTCTGGTAAACATTTATTTTCAGAGATGTATAAATGAATTGTATGATGTTTTGAAATAAGATAACCACTTCTTACAAGATTTGCATTCTTAATGGCCTTTTGGATGTTTGTTTTACATTTGCACCTTTCTGATTGGTTTCTGAACAATAGAAGACGATTACCATGCAGCATTTTGCAAACTAAGCAAATGTTTCGTAGCTTGCAGAAAATGGAGTAAGCTAAATGTACCTGCACATAAAAAGCCAATCTAAAACACCTAAGTTAGTCCTCATTCAAATAGGTGTGTAGGCATGTCTACAACCATCTGGCAACTACAAAATATTTTGTGATCAGTTGGTAAGAGGTTTTTTTGTTCGTCATTAGCAAGGAATTGGTTGCAAAGAGATATATTGAGCTGCACCAAAAACTTCCTTGCCTTTTTCACTATCAGGTTGCCTTGGTCACCAATAATCTGCCTACTTATCTACAAAGCTTTCACAAAATACTTGCCAAAGTGGTAATGAAACAGAAATAAGTGATGAAAACCAGAAATAAAACTAGAAAAGCTACAAAGAAGATGACTTTTGTGTGGCTCTTGCATTGCTCTGAGGAAAAAGCTCCACAGAAATGTAATTGTTGTACAGAAATTGACCTGAAGATGTAACGTTGTAGAAGTTGCTCTAATAAGACTTAATTATCATACACAAAGACATAACATTTTGAAACCTAGCAATGAATTATAACACTGTCTTATCCTGTGCTGAAATTCAGATTTTGATCCACCTATATTTTTAAATAAACCTCCATCCACAGGGAATACTTACCAGGGCAGGACAACTCTGATGCATGGGCCATCGGACAAGCAAATACTTCAAAACTTTTGTGCTTGTTTGACAAAAAAGAAGCACCGCAGTCATACGGGCTTGCTTCTGCATGCTCACACGCACACACACTAATGCACTGCTTAAGTAAATTTACAGCACTTGCGAAACCTGGAGTAACCTCTCAGAGAGGAGCAGTGAGGAGTGACACTAAGTCTGGGGTATTAGGTAACGTCATTAGTGCTCACACTTCATTAGGCAGAGACAAAAAGAGCGAGATGGAAGAGTGTGGAGGACAATGTGTCAGTCAGTGTACATCAGCTCAGCTGGACAAGGAAGTGATCCACATGCTATAACCTCAAACCCACGATATACAAGGACAGTTATATCAAATCATGCCATGTTTCACATTTTTAGCTAAAAGATATTGCAATATGGTGTCTCCTGCTGACTTGTTGGTTCCCTACTAAGTCCATCACAAGGTGATAAAATGACTCAGGCATGAGTCGAAAGGAAAGGACGGTGTGTTTTGACAAACACACAAACTTAAACTGTGGAGTGTAGCATTTAATTGTATGGAGAAATGGCTAAATAAAGGAGCTAATGCACAGCTACATTAGTTTGGTCAGTATAGATTGGGTAAAAATCCTGTAACCCTTTGAAGCCACATTTGAAAGGAGTTTTAATGATGTACATTGTTCACTTAAAAGGGGTCACAATTCATCAAACAATGCTATCTCTGTCTCTCTCTCCTTTATTTTAAATATGGACCAACTAGTCCATTTGACTCTGATCAGCTAACTGTTGGGGATTAATAGTTTTGCTGTAATGTCTCAGCACTCAAAAGCTTCAAAGTCCTCAGTCCTAAGCATTAAAACCTTTCAAATTTCTGCTGCAGTATTACACAACAGGATCAGTTTTCTTCAGTTTGGTACAATTCGAAGTGGTCGACTGGCCATTATTCAAATAAATTCTCTCAAATGTATGCAATATACGAGAAAAAAAGAAAAAAGAAGAAGAAAAATCTGAAAGCCATTTTGAATGATCATGTTTAACAATTATGGAGCATTGCTAGAATATGTTCCTTAGTGATACAGTCTTTCTTTGATAAGTAACTCAATGCACCGAATAGCATGTAATCCAAATTCATTTAGTCTTTATTCCTGAGAAATGTACAGGCCTCTGGAGTGTATGAGCATTCCTAGGAGCACATTACATTAAAGTACCTGCAGCTGGAGGGACATTCTGCTGTGATTGGTGGTTACGGTTAGGTTCGGTTGAGTGAGTCGGCAGTTTTTGTAATCCAGAACCAACCTTGTAAAATTCTGTATTTCCTACTTGGATTACAACCAAAATTCCAAACTTCTACCACAAGACTTGATTTTATAAGAAAATTGGCATTTAGCAAATAATAGCATTGTTGTCATTCCCTCTATACCTTTCCATCTGGAGTTTGCGAGAGATCGAAATGGAATACGTCAAACACATTTAAAAAAAGGATGTTAATTTTTGACACAGAAAGCATCAGTGCCTGTGTTATCGGCATCAAATGTCTGCCTCAACATGTTGCCCTGGGATACGTGTTAATGTGTAGCTGGAAGGCAGATGTGAGCAAGAAAACGGAGACAGCGAGGCTTTTGTCACACGAAACAGAATACACAAGCAAAGGGAGAAAAGATAAGAGAAAAGCTATTAGATGGGGGAAAGTATTAGGTAATGACCTAATAACTCTAGAGTGCTGCAATAATACAGTTTGATTACAGAACTCTCACTTGTTTACTAGACCATGTGCAGAGGCATATTTTACACATTCAAACTAATACGTCCTGAAGACAATATAACCATGATTAGCCAAAAACAGGTGATAGTAGATAAGTGTAATTACCAAGACAGCAAAGATTGAAAACACATTTTTGCAACAAAAACAATGCTCTACACATATCCTTCAAGCCAGATGCAGGTAATCTGTTCGTTTATATGGTAATCTTTGTATTGATTGTTTTAAGCCATGTAACCTGGCTGGTATTTGACAGATAACATTAATACTAAAATTACTTTTATGTTACCTCAGCATTACCTTCCGGGGTACCGTCCTAATGTACATCTAGTTTCATCACGTCTCACATGTTCTGTCCTTTCCCATCCTCTGTTTTTGCATCACCCTGTCTTGTCTCGAGCTATCTTGTCTCACCTAGTTACATCTTTTCCTTCCTTTGGTTTTATTTGATAGTACAGCTCTTTCCCTGCAGCATCCAAACATCAGTTTAAATTTAACTGCATCTGAAAAATAGCACAACTAAAAGCAACTGATTAACATAGTCTGAGAGGAAAGTTTGATTTCTTGACAAGCAAGTTAAAGACGACCCTTTTATTGTTCCATGTAGGAAATTTTGGGCTGACAAAATAACAAGGAAGTTTTGTCATAAGTCTGCAGGCTAAAGGAGTTGAAGTGTGAATAAAGGCAAAGTTGACTAGGTCTGTATAACATTCTCCTTGGCTACAGGTATTTTCATAAATATTTATGCCTTAGCTTGGCAAAAGCTGCGATCACTTATTCTGCCAAGCATTTGTCAAACTAAACATGCTGATGCATTAAGTAGATCGGGAAACATTTGCATACTGATTTACAAATAATTGAATCTGACATGTAGTTTTGCAACTTTAAGCTATGAACGGGATCTACTTAAGCCTCGTAAGCAATGGCAGAGGCGACTGATTTTTACAGGGCTGCGTAGACTGAAGCTGAAACCAATAGGGGCGACTCACGAAAGTGAATATTTTTCACATGTGGCACATGTTGACTGTTATTGAAATGGCTGCAAGTGTACTTGAACTTTCAGTCCAGTCTGTCTAATAGACCAAATTTTGAATGACAGGGTTGTTAAGACCAAGGGTCTGTGCTTGAGTCTCAGAATGTGGCACAAGAGACTTTTTACAATTCTAGCCATGTCACAGGATCACACAAATAACCTTCCATGGTACCATACACCTCCATCTCTCCAGTCCACCCTGCAAAACCAAATTTAATGCTTTTGAGGTCAAACTCTTTCATTCTTGCTTTCTAGTTCTCTTTCATTCTTTCCTTCTCTGGGTTTTCCACCTTTGAGGTTTCTGTGTTAAAAATGGTGTTGAACGTTCAAGGGCTGAAAGGTGAATGAATGTCACTCTTGGTAAATTGCCCATGAAGGACAGTATGGACCAAGAGAGAGAATACGAGAAGTGGGAGTAAGGTGGGTGTAAGCACTAAAGAGGCTACTGACGAGAGGTGAGGAATAAAGAGGAGAGAAGAACGAGAGAGAAGAGCTTGGAGAAGGAGCAACTATAAGATGTAGAAAAAAGTAGGAGAGCTGGGGGAGGTAAGAAGAACATAGCTGCCAGTCATTTCTTTCCCCTGTCAAACTTTGTTCCCTGTTGCCTTCAAGACCCGTATATAATAAGGTGGTGCAAATCAGGAGGAAAACGGGGAATTGAGAGCTCCAGGGACCTTGAGGAGCAACTGGAAATTGCACCATGACTCTGAAAGTTTCAAACTGTCTGTCTGAGAACCTGACAAATACAACACTGAAACGTAACAGGACACTGAAATATTCACAAAGCTTGGTTTGCCCACAGCATAAAATACGTATGAGACTGATACATTTGGGTATTCTGTGTTGAAACACTTCACTAAACACAGAAAATCTTAGAGGATTTGATATTGTCTCCTCTGCTAAAGGATACAATATGCGCTGCACCTGTAGTTATGCAATGAAGTGCATCTTTTATTTGCTTTTGTCTATTCTGAAAGTTTACCTTTCTTTAGAAAAAAATAATGTTGACTTTACTGATAAGATAGGCTTGTCATGCAAAAGTTTCCGTTATGATATTAATTTAACTTGACAGTTACTAGCCTCTGTCAGACAGACAGGCAGCCCTAGGCTTTCCCCAACTAAAGCATTTTCCGCTATATTACCTCATAAAAAGCTAATATAACACTGCTGGAAAACAAGTAGATTTTCCACTTGAGAAAGATTCATATCAAAAAGTCTTGCTGTGAGAACTGCTACATTTGCACACGCAGGTCTTACACAACTGTCACTAAACAGGTCTTCAAAGTAATCCTGGCTGTTTTCCGTATTATGAAGTCGGGTCCGTAATACTTCACACCACCACAGTGGATTTTAAATCCAATAATCAAGATATGATTGAAGTGCAGACTTTCAGCTTTAAATCAAAGAGATTTACAAAAGCATTGTTTAAACTGTTTTGTAACTACAGCCATTTTTGATTACAAGCACAGCATGATTAGGCTGAAAACCAAACTAAACCTACAGAAAGATAGGGAAAAAACTATAGAAGAGGCCAAAAAGGTCTTCACTGGTCAGCTTAGATACACCAAAAGAAGACAAGTAAACAAGGTCAATTTCATTTGTTAAGAAAAACAGCTTCATAGCATCTAGTCAAGAACATCCACAAGCCACCAGTAGTTGCTTCCTTGTCAGAGTGTACAGTCAAACAGTGCAATTGAAACAAGGTGAAAATCACTATTCTTTGGACAGATGAAACCAAGTCAAACTTGTACCAGAATGATGGGAAGAGAAAAACACGGAAAAGGAAAGAAACAGCTTGTGATCTGAAGCATACCACATGATCTGTCGCACATAGTGGAGGCAGTGTTACGGCTATATAATATTATGTATGGCTGCCAGAGGAACCGGACCACTAGTGTTTATTGATGAAGTGGCTGATGATAGAAAATTGATGATGTGTACGCTGCAAAAGTAACCCAAAGTTTTCTCAGTTCTTCAGCTGTCAAGTCAGTTACCTGATGTCAGCCCAACAGAGCATTTTTTGTCAGTTGGTTAAGACAAAACTGAAGGCAGAGAAACCCACAAACAAGCAGCAGGTGGCTGTAGCATCAATAAAGGAAGCCTGGTATTTGCTGAGTTCTCAAGTAACTGACTGCAAAGGACTTTCATCCAAGTATTAAAACCAATCCTTGGGTTTAAAATTACATTAGTTTGTCAAATTACTTTTGAGCCTTACAAAATTGGGGATTATGTACAAAAACAGCAGTAATTCCTCAACAGTTACTGCAGCACTTCTGATAAACGCCTTGAAGTAAAGCTAAAAATAATCACATTTTTGATGTGAAATCAAGTATGTAGAGGCAAAATTATATTATAAAAATAAATCTGTGATTGTCCAGACACTTAGGGAATAACTGAATAAGGCCAAAGTGTTTTTGTTTGTTTTGTTTGCTGTAGAAATATGTACAGATGTGTACCCCTCTTTGTGAATATGTCTGGATACTAGACATGCCGATGTCTTTGAGGAAAGAAATAGTGACAGTATGCTATTGTGCAAACTAAAAGTACAATATTTTTATTTATTTATTATTATTGACTAAGTCTTGCTCTGGTGCTTGAATCCACACACAGTTCATCTGTGCAAAATCATGTTACATCAAGGCCAACAACCTCATTAGGCACTCAGTCAGTGTAATGTAATTAATAAGTAGGTGTAATGTAAGAACACAGGGAGGCATACACTCTGATCGTGGACAGCTCTAAGCTGCTGAATGCAAAGACTCGAGGGAATGTAAATGTTTAAACTCAAATCAATAATTTAAAGGTTTTGTGATTGTAATTCCACTTTTGTTAACACTGACTGTTTTGGGTTTGTGATGTTTAAAACATTAAGGTCGTGCTAGCACTTAGATGCCATGACCAAGAGTACCCCTTCTTCAGGCTCTTTGAGGAAATGATGAATGCAGCATCAATACCTTAAATTTGCATTTAAGGTGAAAGTAAATATTGACAAAAAAATGCTTTAACTAACTAATAACTTTCACAAAGACGTGCAAATTAAACTTAGAGCACATGCAGACATTTATCATTAGAAAGTGTGTTTTTTCTAGCTATTAAAAAAGGTATTATGGCAGCAACACAGTGTACAGTATTATGTTGTAAAGCTTACATTTTTTAAAGCACAGAATAGCAATATCTTGTTATAGTATGAAATATTTATTGTAGATTTTTGCAGGCACTCAGTGAGAAAACTGTTTCAAGCTGAAAAATCTTGCTGGACTAAGGACTTTAGTGTTATGTAATTGTGAAAATTGTTAGATTGTACACTTTTCTCCCAAACTTTGTACAACAATATCTTTGTCTTTCCAGCTTTGCCTAGCATGTAAGATGAAAGAGAAGCTAAAGGATGACCAACGTTAATATGAAGGATTGTGAGAGATAACAGAGGTGTGGAACAAGCTGTTCTCTGATGTGGAGAGACAGGGAACACCGATATAATCTCCTCCTCTCTTGCCGTCCCCATATATCTACTGGTTTTGTTTCCATGTGCTATATTTTCAACTCCAGCAAATTCTATCTTTAAAAATGATTCATTGGTGAACTATAGCAAGAAGTCATGGGACAATATGTTCCGCATTTTCAGGGTTGCTTTTTAATTAAGCATCAGAAATCATTCATGTTCAAACAGAATGGTAACCAGTAACCCAGTCTCACATTTTCTCACTCCTACTTAGATACTCATAAATGCACGGAAGACTTTGCAGCACAATATCAGAGTGAGGTCTCACAAGGTATGACGGGGAGTGATATGATTAATACTTTCCTTGGCTGCACAGTAAGCAGATGCACGAGCTGTTCTTCTGGTGTTACTCTGACACCTGCACTGTATTAATAAAACCAACATCCTACTACCATTCTAATCTAAATCTAGCAGAACTGGAAGCTTAAAGAAGGCACTAATATTTCTATAACAACAATGTGTCATATAATGATGTGTCTTTGTGAAAGGTGTTGTTTATAATGACAAACCTATGGAGAATTATTATGCAAAGGTGGCAGCTTCCCAGGCTTATAGTGAGTGTCATTCCATTGTTTAGCTGTCCAGGCCCACCCTTACTGTTGTAATTCAGTCTCACTGCTTCTATAGCATCATTTTCAGTTTGGGCAGGGAGCTGCCCTCAAACAACTTTGACATATAAACATAAAATGATATGTCACCATTGTACTTACAACAAAATACATTTTAATTTGAATCTAAATTCTAGATTTTATCTACATTGCATGCTAAAGTTTGCAATCTTACAGTCCTCTAATCCATCATAACAATGTATCCATCTAGAATATGGAGGTAGAGCTTTAAATGTTAACAGTGGTTATACAGATTTCAAACATATGACTGCAAAGGCCTTTATTGACAGCGGTGCACATAAGTGGTCCGCAGGTGCGCATTCACTGTCAAAATAAAAGACGCGCACCAGATAAGAAGTTGCAACGAGCGTTTGTGTACATAAGATTTTCTGGAGGAGGACAGACATTTGTTTGGAACTCTTAAAGATGTCAAAGAAGCTCCTTTAAGAAATTACTTTGGTGTTCCTCCACCAAAGAAATGTCAGAAAGAGTCCGAACCGCAAAAGAAGCGCAGGAGGTGAGCTGGCTTCAAACAAATGATGAAAGCACAGAGATGTGGTGCAGAATATGCAGTGAAAATCGCACTCTAGCGGACAAAAACAGTGCCTTTTATGTGTACGAGAACGCGCTTTGCAACTTCTTAACTGGTCTTTTATTTTGACAGCGAATTGAGGTGTTGCTACACATTTAACTTTTGTGGAATAGAAATGTTTTATTCAAAATGATATTTAATGCATATTTGGGAAGTTGTTGAAGTTTCTCATATTACATTGTGACATCAAAGAGTCAAGAGCTTGCCGCAATATTGAATATGTTAGGAAAAATGTGGATTCCCTGTTTTCTTGGGAGTTGTACCTGGAGGTTTCTTGCTTTTGATGGATAAAATCGGGTGTAAAGAAGGTGCTCCACCAAAATACACCTAGTTATTGCTTTAAATGTTATGGCTGCCTGTAGTTTCGTCCAAGTTTGTCTGCAAATACCTCCCCAGTGGTAGTAAAACTTGAAAAACTGTAAACTAGAAACAGAAGGCTCACCTTCAAAATAAAAGCGCAAGCTTTTAGCACTGAGACACAACTTTTACTTTAAGGGTAAAACTTCTCCATTTCCACTTTGCATTAAAAAACTTTTCACAGTTCATTTACAGCTTGGAGACTAGCTCGACAGTGTTTGTCTATGACCGCCATTCAAACTACGACCTCAGCAATATCCACACACAAAGTTTTTTTGCCAACCATTTGGGAATACATGTTTTTTCAGAAAAGGTGTTTTCTAGGAGGTTACTGACCAGTGTGTAGACCATTGTGACTAGGACTTTGAAAGTCATTTTCCTTGCAGCTCCAGTCAACCTCCAGGAATGACTAGCAAGAGGTTGGGGAATATGCATTTTTCCCTCATGACTGGTGGTTGACAGATGGTCAGTAGACCAGTATCTATGCCTTTGCATTGCAACTGTGGTCAGATTCACTTGATCCTACATGTCACACTGTTTGTCACACATCTCCAACAGCAAACAAAGTAATGATGTTGTGATCATTAGTCATATGTCTTCAAAAACCTTTATAACCTTGTAATCCAGTAAGCAGACAGGAAGGAATTTACATGTTCACAAAAACTGATCTTTGTTTTATTAAAGAAGATGATGTACATGGATACAGCACGGGTATTTCTCTCTCAAAAGCTGAACTCTGCATGCGAATGTCCACCTCATGGGTCAGTGCCTTTTTGATGGAGAATCGGGTCATGGTGAACCGGAGGAGGGGGCACAGATTAAGGAATGAGGTGGTGTCTCGCTGTGGGTGGCTCGGAAGCATCCACCAGTTATTTTATTAGCCAGACAGAAACACTGCAGGTTGCCTTCTAATACCACGGGTGATATACACATATTCACAAACACACACACACACACACACTCCTTTTCTTAAGCCTACAAAAAACAGACCAGAGAGTCAGAGAGGAGCACACATACACAGAACAAGGCTTCCTCACAACTATTCTCCGGTGTTTCTTATAGTGCTATGCAGAAATTAGCCATTATTTCACATCATTAAGGTTGGTAAACTTTTATTTTTTATTATGTATTATTTTGAGACACAGCAAACTCCCTCCCAAAAACTGTGAGCCTGTGTGCATTCATGTGGGTGTATCCTCAGATATGAGAGTGAGGCAACAAACATCTGTGAGCAAGTTTAACAGAAAGAATAAATACTGACAGATAGTGGTAGGGTACACCTGCAGTGGTTGACTGTTACTTGGAGTGATTAAAGATCAATGCTCTCGGACTTCACGCTTTCCTGTGGTTCAATCTCAAAGTAGATGGAGGCAGCGTGTTGAATTTTCAGGCCCCTTTTCTGTGGAAGCAGCTCTCAGTTTGGATTTAGAAGATAGAGACCCTCTCTACTTACAAGATTGGACATAAAGTCTTATTTATTTATTTATTTATTTATTTATTTATTTATTTATTTATTTATTTTAAATAAAGCTTATAGTTAGGGCTGGATCAAGTGACCCTGACCCCTGCATTAGTTATGTTGCAATAGCTCTAGGCTGCTGGGGAGTTGCCATGATGCACTGAACCATTGAGATGGTCACTGTCACAGTCACCAGAATGGCAGGTGTTGTGGGCATTTCCCTGTGCAATCTACCAAAAGTGATCCAAAGGACAACTAATACACATATCACAGGGTCATGGGCTCCCATGGATCACCGATGTGCATTTGGAGAGAAGAGGGCCCATGACAGAAAGGTGCCAGAACACAGAGTGCATCACAGCTTGCTGTGCTTATAGCTGTCAGATTACCCGTACTGTTCACTGCCCTCAAGCAAAGGAACTTATGGTATGTGATTGTCAGCAATAGAGGCAGATATCTTATTGTGGTTAAAGTGTTAGTACCACTAATCTGAAACATTCATCTCTATCCAAAATTGATTAGATGACAAATTACCAACACACACTCTTCAAAAGCATGCACAACAATATGAGCTGTACAAACAACTGACGTTTCAGTTATTTAGCTTCAAACTTTGACTTTTCCAAAAGAAACTGAACCTGGGATACAACTGAGAAACTGCAGCTCTGCCATCTCACCACAAACAAACGTTGCATTTGCTGATTTAAAGGCTACCAATTAATTGCAGCCAAGTGGAAAGGAGGAGAAAGAACATGGTTACTGTGAGATAAACAGCAGGCGTATTGTGTCATATTTCATATCAATACTTCATAAATGAGATCACTCTCATACTTCAGTTTAATGCGGCTCCAGCATTTTCATCATTTACATGGGGAAGCGATAAAAAGCTTTCATTTAAACTTGTCGTCTTCCATTCTGAAAGTTAATCAATTGTAAGCCACAAAGGTGATTAATCTTTGAGGACAAGTTGTTTTAAGTATCAAAAAGGACATGCAGTTTTAAAGGATTTTAATTCTAAGAAGTGTACCTAACAGAAACAGAAAGTGGCTGGAACAAGGAGCAGCTGGGAAAATATCAGTGTTCTGTAAATAAATGCATACTTAATACTTAATATAAAAGATAAAATATAACATGGTTCATGTTGATGATTAGAGAGATGAAAAAGAATTACATCTATTACAAAGAATACATTTTGATATTTACTAAACAGGAAAAAATTGCATGACAAAACCTGTTCAAAAAGATGGACTCTTTTGAATGAGCTCTACTGTCAGAATAGGCTTAGTGAACTTCCACCACTTCTATCGTCACTTTTTAAAGGTTCGTATTAATCTTTCAAGTCTACCTAAGCAGATTCAACACAAGTTATCATAAGCCCAAAGATTTTAAAATACTTCTTTGCAGCAGGCTGACTTATCTGATGCCAGAGGCTGGGAGATGTGTCAAATGTAGTGAGACGCAGCAGCGTTTCCTTCGCACCTCTTATCCACACATGCAGACTCTTTCCAAAGAAGCCTCATACCCCACCCAAATTTATTTCAGTTTTATTTTTTCAGTACTTTTTTTTTTCCTTCCTCTGACCCAGTTGCAAAGGTAATCTTAGTGATATTCTCTCCCTGCTCAGCTCTCTGTCCCACATATCAAGTCTACCAGTCTCAAAGCATTTCACACATGATCTCTTATAGCAAAAATGCTGTGCTGCTGATATGTCGGGCTTCATTCAAGTGTCATCAATTCATGGTTTCACCCTTATCTTACCATATTACTATTACAGCAAACACCAAAAGCCTGTAAAGAGAACCCCTGATGAGAGCCTCAAATTAGTTTCTCATTCATGAGTCAATATCAGATCCATTCAGTATGGATAACTCATTAAAGACCTACTGTCTTCAGTACATGAGTGAATAATGTTGAAAGGCTTACTTTCTTCCGATTGTTCGTGCATAATGAAAGTCCAGTACTATTAATAAAAGTGTTTTGAAATCTTCAAAACACTTTTAAAACTTTCAACTCCACCTTTCTTTTACTGACTCAAGTAACTATGATCCTAACCCTCTTAAGCCAAGCAAGTGAGTGACTGGGCAATAATGAGGAAAGCATACCCAAGTTTTAGGTGTTGGTCAGATCAAAAAAGCGTCTAGGAGCCTGAAGAAGCAGTCGAGAAATCAAAGGACTTGGGAGGTCAGAAACCAGAGGTCACCAGAAAAAAACTTGACATGTGGAAGATACCCTGTTGGATTCTGGGAGGGGACGCAAACTCAGCCTCAAAAGATTATGTATTCCTAGTCCCAGTCCCAACCCCAGGTAAATAGTAGAGCTGCATAAGGAAAGAAAGGTGTGAAATCTTTGCCAAGTCAAACATGTGGATACATCTGCTGTGGCAACACCTTGGGAAATAAGGAAGCTAAAAGTGCCATTCTAGTTACAAGCAGTCATATTAGCTTTGCTAATGTTCATTTTCTAGCTCAGTAATATAATTTTCAAATTATATCTTAACAAATCCATGTTTTCCAGACATTAAACACAGTTTAATAAGTTTATTGAGTTTAAATTAGTATTTTGATTAATGAAAATTATATTTGCCATTCAACACTTTCAAATTTTAACAGACTTGATTTGTTATAACGGATGAATCCTCACTTAGGAATAAAAAAAAATGAATGAAAATTTGGCTAACAGTACTATGTAATCAGTAGTAGCTTTTGAACTTTAAATTTAAAGATCACAAATAACGCTCGCAAACTATATATGGATATTTAACATTCGTACTTGTATATATTCGTCATCATATCATTCATCGTTGTCCTCCTCTAACAATGCTCTCTCTTTTCCCTCATTTCCATCTCATCCTCTTCTTCCTCACCTCAAGCCTCACCTCTTGAATTGAAGTCAGGGCTCTAAGACACAAAAACGCGCGTTAACATACATATTTATTCCCAATATTGTATCAGTTGCTTATTGTCACCAGATCAGACCTGCAACATTCCCATCTCCGGACAGCTGACAACAAGCTAAACAATAACAACAGTTGTTGTAACTATAAGTTAAGAATATGGCAGCTAATGTTAGTCTCAAGTGTCCTAACGATCACACTTTCTCTCTGCTAAATAATTTGATTAATTTACCATCATACGAAAAATCCACTTCAAAGACAGTTTCACTAACACCGGCTAACAGAAGCCAAAATGCACCAGCAGGGTTGTTTGTCCTACAGTGGCCACTGTAGCTAGGATTGTGAGGCTTAATTGGGAGGGATATCAAAACAGAATTTCAATGCAATCTGCAACTTACTTTAATCTTTAAAGTGATCCTTTACACACTGTATCTATAATATAACCTTTAACATTTATTAATTATTGTGTGATTTAAGGTTACCTAAATCACAAACATTATATCATTCGTTGATGATTTGTTCAAATACAGTGCAGTGATAGTGATCTCTCCTTGTCAACAAAGCTGATGTAGGAGGAGGTACACAGGTTCACTAACATCAATAAAAACATTCTGAAATCTTGACTGTACAACATGCCTTAAAATTTGAATGTATCTCTATCTTTAATAGTATTTTTTCTTCTTTCTGATCCCAAGATAAAAAAATAAAAAAAAATAAAAAAAGGTGCAGAGTTGCAAGTTACGAGATTGACAAAGGGTTAAATGGCAAAAAGACAGGTAAATTCTACATTTTAAGAAAATGGTAGTCTATCTGTTAATATCAATCATATGTGAATCAATGCATCAATAATAGGTTCTGTACAAAAATTAGCAGTATCACAAAAATGAATCATCATTAAACATCATGAGTTATGATTCCTGCTCATGTCTTTGTGAAAGCAACTTTAAAAAGTAATGATAATGGCGGAAAATCCTGGTTCTGCTGAATTTAGAATGCTGTGATCCTGATTAATGAAGCAATTAAGCAACTTCTTTCTAGCTTCATCATGCTTATGTTCCTGTTTTCTTACAGTAGATGGCCATACTATCCCAAGCCTCCATAATACATGGTCGGAAAGCTTTAGTGGCTAAGTCCACCTCCACCACAGGGAATTAAGGATGGAAGAGGACTCTAAGAATGATTCTGGCAGGTTCTGAATTATTGTCTTTTCCCTGCTGGCTTCCTTTCTTTATTTTTTCTGCTCCTCACGTGGTTGTGAGTAGAGCCAAATCCCACTTGTTTTGCCTTTCTGGCTGATATATTTCCATCATGTAAAAAAGCCCCACAGAGCTTTAACGGATGGCTTTGACTGACTGAGAGAAACTAGGCATAAGGCTTCCAGACAAAGAAGATGTGCTGGTAATAACAATAACAAGAAAATATGTCACTAAATAAACATCTCAGTATCTGTAGGCTTCTGTTCTACTTTATATCAGGGAAAAGTGTGTTTTAAATTAAAGTTTACATAAAGAGAAAAAGAGAGCTGAGCCAGTGCCAAAAAAGACCTACACCTCCAATCAGCACAAACAGTAATTTCCAGCAACATTTTTTAAGCTGCACTACTTCTTTTGAAAAGAAGAAAAAATTACTTGCATTGACTCTTGTACTTCAATTCTCTACAAAAGGTCCATTGATTTTATTGTATATGAGCGAGAAATTATTTCAACCCATTCCACTAGCTTACCAGAGGTACTCTCCAAGGTAAACTTTTTAATTTGTACTGTTGTGGAGGTTTCATGGACTGACTGGAAAAACTCCTTTACTCATTTATTCCTTCTCTGCTGCAAATAATCCAAAGGTTCCAAATTCAGATATCCTTAAAAGGAAAATAAATGATGAGAGAGGCTGTGAGCAACGTACATGTGTGTCTCTGGATATTTTTGTGCACCCTTGTTTCAGTACGCTAACATGTTCAAATGTGAGAATATGCATTTGGTCAGTGATGGCGACCTCAGCATTCCTCCTCTTTATTCATGCATTTAACCCCTTTTTATGAGCAGTGCCACACCTTGGTATGACAAGAGTTACCCTAACTGGAGACTTTATATGCAGGTTCTGTTCCACATTGCGATCCGATTTACAAAACAAATAAGTAAATAATAGTGCAGATTATTAAATGCAGTAGAGTGTGTGTTTGTATGCATCACACAGAGCAGGAAAAAAAAGACCCAGATAAAAGGAAAGAGAGAAAAACGGAGACAGGAGAATATGGCTAAACTGTCCTCTTTCATTTTCAATTTGAATGATTCCATTATCTTGACATAATCCGCCCAAGATCTGCTCATTCTCCATTCCTGCTCTGAACATTTCACAGTGAAAGAATCAGTTTCTGTCGATGCATCTCAATGAGGTCATTGGCTTACTTTTCAAGGACACACGTGCTCACTCAACACTGAATAAAAGCCAACTGCAGTACAGGACATGGATGATTTATACATACTTTTGCATTCTCTTTCTTCATTTTTCTACCAAAAGAAAAAAGAAAAACATACCCCCCCACCCCAAATTTGGTATCCATCTTACACACCTTTGGAAAGTTGGCAGACAGAGGGACTGCTTGGATTGTGGTCACACTGAGCATCTGAATGGGACTTCAGCTTAGGGGCCAGCTAAGGTAACGGATTGGTCTCTGCAGCTTAGCACAGGCCAGGTGCTTGGTCAGATATTGTAAGACTTTTTAATGTGGTTTGCATGCATGAAAACAAGAATCCATCCACCTAGAAGATGGCTTACATTGTCATGGCAAAATCAACAGGAAAAAAAAAGGGTTGAGAGGAGGAAACGCTGAATATTCAGCCACGAAAAAGCATGAAATAGCAAACAGAATTTGTAAATGACTAGTGAGAAATAAGTAAAACACTGGGAAAGTGAAATGGCTTGAAATAAAACAGGGAGACAGGGGCAAAAGATGGAGAGGGCCTGAAAGAAAGGAGAATGAGGCATAGAAGGAAAGGAAAAGAATTTGAATAGGGTAGCAGAAAAGGCAGAAAGAGTCAGAGGAGGGGGAAAAGGAAGAAGACCAAAGGAGCGTCTGGTTTAAAAATGAAACACAATGAAAGAACTTTACCAGAGGCATGAATTGTCTATCCCGAACATTTTCTTTTCAGCACCATCAAAGACTGCAAAACTTGCAAATTTTGCGCTTTTTATCTCTTCATTCTCTCGTCATTCTGCCTCTCTTTGATTTGTCTCTCTCCAAAAGACCTTTGGAATGAATGACATTCAAGGGTGACCCCATTGTAGTTATTCTATACTGTTATTTCACTTCCCATGAAGCAAACTTTTCAGTCTCAATATCCAGCTTTTTTTGCTGAGAAGTTGCGGGGGTCTGGGACAAAGATTTATCTTAAATCTCATAAGGAACCCAGGCCTAAAGGCGTGCATATTATTAGCTTTTAGACCTCAGTGTTTAATATTGCTTCAACAGATATGAATTCTTACCACAGACACAGATTTGGTGATAATACATCTTTCGTTCCATGTGAAAAACGTTGGTGGACCTATCTGCAAAGGCCATCAATCACACATTAACAGCAGAAGTAAGACATTACAAAATTTAGAGATGATTAAAAATAAGGTATTTCCTGGCAGTATGGAGGGAATTTGATGACACACAACTTTCTCATTTGTTATTAATTTGTTTATCTTTTTATGTGCAAACCATACCATACAAAAGGCTCGAGCCACACCTCATCTCTGTATATTTCATTTATTATGTCCCACCATTCATTATTATAAAGTCATATGTGGAACTATAACATGTCTTTGTGATCATGAATCAAAAAGCCTGTAATCCATGATCTCTCAAAATGAATTTGTATAGCGATTATTTTGGTCATCCAACTCTCAGGCAATTGTATCTTGTGTATTAAGTGTAGTATTACATTAAAAACCGTTATATTTGGGGGAAAATGGCATTTTATGAGTAGGAAATGACAAAAAAGATCAATTTCTAAAATTGTTGTAGATTAATTGTCTGTATTAGTTGTGGTCTCATCAGTGCTTTGTCAGATGCAACTGGTATCACAGAGATATCTAAAGGTGTCCTTTGGAGTAAGTGAGGAGTTTTTGAGGAGACAAACTCGTGGCTTCAGACTTGATTTTACTTTATTTCCTTCCTTTATATTTTGTTCACTCACTACCTTGATTTATTCACCAAAACCTGCTTACACTGTCTCAGGCAAAAAAAATAAAAAATAAAAAATAAAACTTGATTTGGATTAATATCTGCCTTCACAACG
Organism: Rhamphochromis longiceps; assembly: GCF_057381845.1. Taxonomy (NCBI): domain Eukaryota; kingdom Metazoa; phylum Chordata; class Actinopteri; order Cichliformes; family Cichlidae; genus Rhamphochromis; species Rhamphochromis longiceps. The sequence goes on along the minus strand of NC_140566.1, from coordinate 23,860,120 downwards.
TTAAGCCTGCATGTTGCAAACAGACCTTAACCAGTGGTTCTAAATCTGAGGTCCTTAACAAGCATCTTGTTGGGAGTAAAACTTTCTTATTAATTCTTTTTCACAGAAGTTAGATGTAAAACACATATTGGACAATCTAAAAATAATTCAGTGTTTAACAATGTGCTATACCTTTATTGGATGGGTGGCACCACAGCATAAACAACTTCTGTATTTCCAGCAAGTCAAATCTTAGTCTCTATATGAAATGCTTCAGGCAGCATGTTAATTCCCCACTATTCAATGCAACCTTTTAGTCTGAAACTTGGTCTGAGAAGTTTATAGTTCATCGAGCCTCAAAACCTGTCAATCACCTCAATGTACTGTGTACAATGAAAATGCTTCTAGCCTGTGGTTACAGTCTAGTCGAGATGTTCAAAAAGCAGATAGGAAATGTAAAATTCAGTATATTAATAGTGACTTCCGGTATGGGTCTATCTATAAAATACAAAACCACAGCAACACTAAATACTCCAGATGTTAGCACAGCTCCAGAGAGACTGAACCAAAGAACTTCAGGTTGTTTGCAAGTAACTGTATTTGTTTTTCATGGTAAGCAAACTTGCATTTTTAAAATCTGAAGTTGAGAAGTATATTGGGGCCTCATCTTTTTTAACCTTGCCTCCTACACCTACCCCATTTTTTTCAAACTAATAATGTCCTCCCAGTGCCTCTGTAGTCACAGAGGTAGAGCACTCTAGAGGCTCACTGAGAGCAAAGCACGATCTCTGTCCAAAGGAAAGGTGTCCTTCATCACTCAAAAAACCCTTGACACCCAGAGGCACCTACAGACACTTTCTCCTTAAATACTTTTTTCACTCTGTCTGCAGAATTTAATCCATTTTTCACTTGCTCTATTCCTTCTCATTCCATTTCACCTATACTTCTGAGTCTAAACTTTTATATTAGAAAACAATATTTTATCGTCAACATATTAATGCCCACCTTAAAATGGGTTTTGTGTACTTTTACTTAGCTTTTACTGCTTTCCAAAATTTGAGAATGGCTTGCAAACACTTAATGCTAAAATGAGATGAGCCAGAAAGAAAAACACATGAAAAAGACCCACAAATCCCAACCCTCACGCTTTATTCCACAGACCCCTGAAATAAAACTTGATTCGTCAACTTCATTTACACTGACTTCTTACAAGAGACATTTCCCTACTGACAGAGTTGGGAAGTATGTTCACGATAATGGGTAAAGAAAATAAATTAACATTTAAATAATCCTAATCACTTTCTCATGGGAGCCCAGTGGTGAGCATCTGAGGGGCAAGGCAGCATGAAGATAACACAGCCTGTCATTGCTGTTGAAAGTGTGGGGAATATTCCTACTCTATCTCACATCAAATACATGCCAGCTGAAACCCCACTGAGCTTTCTCGACCTAATGCAAATGAAAAAAGAGATCTGAGGGCACAGGCGTGAGAAAGAGTGGAATATTAGGCAGGGAGATTAAAAAGAAAAATATGCAGAGAGAGAGAGAAACTGGGTAAGAGTGGCAGCGCTGTCTCACTCGTCATTGTGTGCCAGTACAGGGGAAATGTTTAGAAGAATTGCTCTGGAATGAATAATTATTGTTCCCTCAAAAAGCTTTCAGACATAATTTTACTGCAGCATTAAAATGGATGCAACTTGTCAGATTATTTTACTCTAAGTGACTTAATGTCCACCGTTTACAGAGAATCCATGCATTTTTAAGCAGGCGCGCCAAATAACCTCCTTTATACTAGGGCTGTGCGATATGACCAAAATCTCATATCCCGATATAAAACATCTATCGTCCGATAACGATATAAATCACAAAAATTTAACATTTTCTGTGAATCTCGGGTAGCTGAAGTGTTCCCAGCTGGGCGTCGTGTATCTGGAGTCGAGTGTTTTACCGATGCATGAAACTACACATTTTTATACATAGGTTGTAATGGCCGCCGTTTTCTTTGCGGCATGCTGCAGGGAAAAGCCTGTTCTAACGTGTGAGTCTAAGGTTTCTTTTTTAGCACCTGGCGGCTCTTTTTTGCTACTCATCGGTAAATACTCTGCATACTATTTCATGTGATTCAGTTTATTTTGAAAAGTCTCAACAGGATCTTGAGCTTTATTGTGAAAGGTTTATGTGGAAAATAAACAAGCGGACACGTGATGGTTTTACCATCGTTGTTGCTAACGACAATGCATAAAAACAGGCGCTTGTCCGTCTGTAGTGTGGTTATATTAAATATAAGAGAAAGAGAGAACTTTAGGAAATTAATATAGCCGCTACAGTGACCATCAAAACGATGAAAAAATATTGCCATAAACAGTTTATTTTATAGCGTAAAATGAAACAATAGACGTTTTTATATCATCATCCGATATATATCGTTATATCGAACAGCCCTGCTTTATACCACAATTACTTATGGCCATTGCCATTCAAAAAGCACAATTTCCTGTTTAGTGTATGCTGTCACAATGTGGCCACCCGAAAAGTAGATGAGCAGACAGCCTGACAGAAGAAACTGCAAGAACAAGCAGCAGCTATGACAGAAACTGCTCTCCCTCTCATCATAACCCAAGGCCACAACAGGTATCTAAGAATTCAGCATAAGATTAAGAACTTCAAATTAAAATTCCATACAAGACTGCTGTCCGAGGTCTTTTTTAGGTCAAGGTCCTCAAGGAAAACTGACGAAAGGAGCCGTGTTGGCAGATTTTTCAATACAAGTTTTCGAAGGTTGGAGGAGAAGCAGCGCTCGAGCTGAAAAATCACTGAGGTGTCGCAGAAGTGAGTCTTGCCAATTAGAAGAAAGATCAGCTAGTTTCCCTACAGTGTGGCTCCAACTGACTTTTCTATGTTTTGTGCCTCTACCTTGAGAAAAAACAAATTATTCATTTAACCAGGATAAATGGTATAACTATGGTATGTTTTTATTGTAAATTGCTACGGTAAAAGTTTAGCATTAAATATTTAGAATGATCTTGCTGCACCACTGTTCTGGACTGCATTTCAGTCAATAGTTTTGGGAATCGTGTCTAAATTGATGGACACTGAATTCAGGAAAGTAAAGTCAGACTTTGGAATGTGTCTGATTTGTAGTAGCCTAATTTTTTAGCACAACGATACTCTCATACACACCATCAGTGCAGATCAGTGACAGACAAAGTGGCTCTAATCCTAGCAACGCTGTTTTTAAATTGACTAATCTTAACTAGATCTTAACCATAAAGGTGATATTCCATTAGACGAATATGTGTCAAAGGCAGTGACAAATGACCTGTTTTGTTGTTCAGGTGTGGAGACTTGTTGACTTGCATTAATGTCCTTACAATTTGATAAGAAAGTAGTAATTTTTGAGCCTGTTGCTAAAGCCCGAGACTTGAAGAGTTCAGTAATGAGCTCTAGCTGAAACAACATGAATCTTGACCTTCTCTTCTCAACAGAAAAAAAATGATTTCATGTAATAAGATTCATTACTTTTCACTCTGCCTCGTTTTTTCTTTCATTCGTCTTCTCTCAGGTTCATTGTGACCTTATTTCACCTATAAATACTTTAATATATAGTATATTGTATTAATCAGTGTTCATCTGTAACACAGAATCTGTTATAGATAAGCCCTTAAATTCATCTCCAGATGAGTGACACAGGAGCCCCAGCAGGAGACTGAAGAAACCCCACCCACTCTGAGAGGGTGTAAAGAGAGTTGATTCCCACATAAACACAACGAAGAGAGAAAGATAGAGCAACTAGAGGAGAACAGAGATAGCAGGTCAGGGATTTGTAAATAAATATAGCTTCTGTACATAAAAAAAAAATGCATTCTTATGTAGGTGTGATGAAAGCAGTGGGTTTTATCCGATAAGCCTTCTCCTTTAAAAAGATGGAATTTTTAGGAACCTATGAGATGTACCAGTGTGTGACCAGAACAAATCCACAGCCACTGTGAAGTGCATGTTGACCTGGGTGACCAAGTGACTGAAATCACTCATAAAACGTCTAGATAGGCCAAGTTTCAGCACAACATTCATCTGAACGCCACACTGCATGTCCACTGCTCCGGAAAAGGACATAAATGATCCGCTCATGCAGCAGGGGTCTCTCTGCCATTATTCCAAAATCACTGAAAGACTGAGTAGCGACACTTAGCCTCGAGGCTTGTATCACATTTAAGAGATGGAAATCTGAAAACCTGCGCACATGCACCTAACAATTACAAACAGAAAAGCACCTTTTGTTTTTCTGGCCATAAGTAGTTAGTAGGTAATCCATGTAGATAATGCAAACACATGTCGTTATTTCTTATATCTTCACAAAAAGAGTATTGATGTCTTTGATAATCTACTCAGCCAGTCTCTCTTCCTCTCATCCTCTTTGCACCTTTAGGCTCTGTTCACTATCACAAGTTGAATCTTCAATCCACTCACAAGAACCTGTGATAATTCCAATAAGCCTAATATCAGTATCCCCACCTATACAATAAGAACCTTACAAAGAGATTCACAAATATAAAGCGAAACATGGAATGTATTTTTAATATTTTCTATGGGAAAGAGGCAAAAAAGGCACACACTGCTAGTTATGCTCACTGAAGACTTAAGACAGGGAAACCTACAAAAATTGCCCTTATGATAAGTTACAATAATTTCTACCAGCACTAGAAGCTTACAGTAACATAAACAGAAAAGTAATGCATGATAAAATGTTAAATGTTCTGGGGAAAGAAAGAAAATTTTCCATAAGTGTTATTGTTTCTTTTAATTAGACAACAGGAAAGAAAAACGAAACAAAACTTTATTTATTTATTCATGGACTCTCACTATTTGTGAAAATGATGTATTTCAGTATATGTTGATCCTCTACCACATGTTTTTGATGTCATGGAAGACTCCAACTTTGTTATACCACTGCAATCTTTTGCAAAATGGGTCTTCATGCTGATATATCTGGATTTCCTGAGCTTTCAGCTGGCATTTATGTTTCAAATGTTGCAGCGAAGAAAAGAACAAGAAGAAACTGTCACGGTGAGTTGGTATGAGCAGCTGCAGGCAACCGCCTTTTTGCAGCAGTTTGTGCAACCCAGCATAAATAAAGCTGGAGAAATAAAACAGAAATATACCCTGCATAAGGCAAAAGACAGGGCACTGTGAATAATGTGATGTTTTTCAGGGGGGGGGGTTCTTTTTTTTAGAAGCAAGGCATGTCTCGGGGGTCAGTATTAGGGATTATGTTAACTTGACCCATGGGTGCCAGTGAATTAGTTGGCTGACATCTTTCAGTCCTGACAGCAATGCTGTCTGATACATTTAGAGACGGGGTTCAGTCAGATGTTAGACGGTAGCCAAATTGATTTCTTTGGGACTGAAATGAAACGAGAGCAAGAGAACAGCCATTTAAGCAGGAGGGCACTCGTTCTACATCACAAATCAAAAAGTGCTCTTGTATGAAGAAAAGAAACACCTGTCTTCCTTGTAATAAATTATTTGGTGTGATTAAAGAGTTGGCCAAATTAAGAATATATATATATATATCCAGGGAGTGCAGAATTATTAGGCAAATGAGTATTTTGTCCACATCATCCTCTTCATGCATGTTGTCTTACTCCAAGCTGTATAGGCTCGAAAGCCTACTACCAATTAAGCATATTAGGTGATGTGCATCTCTGTAATGAGAAGGGGTGTGGTCTAATGACATCAACACCCTATATCAGGTGTGCATAATTATTAGGCAACGTCCTTTCCTTTGGCAAAATGGGTCAAAAGAAGGACTTGACAGGCTCAGAAAAGTCAAAAATAGTGAGATATCTTGCAGAGGGATGCAGCAGTCTCAAAATTGCAAAGCTTCTGAAGCGTGATCATCGAACAATCAAGCGTTTCATTCAAAATAGTCAACAGGGTCGCAAGAAGCATGTGGAGAAACCAAGGCGCAAAATAACTGCCCATGAACTGAGAAAAGTCAAGCGTGCAGCTGCCAAGATGCCACTTGCCACCAGTTTGGCCATATTTCAGAGCTGCAACATCACTGGAGTGCCCAAAAGCACAAGGTGTGCAATACTCAGAGACATGGCCAAGGTAAGAAAGGCTGGTTGGCATGCGCCAACCAGCGTGCAGCCTGTTACAGTCGCTCCTGCTTTTCTCTTAGTTTAGCTCTTTTTTCTTACGTATTCTTTTTTTTTCTGACTTGTATTTTCCTCCGTTTTCTATCTCTTACTCAATCATGTGGATTGAGAGAGTTTTTGTTCTTCTGGTGGCCGTGGAACTGTTACTTTTATCAAGGAACGGGACCGCGGCACATCTCCTACACGCACGGACTGTTTACTCCAGAGATCAGCTGATCGCCCTGATGCCGGCCGGCTCGCTGGCCAGGCCCGCAGAAGTACCAGCTGAAATTTGGAGGAAAACACATCGGGGATGCAGAGGTCAAGGACAGAAGAGAAGAAAAAAGGTGACGGTGAGACAGCGGAGGCTCGAAGCGAGGAGGAGGTTTAAACCGTGTCTGCCGTCTATCGTGATGGGAAATGTGCGATCGTTGGCAATTAAAATCGACGAGCTCTCAGCACTGGTACGGAGTCAGAGGGAATACCGAGAGTGTAGCCTGATGTGTTTCACCGAATCATGGCTGCACCAGGACATTCCCGATGAGAATGCTTCCGTGGAAGGCTTCCACACTGTTCGGGCGGACAGGGACAGCATCGCTAGCGGTAAGCGTAAAGGAGGTGGGCTTGCTGTTTTAGTTAACAACCGGTGGTGTAACCCTGCCAACATAACAATCAAAGAAAGGACTTGTTGCCCGGACACTGAACTGTGTGCTGTTGGACTCAGGCCGTATTATTTACCCAGGGAATTCTCTCACGTCATCTTGGTGGCTGTCTATGTTCCCCCCTCTGCTAACCCCACAGCTGCATGTGACACTATCCACTCTGCCATAGCTCGGCTACAGACTCAGCACCCGAGTGCCTTTATTGTGATCTCGGGTGACTTCAACCATGTATCACTGGACAATACACTACCAACATTCAAACAATATGTGGACTGTCCCACCAGGGGAGAGAAAACTTTAGACTTACTGTATGCTAACGTCAAGGATGCATACAGCTCCTCCTCCCTCCCCCCACTTGGTAGGTCAGATCATAACCTGATTCACCTCACCCCCCGCTATGTGCCAATTGTGAGGAGGGAACCTGTGACCACCAGGACTGTTAGGAGGTGGTCAGAGGAGGCAATAGCGGAACTACAGGGCTGTTTCGAGGTGACCGACTGGGAAACACTCTGTGAGCCTCACGCCGAGGACATCAATGGGCTTACTGAGTGTATCACAGGCTACATAACTTTCTGCACCGACTCCATTGTTCCAGCTCAGACTGTTCATTGTTACCCAAATAACAAGCCGTGGGTGACTAAGGACATCAAAGCCCTCCTCAACAACAAGAAGAGGGCTTTCAGAGGGGGCAACAAAGAGGAGGTGAGGAAGATCCAGGTGTTACTAAAGGACAAGATCAGAGAGGCTAAGGACAATTACAGGAGGAAGCTGGAGTGGAAACTCCAGCAGAACAGCATGAGAGAGGTGTGGAGGGGCATGAAGACCATCACTGGATTCAGGCCAACCAACAGCAGGGGAGCTGAGGGAGGTGAGAATAGAGCCGACGAGTTGAATCTGTTTTTCAATAGATTCGACACCACAGTGTCTGCTCCCACCCCCACAACCTCACCTGCAGTCAGCCTGGAATCCAGAACCACACCACTGTGCCAGCCTCTCTCTTCACATGTTGCCTCCTGTGAGATTCCTGACACCCCTCCCCCACCCATCACCTTCACTCAATACCAGGTTGAGATGCAAATGAGGAGACTTCACTCAGGCAAGTCTGCTGGACCAGACGGAGTGAGTCCCCTTGTCCTCAAGACCTGTGCCCTCCAGCTGTGTGGAGTCTTTCATAAACTGTTTATGCTGAGTCTGAGTCTGCAGAGGGTCCCGGTGATGTGGAAGACATCATGCCTCGTCCCTGTACCAAAGGCGCCTCGTCCCAGTGGCCCCCAGGATTACAGGCCCGTGGCACTGACCTCCCACATCATGAAGACCCTGGAAAGGCTCATCCTGGACCAGCTGCGACCCATAGTAAGACCACATCTGGATCCCCTTCAGTTCGCTTATCAGCCTCGTCTCGGAACAGAGGACGCCATCATCTACCTGCTCAATCGTGTCTACACCCATCTGGACCAGCCGGCGAGCACTGTGAGGGTCATTTTTTTGACTTTTCCAGTGCTTTCAACACCATCAGGCCGACCCTCCTGGGTGATAAGTTAGCAGCGATGCAGGTGGATGCTTCTCTGGTGTCCTGGATTGTTGATTACCTGACAGGAAGACCACAATATGTACGTCTCCCACAGTGTGTGTCTGACAAGGTGATTAGCAACACAGGGGCACCACAGGGGACTGTCCTCTCCCCCTTCCTCTTCACCCTCTACACCACAGACTTCAGCCACTGCACAGAGACCTGCCATCTTCAGAAGTTTTCTGATGACTCTGCGGTGGTTGGATGCATCAGCAGGGATGATGAGACAGAGTACCGGGCTGTGGTCGACTCCTTTGTCACGTGGTGTGAGCAGAATCATCTGCAGCTCAACGTGGCAAAGACCAAGGAACTGATCGTGGACTTCAGGAAGACCAGGAAACACTTGACCCCTGTTTCAATCCAGGGGGTCAGTGTTGACATTGTGGAGGACTATAAATACCTTGGAGTACACATTGACAATAAACTGGACTGGGCTAAAAACACCACAGCACTTTACAGGAAGGGCCAGAGTCGTCTCTATTTTTTGAGGCGACTGAGGTCCTTCAACATCTGCCAGAAAATGCTGAGGATTTTCTATGAGTCTGTTGTGGCCAGTGCGATCCTCTATGCTGTTGCATGCTGGGGGAGCAGGCTGAGGGTCGCAGATGCCAACAGACTTAATAAACTGATCCGTAAGGCCAGCAATGTTGTGGGGATGGAGCTGGACTCCCTCAAGGTGGTGTCGGAGAGGCGGATGCTGTCCAAGATAAAGACAATGTTGGATAACACCTCCCACCCACTCCATGACATGTTGGTCAGTCACAGGAGCTCGTTCAGTGAGAGACTGAGATTACCGAAAAGCACCACTGAACGACACAGGAAATCATTCCTGCCTGTGGCCATCTCCCTGTACAACGCATCCACTTAACACACTGTTTGCTGCTACAGCTACACATGTTTCTTTTCCAACTATTTATTTATAAGTGACTTATGTATGTATGTATGTATATATATGTATATATTGTACTATTCTTAGTTAGCGTATTGTCTGTCTTGTCTTAATGTTGGTTTAAAATGGAGCACTGTAACAAAAAATAATTTCCCCCAGGGATCAATAAAGTATTCTGATTCTGATTCTGATTCTGAAGACGACCACCACTGAACAAGACACACAAGCTGAAACGTCAAGACTGGGCCAAGAAATATCTCAAGACTGATTTTTCTAAGGTTTTATGGACTGATGAAATGAGAGTGAGTCTTGATGGGCCAGATGGATGGGCCCGTGGCTGGATTGGTAAAGGGCAGAGAGCTCCAATCCGACTCAGATGGCAGCAAGGTGGAGGTGGAGTACTGGTTTGGGCTGGTATCATCAAAGATGAGCTTGTGGGGCCTTTTCGGGTTGAGGATGGAGTCAAGCTCAACTCCCAGTCCTACTGCCAGTTTCTGGAAGACACCTTCAAGCAGTGGTACAGGAAGAAGTCTGCATCCTTCAAGAAAAACATGATTTTCATGCAGGACAATGCTCCATAAGATAAGATAAGATAAGATAACTCTTTATTGTCATTGCACAGTCATACATAGTACAGTAGTACAATGAAATTGGAAAAACTGTCCTACGTCGGCACTACATATAACACAACACGACACGATATGACACATCACAGCGTAACAAACAACACAACACAGTATATTAACTTAGTATAAAAAAGAAGAATAAGTGTATGTGTATTGCACACTGTTATTATTGCACATTAATTATTATTGCACCTTGTTATAAATATAAATATTATTGTTATTGTTTTAAACATTGTTACCTCCCCCTAAAAAGTCCAGGGAGGTATCCAGTCAGGTCAGCTATTTACATTGATCAGGGCTATTGCCCTGTTGTAAAAGCTGTCCTTGAGTCTATTTGTTCGGGACCTCAGCAGCCTGAACCTCCTGCCAGACGGCAGCAGCTTAAACACCCGGTGTCCTGGGTGTGTGCAGTCCCGTAGGATGCTGCGTGCCCTCTTGAGACAGCGAGTGCTGTACAGGTCCTTCAGGGAGGGAAGAGGATGTCCAATGATTTTTTGGGCCATGTTGATGACCCTCTGGAGTGCCTTTCTGTGTGCTGTGGTGCAGCTGGAGAACCACACACCGATGCAATATGTCAGCACACTTTCAATGGAGCAGCGGTAGAAGACGGTCAGCAGCTCCTTCTTCAGGTCCATTTTTCTGAGGATTCTCAGAAAGTGGAGACGCTGTTGGGCCTTCTTTAAGACCGCAGAGGTGTTAGAGCTCCATTGGAGGTCTGTGTCTATGTGCACACCCAGAAACTTGAAACTGGAGACCCTTTCCACGCACTCCCCGTTGATGCTGACAGGCTGCAGCTCGGACTTCCTCCTTCTGAAGTCAACTACCAGTTCTTTTGTTTTGGTGGTATTGAGGTCCAGGTTGTTGTCTGCACACCAATCTGACAGCCTCTGAACTTCAGCTCTGTATGCAGTCTCATCTCCCCCTGAGATGAGCCCCACCACAGTGGTATCATCTGCAAACTTGATGACTGTGTTGTCTGGGTGGGAACTAACACAGTCATGTGTGTACAGAGTGTACAGTAGGGGACGTCACACGTCCATCACACGCGTCCAAGTACTCCACAGCGTGGCTGGCAAGAAAGGGTATAAAAGAAGAAAAACTAATGACATGGCTACCTTGTTCACCTGATCTGAACCCCATTGAGAACCTGTGGTCCATCATCAAATGTGAGATTTACAAGGAGGGAAAACAGTACACCTCTCTGAACAGTGTCTGGGAGGCTGTGGTTGCTGCTGCATGCAACGTTGATGGTGAACAGATCAAAACACTGACAGAATCCATGGATGGCAGGCTTTTGAGTGTCCTTGCAAAGAAAGGTGGCTATATTGGTCGCTGATTTGTTTTTGTTTTGTTTTTGAATGTCAGAAATGTATATTTGTGAATGTGGAGATGTTATATTGGTTTCACTGGTAAAAATAAATAATTGAAATGGGTATATATTTGTTTTTTGTTAAGTTGCCTAATAATTATGCATAGTAATAGTCACCTGCACACACAGATATCCCCCTAAAATAGCTAAAACTAAAAACTACTTCCAAAAACATTCAGCTTTGATATTAATGAGTTTTTTGGGTTCATTGAGAACATGGTTGTTGTTCAATAATAAAATTATTCCTCAAAAATACAACTTGCCTAATAATTCGGCACTCCCTATATATATATATATATATATATATATATATATATATATATATATATATATATATATATATATATATATATATATATATATATATATATATAGAGAGAGAGAGAGAGAGAGAGAGAGAGAGGGAGAGATAGATTTATTTATTTTTTAAACATTTAAAAATTTTCCATTTATGTATTGTTCTCTTCTTTCAGTGACAGAAATCTGAAAACACCCAAATTTAACTCCACAGCAGTGGTTTTAGGGATCTTACCCAGCCAGTCTCTATGAAAACTCCAGCTGTACGAGGCATAATCACTGCCACCATTCATTACTCATTCCTACTCATACTTGTCTATTTTTCGATTATTATTCTCCAAAAGTCTCATGCTAATTTGAACCACTTGCTTAGCTCTCGAGCTAATTAAACTGTGTACCGCAGTTCTTCCTTAATGCTTACAAAGGGCTCTGGCACTCTCTGCCATACAACTCCCTCCCACCTGTCTGTATTCAAATCTGTACTCATCTTGGTTTCAGTGTTCACAAGTCAGCACTTTGCCTCATTTTTAAAAGTTTCAGACCTCATTTTCTGCCCTCTCATCCTCTTATTTTTTTCTTCTCCCCCTCACAGATGAATAATAAATGGAGCATCATGGGGATTGCTCTTTCAGACGAGCAGCTGCGTTTTGTGAGTCAAATGCCCTAAATTTTACCCTGATATGTACTGTATAGAGTAAGTGGCAAAAGTTTTGAGGAAGATTAGTTCTGGATGGTTTGTTAAATCGTCGACATTTGGGGTGTGGAAAATCATTTCCAGGCAAAAGACAGTAAGGATGAAGGAAGGCAAACTAACAGTTTGTTGTATTAACTGCAGATATTGATCTTGGGTTCTTTATTTCCATGTTAAATAAATTAGAGCAACATTGAATTTAATTATTTACAAGTTATTAATTTCCTTTGAATGCAGGTGGTTGGTGTCTATTTAAAAAGACAGACAGTATTATGAGATGATCTATTCTGTTGTATAGTATTCCTTGAAGAAAATATCCCGTAGGTCTTTGGGATTTAGTACTGTGAGATGTAGCATGGGTAACCAACAAAAACGGCAATCTATACACGATTGAAACATTGGTTTTTGAGAGTGACTAGAGATGCAGGAACCTCACAAGCGCATTGGCAAAAAGCTGATTTAAAATTCACTTAAATTGGTAGAAAGGTCTCTCTCCCCCTCTTTTGTCTTGTAAATACTCTATCTAAATTACAAAAAGCAGGTTTGACTGTCAAGAAATCAGCTAAGTAGAAAAAGGTTAAAACATCTTGATCCATAAAGATTGATGTATATCCCTATGCACGTCTAATATTTGCATATGAGCCCAATTATCAGCCAACGCTGAATAGCTTGTTCAGTACTTGTAACTCAAAGCAGTTGTACCCCTAATAATGTATAACTTTAACCCTTAAGGCCAAAGCTGATTGTTGAACCAGGCTGTAAGCATGTTTATGTCTGCAGTCTGTAGATTTTTGCATTTTTGCATGCTGACTTAATTTTTCAGCAAGTCAGCTTCTTTAGTTGGGCATAATTTACACACTGTGATAAATATTTAGTGTTTTTAAGTTTAAAAAAAGTTTTTACTTTAATTCGTGGTTCAGTTTGAATTCTCTGTAGAGTCTGTATGTCCTCCCCGTGTCCTGTTGTGGGGTCTCTCTGGGTAGTGCAGCTTCCTCCCAGAGTCCAAAGACATGCTTGTTAAACTGCGTCCACACAGTGAGCGATTCGCTCATACGGCATCACTTTGTTGCTGACAGCTGGTTGCTTGGACATTCCAGACTCCAGTTGCCTTGGTAACCCTGTAATATATTTACTACCCAGTCATACGTCAATCACCAGCATCCTGCGCTCTCATTTGCCTCCAAGATGAGAAAAGTTTATCTCTTGACCCCCTCATCACAAGTCACCGGTGTTTTTACTAACAGTTGCATAAAGTTGCTGAAGGTCATTGACTTTTTAAGCTCTGTGGCCACCACATTGCTGTGAATCCCTTCCTGTGTGGACCCAGCTTTAGGTTAATTGGCGATTCTAAATTGGCTGCACCCGTGAATGTCAGCATGAATGATTGTCTCTGTTTCTGCGTTAGCCTTGTTATGTACTGGCAGCCTGTCCACTGTGCGCGCTGCCTCTCGCTCTATGACAATTAGGATAGGCTCCAACCCCTTGGCGACGCTAAACTCGATAACCAATTAAGAAAGAATGGAAAAGCAATTAAGAAAATGGATGGATGGACACTTATGATGTTAAATTATATAAACTGTGATTGGAGATTTTATGCATACTGCCCACTTCTTTCATATGAAGTGCTAAACAGTTTACTGCACATAATTACATCATTTTCTACATAATTTTGCATCACATTATAGTATGTCATTTTATTACTTTCTTGTTAATATCATGATGTGCACTGTCTCAATATTTTGCAATTATAGTCCACTTATTATTAATCAAAGTTTTCTTCCTTCAGTACATCTGGAGGAAATTGAATGAGGTGATGGACAGTGTCGTGATATACAGATAAAAGACTCATTAATAAGATATTCTGCGATGTATTGTGAGGCTTCGAATCGTTCATGCCCTGTCTCTCCCTCCTTTTTCTCACACTCCCTTGTCTGAAGGAACAGATAATGCCGCAATAGCTCCATCGATGAAGTGGACTCTCTTTGTGCTCGGAGCTGTGTCTCTTTGATGAGACCTAAATCGCTAAATAGATCTGGTCATTACAGTCAAGGATTAGAGTAGCACTCTTGGGCTGGCTGTCTTTATACAGCTGAGAGAGAGGCTATAGATTTCAGTTTGAGCTGGAGTCTACGGTGTTGCTACTGTTTTACCTTCAAAGTGTTGTGCATGGGGTTTTTTTCTGTTTTTTTAATCAATTTATTGTGAGGACAGCCTAACTGATCACCAAATCAACACATTATGGGTTGAAGAGATCCTGATTTTACTGCTTAGTATTGGTTAGATAACAATTCTAGGGTTGGGAATTGATATAATGCATTTTGAAGTCTTTTCACATGCCTAATCAACTTCTTTTAACTTCTAAATTCTGCAAGCTTTCAGAATTTATTTTGTTGTCTGTGAACAGAATCTTTAGTGGTAGCTTTTTTAATGCTGACAAATGAATCCTTTACAAATATGTCATGATACCCTGAAATGCCCAAAAGTCTAATTTCAGACCATTTTTTTTCCACTAACAGTGTACTAATATATTACTTTAGCCAATTGGAGTGAATATGATAAGCCACAGGTATTATTTGTCATCTTAACAGGCCAAAGTAACAGTGCTAGCTAAAAACAATATACTTTCTACTTATGAGGGTAACAGAAGACTGACTTTGCGGCAACTCTTTTCACAAGCTGAGAAATACTCTTGTTGATGTGTAAACTGGTTTGTGATGTGTAAAATCGATGGCATGACCTTCAAGTAATGTTCAAACATGAAGCTTGTACTCCTCACAGCTTCAGAAACCTTTCAAGCGTGATGAAATTACACAGTTCGAACAGGTCTAGAGAGCTGGCTTACAGGAAGCACAGTCACTGTAGATACTTGAATAGTGAAGTCAAGTGTGTGAGTAATAAATTGCCTATTTAGCAAACCGACTGACTGAGATCATAGTGATTCATCTTGTGTTTAAAAAAAAAAAAAGAAACACATGTGACACGTCAGACCACAGTCGAAGCCTTACTTTGTTTTGGGTAATAATTTAAATCATCAGGAGATAAATGCCTTCAGAGAAAATAATGTACAATTTTGGAGCATCTGCAGCAAATGAATCATCACCATCATCATCTGGTGTGTGAATGATGTAAAGCATTCACAAATTTTGTATGGCAAAGCCACAGTGGACAAAGTAACTTGCGTCTGCAGGGCTTGCAAGTCAGTCTGAATACTGAGCAATACCAGTGTCACTATAAGGCCTGTATAAAGCCACATACACATCAAAGAGACACCCCACTACCTGCACTTTTGCCACATCTCTACATTATATAATTTTTAATAACAGAGTCATCATAAACAAACAGGTAAATCCCAAAAGGGACGCTCATCTTCCCTGTATTTACTAATGACAACATAAATTGGATTACACGGAAATTGATTCCTTCAGGGCTGAAACTCATGATTATTGTTCATTAGTGACTAATCTATCCTAATTTATTTTCTTATTAATAGATAATTATTTGGTTTTAAGGAGGTAACTAGTAAAAATTCCCCATCACTATTCATAGTCAAGTCATACACAAAACATATTGAGTCAATCATCATATGGTTATTATAATAACATCAAATGCATTATTTGATCAAATTGTATCAGGTCTAGATCCCTCAACAGAACGCTGAAGTTAACTTCTCCTCCAGAGGCTAAAGATTAGAGCTTGTCACACTTGGCTTATTGATGGGGAAAATAAGGATTAAATGAAAAAGAACAAATATCCTCAAGTGCAAATGTGTTTTACATGCAGTGTGGTTTTAATTCAGAAAAATAGCAGTGCAAAAATATATTGAGTGAAGTAAGGCAGACAGCGGCATTTGTCATTTAAAGGACAGACCCCACACAAAGAGAACACCATCCAACAAATGTGCTAACCACAGGCTGCAAGTCTCATTGAAAGTTCACAGCATGCTCATCTCCGTGTGAACTCTGTGAAACATGTAACTGTTTTTCTTATCTAGGTCATCACCCTTCTAATGCATGCCATCGTGCGGTGCAGAACAGAGTATCCATGCGCAACACCGATGCAAAGCATGACTACCAGTGCATACATTCAATCTCACAGCGCAAAAAATAGCCATCGTAATTGATATGTCCACCGAAGTGAATATAGTGTATGCGGCCACAATAAGCCACAGCTCTTGTATATCTACTCTCTCCAAGTTTTAAAAGAGTGAGCTGAGAAATGAGCCATGGGTGAATCCATAAGTGAATTTTTTCAAGCAGGGTTTTGAAACTTATCTGATGAAACGGAATCATTGATTAAGAAATAAAAGAAGAATGTCTCAAGTTCACTTCATTTCACCCAAAACATCAGAGGTATTTTGCATTTCATAATTATTAATTTGGGTAATGTTACATTTTACGTTACTTCTGCAGTTCACTACTTGCATATTCTGTCATTTGATTTACAGCTTCTAACAAATGTAAGAGACTGCTGTGTCATAAAAACAAGAACACACAGATATGTTAAAACATTTTCACAAACTTGTTTAAAACTAAAAATTACAGCGTTATTTGTTACACAAATAACAAAATAAATTCATGTTTTTACATCCCTGTTAAAGCTGGCACATTAACATTCAACTGCTGAAAACATTTTTTTTATCTTCAGAAAAAGCAATTAAACGACTTTAATTTAGTTGATTTAGTGGTTTGATCAAAAAATAATGCAGTCATAACAGTAAATTTGAAAGTTCCTGAATAGCAAAAATAATAATATTTAACACTGAAAATATAATTTCAAAGAAAGACCTTGAGCATACTGTGGGATTAATCATTGCATCCAAAAGCCAATAATTTTGGCAATCCTAAGTGCTTTTAACTTAGGGCTGTTGTGCCATAAACATTACATTGGGTCATGGTCTTATAAATTGTAGTTCTTCAAAGGTACTGAGTGTTAAATAGGCTTATATTTTCCAGCATAAGCATGCACTTTGTTTGTGGTTGAATTGCTTTAATTGAGTTTTTAATTACGTGTTTAAGTGTCAGTTTATCCAAAATAAAATAACAATTTCTCACTAAGCTTGTCCGAGTCATTTAGAGTCTGAAATTGCCACCTTTACACCTTCTGCTACCCATCTGTGCTGTTAACATGTCATTCTGAAATAATACATCACCTTAAACTCTAGAGACCTCAATTTGTACATACAAATGTTCTTCAGTAGAAACTCTGAGAAAACCTTCCGCATATTGCTGCTCTGTATTAAGTTTGCATGTCAATCTCATCATGTTAATAACCCCGGTCCATCTCTGTGAAATTACTAACCAAACTCACCTTAAATTCTCTTTTCATTTTGCCCACTTAAACAAACTTCTAGCAGTAATAAAAAGACAAGGAAAAAGAACAAATGAAATGCAGTTGTTTAGTTCCAGTGTCCTCTTGGGATGAATTTTTTTGGCTATGTATGGCAATGGCTATCTATAATTAATTATAAGTCGTTTGTGTGCAGAAATTATCACACGTTCCAGAGCAGACAGGAGGTGAGGGAAAGGTTTGCTGATAAAGCACCTGACAGAAAGTTTACAGCCCCGTGCCACTGAAGGAACGCACAAAAATACAAGCAGAGAGAGGAAATTAATGCATGAACAGACATTCATGCAAATGTTTGCACCACTGTAAACAGACATAGTAACCATCCTACTGACACTGGGATTTGGGTGTAGCAGGATTTTATCGAAGCAAATCCAGAGTCAATTTTATTTTTGTTATGTAAAATTTTACAAAAATTTTTATTGTGATGACTTTACAGACGTATTATAAGGATGTTGATTCTTGGTTAGAGTGTCCATATAGGGTCCAAATTTACAATAAAAATCAGAGACAAATTAATGGTTAAAAACTGAAACTGAAACAAATATGTAAATGTAGTTTTGCTTTTGATATTAAGATGAGATAGCTTCATACAGTATGTTTTTACATGCTTTTTTTAATCTATTCTGCATTTTGTGTTTTGTTTTTTAAATGTGCTTTAGTAATAAATATGAGTTGAGTTGAGGTTACTTTATAAATGTGGGATCGAATCCAAAATCCAGCTAGGAATCAGCTCCCGTCCTTACTGCAGTCACTGGGATAGGTTAAGATAACAAATCTGGTACAATGTTCCTGTGGGTCTGCCAAGGAACACATGCAGTGACTGCAGAATTGCACACACACACAGAGAGAGAGAGCCATATAAAGTGCTGCCACGTGACTGGAAGAGTGGGGAAAAACTTGAGGCCAAACTCCTGCTTGAATTGTGCTGAGAGGGAGAGTTATTGGTGAAACATTTTGTACAGATCGTGGCCTCAGGGTGACATCAGGACAAATTCCACTTGACTGTGTCTCACCTTCACTCTTCATTTTCCCAGAAATTCCCATTTGCTGCCTTCTTTTTCATTGCAACCGACATAACCAAACACATACAGGTGCAAACAGACACACTGGATGTATCGTGTCAGGTTATTGAGTTTCTTTTTATTTAGCCTTTTCCTTTCTTTTTTTTCTCTCATCCTGACATTTGGTCATTTTCCTCCAACTTTCTCCACTGCTGGCAAACTTTATATTTCTAATCTTGCAAACAACTTCTAAGAAACTCAAGTCAAACAATGTTAATGCGTGTTGACATGTCATGCAAGCTCCTGACACAACATAGCAATTCACTGTTAAATTTTGTCCAAATTATTTTGTGTGTTTAGGCAGCTAATTACAGCTTCACCATGATCATCATTTTCTTTTGCTTGGAAATCCAAAAGGCATGCTAGAATAAAGCATGCAACTACCTTTATTTTGTTCCCTGTGGCCAAAGACACTCGAGTCTCAGACCCGCACTGATGCCAAAGCTCTCTGCTTCTTCTCAATAGTTTGGTACTGCTGTCAACGCCACAGTCTCCAGGGAGTACTCTCTACAAAGTGCCATTGGCTCTCAGACACTAGTGCACACATTAACACTGACTTGGAAGACTTCACACTTCCCTTTTTGTAGCGGCTCTCAAGACATCTTTCTACTGAACCATGAAGAAAATCATCCCTTCAAACAGGATTTTTTAGGCCGCTGGAGTGATTGTATTCATTCTCCCTAGCGGGTGTGCAATGTTAGGGTGGAAGAGGGGGAGCAGGAAGGAGAACGGATGACTGTTAATATTCTGGGACGCTCTCCCTTCCCTTGGTATCACAGCAAATGTCTCTTTTTATCACATTCTTACATGCAAAGATGTAGGATGTAAGAGGATAGGGCAATTACTGAAACTCCACAGACGTGAAGTATTTATCCACGATAGTCTGACTGTAATATGCATGTACACAGCTTTATGTATGTGTTTCCATTCCTGTATATGTGTATATCTCTTCATGTACAGTATGACTCTGTGTCTGTGTGTGTATAAATTCAAGAATATTCATGCTTATTCCTGTCCAGAAACTAAAAGGAAACTAGGTGCAGTGTAACTTTGAATGAGAATGAATGTGTCAAAGAAAAGAACAAAGAGCATTTCTTCAACATAATTATGTTTGGATCTATGTCATGTATAATCAAAGTAGGCATCATTTGCTGTCATGTGTTTGGAAGCATTCTTACCAGTTTTATTCTTACCACTGTGTGTATGATAGTTAATCTGGATTATTCCAAATCCATGAGGCTCGTGCTCATCTGTATCCCACCAAACTCCCATTTCTCTATATCAGGAAAGAAGTTTACCTTGAGGTGTGAAGTGGTGAGAGCAGTGGTAGCGCTTAATTTTTCCATCTCACTGATCCTCACTGATTTAAATTATTAAACCCTTTTATTAATGGGTAAAATATGTTTTAAAAATGACAATTTTAGGTCCTCACTTTTCTAAGCAGTGTGCAGTTCCTGATCCCTGGTTGAAAATCAGTTTATTGTTAAATAAAAGACACCCACAATTGTCCGCTGAAAATAAATAGACTATATAAGAGCTAGAATCCTGCTGGTGATCGTCATCAAGATGAATGATGCTAAGTGCAGATTTTGAGTCTGCAGGACAGAGCAACACGTAAACATCACACGCCTGGACACATGCAGGACATCTTTTGACCAGCTGACATCCGACATGGGCTACAACGCAGCGCTAATGGGTACATAAAAGTCTCTCTACCCCTCTCACTCCATCCCTCTGGGGCTAACTTAATGGCATGCTGTTTCTATCCGTAGCATACAGGCCGAGACAACAGCAGGCATCACATCAGTAAACAACACTCTTTCCTTCTGTGTCAATAATGAGGCCTGAAAGCAGCAGAGAGGAAGACGTGCAGACAAAAATCTAATGAAACAATGTAGAAACAATCTACCCATGCACATTCATCCAGTAAACAAACACTAGCATAGCCTTGCACAAAGAAACTGATTTGAACGACATTTCACTGTGTCTATGTCGAGCAATGGCTTTGCAGTGTGTTCAAATTATATCCATTGAGCTATAATGACAGTAAATTTGTTTTGATAACCAATAAATGCAAAATAAATGTGAGGCATTTCCATCGTGGGTCATGCTCAGGTGTCACTGCCTCCCCAGGTGTTTTTCATTCCTGTCATGTCTTCTGGTTGTCTGGCTTCGGATTTGTCTGCTTCCCTTCCCTGTCTTCGTGTATCTAAATCTGTCTTCCTCTCTTCCTTTCCTTTCTCTGATCACTCTGAAATATTGCTCTTTCCCCCTTGTCACCAAGCACCCACGTTCTCTCTTGACACTGGTGTCTCTAAGCACATTATCAGTCTAAAAAGTCCTCTTTGACAGCTGTAAAAGGGAAATGCAATTATAGCCCACTGCCATTTTAATTTTGACTGTTTTCTGTGAATTATACTACCAGCCAGTGAAGTTGTGAAGTCTGCATACTAAAGAGAGATAGCTTTGCATCAAAGATACTAGCTAATCCTCTATAAAAACAGATTTTATCCTACTTTGGACTACTCAACAGCAACAAAATTATCTAAGGAAAAGTGCTGCTACAGTGTCAGCAACCTAAATGAGAACGCTGAAATAAAGAAAAGATTAAAAAATGGGTGAATATGAACAGTGGAAATAACAGGACTGCCATAACTTCAAGGTTCAAACATGAGTCATGGCATAGAAGTAACTTTTTTGCCTTCCCAGCAAAGCTGTTGCTGATGAAACGATGATGAAATGAATCTCTACGGTCTGTACTTGTGAATTACTGTAAGTTATTTTTGATGTCCTGAGAGTGGAGATTTTGATTGGACTCTGATTGGCTGCTTTCTACTGCAGAGTCAGAGTGACGACTGATTGCTCCCGTTCTCCGTGTTCCTTTCTCTCCTCCAACTAGACAATCTGGAGAAAGTTTGTCCGATGCTGCTGCTGCAATTCTGCGTCTCGCCATACTTCAAAGTGAACTCCACAGTCTTATCCCGCATGTCGTAGCCTGAGAGCACAGGCCGTCCCTGAGCGCGAGCTCTGTGCAGATTCAAAGCAGGTTCCTGTCACTGCGCTTAATGAAGACCTTGCATTCTATTTCATCAACCCTTTCTTCTTCGTCTGCCAGTCCTCCACTAAGGATTGCATATGGCGATTTCATTATTAATATGTGCTCATCCCTTTCTCTAATGAGTACACTGTTTTCAGAGTTGCTTCGTTTTGAGTGTCATGTTCTTGAGCTTTGACTTTATTCCTCTTTTTTTTGTGTAAACACGTTTTTGCTGAAGATCAAAATTCCATTAGATAACATATATACTGCATTGCAACATGCTATTAACAAAGAGTAAGCTAAAGTAGAAAAATATTCAGACTTGGTGGTGGTCGGTCAAATGCAAACAAAAAATGTCAAGCCTTTCCACCTATATATTTCTTAACTTTTTTCTTTTAAAAGCCCATGCCACCATTGTTTCCTTCATTTCTCTCCCTTCTCATTCCCATTAATCTCATCTTATCTGCTCCTTTCCCCCCTCCCTTCCTTATCATTTCTGCTTTCTGAATTTCCTCTCCTCTCTCTCTTTTTTCAATTCCACCTTTCACCATTTTCACCTGTTAGTTCCGGCACTGCACAGCCTGAGAGCTGTCAGCACACAGATACACTTTCTACCCCCGTGGTCGCAGAAGCAACCTAATCAGACCCCCAGCAACAGCTTCTGGCTCCCCTTCCTCCTGCTAGACACTGATAGAAGTGCTGCGGTTTGTTTTCCTGCTAGTGTTAATTATGTAACCCAATTATACCATCACAGAGCTGACGCAGGGAAGCTAAATTAAAAGTGATTGGCTCCATTACAGTCGCCTGAATGCTGCACAGGGTGCTTTCACAAGGCCCTATTTAAAGTTTGTTCCCCTGGTGAAAAACATCCAGATCTGTGTCATTATATCGGATTTTCTGAATTGATGCAGCAAGTGTGGTGCGTATATTTAGCATTGTGCTAATTTCCATAAGGCTTCACGGTAACTTGCTTGAAACCCCCATGTGATCTCTGCTTTTTCTTCCAGACATATTGCTTTGCTTGTTTGTGTTGTTATAGTGCCAGACAAGTCATTACCACCATGAGACATAGCCAAAAGGTCTTAATTTTCCCACATTATAACAACCTGGGAGGTTTCAAACCGGAAAGGTTGTGATCTGCATAAATTTCTCCATCCCCACACATCACCTCTGTGTAACCTGCAATCCATCCTACATCCTCACACGGTTAGGCAGCCCATCATCTACGTATGCTACAAAATTTTTCTCATTCCTGTTTGTGACATTATGAAGTTAATGTGATGTGAAATCATGTTGACTCGTTTTGTGTATATGACCCATTTAGACATCTGTCACAGGACAAGTGATATGTTGTAAAGGACACTTGCAGGAAGATGCTGTTTTAGTGTAATCCCTATAATTACATTGCATAAAGTTCAAAACACTATAAATTTACTTACTTATAGGGTTTTTTGTTTGTTTGAAATGACCTGTCATTAAATGCTGGCATCTTATGACAGTTCTACCCTCTGGGAGTCCTTTGGTATTGTTACCCTGACATATCAGCCACAGGAATACTGGTTTCTGCCCAGTAATAGCCCTGTTCTAAGTTGAGCAGTCTCTAAAAATTTAAATGATCTACTCATCTACAGTCTCTGTCATTTTATTCGTCTGCCTCACCAGAAAAACAGGTCAACTAAATGATGAGCCAATCTCTCCCTCCATGGGATGCAACATCAGACAGAGAGGTTTAGGCGTAAAGCGGGCTAACACCTCGTCCAGAGGATAATTTGAATATGAAGATGTACTTACCTGAGGCGACAAAATAGGAGATTAGCTACAATTCTGTGGGCTGTTTTCCAAAATCGGGACTACATAAACACTTGCACTTACTTCTTATTTGCACTCATTTTGATCTTTATAGCTTTAAGCTCTCTTGAGTTACAAAATCAACATCCTACTTCACGTATTAGGGATGCCTCTTGAACATTTTCCATTTATACCCCTTAACCTAACCTTGGAAGACTAAGCACTCTGACTTAAAGTTTGCTTGGATTGATTTAATTCCTCCGAGTAGCTGGAAACCACATCAACTCCAGCATGATACTGACACAAATGCCTCCAATTAATCAAGGACTTTGTGTACCTGGTGGGACAGCAGGGAGGAAGAAAGAGGCTGTGACAAGGGGAAAGGATGGAGAGGAGAGGGGAAGGAACAAAATGAGGGATGAGCAACAAACGGTTTTGACAAACAGGAGGGTTGAGAGGTGCAAAGAAGCACACTAAGGTATCCGAAATGTGTCTGCCACACATTTCCTGTATACTTAGCCTTTCCAAACACAGGAGTCTTTTTTATATATACCAAAACATAAATGGTGTTTTCCTAAACTCAGTTCTCTTTCTGTCTGTTTTTCAGATTTAGAATCCAGCCTCGCTGTTTATTTCAGCTTTCTGTTTATCCGTGAGGATGAAATACAAGCTCGATTTTTTTAATAGTGCCGCGATTCTTATTTTAAGTTTGAGCAGCAGGGAGATGGGGAGGGAAGAGAGGGCTCATGCCTACTAAACACATCATAATGAACTTTCTCATTGCTGCATCACACTTAGATTCATCACCATTATACTCTAATGGTGATAATTTTGCAGGCTTTTAAACTTAGCACTCCTCCTCTGTTCACCGCCCACCTTTTTGTTTGCATCTGCACTCGCCCTGCTTCTCTCTCTTTCTTCTTCCCAACATTTCTTCTTTCTCCAAACTCCTACACTTCCCTGCCTCTTCTCCTTCAGCTCAGTCTTTCCCTCCTCCGTCAGCAGTTATAAGCACTTTCAACAAGTCTTTCAACATGAGGTGTGAACCAACACTGCCCCCTAAAGGTTAAAGGACTGGATGGAAACAGGTGATGATCTGCAAGGTGTGTGAAGTATTTCCACATGGCTATGTTTATGACAAAATGCGTTTATCTTTTCTTTTTTACTTTTAAATAGAAAATCAAATGAAACAATCACTATGTTAGCAACACAGAGCTTTCAGTTCCAAAAATGAATGAGCCTTTAGGTCGCTTAAGATAAGAAAAAGCACTTAATTTTCGAAATGTCGACGCGATGTAATATTTTTTTGAAAGAAGGCATTGTTTAGCTTTTGTGCTTTTACTTGAGGAAATCTTTCCTCTATTCTGATGGTATCAGGAGCAAGCGTAGAGTCTGATCTGTTATTCTTCACCAGTAAAGACATGCTCTGAATTTTCCTTCAGTGTACTGTCTGACATAACTTCTCTCAAAGAGATTTATAAATGTGAAGTGGAGACAACACTTGTTAGACAATGCTGCAGTTTAAAGAAGGTTTTAATTAAAAACATGCTGACATTAATCTTTCAAAGACTGTATGAAAATCAACTGCAGGTGTATGTCAACATTATGAGTGACACAAGAGGCATTGTTAGCCGAGGGTAAGGCTGCGATATGAAAAGGTCTTCTCTCTGAAACACTCTGCTTGAATTAATGACAGTAAATGTGCACATCTTCATCTGATAACAAAACCTGAGCCCTTTAAACTGCAGCATCTCATCTTTGCAAATACCGATTGAAGATTTGAAAGTTTAGTCTTAAGAAAGTCTGTTGATTTTGCCTTGTAATTTGCACTACAAAGTACATCAAATTTTCTGGCATTAATATGTGCTGATTTGCAGTGGAAGTGATTGTTTTGTTGTTTATTCAGCGAGCGAGTGGATATGGCTTTGGGCGGCTTTTTTTGAACCATCTAAAATGAGGTAAATTGTCTCAGATAGATGTGGACTTACATAAGCACTGGCACAGATTCTACTTTTTACACTCTGAGTTTCATTAACGGTGACAATTCTGCAGCATACCAATCACTTTTTCATCAACTGTCTGGGTGCCAACCTGTTCACATCACGCACACTGAAACAGGGCTGGTGCTGACAAGAGAAGAACCGTGAGTGTCACAGATAATGAGGCAAGGAATCTAGGAAGTGGTGTCCCTCCTAGTGATGTGCAGAAACCTAATCTTTAGTTGTTTATCTTATGAATGGGCACATATTTTAGTTTTCTTTTCTAAGTTGTGTTTTGTAGTTCAATTACAAACATCCTAATTAGCATTTGCTCCTCCATGCAAAGCCCCGCTGCCTACTTTACCCTGAACCTCGGCTATCTACAAGTCATTGATATTCAGTTAGCCCACCCTTAATCCCCATAGTATCTGTCAGTATTACAATACACTGACAGCAATGTGAAGTTAGTAGATTCTGTTATGGTGCAACAAAGTATAATACATATCAAATAAAGTTATTAGCCATTGCTTCTTTAACTTTCTATGTTACAATAGAGGTATGAATTATTCTGGAGACACAAAGTGATACAGGGCATGTGAGAGGTGTTGATTAAAGCAAACTTGGATTAACAGCAAATAGTGGCAGAAGGCCAAGATGTCCATAGTGGTGGCATTATGCTGTAGTTTAAGTTAAGACAGATACAGGCTTGAGCCACCCCAAGTTTAAAAGGCAGGAGCTTTTATACTTTCCTGATCCTTGTTGTACTTCACTGTAGTGACATAAGCTTTCACATAATGTTTATTTGTCTGTTGTAATCCTAATAGCTGTGACTGATGGTGTGAGGAAAGATGAGAATGTCAAATGACTCATCATCATAAAGATGCACTGCTAGGTGCTTTGTGCAGCAGTGAGTAAGACTACCAATTAGTCAATCCAAATGAATCCTGCTGCTGGCAGTGTGTATTAAGTATCCCAGACTCAAGTCCCATGAATTACTTATTTACATTTTTCTACTTGTGCTTGTTTGTGAATCACAAGAACATTTGGATTTTACAATTCAATGCTTTGGCAGCATTTTGTTTTCTGAGCAGCCAGCTCACGTAAGCAGCGGCTTGGATACTTGATTGGACTTGCAAATATAAAGGCTGTTAGAGATTAGCCCTTGCAATGTGTAAGACAACTGTGAACTAGCGGTTGGTCACGAAAAGCAGCAAAACAGATTCATGGTTGTTGGATAAAGAAATTAATCTTTAACAGATCAGCATGCCACCCTGGACTCGTGCATATTCAGGCTGGTGGTGGATTGATGATGCTAGATTGCCCCCGAATATATTTAAGCCAAGTTATATCCCTCTTGCTGTGAGGGAAAAGTGTTTGTGTTTCTACCACCATGACACTTATCTAAGTCAAGTTAGAGTTTTATGGATATATCCTGCCTGTTTAGCCTCAGTATAACATATGCCCTGGTATATATGCAAATGTTTAACAACAAATACTGCAACTCTATCATATATTTCAGGACAGTTAGAAGCAGTGGTACTCCTACTTCCATAGTGCATAAACTGTTATATATAACACTGATTCTTTTTTTATAAAATCCCTCAATTAAGATGTTCTCTTATAAATGATGTTGGCCAAAAAGCATAGGCTAGTCTTGTACAGTTGGTTATTCATACTTGCTTATAACCAGTGCATCTGTTATGATAGCTTAGGTAACAGCTACCTCCTCTTTGCATACCTTACATACTGTTCGAGTCAAATTTAACCTATTTTGATACCTGATGGGAGTATAAACATCCTAAATGTTATTCTCCTGTCCTGAGCCTTAAAAATTGAGATTAAAGTTAATGAGATTAGGGCTGTTCAATATAACGATATATATCGGATGACGATATAAAAACGTCTATTGTTTCATTTTATGCTATCGTTTGTTTCGTGGTGTCGCAAAATAAACTGTTTACGGCAATGTTTTTTCATCGTTTTGATGGTCACTGTAGTGGCTATATTAATTTCCTAAAGTTCTCTCTTTCTCTTATATTTTGTGTAACCACTACAGACGGACAAGCGCCTGTTTTTATGCGTTGTGGTTAGCAACAACGACGGTAACACCATCGCGTGTCCGCTTGTTTATGTTCCACATAAACCTTTCACAATAAAGCTCAAGATCCTGTTGAGACTTTTCAAAATAAACTGAATCACGTGAAAGAGCAATTATTTACGGATGAGAAGTAAAAAAAGAGGCGCCAGGTGCTAAAAAATAAACCTTAGACTCAAACGTTAGAACAGGCTTTTCCCCGCAGCACGCCGTGTAATAAATACTCACAAAGAAAACGGCGGCTGTTACAACTTATGTCTAAAAATGTATCGTTTCATGCATCGGTTAAAACACTCGACTCCAGCTACATGACGCCCAGCTGGAAACACTTCCCGCAAGACGAGCTGCCCGAGATTCACAGAATTTACAGAAAATGTTAGATTTTTGTGATTTATATCGTTATCGGGATGGCAGAATTCTTATATCGGGATATGAGATTTTGGTCATATTGCACAGCCCTAAATGAGATATTTTAAAGTTTTACTGTAGAGGTGCTACTAATACTTCAAATTCTTCCATACTGCCCCACATATCTGATCAGATCGATTTTATTTCCACCACTGTGGGTCAAAACAAGGAAAATGTTAGTTTTAGGGAATCTTGAAACTGTACCGTGGTGATGGAGTTCAAGCTTGACCTTGACACTGTTAGAAATGTCTGCGTTCCCAATACTTTCGCCCCGGTTCCCACAGAGTCAGGCACCTGCTGATCATTGAAGTACCATGGGGGAGTTTTCAAATAGTATACAAGTAAAACAGCATGTGACTGATCACATGGTGCACAAAAGTAACAGAGATCCTACAGAGTCAATTTATCCTGGGGCAACTGAAGTTCACAAGAGGGGTTGGAGGGGTCATAAGATTATAAAGACACTTCAACTGTCATTTCAGAGACTGTGGGAAGCATCTGAAAGTCCCACACATGCATGTTTCATGCCATTTCTTTGAATGCACAGACTAGTTTGAAATAATAATGCCATGTAAAGTATAAACACACTGAAAACCTTTTTTGTTTTTTTGTTGGGGGGAAAAATCGAGTTGACATCACACAATGATGAGCTGGTCCTGATGTTTCTCAACAAAAAAGAAAAAACAGAGATTCTGAGTTCATCTCGTTCTCATGAGAAGGCAGCAGCAGGGGAAATTTCATGGTTTGATCCAGTAGTTGAAACTGTAATATGACCACTTTCATACATATTTCAGGATGTCAGTGGGGGCAGTTTGAGCTCTTGTTTGAAGAGTTAGGACCCCATCAGCTCTGTATCTGAGGAAAAGTAGTATTATTTTACTATTTACATATGTTCAATACTGCAAGCTTTAACTACCAGTGCGCTTGTTACCAAATCCAGTGGTCTGATTGGTTGGTTCATTTACATGCAAAAATCTGAAAAATTGAACTTGAACAGAAAATTTGTCAAGTGAAATTAAGCAGTCAGTGTGATCGGGTGCATTAAGAATAGCTGCTAAAAATAGTTTTAACACACAAAATATTTACAGATATTCTACGTGAATTAATGACAATAATTTTGTTATGAGAGTATTTATGCTATGATAGAACAGTAAGCACACTGTTTGGTGGTGTTAATAATAAATCCCAGCATTTCCAGAATGTTCTTGCCATTTTCACCTTCAGTAAAATATATTTAAACAATTGTAGCTGATATGTTTTCCCATCCCAAACATGGTATTTTGTGATAGTGTTGGGGAAAAAAAATTTAAACACTCTCACTGAGCATTTATTCATTTCTGATATTTATACATACAAAATAGAACTGTGGTTCAAAATTTGCACAAATACTTGTTATGAAGGAATTCTTCACAGGTTCAAAACTGATCCAAAGCATACTGTGAAGGCGTGAAATGGGATTGGTATGAAAACGTTACGATTATTCAATCAAATGCCTGTTTTGCTTGAATAGTAAAAAGATGATTCTATCATGTTGGTGAAACACTAGCTTACACTGCTCATGTAAGTAACAAAGTAAGGCTGCAAACAAATGAGCAAATGAGGTGAGCAGGCATGTCATTGTTAAAAATGAAACAGTTTGATACAACTTTTTATACTTTTTGCTTCTATATGTCTGGTGCAGCTGTCATGATTCGTATTCTTGTGGCGGTAGCTTATTGTGGTCGCATATGTCTCAACACAATGAGTATCTGCCAACATAACCAAATTGCAAGAGCAGCTCAAGTGTGTGGCAGAACAATGAAGAACTAGAGAGATGTGGTAGAACAAAACAAATCCTTTGACTGTCACCAGTATTGTCGTTGCAACCGTATCTTTTCAGTGCTTTGTAAGTAGAGTCGGAGCTGAAGCAGTCGAAGGAAAAGGATGAAATCATTTCATTTAATCTCGTTTCACAATCATCTTTTTTTTTTATCATAGCCAAGGGCAGCGTTAATTCCATTTTCCCCATGAATCGCTTCAAATTTCCAATATGTATATATATACATATATATATATATATATATATATATATATATATATATATATATATATATATATATATATATATATGCATAAAAGAGGAGAGCGCGTGATGTGGAATAATAAACATTATACCAGCTGAGTGTAGACCCAATTACTGTCTGTGTAGTAAATGATGCAGTTGTAGTAAGAGCTGATAAATTGTACAGTGGTTTTAAGCATTAGTTTAAAAGAGCATCCTATTGTTTATACAGGATTCATTCACAACTTGTGAAAGCTTGGTTCAGTCATATAATGGAACAAAAGTCAAGGTTAAATGTGAATATTCATTTTTGAATTTTAAAACAAAAAATATGCACGTTATATCTTTATCTCAAAGCTAAGACGCTGATGTATTCTAGACATCAGCATCTTAGCTTGTGTTTCGTATCGAAACATAACTCAAAATTCAGCTGAGTTTAACAGAAATGTGACTCGCGTGTCTAATTAACATAAAGGCATGAGATGAAATATAAAGGCATCACCCCAGTATTCTAAAATTCCACAGGAAGGGAATATACGTCTCTCCCATGACTCATCAGAATCTATACAGAAAGAAAAACACTGAAAAGCATCCACCTTGTGGCTGCTTCAGAGGAACAGTCATCTGATTGTAGGATACCACATCTGTGGAGCATCACAGTCAATCTTACTTACTTCACAGTCAATCTATCTACAGTATAGATGTTGTGATGTTTCAAGATGTGTGAATAATTTGATCTCGTGGTGGCACTGATGAAATGTCAAGAGATCATCAAAGTCAGTAAGTCAATAAGATTCATCTTTTTTGGAAGGTTAGCTGTAGAGATATTTCAGTCTGGTGTAAATAATAGTTTGGGACCAAACAACCAACTGATGATGACCAGTAACTGTTATTTACCTCTCTAGAAAGATCCCACAGGCACTATACAACACATCTGTTCTTATGACTATGAAATATGTGAGGAAACAGTGAGGAATTTTGTGAGTAGCGTTAGCGGCTTATAATAAGTCAGCATTTATATGGACTGAACTGTAAGACCTCAATCTAAAGTACCGCCTGAAACATTTGTAAATGTAAGCCAGACAGTCGTGACCTCTGGAGTCTCTGAAAAGTAACTAACCGTATACAGCAGGGCACAAAGCCAGGTTTGTAGTGCTTGATTCAGTGCCAACATGACAGAACCAATGTAAAAGTCTTCTAAAGGATAGGGGGCAATGGTGAAGAGGGAGCCTGCTGGGAATAAGCTCAACCGTTTTAAGTGAACAAAAGATATTTCTCTTTTATGTGTTTATGGGTTTACATCAGAGATAAGACGCAGAGGTAAGAAGGGTATGACAAAGTTCATAAGCTTAAGATTTGATTGACTGACTTGGGTTGTTTGAAAAATTAAAGAAAATTGAGGTTAGTATATATTTACATCCTACTCTTAGAACACAATAGTAAACAGTCTGACTCCTCATTAAAAATGACAAATGCACAAAACAAAGAAGCATATGGAAATAATGTTAGGGACATGTCTTAAACTCAAGTATTTAAAATATAGATAGTCTGAACAGAGCCATGGTGACAAATAATAAATCCGTCCACCCATTTTCTGACACTTATCTTGGTTCAGGTTGCAAGGTCGGCAATCTAAGCAGAGACACCCAGACCTCCCTTTCCGTGTCCAGTTCATCCAGGGTGAAATACAGGGTGAATTTCATTGATACTTGGGACCCGGATACCAGGGAGCTTCAAAATTAAATGAATAAATAAACATAAAAGACCCACACATAATTTAAGAGTGGCTCTTTATTTGTGGATGCATGTGTAAATATATGTGAACATATTAAATGTAAAAACTATGTTGCTTGTTTAATTTGTCTTTTGAATTCTCCACTTTCCTCAGTGATGAAGTGTACAGGAGTATTTTTCAATGTACTGTCAAGGTTGCATTACCATTTGCAGAGTAAGCCTGCGGGAGTAGCTGCATGTGAAGGAATGGTTACACTAATTCACACATTCACACCTGGGAGCTGGCCACGGTTATCACAGCATTACGCTGCAGTTCTGCTGAAAAACTGTGGCATCCAGCTGCACTTTGAAAGCAGGGCCAGCTCACAGGAATAATTGTTTGTGCAAGCAAAATACTGTATGCTTAAGTTCATTAAGGAATCTACTGGGTATTTTCTGAATTCATTAGTGGCTAAATCAGTCAAGTGATCTGAATTTTCGTTTTTTTTTTCCAGGTCAATCCCCCCCACCCCACCCCACAGGAAATGAATCATGATTGTTGATAAACTCCAGTTATTTTCTTACATAGTCTTTTCAGCGAACATTAACCCGAAACATACAATGCAAAAGCAACCCAGAGCATGTCTTGAGTTTTTGTTAGTACATAAATATAATGCTATTTTAATTATGCATTTTACTCTCTGAAAGCTAATGGCAGAAAGGCCCACAACAGCTATAGTATAGGGCTTGTAAAACCTTACAGAGGAGACATGCCATTCTTTTGTGATGCTGGTGGTTTCCATACTTCACGAAATCCACTGCCTGCAAAGGATTCTGAACCCCTTCAGTGTTAGGGCATTGTCTCACCTACAGTTGGTTTACTCTGGTCCGAATCAGTTGATGACATTGTAAAACTGTATCTTTTTTCCTGTGGTTTGGTTTGTTTAAACACAAAGAAAAATCCATATGAACTCCAAGTGAACCAAAATGCATCACTACGAACCACATGAGAATTTTCAGTCCGCTGACTGGCTAGATGTGGGGTAGGAGCAACAAAAATAAATACAGGAAGAAGGCATAGGATGAGTAGGTACAAAAAGTACCTGGTACCAGGTACTACTACCTAATGTAAAACCCTAAAAAATCAAGTGCCATGCTGAGCTAAGACAACTAAGTACTAGTGGAAAAGGGCTATTAGAGAACACAGAGAATTACCATTTCACAGCTAGTCACTAGCCTGTACAGGCATCGCACATATATAGCACCTTCCTGCATTGAGAATACTACGGAAGAGGATTATGGCTACTGGGGGGGGGGAAAAAAAAAAAGACTTTAATCTCGGAAATTCTGACTTTTTTCCACAGATGTCAGATTTTCTTTTCTCAGAACTCTGAGAGAAATGACAGAATTCTGAGATTAAAGTGACTTTTTCCACAATTGTTTTTTCTCAGAATTCTGACTTTACCCTCAGAATTCTGAGATTAAAGTTTGAATTCTGTCTTTTTTCACAAAATTCTGATTTTTTTTTTCTCAGCATTCTGACTTTTTTCTCAGAATTTTGACTTTTTCTTAGAAATGTGGAAAAGAAGAAAAAATAGACATGCCCACTTTTTTTTTTCCTTTGGCCCTAATCCTCTTCCATAGAATACAAAGCATACATGGGTATGTGATATTTTTTAGCTCAAACTGGTAGTTAGTCCAGGTTGGGGTTGGCTCATGTTCACACGATAAACGAAGCACTCTTGAGTGCATTTGGAACCGTACCAAGACCACTTCCTCCAAAGGGTCTCGGTGCAATTGTTTTGGTCATCCACCTGATCATTTATTCACACCTGCACAAACGAATCACACCAAGTGGGGAAATGAACCAGAGTATCATTTACTCAGACAGACTAAACACTACAGGTATGAAAACACCCTTAATGAAACATTTTTGTTCTAAGCCTCAAACCTTAGCTGAGACTCTTCAGCTGAAGCTGATATTTTCAAATACCTTTAACATAAATATGTTTTGGTACAAAGCTGCAGTAGTAAAAAAAAATGAAAAAACAAAAAAACAGAATCTGTGTCCAGGAATGTATCTATATAACTCTATCTCTGTAATAGCAACGCACTCTTCATGGAGTCGCAAGTCTGCGTTCCAAATCCTATTATGTTATTATCTATGAGATTTATGATCTTGGTCAATGAGCCGAGGGTAGAGTTATGGTCCTGAATAAATATACTATGCTCTGCTGAACTCAAGCTTATCATGTTCAGGACATGCCATTACAGCCCCTGTTGTTCTAAAGGACTTACAAAAGTAAAAAAAAAAAAGTTGACTTTCTTATATTTTCGCCCCTTAAAGTGATTTTCCTCCTTTTTTTGGAACTTCTCTGGAGTGTGTCCTTGTTTTCATATTCATGCTTTTTCCTTTCAATCCAATGACAATCTGCTAGAAGGGCATCTCAACCAATTGCTTGTTTGGAATAAATCAAAGCTGCAAAAAAGCTAAAATAACTTTAAGGCGATCAACTTGATGGAGTCGGGGACTATGACAAGTGCCACTGGCAAAGTTTGCCCTGGTTCCTGACACTTTAGAGATTCAGCTGCTGTGAGCTGCTGATGTATTCACAAAATAGTGAAGGATTGACCAATAAAAGGGTTCATAAAATGAGGAATAGATATTTCTAACTATACACAGAAAAAAGCTACAGAGAAAGAGTGATGATGATAGAGGGAGTTAGAAAGAAGGAGACGC
The DNA here is from genome assembly GCF_057381845.1 of Rhamphochromis longiceps. Lineage (NCBI taxonomy): Eukaryota > Metazoa > Chordata > Actinopteri > Cichliformes > Cichlidae > Rhamphochromis > Rhamphochromis longiceps. The sequence goes on along the minus strand of NC_140566.1, from coordinate 23,825,692 downwards.
AACACAAAGACAATATAGACTGAAAGTAGTGTGCTACATTTCATCAAAAGATAAAAGATAGGTTGGACACACATTTCAATTATTGTGATAATTCATTCATGTTACCAGCAACATAAACAATTATTCAAATAAAAATAACTGATAATGCAGCTGCTTTGTAAACTGCTTATTAAATGTGTGATAAATTTTGTTAGCAATTAATTTATCTGTTTTTGTCAAACTCATCACATGGGACGCTCAATGCTGGCTGACCTCTAGTACATATGAATTGTGGCTAATACCAAGCTAGATGTCTGGTAAACACATTGACATATTGAGTATTAAGGTTCACCATCTTTGAAACTTAATAATCAATATGTGAATAGGGTGGTGGAAGTGAACAGGCCAGGGTCTTTCAGTGTGGAGTTTGCATGTTCTTCCCATGTTTGAGTGGGTTCTCTCTGGGTACTCCGGCATGCAGTTAGTGGGGTTAGGTTACTGGTAACTCTAAATGGCCTAAAGCACAGGTGTCAAACTCTGGCCCGTGGGCCAAATTTGGCCCGCAGCCTAATTACATTTGGTCCGTGAAGCCATACCAAATTACTATTAGAGCTGGCCTACTGGTATTATACAGCTAATATATATATTGTTTAGTATTAAGCTTTGCTTGTTCCATATTCAGTTTTTCAGCAAAACGTGTTTGAGTCCATAAGAAAAGATTCATTCTTATATCTGGAGGAATAAATATATTTCAATAAATATTAACGTTAGCCCGAGATTTTGTTCCAGTTTTGAATTTTGGCCCACTGTGTATTTGAGTTTGACACCCCTGGCCTAAAGGCATGCCATGTGTTACCCCTGCAACAGACTGGCGACCTGTCCAGCAACCCTGAAAAAGGATCAGCAGAAGAGAATGGATGGATGGAGTATTAAGGTCCAGGGAGAATAAACCCATGCATTCCATATAGAAAGGCCCTGGAGTCAAACTCAGAACCTTCTTGCTGTGAGACAACCCTACTAACCAGTCCACCACCAGCAATAGTTAGTACTGGGTTCTCAGAAAATGTAGTTGAACCCCTGCAAAGTGAGAAGCAGAGCAGAAATTTAATGCATTTATCTTTATTTATTTATTTATTTTTTAATGACAATTAATATAAGTCTAACAACACTGAGCTGACATTTGGAACTTTTTAACCATTGATAGCAAAAAACACCAACCAACAATTCTTCAAAGTTTACATGGAAAAGTGAAATTTTGCTGGGAAAGTGGTTAAATGGAGCTTGTATTCTATGTAAAGCCCTTAGAGTGTCAGTAGGAAAATAGAAAATAGTATATTATAGAAAAACACTATAAAAATGCCAGTCCATATAATTATTGCTAATACAGCATCACCAAGCAAAAGGTTTGTTGATTTTGCCCTAAAATAAGCTTCCATTCAGAAGCAAAGAACTTTACTTGTACCCATCTTTGCTATTGCAGAATTCTTCTGTTGCGTTAAACTGAGCACTATTTGAGCTCAAGTCTCTCGCTCATGTCTCCGATAGCATTCTTTATTCATCCAAGAAACATCATGTTTCTGCACTGAGGTACTAGTTCTCAGTCCTCTTTATCTTTTTTGTTTCGGAGTGAGATGTCAAGAAGTCGCCCCTGCTGTGAAAATGCTGTCATCATTTGAAATGTAAAATAGCACAGAAGCACAACATTGCTTCAGTTGGGCACGATGAGATGAAATGTGAGAAAGAAAAGTCATTTATTCACTGTGTTTAACAAACCCAGATTCAGCTTCAATAAAATCTTATCACAGGGGTTTTGTTTCAAACATTCAATAACAGTAAATTTAAAAAAAGAAGAAGAAGAAGAAAAAAAGCTTATCTGTATTTACCTGCTGTCTGTCTGTTGGAGTAAAAGAAGCATCTGAAAACATAATGGACAAAAAGACAACATCTTTTGATGATAATAAGTCAACAATATCAAACATTTTAACAATTTCATGAGTAAGTTCTGACAGATCATTCAAGAACTATGTTTAAATATTTTGTTTCTTTCACAAAAGAGCCGATTCTCCCTTCTGCTTTTGATCAGCCTCCGTGCTTGCTGGTACTTTTAACAACAAAGGGCATCAGTCCATCAATGAGATCAGACGAGTTCTTGCAATGCTGGGAAAGCTCTGCTGTTCCTGATGGTAAAAGTAACATTTAATCCTCACAAAACAAGGAAGGAATGTAAATGCACCTGTCTTTTTAAAGAGCAGAGCATGCAGTGATAAACTACTTTTTGCCTCCAACTGGCTATAAAGCCAAGGCTAAGAAGCAATGTATTGTATATTATGGCTATAGCTATTGTCCACAGTCCTGGTGTAATTTGTCTACAACAACAACAAAAAAAATTTAGCATTCTGCGATACTGACAATATACAGCAGTGGAGTAAAGACATTTTCATGAAAATTGATTTATTGAAACTTAGGCAGTATTTACCTAATTTAAAAACTGTCCTGCAGACAACCGCACTCACAATGTGGAAAAATGATAAAAAGCAATAACTGGATTTCATTTTTTCAATAACTGTATAAACAACTACTCGCCATGTTGATTCTCCTCCAATCAAAAGTTTTCTTATTCAGTAGAATAGTTTCCTATTGTCATTGCACATGTACAATGGAAACGCAGGTGTTCCACACCAACTGTGCCGGAATAAAACAAATAGTAGACAGCAGCAGTGACTTAGCTGAAGATGTCAGGTTACACCCGACACATACGGTGTTAGATGGGGCCTTCAACATTATCAACAGAACCTTAAAATCAATTGTAAAATGTGAAAATAATAAGTAATGTGATCTCTTTTTATGGTTTTGGAGCTGCTGCATTCAGACTTTGTTGCCTCAAATATGGACAAAAGGACTTACAGAAGTATCTGTGAGAGGAACTAAAAGAATGCATGACCGTCTAGATTTCTTTTGGATGAACCTGAGCTCGTCTACCTGAGCTGCATAACATCAATGGACACCTGAACTGATATGTTTATTCAAGCTGAAGGTATCAGGGGTTGTTGGCTTTTTATTTTTTATTTTTTTGCAATATGTCGATGATGGCGATGGTATTTTTTTTTAATGTAGCCATTTCACTTTGTTTATTGTATGTTTGTTTGGGGGGGTTTTGTTTTGTTTTTCTAATGTAATGTACAATAACATTAGTGCATTTGGCATGACTAAAGATTAAACAATGTAACTTTTAACCAAAACAATATTATTCATGCATATTATTACTGCAAAACAATGCATCATTTTACTTTGCTGTACTAGTTTGTGTCATCAACTTGTTAAATATCAGCTAATCCTTACAGCGCACACTATATGCATACAGAGGTCAGAATATGTAATCGGTAATGCGTTAACCCAGGGAACCGATGTGATGAAAGAAAAATGTTATTTTTTCTAAGGAGTGAATTAATGTTCATCAAGGCACCACTGCTACCACCACTTTGACAACACATCTCATTGCAAATGTCAACTCTGCAACAGTAGCTCTATATTCTGCAGTCCACAAAATCCCAAAACACATTCTTCTGGAGAGAGTTAATAGCTTATACACAAATGATGCCTCTATCATGGTTTTGTCATGTTATAAATTACTCTTGCTAAGTGGGAGCTGCAGGGAGGCTCAAACAAAGCAATCCAGTCTATGTAATGGAGCTGTTCATTATTAAACAAAAGCCTAAATGGAGCATGCATTAAGGGAAATGAGCAGAGGCATTCACTGTTAGTGAATCACAGAAGAGGACTTAAGGTTCACTCTGGTTGAAAATCTAAAAGATATTTTGTTGTATTTGTGGTGTTCTGTCTGCTGAAAAAATAATAATAGCATACACAGGTTAATTTTCACCATGCTGTTCTTTTGCTGCTCTAGCTTTGCTTACTGTGCTGTGCAATAAGAGACAGAGAAAGCAAGCCACTGATAGGCTGCTGTGAGTCATGGATGGGAAGTAGCTTTTGGAAACTTTACATTTTTAGAATCAAAGTAGAATAAACTTCTACACTGAAACTAGTTAAAAGCTGTCTCTCGCAATTCTGTCTGTGGGGGGGGAAAAAATCAGCGATAGGTTCTCTAAAAGTAGGCCAACTTTAATTGAATCACAGAAAAGGGGGGGAAAGGTTTTTAATTTGTTAATCTTGAGGCATTGCATGAGCACTGCAAATTATTAAATTAGCACTGACTGCCATGGTGAAGGATGCCTATGACTTGCTTAATAATTTTGATTTTCCTCAATGGTATGCTTGGAGTTAACACTGAACATCCTACTTCTGCTTTTTTCCAGTCTCGTCTGAAAATGGAAACCAGACTCTGCTAATTTAGTTTTAACTAGGCCTATGTGAGAGCCCGATGTAATGGGAAGGAGCAATAGTGAGATGTAATAATCGTTCTCATGGCAGTAGATAAGAAGCTAGCAGGAAAATTGTGTATTTTCAAATCGTAAAACTTACTTTTATACATATCTTTTATGGAAACTTGTGTCTACAAGAGGACTGACTTTTACTGACTTTTTGCAATTTTGAATTCGGGCCCTTGGACATTTCATTTCAGCTGCAGATTGATGCATTTTCGGCTTTGCACAAGGTCAGTCAGTATCACTTCACAGTATATGACAACTTGTACTCAGTTGAGTACAAGTTGCAAAGGTTACGTATAAAGTCAACTACCGACCAGATGAAAAGCTATGAATATATAGTGCAACTGCTGATGCTCATTCACTGCTGAAAAAAATCATCAAAGCCACATGACTCTGAGCTGCTTAATGAACATCTCCCCTTAGCCACCCTATTTATCTCCTTACGCTCTCTGTATTAAATTCAAAGCACAAAACAAATGAATGCGCGTCTGTATGTGCGTATTTGTGTGTGTGTGGCTTCATGTATAGTATTTCTGCATTAAAGTAATTGCAATTAAACATCAGGTCAGCAGCATATTCTTAAAGAATGCCCTTTAGCCTCATACTAAAAGGTCTGACCTCACATACAGGTGTTTGTCCAAGGCAGTAAATCCCACCTAACATCTAATATATGACCATGAACTTTATTTTATGGCTTTGACCTTACCCCCATGCTTCATGAATCACGTCTTTCTCCACACAGTTACTATTAGCATAACTGATATGACAAGTAGGCAAGTCACCTCAGGCAGTGAAAGATGGGGTGAACGTTAATGGCTACAAAAAGTAGCCACTGCACTATTACTTGTAATGTTTCCCATCTGAATTCCCCTTTACATTATCACCCTTAGTTCATACTGTTCTGTTGCAGTTTTCCCCAGGCAGCAGAAGATCAAATCCCTCTGTCTGTGTGATGGATTACATAGAAAATGCTTACATATTTTCTCACTAATGACAAAAGAGATTTGGACTGAGTTATGAATTATTAACTCATAACAAGGTAAGCATAACACTAGATCCAGTTACTAAAAATAATGGCACTGCCCTTAAAATATCCCCAAATCTGTCCTTTCTGCCACTTCACCAGAATTTTACGGGACATTTGGCTTCATGGAACTCCGTGTCTTCCTCTGACTTCTAAGCTGTCCGGGCATGCAGGAAAAGAAGCAGGAAAGCTGGGCATTATAGAGCCAAACCACAGTGTAGTGAAGGAGGCTGAGCCTAAGCTGAAAGTACAAGTACAACTCTCTTAGACAAATTAAGTACCAAGCATTGCTGAACCAGCCAAATTTAAAACTCGGAGTGTGCAAACAAAGCTCCTGTGAAACACTTTGATGCAGGATTTTCAGTTTACCCTGAAACTCTGACGGAGTACCTAAATTTGAAAAATTCATATGTTTTTGATATAAAGAACATGGAAGTTTTGGGAGTAGTAAAAGTAAATAAGATTGCTAGTAACAAGACATTTAAAAGCTTTAAATGTCTTAAGCTTTAGCTGAGTACACCCTGAAATTGCAGCACCGTTAAGTGACCACTGGTAAAAGCCTGCAATGAGTTAATCTGCTAGACCAGGTGCAACTGTGCTCTTAAAAATAATTTCTGATTAAGATTTGGCTGCTATCCCAAGGTTACGTCTGTGGTTATCTCTGCACTGGTTACAGTGCTCCTGCTATTTTTAGATACTGAATGTCCTGTTTAGAGCACGCAGACAATTAGCAGTTTCATCGTGGATCTCAAACTTGTCCTCAGAGCTAACATCGATTTTTGTATTAAACTTATCTAACTTTTCTTTCACCACTTAATGAAACTAAAACACAATAAACGTGAATGTTTCTGAACATCCACAGAGTTGTGAACCTTGAGTTTGTCCCCAGAGTCAAAGTTCTACCGTGGCATCCTCGGGTGTCTGAAGGAGAGTTTTTGGCAAAAAAAAATAAATCTGTGTCTAATATTTACAACCACTAACTTGACAGCATAGGGGAGACCCGGCATGCATTCAAAATGCACGTAGTCAGATATATGTGTAAGTGGTTAGAACAGGAACTCTGAGCAACAATTTAAAACGTGCATTTGAAGTGCTGGAAGTGGAAAGAAAATCACCAAGCAACTTTCAACTCAACAACTGTTACTTGTAAGCTAAATAAATGTCTTGATGTATCTTATGTAAAAATACTAACACTAATAAAAACTAAGATAGATACTAATATACAATATAATACAAAACCACAGTTTTCAAAAAAAAGAGAAAGTAAGAAAAACAAACTGAGCCAGAATTTTGCTCTTATTAATTTATATTGGATCGGTAATAAATTGTCCTGACCTGTTACTGGCTCATCAGACCAGTGTTATGACAGGCTGGTGCTAGTTTGCTCTGTAGGTACAGCAAAGAAATTTGGCTCATTAAAACTGTGTTTATTAGATTCAGTGATAACTAAACTAGAAAAAAAGTCATGTGTTGTGACTGGAAAAAGTATGTGCTGAAGAAAATTATGTTTTATGTATAAATGAGAGCATAAAAAAGGAGAAAATTACTTTAACTGTGCTTAGCATGTGGTTGTGTACAGAATAGTATATCCCAAATCCTGTCAATGCAATATAATTTTCAAAACATCCCAAAATTTCTGGAAGGCATACACCACACATTCTGTATCTACATAAGGAAAACTATTAATACAACATTTATTTTAATCAGGGGTGCACTTTAAAAAAGACATTATCCTGAAGCTACAAACTGAGTTCCTCCCCTCTCACAGTAAATAGTGTGTTTGTAATCCGGTTTGCAACACACACATACTGTCAGAGTCATTGACGAGCAAAGCCAAGAAGACAGCGAGCCAAAGTTGGACACGCACGCACAGCTGCTTATGCATGCTGCAAAGTAAGCAGTGTACTTCAAACTAAAATTGCCTTTGCAACACACTTGCAAAAAGTTGGCAAGAGCAAAGTGTTCAACCGGGGGAAAAGAGAGAGCAAGAGAGAGATACTCCAAAGAAAGGATTAAAGAGAGTGAAGGAGAAAGGAGAGAAAGGAGAGGCGTGGGGGTAGTTCAACAAATTGGATATCAAATTAGATTATTAGCTTGGACATGTCTTTTTGTGCACTCAGGCTTTCTCATTTTGTCTTGTTCTCCGTTGTTCCCCCTGTCACACCTCACTAAGAGACAATAATGTGAGAGGGTAGTGTGCTTCTGGCCGCAGAGAAACTTTATCCTTGGTCACCTTCTACTTTGCACACGGACATATACACACAATGAAACACACATCTGCAGACATTCAAAGAAGCACAAACAAGCTGGCGTTGTGTCACGATGAAGGTCCCATTGTGTAAGTAACACTGCGCAAAGAGGACAGGTGATTCACCTGCAACATCATCTCTTAGCCTCATTCTGTTATGTCTCACTTTCCATTTTACATTAATGCAGAAGGGTCGCACTGTGCCTGACCTGACACAAACAGAGAAAATACATTGTACAGAAAAAAATACACAATGTCTTAGATCCTTCTGGATGCAAGGTAACATTTTTTTTAAAAACCTTGTTGATGCTGTCATTCATGTTTGTTTGTCAGAGTGGGTTGCTGTTGCTATTTACAGAGTCAGAGTTCAGTGGTAGGTTGGAGGTTTCATAAGCAGAGCTGAATGTACAATAACGTCTCCCCTGTGGATGCAAAAAAGCTTGTGCGTTTCTTGTTGTTCTTTGAAACAACTCGGGTTATGTCAGATTGGATCAACTTGCTGAAATTATACCGAACATATCAAAGCAAAACAAAAAGAAAAAGAGCCACACACGCACGTACAAAGTCAAATGAAACAGTGATGAGACAGTGGCTGTCAGGGTGAGAGCTGTTGTGAAATCACCCAAACATGTGGAATAGTGTCATCAGTCGGGCAGAGGAGAGCTAACGCTGATAGCTATCTATGATATCAAAGGGGAGAACGACTTATCAGCCTTTAATTGACCATAACCTCAGTGACAGGAACTACTGTGTAAAATCGACTGTGGTACTAATATACATTTGATTTTTCAATAGGATTATTATAGGATTGTGCAAAATGCATTTTAAAACACTTTTTTGTAAATGCCTCAAGAGGAAAATGAGATTAAAGTCTAAGTTGAAAAACACTGGGGTTAAGTTTCTTAATGTAAATAACGTCACAGATACTGACAGAGTTTTAACATGTACTAAAAAACTTTCTATAAATTCACTACAATACCTTGGGAAGAGTAAGAAGCCAAAAAACACAAAAAGAATTTCAGGTTTAAGCTGGTCATTGCAAGTTACCAAAGCTTAATATAACCCTACAGGAAAGACTCTTGGAGATTTTGTTATCTTTTAGTAAAGAGTACTAAAGATTTGCCCTCTAGGTATGCCCCAGCATTTGGTCCTGGAGCAAAAGGAAGGCCAACATAATATAACTAAAGCCCCTTTTCCCTTAGTACCTACTCGGATTGACTCAGCATGGTTTGCCATGGCTTTCATGGTTTTCCATTAGGTCATAGTATCTGTTACCAGGTACTTTTTTAGTACTTGCTCGGCTGGGTTCCAAGCAATCCAAGCACGGGCTAAAACGTGTCACACTGCATGCCACACAAGTTAGGATTGGGTTGTGATGGAAAACCAGTTGATCCGAGACGAGTCATGGCGATCCATTGCGAGTCAATCCAAGTAGGTACTATTGGAAAAGGGGCTTAAATACTATGGTTTCAAAACCAGAAAACCATCATACTGAAGAACTTGTCTTAAAAACCCCCAAAAAAGGCCAAGTATTAACGAATATAACATGGTGACTTGCTCTAGTAAGACTGTTGCAGCATCAGAAATAAAAATCACATTAATTTGATTTTCTATAATTAAACTAAAGATAACAGACTACACATAGAGGAGGTTAGGGTTGCCTTGAAAGGCTGCCAGAAAGCGACACGTGTTAATGCCATGAAAGGTTCCATATGACCTGCACAGGTCCCCAGTCCATCACAGATATCCATTCTAGCTCAGATTCTATGGTCGATCTAGAATCACCAGTTAGCCTAGCGGGCATATCTTTGGACTATGGGTGAAAGCCAAAAGAAATCCAGAGAGATCCTAAGCAGGAACAGGAAGTAGGCACAGGAAGAACAAGGAAACAAGGAAACTGGCTGGTTGATTTGAATCCAAGTCCTATTTGATGCGACAGTGCTGTCGCTGCATCACGCATTTTCTACAACAGGACTTGATGTTCTTAAATGACTGGGGGAAAAAAAAAAGATTTCAGAGCAGCATTTTAGAGCCAATCATTCCAGCTTTCACAAAAAGGCTCAGTTCTCAGGCAGCCAGTCCTGTTTACTTAACAGAAACGTTGTTTAATACGGTACACTTTCAAACAGGTCTATGTATCTGTCATGTAAGAGAAGATGTAAGTAGCACTGAACAATCCACAAGGGTGTGCAATGCAGAAGCTCATCTGTCATACCGCTCTGCTGAAAGCACAGTCTTCTCAATACATAAAGGTAGGGTGTCACTGTTTTCTCAACACATTCATTAGCTCTTATTTTTTCATTAAAGAGTCAGAATGCCTACATGGCCCAAAATACAGATCGTCCCCCCAGACAAATAAAAGAATAAGTCACCACTACCTTACCTTATCCAATAAGCAATGAAAGGAACAGATCAAGTAATTTTTAAAAGCAAATCATCTCATGCAGGTGTCTTTCTCTACAGCGCCATGATCTCCGCAACAATCACCAGCTACCTTGTCTGCTCGTGAATGTGGCTGCCAAGAAAATCACAGACCATCCTGTCAGTAAAAGAAATAAAATGCTTTCTGTGCCAAAACAGACACTCATGCATGAAAGTACCCTCGCAAGTAAAAATGAAACCTCCTCACAGAAATACACAGACAAACACAATTATTCTCTTGATGGCACGCTCTCCCTCAGTCCCATTCTCTCTCTCTCACACACACACACACACACAAATGTGGAAACATACACTGGCTGCACAGGGAGACACAAGAGGGATTTGCCCAAACGAGCTGCATGTGAAAGATGAGCATTGAGTGTAATCCCTGCAGAAGGTAAATAGACTGGGGGAGGTTTTATACAGAAGCCGGGGAGCAGAACTGTGAGTGTTACCTCCCGCTGTGACTTTGAAGACTGTGGTTGGAGAGCACAGATCCAGATAGGACAAGGAGAACAGGGAGCAAGCATCTGTTTTTTGGCTTGGTCGGTTGAGCTTTTTTTTTATCTGTCTATCTGCCTGCCTGTTTCTCACTCTCTTTTCTTTTCCTTTTCTGTCTTGTCCTATTTTCCTCCATGCCTGCGCCTGTATTGTTATCCGACTGCCTGACTTTTTCTCTGTGAAGATAAAATGAATCTTTAATGATCCTCTGTGGAAACTTTCCCAGTCACAAAAGTCATAGAATAAAGCATGAGAAAATATAAACATGGAAACACGGAGTGTAAGAAATTGGGGATTATATAAAGTTGTCTAGGTTGTCAAATGAAAAGCTTGTAAACCGAAAATGTTTCTTCAAAACTTGTGGAGAGAAAACTTGTTAGAAAAGTAACTACATTGTTGCTAGACAATGATTTAGAATTACACTTTGTGGAAGTTTGCAAAGGGTTCATGAGCTCAAGATGCAAAAAAAAAAAAAAAGCAAAGAGCTGATGTTTAGAAACTGCACCAAAGGTCAAAGAATTTATGTACCAACCACTGATCAGGGCAGTGTCCCATAATAGAGGGATCTTGAATTACCATATTGTAGAAATTAAGACCAAGGCTCTCTTTAAGGACCAAGAGTTATCTCTTATCTCTTTAAACTTTGGTCATGCCTGTGACAAAAGTAAATTTGAAATCATTTTTAGTTACAGAACTCCTGCGAGACTTTATGATTGAAGCTTCTATATATTGGTGACAGCTCCAGAAATGGCCATACCTTCAATTTTGAATATGTTCCTCATTTATCTACAGCGCTATCAACATTTCCACATGCATTGAGTTGTTCAATATCAATGAAAATTATCAAGTGTTACCATGTTTACATGGTTTGAGCTGCATTTTATGAAAAGTAATATGGAGCTGAGCATGACGCTTCAAAGATGCAATGAAATGGCTGTTTTATGGAGATGTGCTCCTTTGATTAAATAACATATCCTTTTCTCTGTTGCCTGGTGGTGGTGGTGGTGGTGGAGAACCCTGAATTTCTTTTTCCCCAAGTTCATTAAACACATTCTGTCTAGTCTTACAGTCGTACAGAGCTGATGACACATCTATCAATATTTAGTTTTGCCTAGTTTTGTTAGATAAAAACAGAAACTTTATTACAGTATTGAAAAAAAAGATATTCTAATATGTCCAGCTTACTTTAAAGTAACCTGAACTTTCCTCTGTATTATTGTCTTTATCTTACAATATAAATCACACTGAGGTGACTGTTGTTTGATTGAATTTAATTGAAATAAAGTTCGCGCAGTAGTTTCCCAACTTTCAAGGATAACTTAGGTAGTATATGTAGTGACTGACAAACTGACTGTTTGGGTGGTGTTTGTCTTCTAGAATCTAGTTTAAGAAAAACAAGTATGTCAAAATGAATGCACTAACTTCAGCATTTGGCTCACAGGTCATACAGAAGAAAATCACCAAATAAACATTGCATGCCCATTACGTCAGGACAAGTATCTCTGTTGTTACACTAGAGAAGTCCCAAATAGCTTCAGTTGTATTCAAAGCTTTGGCTAGTTTGAAGGGTGTGCTGTGCACCATTTAGGAAGGATGTGTCTTTGACTTTACTTAAGTTTTGTACTGATTTTTAAGGAAGTAGCCTGAAGTAGCCAGATACGCACAATTTCCTTGTACATGTACAATGGCAATAAAAGGCTGTTCTATTCTCTACTCAAATCCAGTTTTATGTTATATCCCTAATTGCAATCATTTACAAGTTTTTGTTTTTACAATGCACATAACATTAAATATTTGGTGTGATCAGCTTTTCATCTCCTAGTTGCCTGTTAGTGTGCAGTTTTTCAACATATTTATCAGCTTCTATGGTTCTGGGAAAACTAAGTTGTTTCACTTGCTTCTGTCTCCTCATTGAATTGCAGACTGACTCAGTGATATTGAGATCAGTACTCAGTGGGGGGGATACCATCTGTTGCAGGATTTCTTTTTCTACTTGTCACTGAAAATAGTTTTTTAATGACTTTTGCTGCAGAATAAATGTCGGGTGGTTCAAATGCTTCCAAGATGTTACTGCGTTATGAATAGGAATCTAAACTTTTGCACATATGTGGACATATTGTCAGTTTGTTGTTGCAGCAGCTTTGCCCTTAATGTTTCTCCTGTGTATCTATTACTTAGCGTCTCCTCTCTCATCTTTTTATCTGCAGTGCATCACTTGCTCCCTCCCTCCGCCACAAGCACTGTCTCTTCTCACCGCTTTTCCTCTCATCAGCTTCCACATCTATCTCACCCTGCACCTTTTCCCTTCATCTCCCACGTTGTCAACCTCCACCCCACCCAATTTATCTTTCACTCTGTCAGCAATGAGATCAAAGCATCAAGACACAGGGTATTTAACCCATCACTGGTCCTGCTGATCAGCACCTTCTAAAGTCCTGCTGTCAGACTGACAGAGGCTCATATTCATCCAGACACACAAAGACACATACAATTCACAGAGAAGTGGAGCAGCACTTATAACAAGAGTGACAGACTGCACACAAAAGATACAGATGTCATCTTGCATCTGTGTCAAATAGATGCCATCTTTGGCATACTTTAATTACAGATTTTTATATTGCATACAAAACAGGCACACACACGCACACACACATACAAACAGACCCAAAGGACTGCTAAGCCTGCAAGGAGAAAAAGAGGGCAGGTTATTGGCCTTTAAAAACAGAAAATGCTGATGCCTCCCATCAATTGATATCTTTCATCTGTTCGATGGGGCAAATGCATGCATAATCACAATTACAGAGGGCTCTGATCTTTAATCTGCAGCTGATTCATTTTTGTCGATGCCTTTCATTTATATTCATTAGCTCTTTGAACCTGAAAAGGTAGATTTCCTTTCACACTGGTAAGGTCAGATGCTGCTCGATGTCATATAACTCTAGGTTTTCTATCTCTTAGTATATCTATCCAGCCGTCTATACTTTCACCCATAAAATCTAGCCATATACCAAGAAAGTTACCTCGTCCTTTGATTGAGGAAACTGTACTGAACATCTAACTAAACTTTGTAGGTAAAAATAGCTGCCTCATCTAGTTTCACAGACTCTCATTGTGAGTACTCCTGCTCGAACATTACTACAGTTTCAAAGTAGTTTCATCATAAAATGAGTGCCTTCATAATATCCAAAGAAGAGACCATAAATTATCACATTCATTACTCTTTCATCAGTGTTGCCAACTAGTTTTTTTTTTTTGCTAGTGTTTTAAAGTCAGACGAAGCAGATGAGAAAGACAGAAGAGTCTAAATGTTTCCCAAAGGAAGATAAAAAACAAATAGGAGCCCTCCAGGACTCAACACTAATTGACCTGAGCTTTTACAAATTGTCTGTGAAGTATCTTCACAGACAACAATAATTGTGTTGACAGATATTTTTAACCTTTTAGTTTCAAGACTTGTGGGGATAGGTTAATTGGATAATCCAAATTGCCACTAGGTGTGAATGTGAGTGTGAATGGTTGTCTGTCCCTGTGTGTTGGCCCTGCGACAGACTGGCGACCTGTCCAGGGTGTACCCTGCCTCTCGCCCTATGACAGCTGGGATAGGCTCCAGCGCCCCCCGCGACCCTGAAATGGAGAAGCGGAAGCGAATGGATGGATAGTTTCAAGACACACAGATGCAAAAAAGTGGCTTGTACATGTTGCTTCTACCTAACAGAGATTAGGTAGATGTTTTTTGGGGGGGTTATACTATGAAGACTTGTACAGATAATCATCAAGTTGTAAAAAAAATTATTGAAAACACGAAGACTCACTTACAGGCCTATATTCTTTCATAAGCTTTCACCTCTGCTTAACCTCAGATATACTTTAATTTTAAGATATGTGATAGAACATGACAGGGCAGCAAAGTGACTATAAAAAATATGATTGCTGTAATTGGTATAGCAGGACACTGAGTTTATGTATAAATCTCCCTCCGACCTCTGTAACCTTGTCTCAAAGCCTCACAGATAATGTGCTATGGGCAGCTAATATTGACAGATGTGTTTGGGAGTGATGATTGGCTTATTGATGAGATGATCTGGTGTAAATATAAGGGAAGACAGCTTTCACCTATAAGCTTACAAACGGCTTATAGAGACTAAATTATCATTTTTCAGATGGCATGCTACTGGAGGGTAAAGATCGACGATATTGAATCGATTGGGATTAATGATGTCATAGTTCAAGAACAAAAAGATTTGGAAAACTTAGAATCTAGGCCTAGATAGTTGTAGAAGAAGAGTTATAAACCCTTTGCCTTTCAAACTCCATGTATCCATTTTCTCCAATTTATCCAATTTCTACACATTGTTGCAAAGGTTAGTTAGCCCCACAACTTTCAGGAGCTCAATGCAAATTTCATCCACCCCAGAGGCTCTACCACTAAGAAGATGTTTAGTTACTTCAGAGATTTCACTCCCAGTGATGACTGAACACCTCCATCCCTGGACTCTACTTCCAATTACAGTGGGATTTCAAACTGCTGTTGATAAAATAAAGTGATTAATTCAGGGAGGTGGATTGAAATATGCATAGTGATAAAATCAGCAATGATAAAAAAAACTGTCATCACTTTGACAGGTGAAGGAATTATTGGCATCGGAGCAGCTGTGACCAAACTGCTCGAGATTTTGAGGATATTCTATTTTTTCCAAGTCATGCATACAAAGATAAAAAACCAGGGATAAGACCCTATGAATCAACATTTCCATCTCTACAACAGTCATGAATTTTTATCCTGTCATCAAGTTTTATTCAAAGGCTCTATCTGAACAGCCGCGACTCACAAAGCCAACAAGAAACATGGACGAGAGCTTGTTAGCTTGTTGGAAAAACATTTTTTAGCTTCAGGTTTGCAAGTTGTCAAATCCTTCTTTGTTAACAAATGTGAAAACGGAGGCAGCACATCACCAATTAGACAACATCAGCAGGGGGCTGCGCGCGACTGGTCGTGGCAGGAGAAATTAATTACAATGTTTACCAAAGCTTAACAAAAGTCCATAATTTTAATCATCACTGCTCATGTCATCGTGGTTCATTCAGAAGTCATCCACTGGGAATGACTTGTCAGGATCTGCACCATGCAAATCCTCTTCCTGTGAGTTGACAGCATCAGTGCTCGGATGCACCCTGTGAGGTTTGATTGCGAAGCTAATTACTGTTTTTTTCAGATTAATTTGTGAGTAAATTAGCCCTGACTATATGACGAAAACACTGGCTGATTTTAATCATTTTGCAACATTAACCTTTTGGTTGTTAACAATCACGAATTTCTCTGGTTGAGCGATATGCAGGGGCAGAGTCAGAAATGTTTTCTCCCCAAGTCTTAATGAGTGTCAAAGTCAAATATTAATATGTGCTGGTACAAAGGATCAATTCATCCACACTTTACTACTTCCTTCATTAGGCATGGTTGTCACATCCAGTACACACCAAAACATCTAGTCTATCATAAAGTCCGCATGCATGCTGCCCACAATCATGTGTTACTATTTGCTGTATTTTAGTAAACATAGTCAGTGGTGGCGCTTTACTGAACTTTGTTATATTCAGATGATGATTTCTAACTTTTTCCCTCCCTCTGCACATATTTATATGTACTTTGGATAAAATAGAATGTCTCTTATTATAGTGTAGACTAGATCAACACCATCTTCACCCACTGATCAGTACGTAGCACAGGACTTGCAATTTCGTTCACCAATTCACAAAATAATTGTGGCATAAGGTGCTTACCTGCAAAAACCTTGAGAACACTTCAAGCTTTATCGCCCCACCGACTATGTTTTCTAAAGGTAAACATTATAAACTCAGGATAAATGGCCAGCTTGATCGCACTAAGTAAGTGTAAGGTTTAAAGGGGCCGTTTTCATTTCTGTCTTATTTTTTTGTTTTTATTGTTTTCCACTGGGGGAGCATTAAAGGATTTATATTTTAACTTAATCCATTTTTTTTCTTCAGATTCAAATCCACCTTTCTTGGAATGACAGTTCCTGAAAACAATGTTGCTAAACTATCAAAATACAGTTTAAAATGGAGCAACAAATTAACAATAATTGAACAAGAAAAATGTAATTTCAAAATCTACATTTAATATGTTCACTGAACAGCTGTACATGATACACATGCGCGTGTGAGTGTCCGTCCTTCACTGTCTCTTGGGTTGTAGCACGCTGATATATACTGGGCAGCCTGTCTCCTTTTCATAGGGGCATTTTTTAAATTAACAGTGATCACACGTTCAGTATTGTGAACACTAAACTGTCGAATCACTTCCAGAGTGGGGTTTTGTTTTTTGCACTTCATAATTATGAGACCTCTTTCGTAACTATGTTGGTAAGTTTCAAAATGGACAGTAGAGAATCTTTCAACAAAGAAAAATATGTATATATTTAAAAATATATATATTTTCTGAGTTATATTTAGAGTACCATCTGAAAAATCCTTAATTCTATTCTATTTGATAGGACTACATATTGATATTTTTGTTTTTGTGGTAAAGTTTGTCCTATTTGTTCAATCCAGCATGACATATGAAATTCTCATGAATTGGCTTTTGCAATGTAAAGTTTGTTTATTAGTGTGTTTAAATATGGGATTTTACAGGATTTTTTTTTCATAGTTTAACTAGCCAGTAGTCTGACATTTTTGAGGATTTGTCCCTAATTATAGATCCTGATTCGATTTTATGACACATAAAGCCAGTGAAAATTCCAGGCTTTTATCTTTTGAGGTATTCATGTTCAAACATTGACTCAGATTTCAAAGAGCAAAAAATAACATGTTGAACTTGGGTGAGATGGACCATGTTTCAAAAAAAATCTATCTTGAAAACCTTTTTATATATGAAGCGAAAGCACAATCATTATATATGCCCAAACACTGGACTATAAAATTGTTATGATTTTTATGATCACATTGATTTCGGACAGAATGACCCATCAGAATAAATTTTACCTCTTTAGCAAAGAGAGAGGTGAGGACGAGCATTTTGATCAAGCAGAACAGTAAAATAACCTTCATAATAAAACTTACATTAAAATAGTATTATTTATCTTACGCTGACTCTTAAGTTTTTGTATTTTTTTACATCTTATATGAGAAAATCTGATCCAGAATATGAGAGTGGACATGGCCAATCTCCAAAGCAACATGGTTGTTACCTCATTATTACCTACAGTACATTCCAATTAATCAAATGTGATAAAATGTCACACATAATGAAAAACATCCTGTTAGCACATACCCTGTAAAATGTTCTTCTCTGTGAGCTGGGGTACACGCATATAACGCTATTTAAAATGGCAGGAACGTGCGCATGCATCTGACAAGATCGTATGTCGGCCTCGTGGGCAGATGCATTAAGTAGATGACCATATGATGAAATCTTTAGTAAGCTGATATGAGCTCTCCATTAAAGCAATCACTGTGAAGCCTGAGCTTTTGAAATCTTTTCAGCCATAAAACAAATGAAAATAATCAATCGACAGCAACACTAAGAGGGAAAAATCCCCCCCCCCCCCCACACACACACACACACCTCACTTCCAATGACACGCACATATGCTTCACTCCTGTCTGAAGTTAAACAGATTCTTACCTTCTTTTTGACAGCTCCTCTGAAGATCTGAACATTATCCTGAAGCCTGGTCCCTGAAGTACATTTCTGAATCCTCCTTAGGAATTTCTCAGTCTTACTGAAACACAGGGAAGCTTTTTGCCTCACTCTCAGCCTTACATTCACCTTTTGTTCAGTCTTTTATAAATATTTCCTTCATTTATGTAATTATTTCATTTTACTCCATTTTAATAAAATCTCATTTATTTTGCCTGCTTTCCCCGTGTGTTCCTTCGTGTAACGTAGCTGAGGAGTTTTACACTGAGTGGGAAATAAAACGTTCTGTTACCAAACAAACTTGTTCCTTTATGATGTACAGCTGTTCTATGAGATGTGGCACTTCATTGACAAAATGTCTCAAACAGGCATTGTTTTTGACATTGCACTTAGCTTTGAGTTGGATTAAATTTGACTTACGCTGCCATTCACCACTTATGAGGAATTCATGGTCGCCTGCCAGAGAAGGGTTTTTTAATCTCTGTTCAATGGTCTTCTGGACTGGACTCTCACACACATCACATCACCACACGCACCACCACACATTTCCTATAATCCTATAATTCCTATAATTTATAATCTTTATAATCTCTTCTGCTATTTGCACATTCTTTACTGTAAATTCCTAAGTTAATTTGTAAATTTTGTAGTAACCTGTAAATTGTAAATATTGTAAAACTTTTTTTCTGTCATTTAATGGTCGGGCATTGTACAGCTACAAGCATTTCACCCCCATGTCATACTGTGTATGGTTGTGTGTGTGTGTGACAAATTTGAATTTGAATTCTTTGACTTAAAATTTCCACTTAATAAAAGAGACAAAAGGACATAAGTTAGTACAAGGTAACAGCTCACCTAGCCTTATAAAAGTCAATAGGATTTTGTAACTCAATTTCCTGTAATCCCAGGAACATCATGAAGAAAATAGATTTCTTGTCACAGGAACAAAGGCTATAGGTGGTGTGAGATGTCAGCTGCACTCTCAAACACAGCTACAGTAGTACAGAATTTGACCATAGAAATTATTTTTTTTGTTTTTTGTAAAGAGAGAGAAACTAAAGAAAGATGGGGATACCAGCCAGAAATACAATGAATATCAAAGAGGAATGGATATTACAAGTGGAGGATAAAAAGGGATCCTAAGGGAAATCCAGCAGGCACAAGAAAAGTTGAAAAGAAAGCAAAAAAAATAGCACGAGAGAAGGGCAAATTGACTGAAATAAGAATGGAAAATAGAAGAGAGATAAAACACTGAACAGACAGAGAAGGCAAGAGGAGACAGGGAAGAAGGGACAATTAAATTGACCAGTGGTTTAAATGGCACCCTTGGGGAGAGCGGAGAGATGTAAGAGTTGGAGAGGAAGAGGAGCTGATTCCAAAAAATAATTGAAAAGAGGATCGCATAAAAGCATTCAAAGGTTAAGTAATTTCGCTTGAGGATCCCGCAGCACATGAATGTTGATCAAAAGCGAGAGAAAAACAATTGGTAGAAAACAACGGAAGGACGGAAGAGACGAGGACGACGGAGGGAAGGAAGGAGTGGAAACGGGGAGGCAATGATATTTCACTGGAGGATTAAGAATTACCCTGAGGGCCATCCCAGAGGAAGGAAGCATGATCAGAGAGAAGCACTGACAGTTGGTGGAGACTTAAATTCTCACAAGTTGTACATGAATTACCAAGGGTTTTTAAAGTAACCAGGAGTTCATTTAGAAGTTTGTGCCGACATATGAAAAATTTGCACATTTGTAAAAGTGAATTACAGAGACTAGCCTTACCAAAACACACACATGCAGACAGACACACACATATTTCAGCAAATACCCCAAAACACAACCTTCCGGATATTAAAAATTCAGTGCTTTCTGTTCTCTACTGTCAGTCAGTCATTTGTTTTGACAGTGACAGCATTCGTGTCTGTATCCTGCACTTCTCTACCTTTCTCTGAGCCTAGAAGGAGCTGATCATAGGTGTCTCTACCTTCTGGGTGGAGTCTGGATTTCCACACCTCAGCCTGACTACCTGGTTCTCATTAGCCCTATTAACAGCCAGCATTTACAGACCAGCCCGATCACCCTGTCTCCACCCAATTTTCTGCCTCCTTCGTGTAGTAATCAGGCTCAGCTATGTCTCTCCTGCAAACTCGTTGATTCCTTGTGCTAACTCTTGTCTCCATGCTTTCGGTGTGTAATTCCATGGCCGAAGTGGGGAATACTTACCAAATTCCCTACCTGTTGAGCTAAACTGCTTCTCCTGCAACCTTTTGTGAAACACTCACCTCTGCAGTTCAACTGCCTGCTCACCGTCAGTGTTCTCTGCTCCTACAGAAGACCAAACCAGTGGCCTTTCACTCAGGTTTCTTCAAGTAAGGATACATCTTGCGAAAAAAAATCACTTCTCTGATCTTTCAAGCTAACACCTATGTTCATTCCCAGAATTTAGAATAGAATAGAATAGAATTCAACTTTATTGTCATTGCACATGCACAGGTACAGGGCAACGAAATGCAGTTTGCATCCATCCAGAAGTGCTTTAGTGATATAGATATATTACAATATATATTAGCAATAATATAGATATGTGAGTATATTACAGAAATGGGTCTATTATGGTATGTTATAATGTACACGGTATGAAGTATGTTGTGAATATTCTATAACTATAAGTATGTACAGGCTGTAGTGAGTACAAGCTATGTACAGGATATGAACAGGATATAAATATGAAAAACTATACAGAATATGAAATAAATAACTTTACAGAATCTGGGATATACAGCTATACAGAAATGGGAACTATGCAAGTTGTAAACAGTTGTAGGATTAAAGATTATCGAATGTACAGAATGATTATTTACACAGAGCTATACATTAGTGCAGTTAAGATAAGTGAGGGTGTAGATAGTTTCTACAGAGGCTATATAAAGTGCTAGTGGTTGTGAGTGGTGGTTCAGTCCATGTTATTATTGTGTTTGAGGGTACAGTTGTCCATTGTGGGTGTGTGTATGTTCAGTCCATGAGTTTAACGTGGGTCAGATGTCAGGAGGCAGAGTTCAGGAGTCTGACAGCTGTGGGGAAGAAGCTGTTCCGGTACCTGGTGGTCTTAGTCCGGAGGCTCCTGTGGCGCCTCCCAGAGGGCAGGAGGGTGAAGAGTCCATGTGATGGGTGACTGGGGTCTTTGATGATTTTCCCAGCCCTTTTCAGACACCGCTTCCTGTAGATGTCTTTTATGGCAGGAAGTGGTGCTCCGGCGATGCGCTGGGCAGTTTTCACGACCCTCTGCAACGCCTTCCGGTCCGAGGCAGAGCAGTTCCCGTACCAGACTGTTATACAGTTGGTCAGGATGCTCTCGATGGTGCAGCAATAGAAGTTCACCAGGATGTCTGAGGACAGGTGGTTCTTCCTCAGAGTCCTCAAGAAGAAGAGGCGCTGGTGAGCCTTCTTGACCAGCTTGGAGCAGTTGGTCGTCCAGGTGAGATCCTCGGAGATGTGGACTCCCAGGAACTTGAAGCTGCTCACACGCTCCACAGCCGTCCCCTTAATGTGGATGGGTGGATGTGGGTCAGCATTCCTCCTGTAGTCCACGATGAGCTCCTTGGTCTTCTCGGTGTTAAGCAGCAGGTTGTTTCTGTCGCACCACTCAGCCAGACGATCCACCTCCTCCCTGTAGGCGGCCTCATCGTTGTCACTGATGAGGCCAATCACCGTGGTGTCATCTGCAAACTTAATGATGGTGTTGGAACCATCAGCAGGTCTGCAGTCGTGGGTGAAGAGGGAGTAGAGGAAAGGGCTCATCACACAGCCTTGTGGTACACCGGTGTTCATTGTGATGGTAGATGAGCAGCGGTTATCCAGCCGGACATCCACATTAAGGGGACGGCTGTGCTCCTGTTCCGGCGGTATGCGAATTGGTGGGGGTCCAGGGTGGGGGGGAGACAGGATTTGAAGTTTTCTCACCCAGAGACTGCCCAGTTACCCAGAGTCGCCTCAGGGTCATCTGTTTCTATTAACTTTGTGCTATAACAACTTGGTCTATTCGAGTCTTGCATTTTAGACCTCCATTCATCATCGGCCCACTCAGTCCATGACAGATCGTACCGCACCATCAACCAAGTGGTTATTACAAAATAAAAAGAAATTTGCTACCATTTTATGATATGGCCAGTGATTAACAGTGTAATATCAGCGTCTTTTATTTGAAATTACAGTGTAGTTTTATTTAACTACAAATAATTAAAGGTAATAGATTAGAATAGGGTGTAATTAAAATTTAGCAGAAAGACAAACAATATTTCCCCATCTTACATTTGTAAATATAGTGTACGTTGGAGCAAATGCTGTGTCATGGAGTGGATTAATCTTGCCTTTTACATTTTTTCAACATCATTATTCAATATTTATTATGTTTATGTGGATGATGATGTTTACTTATAATGAAAGATGGAATATTGTTAGTTTTCTTTTTTTGCAAAATTAAAAAAGATCATGCAGTGCTTAAAACTACGTATGGTCTCCCTACCTGTAAAATGCCCATTCTGATAGACTAAGTATAAATTACGTCTAGAATTAACTTTCTAACACATTTTATGTCCTATAAAATGGTTGGTGCATGGTAAATATTATTAATAGGCTATAATAAACAATTATGTAAATCAGTTCCTGCTTAAATTAGACAAAGAAGTCTTACTGTACATTTACTCTTATTTTTAAATATTGTTTCTCAGAGAAGGCATCCATATATACATTTCTAGTAATTTTTTATATTGATTATTTTTGTAGATATAAAATCTATTAATTTTAATATAATTTGGACTTGTGGGAATATTATGAAGATGCCACACTGGTATCTGTCCTCCCCAGAAGGTGAAGCAGTGAATAGAACAAATAGCTAATAGTATCTTTCCTCTTTATCTACCAACTCACTAAATTAGGGACTCTAAAGTGAGTGTAGAGTTTATCTGTAGACATTTAAGAGGTAATAAGACCTTTGCAAAGTTATGTTGTCGCAGAGTCACTTATCTCTACACACAAACGTACAACTATTTTATCTACCCCTAAGGATTTTCCCACATAAATTAACTTCCTGTTCAACAGTAAAAGTGCATTTTCTCCTAAGTGGTTTTTTTTTTTTTTTTCTAATGGTCCACCTCCCTGTTGCACATCCATTGCCTCGGTTTATGACCTGGAGTGCAAAGTGAAAAGCAGCAACAACAAAAGCTGTGTAGTACAAGAGCTCTTGGACCATTTATACTGGAGTAAGAGAGAGAATAAACAGAAAACGGAGCAAGAGAGGGAAGGGCACTTTCTGTTGTTCAACCACAGTTTCAATACAGAAGATATTTAACGTTGTTTATTCATGTATACCAAAAAATCCATTAAATATTCAGAGGGTCACGCACATAAGCACTTGTATGTATAAACATTCATACACACGTTTATAAAACACCATTAACAAGATGGGGATTCGGTTATATTTAACCTTTTATAACTGTATAACTGCTTCAGAAAATGCATATGCCACATCTTCCTTTGGCTACTCCAGAGACAAATTTATTCATCAATCCAATTATTGCTGACTCCCACTTATGATCATCTTCAGGTCAGATCATATCACAAAACAAAGTAAAAAAAAAGAGTTTTATACTGTGAGGTGAAGATTCAACAATAATAGAGAGGAAACCAAAACTCTGGAACCACCAGAAAGAAAAATTGAAATCCAGTCATTAAAACAAGATTTGAGGTGTGCATTAGACCTAGTTTAAATATCGTTTATCATAATCATCTTTGAGGCTACTATTAATTAAATAGAATCTGCTTCTGAGCATGATTGCATCAGTCATTAAGATTGAATCATTTGGAGAATCACTTCATGGAGCAGATGTGGCTCAATAGGTAGAATGGGTCATCCACTAATTGTAAGCCTGGAGGTTGGATTCTCAGCTTCTCTGGATGTCACTCTCTTCCAAGAAAGATAAATCTGAATCCCAAAAACCATCTAAAAGGAAATATACTGTATGTGATATAAAAAAGGATTGTTAGTCAGAGCACAGACCTTAAAAGATGCTTAAAAGGTGCTCAACCCATTTACATCATGGCAACATGTACTGTAAGGCTACAGTAACACTAGGAAAAGCAATGGTTGGGGACGGCAGCACGACCAGAGTTATTGAGACCATGTGCAGTCGCCATGCAACCAATTGGTCACTGCAACTACTTGCAATTAGTTCCAGACAGCAAAACATTCAGTGCAACTAGTCACCAACCTGGTGTTATAGTTTTCTCCAAAACAATCGTGCTGATTGTTGTGAAATGATGTTCCCCCTCTAAGGTTGTTCTTACTTTTTCAAACAACACTGTCAAGGTTTAAGGGATATATGCAATGAAAACAGAATTGCTTGCATTGTTAGATTCTGGACATTACATCTTTCTGTTCTTGCAACTTGACTTAAAAAAACCAAATCAAATTTCATGATCTTGTAATGTGGAAAATCAATATTTTCTTAACAATACTTTAATATGATCTATATTTCCTTTTCTGTCTCTGTAAATTTACTTTCTACTTTTATGCTCAGGTTACTTCTTTATCTCTTTCCAGCAAATCCAATTACACCTCCCAATCTTCTCTGACTTCTTTACTGAGTGATAAAGTTCAACCACAATGGTCCAGTGGTCCTTCAGTGAACCCATATGCAGGGATCACATTACTAACAAATGCTGAGAAAGATGACACATGGGGGTGGTCATTATTGCAGTGGGTTTGGAATGAATAAGAAATGTACGCGTACGAGTATTTCTGGATGGCAGTCTGTGCATTCAATAATTTTTTTATGAAGTTTAATAACCCGCTCTAAAATGTCACGTTTGGGGTTTCCAGCTGACAAAGTTTCAATTGAAGATTAAACAAAAAGTATGTGTGCAAAAAGAAGTCAGTGGTGATGAACAAGGAACTTAACGCTGACTTCCTTTCACACAATGGCTGCTGTTATAAGTGCTTTTACTGAGGTTAATTAAGCTGGAGCTGTTTGAATAGTGGAGTAGATGACCAGAAGATCGCTCATGTCTAAGGTGTTTCAGTGAAGTGTGCATATGGGAGAAAATACACTAAACTCTACTCTATAAACACCTACTGTAGAAACATGGATGTACTAAAAATGAGAAATCATTGCAAGCGTACGGCAGCTATAATCTATATGAATGTGAAACTGCGCCTCGGAGCTACACCAAATCAGTTTGCCCACCCATCCAAATGTGGCTAAAGAAAAATTACACAGCCAATAAGAGCTTATGATAGCAACCATGAGAGAAGGAATCATCAATCAGAAGCTGATGACAGCTGGGTAATTTAAACTGCAACACGCCTTAGGCTTTTGCTTGTGCGCGCATCTGTGGTTGGATGTATGTGCATGCGTGTGACTATACAGTATGTGAGAGGATATTCCTCATATATGACTTGTCTTTTGTGGGTGTGTATGTGAGCGTACAGGTCTGCTAGCACTCAGCTCCACAGCTACTGGCACGTAATGAGAGCTTTATGTGTTTTCATTACTTTGTGCCAGACAACAGAATCACACTGAGGGCTGTTGGCAGCAACAGAGGCTGGAGGAATGCAGTCAAATCAGATTAAGGAGGTGAGATATATGGTACCACAGGTGAGTAGGTTGGCTGGCTGAACTAACAAATCCTTGCTCTGGGGAAGAATACACACAAGCATTCCTGTATCGCGAGGTGCGAAACCACACGTAGAAGTGTGTGCACAAAAACACATTCACAGTACATAAAGCACACACAAAGCAAAAAGGACAAACTGAGCAAATGACCTGTGTACTAATGTGCTCATGGGTAAAACCGCAACTGCCACCAAATTACAGGAATGATTGGACTGGCAAAGATTTTGTAAAAGGGTCTGCTTTCTATCGGGGGAAATGAAATCATGCTTGCTGTTACCACAACAACAGTGTTTGAAGTCATTTTAATGAGTTACCCATCATTCTTATTTGGCATGTTTCTTATAATGCCTCTATATGCTATATGTTAAAGTGAAAATGACAACAAAAAAAGTGGAAAATATGTTTTCCTTTTTTTATTATCAATTCTTGTTTTTTTATTTAACAAACAGCATATGGCATCTACTATTTTTTAACAAACACCTTTAAGCATCCAGGAGCAGGTGAAATGCTGAATTTTTCAAAGCATAGCTGTTTTGCCTGTGGTCTCACAGCATCTATCACAGACACCGAAAAACTCCTGCAGAACTTTATCAAACAATCCTTGCACACTGAAAAATAACAATATAGGACGTTTTGCATTACAGTGGGAAGCCTGTGGGTTTTGGCCAACCATCAGAAATGATGGTGTTGCAGTAGTACATCTGCTGTGTATCCTGTATTGACATTTTGCAGATAGGTGACCACTAACCACATGACATCAACTTGTTGGCCATTTTGGACATGTAAACATTGCGGTGACAGTGTATGATCAAGTGAATAAGGAACCAGTCACAGACACAGGCTTAGAGAAAAATAAGTAATGAGTATTGCCCAACCAAAAAACCTAAGTGCATAGGCTGGTAGCAGTCACCCATAATTTGTGTGGAAGTGTCAGACTTCACTACAGACAATAGCCCTCTCCGAGCTCTAATGAAGCTGAAAATTGCAACAGAAACAGGAAACAGGGACCCATTTTCCTTCAAAATAAACGTTTTTCTTTTGGAGAAAGGTTGGCTAGAGCCCTGAGGCTGAGGACCAAGCCCTGTAGGTTCCCACTCCTTTTCCAGTTTGAGCTGCACTTACACAAGTTTTATTACTTCTTGGTTTCAAGTTAGTAACAGCAGAAAAACATGAAAAATTACAGGAAACCACAGAAAACTGCAAGCAGCTAAAGCCCAGTTTTTGATGCAGCATCTTTTTTGCACCTAGCAAGAGGCAGCAGTCTCCAGAACCTTCTGCCAACTAGTCAGGGAATGCATATTTTTCGATCACGTCTAGTACAGTGGACAAATCTTGAGCATGTGTGCGTACAATCTGTTTTATATGTTGGGTTTTTGGTTCATGGTAGATAGCTTTAATTTGCACTTCTGTTTGCAGTAATGAACTGAATTCACTGGCAGTAACTCTTTGGATGTGCAGTGAGTGTCAGTACAGTGTTTGTGTCTGCTTTTAATGCACTCCTGCCTGATGTCAAGCCCATCATTGTTGGACCCGTTGCACTTTGCATGCACGGACAGCTTAAAATTCTCTCATCAAATGAATCATATTATTTACCACAGATGAAAAAGTTATCAATGTTTTGGCACATTTACATGGAAATATCTTAATAAATTCAGTTTCAATTAAAGCAAATAAGCTTTTGGAATGGGATCAGAAAAGATACCAAAAAGTAAAATCAGTGCAACCTCAAAGAAAAGAGCTGACTTGCAGGAGTCAGCAAGGGAAGCCAAGATCCAGTGTGGCTTTAGATAGAAAGAGTGACAGATTTGGAAAGAAAATGACAGGGTAATAGAAGGTAAGTGCCTTGAGACAGTACAATATTTAATCTCGCTGGCACTAGGCTCAAATATACCCCTGATGAGTTTGGCCTGAATCCCACCACTTTCTTCTCATTTTTGCCACAGGTTTAGTGCAAAGGAGGAGGGGGGTGGGTCTCCTTATTCTTCTCAGTAAGAAAAAGGAAAGGCTAGCTCGGGGAGAAATTGAGAAGTGGGAGGCAAACGAATTATTACTAGTAAATTATAAATGTGGGACTGGATGAGACTGCAAATTAATCTACTGGAGGAATGAAGGAATGAGGTGATGAGCAGCTCTGGCAGAAGAACAAGCTGTGACATTATTGTGCGGATTAAAAACAATTAAAGTTACTTGTGAAGTATAACTGACACAATGGCTGTATTAAAACTTTAGTGCATGTTTTGGGAGGGGTGTCTTTTAAAAGGCAACATTCACAGAAGTTGCACTGATAAGTTTATATTTTCAAGAAACAACTTCTACTTCAGTATCAGTGGTGTTCCCTTCTGCCAGAAGAACTAACAGCACTAACTATTTTAAAGAGTCAAACTGTTTGTTGCCATTAAAGCATCTAATCTTAAGGGAGGGGAAAAGCAAAATTGGCAACAAAACATTGTCTCGTTGAGTCGGTATAGATATTGTTTTATTTCACCGTTTCTAGGAACATCAGCAGCAGGAGAAGAATATTTGGTGCCTAATTTTTTATTTTTTTTTTCATATTGTGTATTCGTTTGAGCGAATGAACCCATCTGCGATGAGTTTACCAGCAGACAATGTCTTCGCTCTTATTTGAACATTCAGTCACTGCTGCTAGAAGCTGCCAGGTCGCTGCTCTGGCTGTCTTCGATATCATTCCATTATGAGCTGGAAGGACACTCGAACCAGAATATATTATGTACATGCACCCGCACTGCTGCTACTGCCACAACTAGAATCAATTCTGTGGGAAATACTGTATTAGGATTAAAAATCTAGGCCAAGTGAGTTAAGTTCAACCAGCATCATCCTCTATCAGTTATCTAGGATTTTTGTTAGACAGTAATCTCCCCAGCAGAACATGGATTTAAAGAACAAATAAATAAATAAACAGCTGGACTAGATTTGTTTTTCCTGGAAAAGATGACTTCGTCAAAAAAGGAAGCCCAATGGCCAAACAACTACAGTTGTCTTAGAACAAATTAGTCGGATATGGGTTTGCCTTGGCAATTTCTGTATCTTCAATAACTTCAAGTTGAGACATAAATCAATAATAATAAGGCCACCTACATAAGATTTACAAGTTCTTACTTCTTACCGTATGATTTCATATAATCAAACCATATATGAATAATGAGCAACTGGTTTTTTTTTTGTTTTGTTTTGGGGTTGTTTTTAGTATTGCAAAGGGGGTAAAGCATTACATTTCTCTCTGCATCATTTCGGTCTCCATCGCCCTCTGTTTCTCTTCTTCTTGTCTCCTCTTCTCAGCAATCAGGTCAGTTGCAGAGTCTCGCTTACGCGCATGTGCTCCCACAAATCCTGCTCTCACACGACTTGCAACCTGACTATGCAAGAAAAGCAGCATGGGACTTGGAGAGACGAGGAAGGTAAAAAGGGAATTGAGAAAAGGGAAAATGTGCAGCCCACATCGGCGTCTTTGAGGACGACGAGGCGCAGGCACGTAACGCTTGCAAAAGAAAGACAGAGGAATGAGGAAAAATAAGTAAACAGAGAAAAGCTTCACAACATCCTCCTGAGACTGTGTCATCTATTTTCGCTGCTTGACAAGCATGTTCTTTCACAGCGATGCGCATCAAGGCAGGGGGAGACACAGCAAATACACAGTGAATCAGCGCCATCTCTCTCTCTTCCTAAATCTCTCTCCTTCACCATCTCCCTCCTTTCTCTCACACACATTCATCTCCCCATGGATGCCATGTCACTGACTTCAAGAGAGGAGCATTTGCATTTCTCTTCCCCTGTGTCTCCGAACTCACATGCTGGTTCACGTGACAGTGAGCGTGAACGTCTGTGCGAGCGCATCTGTGTCTGAGTCTGCCTCTACGTGTTTGTCAGTGTGTGAATATGCATATGCATATAGAGACGCGGCATGTGTACCTGCTTACAAGCGTGTCACGTTTGTGCATTTGCATGTTCGCGTTTTGGGCTTTTATCACTCCTTGTTCAACAACGGGGTGCATGCGCGCGTGTGTTTGTATTTTGACACGTGTTGTTGATTGTCAAGACGAGATGCTCTTTAGCCAAACATCTGCATGCTGTTAGACATGCAGCTTACAGCAGAGACGAACAGAGTTTATCTTGTTAAAAAGGGTGTATTCCAGCAGAGAGCCTCGAGGCAGAAGAGAACACATAAAAAATATGAAGATAAGCAAAGTTGTGCATCTTTCCATCGTGCACGATTCTAATGTAAGGATCCCAAATGACTGTTTGCAAGACGTTTGGGAGGTTTGCAGCCGTCTGTGTGAATCTCTAGCTTCATAAAAACTGAAAGGGTAAGCTGAATGAGAAACTTGGTCTATAAACTGTTGAGTTCTCTACCTTAAAGGTCAAAAAGGAAATGCATAAAGATTAGTAGTCCAGGTAAAATATTACAACGGCATAACTTTGGGCATCAGGTTAAAGGAGAAGAGGTGTGTTATTGATGTCTTTGACCACAGTTACTCAGCAGAACAGCTTCAGTGCTGCTTGCCATACTTGAAAGTCTCCAAAGGAAACTCCACTATGTGCACAAACATTATGTCTCCAAAACATGCTAAATAATGAGACAACTACTTTAACTGTAAATTAGAAACAGCATGCTTCTTTATTTGGAACACACACAGAACTTTGAGCAAGTGAGTATAGTTTGGGTTGAAGTACAGTGTAGAGCCATAGAAATGGCCCCAGGCTACCATTTTCCTATTCAGAAGTCTTAAACAGTAAATAAATACATAAATACAGTGTTAGACTCTCTTAATTCTTTATATTTTGCATCTAAGGAGCCAGAATTTCTTGTAATTTTTTTGAACTGGTCATGACCACTATTTCTCCAGCATTTCTGATGGTCTCTCAAACTTTTTCTATGGACATTGGCTGCTTTTTCATACCAGTGCTTGTACTTTTGATAAGTCACTTAAAACTGACCTATGAATCATTCAGTCATACATGTACCTCTCAAGGGATGAACCAGTGTTGTGTCTACACAGACCGAACAACTAAGCAAAGGACCATCTTTAAATTGTATCTTTAGGCCATTTACAAGCACCGTGTTATAAAAACACACAATTTGTTCCAATTTCTTTAGTTTGATCTGAAAAATGTCAAACACAATTTGACAAGCATGAGATGGTAGTTTTGTGCTGACAGGGTGATACCCAAACAACAATTAGCTGAAAACTTTATCTCTTTATGAGTTCTTATAGCAGTCTGAAATCCATGTCCTTATGAAACAGGAAAAAAAATACTGAAAATACTTTGCAGAGGACCTGAGAGATGTATTTAGCCTTTCAGTTAATCCATCTACTGTTCATTAAAGGCTTATCAGAAACAGTCTCAGTGGAAGGGAGGCTGTCAAGAAGCCATTTTTATGGAAAGGAAACCGTGAGAAAAGGATGAGGTATGTCAAATTACACAAGAAATATCTGTTGCCGCTAATTTTTCCACTAAGTAATACAATCTGGAAAGAATCTGATGGCCAACACATTCATTTTTCAGCATGGCAATAATCCCAAACATACTGTCAATACAGTAAAACCATACCTAGATAGAAATGTACATAGAATCAGAATCAGAATCAGAATCAGAATGGGTTTATTGCCAGATGCTGAGGTTTACAACATTAGGAAATTGCTGCGGTGCTTCAGTGCAGACAATAAGAATTAAAGTGCTATGTAGAAAGAAAGAAAGATATGTGCATGAGATATACATGAGATATATACATGAAAATAAGAATTATGAGTGCTACTTAGAAAGATATATACATGAGTGCAGGTGGTGATCAGTGCCAAACATGAAATGATGCAGTGACACAGCGTAGGGTCATGTGTTAGTGGCGGGGACAATCATGTGGTTATTGTTCATGTGTCCAACAGCAGAGGGGAAGAAACTGTTCTTGTGGCGAGAGGTTCTGGTGCGAATGGACCGGAGCCTCCTGCCTGAGGGGAGCAGGTCAAACAGACTGTGTCCAGGGTGAGAAGGGTCGGCTGAGATCCGGGCTGCACGCCGCAGTGTCCTGGAGGTGTACAGGTCCTGCAGAGATGGGAGTCTGCAGCCAATCACCTTCTCAGCAGAGCGCACAACACGCTGCAGTCTCTGTTTGTCCCTGATAGTGGCTCCAGCGTACCACACGGTGATGGAGGAGGTGAGGATGGACTCGATGATTGCAGTGTAGAATTGCATCATCGTCCGTGTTGGCAGGTTGAATTTCTTCAGCTGCCTCAGGAAGTACATCCTCTGCTGGGCTTTCTTGATGACGGAGGTGATGGTGGGCTCCCACTTCAGGTCCTGGGTGATGGTGGTACCCAGGAAGCGGAATGAGTCCACAGAGGTGATGGGGGTGTCAGTCAGGATGATGGGGGGGAGTGGGACTGTGTGCTTCCTGAAGTCCACAATAATCTCCACTGTCTTCTGGGCATTCAGCACCAGGTTGTTGTGGCTGCACCAAGACACCAGACGTTCAACCTCCCTCCTGTAGGCAGACTCGTCCCCGTCCGAGATGAGCCCAATGACGGTGGTGTCATCTGCGAACTTGATTAGCTTGACAGACTGGTGGGTGGAGGTGCAGCAGTTGGTGTACAGGGAGAAGAGCAGAGGAGAAAGAACACAGCCCTGAGGGGAGCCGGTGCTGATGGTCCGGGAGTCCGAGACATTCTTTCCCAGCCTCACGTGCTGCTTCCTGTCCGTCAGGAAGTCAGTGATCCACCAGCAGATGGGATCAGGCACATTCATCTGGGAAAGCTTGCCTCGGAGATGGTCTGGAATAGTGAAATACTGTCGGTATTCCAGTCACAATATCAGTCATTGATTGGCTTCCCCTGAGCCCAGACCTCAATATTATTGAAGCATTGTGGGATCTTCTTGACAAAGAGTAGAACAAAAGACAGCCAACATCCTAAGAAGAGCTTTGAATGTCCATCAAGAACCCTTGAAAACTACTCCTGAAGACTACTTAAAGAAATTACACAACAACCTGCCTAAATGACTTCAGACTGTGCAGAAGAATAAAGGTGATCGTGCCAAATGTTGACTTTCAACCTTGTTAGAACTACACAAACTCTGTTTTTGCCTTCTATGTTGTATTTCCACATATTTCTCATTTTCCTGACAAAATATAAAGTAATGACAAAAGATATGACAATGCCAATGACATGACAGCAGAACTATGGTAAAAATATTTTAGTACTTTAATACTAAAATAAAAAGTACATCTTTTATATCACTAATGTTTCACAAGAGGGGACCAGGGTCGTGCTGAGTCAGCCAAATGCAGGGCTGACATAAATGGAGACGTGCTGTAAGCGTAAGAAGGAGCAGAGGTGGGAAAAGGAGGACCTCTCAGACATTCATTAGACTTCACATTAGTGCAAACAGTCATGACTAAAAACATAGGCTAATGAAATGTATCATAAAAATTTTATTTTAAGTCAACTCCTTGAAAAGCAGCTATTCATGTACACAGCTGTTCTCAACTCGTATGTGAGCTGCTAAGACAAAAATAGACCCTGTGCTGAGTGTGCAAGACACATGTAACTCGTGTTAACAGAGAAAAAAACAGGACACGTGCAGTCAGCTCTGTGCATTAGACTTAATGTTGAACATGGTACCCACATAAGGCACACTATATAATGTCAACATTCGTATGTCATCTCCTGTGTTTGAACCTTAGAGCTGACGTGCCCGTCCAGAGAAGATGAAATGGAAAAAAATGACAAGCATCTACCAGTAAGATGTCAAAGAAACCTGCAGTCAGGCAGATGAAATGTACATAAATTCATATTTACTGGGAATGTAAAAACAAGCAATTACTTCCTGAGTTGACGTCAACTTTTTTCTCTTTCAGCAAACATGTGCGTGTCAATTTATCAGAATGACAGTAGCAGATAAAAGCTTTATTTCTCAGAGTTTGGGGGAAAAAGACACAAAGTACATGTACGCATACATTCCAGAAAAGGGAAGTGAGTTGAGATTAAAGGACAGGCTGGTCACATAAAGTAAGCAGAAAGTAACAAGAAGATTTGATATCCAGAATACCAATCAAGTCACACTGGTGAAGATTTAAAAAAAAAAAAAAAAACTCCACAACTCTCATTTAAGATCAGAAAATAAATTGTAAGCATCCATGTACTGTCTACCAATATAAGCCATTCTCCTTCATTCTAATTCAGATACATGTCGTCATGAACCCCAAGCTGCGTGAACTCCCTGAAAGTCATCAGAAGTCACGTGAAGGTTAGAAACCGACTATCTAACTATGATGTCTTTGTCGCCGTTTGTCTTCCTTTCTTCCTATCACACTTGCACCATCTTAACGACTTTGTGCCTTTAAGCATTCATCAAATCTACAGCCAATAAATCAACCATATCAGCAGGATGTCAACCCTCCTGGTGACTGATAATTTGCAATTCCTAACACAATGCACTGAAATATACACACACTCAAGCCCACACACATATGTCCTCCTTAACCTCGACAAAAAGGAAAATCAACCAGTATAAATGTGAGTGGATGACAGCAGTTAAACTAGATTTCCAGCTGGTAGAGGCAAGAGATTACTTGGACATGGACCTCCAGGGACCATGCAAGCTTTATGCTACTTAAGTGGAGTGCCATGATAGTTTTAATTGAAAATTTGTTTGCAATTTATGCACCACTGATGGCCAATAACAACAGACATTACTTAGCTCTCAACGTTGTCTCTAGTTTTTTTACCTAACCCTGGAGGGCAATAGATGAGGGGAAGGGTAGTTACATTTATGCACATACTATTTTGCACATTCCTAAAGCACACAGTTAACTTGGCGCAAACTGGTATCCGAGCACTAAAAAAAAAAAAAAAACTGTCCACGCTGCACAGAGAGTGGAAAGACACGGCGCTCTCAGCGGCTTATCTTGGCTGTGCACCCTCAAATTAATTCAGTCAGTTATCATGCTACATGTGACAGTAAATTAAAGTAACTGTAAACGCAAGAGTGCAACTCTCTGGAGGTACGCTTGAACAGTGGGACTGAAGATAACAAAGATACCTTTGTCTGCTATGAAGTTTCCTAATGAGGAGAATAAAAAAAAAATAAAACAACTGGAGCTCTTGTCAGCAAGATGTCCAAAACTACCTCCCACATAAATGTGTAGTAAACACCCAGACACATAGCACTCAAACACAGCACTCCATTATGAGGTTAACACGTATACTGTACATGCAGGGAAAAAGCACAAAACCCCTGAGCTGCTTGGAGCATTTGATTAAACTGTCATCTGCAGCGGCAGTTGTCCGGGCCTGTTCTGCACTGCAGTCTAATGGCCATTAGACTCAGCAGTAACTGAGGGTTGTAGAGTGAGCAATACTGATGTACCCTTAATGGAGATTTCATTGTCACTACTGGGAACATCGTTAGGGTCTGCTAGCTTCACATGGCAGTGACATCTAACCAATTACTGTGTTTATGAGTCCAATTAATTAAGAAGACAATCTGAGTTTGGGTGAGAGGCATTTTTAGGCTGCGCAGGGGAACATGCTACCAAAGAGAGTTATGGTGCAGGAACAGGTGCACTTATTTCCCATCAGAGTGATTTGGAGAAGAAGATCCACTGGTCTACATCCTTGTGTGTGCATGGTTAATGGAGGTCAACAGGGTTTTTGTGACACAAGCTGACATAGTTAGCTGAAACCTGAACTGGCACTGAAAGTAATCAGTTAAAATTCATAGTCTGCACAGCAAGCTGTGCCATGTGGGGGGGAATTCATAAAATGCTTTGTTACTCTTACTAACTACATGCTTCATTGCCCTTTCAGTAAACTAGACTGCTTTCTTTGCTAATTCAAAATTAAAGGGAAAAAAACATGTCCCACTGAACATATATTTATAAAACAGCGTGTCTAAGAATTTGGAAATAGACTGAACTGTCTCTGAGTTTGAGTCTAAATTAAATATTAAATGTAAAGTGGTCTTATATTGCGATAAATGTGTGAATTTTACCCAGTAGTTTGGTTGCAGAATGGATAAACTTTACCTCCTGTATTTGTTCAAGGTTGATTTTGTAATGAAGGCAATTCAGACACGTTATTGGAGCTTGTGGTAGAAATGGCAAAAAGCCGCAGCTTTTTTGGAGTAGTAACAACCTTATTATATTGCTAACACAACTGCTTTCCAAGCATCTGCACAGACAGCATGCTAATGCTAGCCAAGAACCACGTAACAGCCGTAAAAGCTAGTTATTAAGTAAAGTTCTGCATTACTTTTAAGAAAAGTGATGAGTAATGTGGAATACCATACTTTTTTTGAGTAACAACCCCAACAATGTTGCTCACGGTGTTTATTTAGTGACTTCCTTGCACATGTTGTTCCTGATTATCAGCTAACACCAAATGTGCTATCGCTCGGAAAAATGTTCAAATCACCAGTTTTGCCACTGAGCACTGCTGAAACTTGCTTGAATCCAAAATAAACTGTTATTAAGCAGCAAAACTGGCACCCAGGATAATTACGGTAACACTGTACTCACATAGCTAATGTCTGTTTCATGGGACGCTGATGGATGTTTCTTCAGGGTAGAACTTATGAGGAAATGGTAGAGCAGAAATAAATGAGAAGGAGGAGATATTGTATGTCTTTTGTTCTGGGCTTATTTATTTAAAGCCGCTTTAATAAGCGTGTGGAAAAAATAGTTCATTCACACACAGGCTTGAATCCGCTAGTAAGAATAGCATCTCGAAAGTTTGCAGAACCATCACACAAGTCAGGAACACAAGAGCATCTGTCAAGAGAAAGTGAATGTCTCCTATAGGACTGGATGAGGCATTGGTTAAAATTCACTTTAAACACTGAATCATGTCTGGGCCCGGGAGTGCCGATCTATACACCATTAAAGAAAGATCTTAATAGAAACTGGAGCTGAGTGATTCAACAAAATGCTGTTCAAACCGCGGAAGTACCTATTGATTGATAGTTGGCCGAAGGTGTGAGGACATTTCAGACTAGGGCATTTTGCCGACTCAGCGGGAGAGAGAGAGGTGACTTTTTCTTGGCCGTGTTTTAGAGACGTTCCCATTCGCCAAGCAATTTGGCAGCAAGCGGTCACTAGCAAATGTAACTAATCACCTCATGTTTGGCTCTTTTTTGCCATAAACATTTTATCCAGCAGCATTTTTCTGGACTTGACTCAACTTCACCACAGTCCTGAACAAAATTAAATGGCTTAAAATAATTTTCAATTCAAGCTAGCAACGGAAGCAAAGGGAAGAGTGCTGATTGGCTGGTTGACTATTTGATACTTGAGAGGTTACTTTCATCCTTAATTAGCTTATTATTGGTTGGCTATGCTGTTATTTACAAGGTTTATTATTTAGCTCGTATGTTACTGATTACCATCTAGTTGTTTGTCCAGATATCCGTTAATTTCTTTGGATTTATCATCGTTAATGACATGTTTCTTCCTGTTGTGGGCAGGAAAAGGTTGCCTTTTCTTTTCTTTTTAGGCTACTGATTAATCACAGTTCTCTTTTTGGATTACACATTACATTTATGAGGTCAACTCATGACCTTTATCAAATGACAAAAAGACAAACTTGTTTTTAAAACATCTACAAGAGACACAGCTGCAATGACTATTTTAGTTTTCACTGATTCTACCAGTTGTTTGCTTCTTTTTAATGGTTTGCCTCTAAAATGTCAGATAAAATTGAAAAATGACTGTTATAATTTTCCACATACCAAGGTTTGGTGTTTTGGCTTTTGTCTCACAGTCCAAAATGAAAAAGATGATTACTTTTTCACTGATTACACAAAAACATCACATCTTTACAGTTATTAATTTGAATGTGAATGTCAACAAATGCTTCTAATGTCTGATTTTCACTGGTAGTACCTACACTACTGAGAGTAAGGAAAATTACAGAATTTTCCCTGATGGCTGACAGGTGAAGATAAGACAAGAAAAAAATCATTTTTGTTCAATATTCCTCTCAGGTGTCTTCTCTGTGTGCTCCAGTTGACCAGAGAATTGATTGCAGTTTGGCAGGAGATGCTAAAAGAGGTGTGTCTCCATGATGATGAAGGCAGCGCTGATTCAGCAGAGATTTAGAAGGGTAAGGTGACTCATTTCTAATACTCCCCATGAGTGTTTTATTAGTTTAGTTTCAGAGATCATTAAAAATAATGGATGCACCAAAATGGATCTTGGAGGGGTTTTGCTCAGTAGTACAGCCAAATACAGTTAATGTCATATACCCATGCAGCCACAGCAAATTACTGTAGACCACTTATCTCAGTCTATTTCTAGTAGACTTTAAAACTGAGAGTGGCTGCTTGCATTGCACCAACTTTCCGCAGCCCAGAGGGACAAGCTTTGGAGGCTACTGTGACCCATATTAGTACTCTGAAATTAGTAACCCCACTCTGTGGATGCAGTAAAACTGCTGCAGGAATGGGTTTTTTTTACCAGTTCTACAATTTTACTCAAGCAGAACTCTGGAAATCATCAAACGTAGCTATAAAGTTTGAACTGCTTAATTCAGTGGTTGCTCAAATAACACACAAAGGACTTCTTTTAAATGTGCACACATTGACTGATTTACCAAGCCAACATAAGCTGAATAATAAGATGAAAGAATTTCTGTAACAAACTAACAATTTTGTTATTTTTGATGCATATGCCTGTGATTGTATGGCTTACTCCATTTTCCCCTGCTGTATAGTAATGTGGAAAAAGATACTGTGCAAGAGAAAGTGTAAATAAGCTTACGTGATGTGTGACTGTTCCCTCCTCTACCCTTAATGCTGCCAAACGAGGCAGTTAAAAGACAGTTATAAGAGAAAGGTTGATGTGTTTTCTGATCTTCAACAGTAACTGACTGTTTTTTTAATTTAGAGTTTGGTTGTGATTTGTAGTCTCCTTTATCTGAAAATGGAACTCCTATCACCTGGATAACTGCAAACATTCATGTAATTAGATGCTGTAGCAAGCTCTCTCTGCCAATATCAACATATTCCCACTTGAAAATGTACTGAAGCAAGTAGTCACACGCACATGCTAACATGTTATTGGAAGCTCTTCGCTGTGACTAAAGACACAAAGCCCACCAACGTAAACCACTAAAACATTTGTTTACAGCAAACCTAATCAGACACTTAAATCACCCTCACCCACCTGAACATGGGAGATTTTAAAGGAGCTAAGAAAGCTAAAAGGTATCAGCGACAAGCCAGCAGCCTCGGTATGAGCAATCCAAGGATAAAATCCGTTTGGAGGAAAATTATGGAAACAAGTGAAGAAGAGAAAATTGGTAGAAGTACTATTATGAAGTGAAGGTATAAATATACTGCAAAATGGTGCAATACATTTGTTTTGTATACATTTATATATTTATAAATCTGTTTGACCTGGTTTTTGCTTGGTAAGGTAAAGATGTCCGGTACAGCAACTAATTTTCAGTTCATTATATGTACCTCTTTCCAGAGGAGGAGCACTTCATTTTGAGTTATTTCACTGAGAGAAGATCCTGTAACTTACTGTAGTTTGGTTGAAATTGGGTGAAGTTTATTAACTTCTTTATTCAAACTCTATTGCCCTTTTTTATTGCAAAAAAAAAAAAAAAATTGCATTGAAGAAAAGTTTATTTTTGTTTGTATATCCTGTCAATTGTAGCTCTTAGAAAGAAAATCAGAATCAGCAAAAATCTGTATCAGTGGGGTTACAAAGAAATTGGATATTGGTATTGAAATAACTGCAATTGTTGCAATTATGTAACTGAATCTAAACTTATAGACTACATTTTTCAACAGAAAAATATATTTTATGCCATCTTAATCAAAAGTTAGCCTTAAAAGAATTCAAAGGATCCACATTTTACTTTACTATAAATTCTAACAGTACACATTTCTAATAACCTGAGGGTTTATAAACATTATTGCAGTTTTCACCATCAAAAGGAAAAATGTGTGCTGCCAAAATCACAAAGTTAAATTGTTGACATCCGCCAGTCCTCCAAACTTGAACTTTTCCACTTGCTCTGCTGAGTGAACTTAAGCCCTGGGTGTGAAGTTTATCGATCATTCTTGAAAAAGGAGACAGAAAGCAGTGACACTGTTTTCCACAGACAGCAGAGCTTAAGTCTTTCTTTGACAATCCATGTGACTGTACAATTAAAGGCAGTCTGCAGTGAATTTGAACAATGAAAGGCCAGTGGCCAACAAGTCTAAATGTAAGGTGAGAGTGAGGAAAAAAAGAAACAAGAGCTGCCACCTTGAAGTTGCATCCCTTCACCAAGTTACAGCGTACATTGATCTTCCCATCGATTTAAGTTCTAGCTTTGAATAGAGGCTGAAAAGGGGATTTTGTAGACCACAATCACCTCTGACCTTTTGGATTTAAAATGTCATCACTCCATTGGTTCATTCTGTTGGACAAGCAAGTTCTTAATCCTACGTGGAAATCTTGCTTAAAAATGTATTTTGCGAGGTCACAGTGGCCTAATTTCTGGATTAATCCCTGATGCCAAGTGGACATGAGTTGCAAATTTGAAGAAATTCCCGAGATATTACTTTCTCACGAAGAGGAAAGACACACGGATGGATGGACAAACACCCCAAAACTATATTGCTACAGACCAATGCAATCACTGCCAGAGAGATATAGAAAACCCGTTGCCAAGTAGATAAAGAGGATGGGGTGCTTGGAAGTGAGCAGACAGCAGAGAGACAATACAGAATATCTGCAATATAGACATTATATTTATGCATCATTAATTTAATTTGAATGAAACGTTCTCTGCTCATTCGCAAGAGGCTGTTACAATAGAACCTTAGGAAATGTATAAAATATGGAGACACAGTGCTACTTCTTCTTAGTTGAAAAAACCAAAATGCCTAACATCTTCCTAGAGAATGCATCTGCCACGTGAAAATGAGTTTTCATGAGTAAGTTGTTGTATTTCTTTTATTTTAATTTGTCAGTCAGCTGAGCATGCAGGCCAGTTTTGAGGAATGCTGCTTCTGTAACTTACTTCTCTAGACTGTGTTAGTCTTTGACCCAGAATAGTAGATTAAATTTCCCTACTCTTCATTGTATGTTCCTTTTGCTGTTATTACCTCATATTTATCTCACCACTCCTCTTTAAAGTACTTGCATATGTCTTTTTTCTCCTCTTCTCTTGTTTTCTTCTGTTTCTTCTCTCCTCCTTACTGCTTGCTCTACCATCTTTTACCTCCACTTTTCATAGCTCCTATATTCCAACTCATACCCTTTTATTTTATTTATTTGTGTAATTTTTGAGAAAGGGTCATAAAACTCCATTTGCTGTTTCTCCTAATCTGGCATTAAAATGTCTGCCTAACTTGTCCTGTGGCTGTAGCTCTTCAAATTTATTCAAATTCTTCTTCCCAGTTCCCCTAATGTGCTTCCCATTTGTTTGTGTCTAAAACACTGACTTCACTGTCAGGCAAATTGCCATCACACCCTGGTAAACATTAATTCATGGCCAGCCCGCCTTGTTTAGGGAATGATTTAGCATGTAGCAATGCCTGTTAGTCCTCTAAGAATCACAAATTACTTTTTAGTTGAGGATGTCAGCTGTGTCAGTGCGTATACTGTTGGGATATTTTTGCTGTCATATACTACATATTCGGTAAATGTGATTAGCCCTACTTCTCCGCTGTACAATCAGCAATAGGAATGAGTGAAATGTTCTGTGTGGAGCAATACAATCAGTGAGCTAGCTCAGTATGCTGAAGCAGCTATCAGTGAGTCCTGCCTTGATCAAAGAACAAAATTCTTACTCAAGTATAATAAGGGTAGTGCATTACATTTTATGCAGTATCTCACCTGATTTTAGTCTCTTGTCTTCGTGCATTTTCAAACTTTATTTCCACTTCATCTACTCTCACACCGTTCTCATTTCCATTCCCTCACTCTCCACCTTTCATGCTCACCCATTTACAGCCTTGCACCTGAACTTGGGGCAGACAGTGAGGACTCATGGAAAGCTCAGCAGACAGAAACTTTGGATTTCGCTGATTACTTTCTGTTCTCTGGTTGAAGTTGTGCCAGATATTGAAATAAACTGCCAAAGTGTTTAATTAATTAAGACCTTGAAAGGTTATGCGTATGAGAGGACCCATGTGTACTGAACAGTTCTTAAATGAATCCCACTCCATTTCCTTTCGCAATTTATAAGTGTGTAAAAGTGCCTTCTTAACAAGAAGTCCAACACTTTTAATTTACATTGTGAATGTTGTGCCCTTTTTTTAAACAACAAATCCTTACAGAATTCAGTGTAAGATAATCTGAGTTATTTGAACATAGCAGCATGGCAAATGTTGATGTTTGGACCAAAGTGACAAGTGACATGTCCATGTCGTTACTGTACAGTCCTACCACAAACTGGTCGGATTTCCGCAGCGTTTTAAAATATGAAAGATCTTCCATAGTACTCTGCATTTGCAAAATTTCGTGTGAAATTTGATGTTTCACCATTAAACAGGAAGTCTACCCCAAGTTTCTTATGCCTGATAAGAGTTGTGGCATTTCTACACTTTATAGGACAACCCACAAGTAAGGGTGTAATCCCCCTATTGTAATTAAATTTCAATTCAATTCCCAGATATTTTACATGAAGGGAGACAGTCCTTTGAAAGTTATGTTTGAACAGTAAGTGTGTTACTGTTATTTATTTTTTGCATGGGCTTTAGTAAATGAGAACAATCCTTATCATGCTTATATTAGTAAAATAAAAAAATAAAAAACATTTAAATAATAGAATAACTATCATGCACATAAACATAATGAATATTTTTAAAAAGATGTAAAAAAAAAAAAAAAAAACAATGGCAAGATCAGCACACTCTATATTATATGCCCTGAAAAGTACATTATATTTATGAATGTACTGTTGTTTTTCTGCAAAATTACCATAACTTTGCAAACTTCTTAAAATTACTTACCCAGTACTTACCCCCTTATTCTGTGTGTCTATATATAATAGCATTGTGCATTGTATGCAAATATAATTACATTATAATTTCAAATAAAATACACTGAAATTCTGTTTAATTACAGGGGAATTACACCCTTAGTCACACGCCCTATTATAAAGTGTTACCAAAATCTGCACTGCTTGTTGAATATATGAGATACAGCAATATCAGGTGTAATTAGTGGATGTCCTGTAAACCCACGAGGGAAATTATTTGCAACTCCTCTGAGCAAAAGCAGCAGATAAGAGTCCAAGCCTGAACACTGCAACCGTGAACCATCCAGACATGTATAAGGATGCAAGGGCCCAATCGCTTCACCTTTCAAATTCTTTAATTCTTTCTTTTATGTTTGTTTACATTCACTCCCTCCCCTCCTTTCCTCCCAAGCTGTAGATGTCACAGAAGCATTTACCATAAACTTACAGTTCACACAGCAACTATAATCTCATTTATACATATTCACACTGCATCCCAATGTCTTTTCCTGTCCCAGAAACAGTGGAAGACAACTGGATGCAAGTGTGTGCCTTTGCTTAAAAGGAAGAATATATACAGTAGTGATGGAGCTCACAGCTAGAGGAGCCCGGAAAAGCAAGCACGCATTTGCATCATACCACACAGTATCAACAGTAACAGTATGTTGCTAAAAATGAGTCATTGCAATCGTGAGAGGTCGTCATAATCTCAGCTATGACTCATGTTTACCACTTAACACATTTCACATAAAAATATCATCCTGAGAAATAGAAATCATTAGTTGTCCCATTACGACATCAGAGTGCATAAGCAATGCTGATTCACACCAACACGCAACATACGCATTCAAGCCTTCAACATTTTTAAAAAATAAAAAGCTCCTGGAGCTTTTGCTAATCCAGTCGACACCAGGATGTTCGGAATTTCGTTTTAATTTCAGCTATGTGACCTCAACTCTCCACCTCTCTAGGCAACTTCCTAGTATTTAATTACACTCTCTTTTGCTTTGCAAACCCTTACAAAATCAATGTAAATCTTTGATGTAAAAGTGCACTGTTGTCTTTCCAGCAGAATGTTCTGCCTCGGGGTAGTTCGTCCTGAGGGGCCAGCTATGTGTATTGCTATGCATTAAACCACGGTAAATGAAGGACACCACTTACCGGGCTAATTGTAAAAGCAGTGACTCTTCTCAGGAGCCTCCCCTTAGGAATGAGGCTCGGAGAAATGAATATGCAGCAAAGAGAAAGAGAGGACATTCATGCGCATGCAGGAACAAATACATCTAAAAACGATATCAACAAAGAGCCACTTTTTAAACAATGACCCAAAAGTTCTGTAACTCTATACTTTATGTAACCACTGTTTTTTTAAATGAAAGAAATAAAAGATTTTATGTGGCAATAGATATACAAAAGAAGGAAAGTAGGTGAAACTGAAAAAAATGGCAGAAGGGCTAAGAGATAAGAGCCTGTCATCCTACATAGCATTTAAATTAGAGAAAGGCAGGCAGGCTATAAGCTCTCACTGACAGCAACAACAACATTGTAGCTACAGTAGTAAAATGGTCATCTCCATGTTGGGACAAAGATTGGGTTTGATTAGAGACTGATTTGTGCTTATGACTGAACATGTACGAGCCAGAGACATAAACTCAGCACTTCAATATACTGCAAAACATCTTGGAGAACTTAATTTGGCATCCCACTTTTTAGACTATTGCCGAGGTATCAGATGGCTCTAATGTAACTCATTTCTACTGTATATTGG
The DNA here is from genome assembly GCF_057381845.1 of Rhamphochromis longiceps. Lineage (NCBI taxonomy): Eukaryota > Metazoa > Chordata > Actinopteri > Cichliformes > Cichlidae > Rhamphochromis > Rhamphochromis longiceps. Next base: position 23,781,070 of record NC_140566.1, on the reverse strand, counting down.
AATACGCTGGAACACAAACGCGTGCCCCTAAGATGAACATGGGTACAGATCTCAGACTTTAATGTTTTTCTCATTAAAGTTCAAGAGTGGGGTTTTTGGTGAGGGCAAAATGTTTAGAGCAAACTGCTGTCCTGAATTCTCTTTTCACACATTGCACAGGATTCAGATTCAGCACCCTGGTGAAATCATGTAATTATAGTCAAGAATGAGGTTTTCACTTTGAGGAAAAGCATGCTGCGGGATATTCCATTCCCACGACTGCTGCCGCTGAGGTTGCACTCTTGCATGCCTCAAAGACTTCCGAGGATCAGTCGGTCGTTCTGTGGGAACTTCAGGGTCCAAACTCTCCCACAGATATCGTCCTTAATGCATTCTTACATGTAATACACATACACACACAGTATACACAGATGCACTCAACAATTACTACTAGCTCAGATCTTCGCCCACCCTGATTAAAAAGTGTCAGCTTGCTCACTGCTCGCCTTTTTTTCTTCTTCTTCTTCTCTGTCCCATCAGTCATCAATTCCCCTGCCCTGACCTAATCCTGAGTTCACATTAATTAAAGAGGGGGCTGGAGCAAGAGAGACAACAAGAAAAAGCCAGTGCTACACACACCTAAGGCTTCAGTACTACAAGTTCACAGCTGGAACAAGGACCAGGGGGGTGTAAGAGAATCGCCGAGTCAGCCAACTGCTTTTATTTCATTTGTGGGTTTCAGACCTCAGGGTTTCCTGTAAACTGCATTTGGTAATCAAATCCATAGCATCTCAATGCCGCTGCCCTCCTTCTCACTTCATGCTCTCCAAAGCTATTTTCTTCCCACTCCCCCTCTCTGCCCTGCCCAGGCGTGGGTCTCATGGATCTGAAGCCATGGTATGTGTCACTTTGGAGTGAAGCTCTCGTAAAGCCTCCGCTGTAAGGAGCACTAGGTCTCTCTCTGCCTTTATGGAAAATTTGATTGAAGAGACTTGAAAGGACCTGTCTGCCAGCAGAGAAGATTCTGCTTGCTGTTCACCATCTGGAAAAGCTCACACCTAGCTAGTTTCTTCTAGTGGTCTGTGGGACTTTGGTTCCATCTACTGGCAGCAGCGGAAACTGCGGGCTGAAGATTGAGGGAACGAGCAGGGGTTTCTTGAGTCATTGAGCGTTTGTTTCAAATCAGTGAAAGGATCATTGTAATGAGTTAGTAACTTGTGACACTTATTGCTGAATTCTGTAAACAGCCAAGCCATCTGTCTCCTCTCCTCACCGTCTTTGGCACTCTCCCTCTCTCTGCTCTGCAAGCCTTCCACACAAGCCCAACATGGCTCTCCTACTGCATTAGGGAATGCTATCTGAGAGATGTTTTATACATTCCCTGTGGGTATGGGTGTCAAAACTGTTGTCCTTAAAATTAAGGAGTAGAGGTTGAAAGACTGAGATTAGTCGAGTTGCGTAATATTACTTTCTACTGAAATGATAGAAGCATTCCTCTGGCACACTGTCTATTAAATCAACATTCAGTCTTAACTGTTGAGCTTATTTCCTCACTACTGGAGTCCTTTACGAACACGAGGGAAGTGACCTTCACTGATTATTGTAATGGTGTGCATGGGTGATAAACCACTTGACAATTTAATGGAAATAAACAACACAATAAAGTCTCTCTTCTCTTCTCAGGTCTGTCAACTTGATAGCAGTCTAATGAATCTTTGAGTTACAGCTAAGACCGTAACCGTGATGAGAAGATTACGATAATCAAAGGTCGTTAGCTCTTACGGTGCTACATGACTTGCAAATAAAATGGTTTGGACAGGATATGAATTTGCTGCACATTTGCGCTCATTACGAGGGGGCTAAATTGTTAAGTGTGCCGTGGTTGCCTGTGGGCCAAATCATGATGGGTATATTCACATGCATCTTCTGGTTGGCAGCAGCTGTCTTCTGCCAATTAGACACTTTGTCTGTGTGTGTGTGTGTGTGTGTGTGTGTGTGTGTGTGTGTGTGTGTGTGTGTGTGTGTGTGTGTGTGTGTGTGTGTGTGTGCATCCTTAGATTCATCGCCAAACACACCCCAGTTCCCTTTGCCCCACAGGCACATGCTGCCTGAGCCCTGGCAACCCTGACGGTGTTCATACACAAACACACACTAACCATTAGATCCCACAGTTTCCCCATACCCTGCCCCCACTACACCCTGGGTTTCTGTGAGGTAGACAAACACGCACTCTCTCTTTCTCGTCAATCCAGATCTAATACTGTCTAAATATGGAACAAAACTGGGTGAGGACAAAGGGGAGAAAGAGCAGAGCACGGGAAGGCTAAGATGTTATTGAAAATGAAAGAAAACACAGCAGGAAAGGATTTCATATCAGTATAACAGCACGCCTGTGTTGAATTACAACAGATATGATCTCAATATTACGTTGTCAGACATCATTCGTGGTTTGACATCAACGATTTTAATTGTGACTCACTTGGCGACACATGACACGAAACAAACTGTAGGTTTTTCGTAAGCCAAGTCAGGAAATAATTTTCCTTTTTCTCTCATTCTGCAAGTTACTATTATCTGATTTTATGCTGCACACAGCATGAGCATGCAAACAGCAGGGCACAGGAGAAGGAATTGGTTACCTTGCTGAGATTTTGGAGGTGTGCAGCCGGCCACCCGGCGCTCTTCATTTAACACTTCACTATGGTTGCACCTCCTTGATCTGCTACACACTGCAACATTTCAAACCGATCCATTGTGAAAAATGGCAGAAGTACAGTAACTGATGTCTTATTTTATATATTTATTTTTGGTGAAACAGACAGATAAGCTAAGTTCACAGACATAACACATGATATTTCCCTTCTCAATAAAAATCACCAGTTAAATGCTTTTAATGTGAAGCACAGCTGTAGGAAATGCTCAGTTTGTATTGGCATTTTTTTAGGAATGTGACCGCAAGCATAACATTTGTTATATTGCAAAGAAATACAAAGACACGATTTTTCCATATTGGTTGAAAAGCTACCAAATCTTAAGAAAATCCCCTTAAATTTGAAGTTCCACTGATGCTCACACGGTTCTGGTTGGGATCATTCTCAAAGTGGGTGGTGAACCAAAAACCTTCTTGTAATTCCTTTGGTTCCTAGCAGATTGCCGAATTTTACCTATAGTTTGCATGGAAGATACCGACTTGTCTGCAAGCAGTTGAGAAACTTGAAAAAGTGTGACACAAACTGGAAACATAGACAATTTGCCTTTTAAAAAAGTGTACTTTACCAATAAGACTAGCACATTTTTCAAGGTGCAACTTTATTTTGAGCATGAACAGTCTGTTTCCTGTTTGCATAGTGCTCTTAAGTTAAAAAAAACTGCTGAGTGCTTGTAGACAAGTCATCTACAAGATAACTTCCATATAAACTATGGGCAACTGTAGAAATCTGATAGCTACTATACCAAAGCAAGTGCAATGGGGTTTTCGGTGCAGCACCTTCACTGAAACCAATTTCACCTAGCAACAGGGAGGAACTTTAACCAACCATTCGCTAATTGAGGAATACACTTTTTCTTTACTAACCAGTGGTAACAATGTAATCACTCATTAGTTATTTTTCCCCAGCCATGTGGTTGCCAACCGGTCTCTGTGGCTGTGTGAATGGGGCCTAACTGTGGAAAGTGATACATTATAATAGTCTTGATGACCTTTATTGTTGTGGACATGGCGCAATTCAGTTCTCGGCTTAAACTGGCTTTCTTCACTATTAAATGGTCTTCAACAAACATAATGTAACCACAAACGTATGGACAGTGCTATAGGACATGAATCAATTGGGTTTTAAATATAAACTTTCCAGAGCACATGGAGTCTAATTCAGGGGTCTTATTATGTCTAAAAGCTTTTCATAAAATAGTCGGATATGACGGCAGTGTTATTTTACCTGCTGCTGCGGGGGGGGGGGGAGCTTTGTTTACCTCACCTTTAAATGGAAAGAAAATTAGTTTCAAATTTGGAGACAGTGAAGCGCTAAAAGCTATTTACAGACCCTTATCACATACACTCTGTGCAAGAGTACTCACTAATGGTTTTAGTCCATTTTATATGACTATAAAACAAAAAAACAAAGAATTGTAGGTAAACATTCATCAATCCATCAAAAGTAAATGCTTATCGTTTAACCAGGCTGACATTGGGCAGAGTACAGCCTTGACAGGTTGCCAGACAATCGCAGGTCTGACACCCTGAGAGAGACAACCTTTCACACTCACATTCACACCTACAGGCAATTTATAGTAGCCAATTAATCTCAACTGGATGTCTTTGGAGTTATAGCACCAACAGGAAATCCACAGAGGTGAAGCTGAAACTTCACAAAGACAGGCCATTGTTTTTCTTACATGCATACAAAGTAGCAGTGCCATTAATGCCAGGGGTCATTTGTAGCAACAATAAATGTTTGGCATTGTTAAAAAGGAAATCATGAATTGCAGCGAAAAACCACTGTCGTTTCTGCCCTTTTTCTGTATATGGACAAAAAGTATTTGATGCCCAATACACTTGACTTTTAACCCCAAAGAAGAAATAATGGATGGATAAAAGCTTGAGTGCTCCTGAGTCGGCTTGCCAGAATACACTCTTAATCCCAAGGCGAACCATCAGTTGGACAAAACTCACACAAGCAAATGTGTGTGCACTAATAAAGATTGTGTGCCAGTTTTGACAGCTGTGTTTGTGTGAAACCTTTGGGCACTGGGACCTTAACCAGGCTGCCTGCCCATCCCTGCTGTTGGTCTGGTTCAAACTGATGCCACGCATGCATCCAAAAAAGAAAATGAACACGAAAAACAACTCAAACAACACCGAAATTTTGGACAGAGTCAAAAATTATGACATTTTCTGCTTCTTAAAACGCCGTTATTCCCCCATAACAGAAAAAGGTGACCACCAACCAACCAAAAACCGCCATCTCACAAGAAAGAGAGACCCAAAAATGACAGCAGTCGGTTGGAAGGTCACAGTCTGTGCACTACATATCCATTTGAGCTTTTTGGCATGGCGATCTGCTATGATAATGGCTGCCCGGAGGGGGAACTGGCTGGATGGATGGAGCTGTTTTAATCTCAGAGTGGTAGACCTCTGTGACCTTGTCAGGAGGTGTCCTAGGTCTGGGTGACTGACGAGACTCCCCACAGGCATGGCACATAGCAGGGAGCGTGACTCGGTACCCTCATGCAGTAGAGACTGGTGTTAAGAGAAAGATGAGAGGCAGAGTGTGCAGAGCTCATGTCTCAGGCTTAGTTACAAGACAGTGAGGAGCAGCTGCAGAAAGTTACAAGATAAGGTCAGTATGTGTCATGAGGAAGAACAAAAACAGAAGAAGAAAGGTACTTCTTGGAACGCATCTGTTCTTTTAGCAGTTACTTGCAAGAAAAATCCAACATATATTTTTTTACCAACAAGACTGATTTCTCAGCAACAGGCACTTCAAACCTGAGAGACTACAAGACCGAAAATGGAGATTGTGCTGTAGCCAAGCCACAGTCTTTGAAAAAACAAGCCAACATGGAAGTGGTAACAACTCTAATAACCACTTGAGGTCAACTTCCAAACAGAGTAAACCTTAAAGCAGAAATAAAGATGTTCCTAGCCTGGTACAAAAATTGGTCTCTATGTATGTTTACCTTTCATATGGTTTTTTTTTATTTTAATATAGCTCACCCTTTTTAAGTTCAATGATTGCTATAATTTATGCATGATCAAAGGCATGGCATTTTGGGTGCTAGCACAGACAGCTAAAGCATCACCTTAGGCCTGTTTCGCAGGGCTAGAGTGACCCCCTAGCAGAAAGTGTGTACTTCATTGTGATCAGTTTCACCTACCCAGTGACAGCTAGAGACCTTCCTCAGTCAATCGCCAAACAGTCAGAGAGTAAACATTTTTCCCATCAATTGGTTGTTACCAGGGGGTCACTAGCCCACCTTTAGGCCTGCATGATTGGGGTTTTATAAATTGATTTAACGGCAACTACCAGCAACCTCCAGCAGCCACAACCAGTCATTGAATAAAAAAAGCGATTGGTGGTTGCCGGTTTTGATACTTGTCAAGAAAGGGAGGCATCAGCTTTACATCCAGCCCATGAGTTTCTAACCCCAAACAGCTTGAGATATTTTTGTAGATCCAGCTTTTTGGAAAACAAGAAGTCTTCATTTAGGAGTGCAAAGTCTAAAAGGTCACGAAATTATTTTTGTTGTTGCAAAATTGAGACTGATTACTCTGAGCTACATAAGTTGTGACAGGAAATGTTCAATTCTCAATCATTTTATTTGGCTCAGTAGCCCCTTTATCTGTTTGTACAGAGTTTATTATCTTTTGTGTTTCTTGCTGTTTAATATGCCAAAACAGCAACCTTGCTTTTTCACCCAGCTCTTAGTAAAATTGTCTTAGTTTCATCAGATTTTCTGTTGCATTCTCTTTCAAAAAACAACAGTTGATAGGGATTTTCAAAGAAATCTGTCTCAGTCTACCTTGTTCTGTTTCGTGTGGCTTTTTTTGTTTGTTTTTTACTGTTCCACCTACAGTCTGGAACATTTGTGCTTAAAACTTACAAGGCTGTCATCTAACCTCTTTTAAATGATAACTTTCCCAGTGCAAAGCAGCAACTAACAGGTCTGTGTTATTTTCAAAATAATAATCAAGTCATGCCCCCAATTAATTTCATGAATTCTGGATTTTTAAGCCAGAGTGGTAGGTGATGGCATCTTGGAGGATAATGCAAGGGTATAGGTATGTTCACAATGAGGGAAACCAGGGAATCATCTTTAATCATTGTACTATCATACCAGCAGTGTATAATTGTAGACATTAAGGTTGAAGTGACCAGGCATTAGTCAATTCTGGAAAATGTATAGTAATTAATGAGAGTAATAACAAAAGGTTTTCCTCTCACCAAGCATCAGTTAACTCCTTAATATAGTTTACTAACTAGTTTCAAGTCTACTGATAAAAAAATTGCTTTTCCTGTAGCTTTATATCAGAGTGAAGTCTTAGATTAAAATAGTCCCCTTTAATAAAGTTTGGGGCAAGGTAGCGAGATAAAAGAACAGTTGTTTGAAAAAGGAGGGGTTGTCTTATTAGGTCTATACATATTGACCAGATTCAACCTGAGAGAATTTCACACTGAATAATCAGATAACGACCAAATCAATTCTCCTTAATGCTGATAAGGTGAAACGGTAGCGAGTTATGTATGAGAGTAATTATCCCACATGAGTGTAACGTAAAAGAAGCTGGGAATACTTGGTCCGACCATCACGTCGTCATTCTACTGATGGGTATCTTGGAGATAGATTATTTTAATATTTAGTTGGCTTATTCTGCTCATGAATTGCTTTAGCTTGACAAGTTTGATTAAACCTCTTATATTTCATGAGGTGAACTGAAGTTCAGAGGACACCTGATTTATTCACGTGATATTAACCGAGTTAAGTGGAAACAAAAAAATTAAAGAGAACAAAAAGAACAACACTGACAGCCATCAGCTGCTACCCCTCAGCATCCTAGCACATATGGTATACATTTGAAACTCCTATGTTGCTTTGTTCTCATGTTATCACATTCACAAACTTGGGTGTCCATGCCACCTGCATGCCTGGTGGTGTGATGACAATAAAAATGACATACCATACAACACTGAAAATATAACTGAGTATACTTTCCCAACTTAAATGGACCTTTTCTTTCTGGAATAAAAGTATCCAAAAAGCCTTTTAAAAAGAGCCATCCATGCCATCATCACAGTATGCCCTAACAATATGGACATCCAGGATGGAAAGTGTGGCCAATTTTCTTCACTTCATTAAAGATTTCCTTACATTTTATCAGTGCAGCTGACACAATGGGTGCCCAATGAATGAAACCAGTCGTAGATATTTGTTTAATATGCACACTGACATTCTGGTTAAAAATGACTCCAAGATTCCTCACATTGTTACTGGAGGCCAAGGTAATGGCTTCCAGTAATATGTCTTTAAGACATGCATGTAGATTACCTCATTGATCAGTATCGTCTGGCTTCATAGATGAATCAAGCTGGGTATCATCTGCATAGCAATGACAATATATGCAGTGTTCTAACAATATCGTCTAAAGAATGTTTGTATAATGTAAAAAGTATTGGTCCTTGCACAGAACCCTGTGGAACTCTGACTAACCCTTGTGTGCAAACATGCACAAACTGGAAGCAGATATGGTTCAAACTAGGGCTGGGCCATATCATACCGTTCCCGGTAATACCGGTATAATGTTGGGCAACGATTAGAAAATGAAATATCGCGATGGAATATTGGTAAAACGCGCATGCGCAGTGCTTTTATTTTCATACGCACATGGCGGAAAAAGCATGGCAGCGACGCAGAATGAGAAGAGCGAAAGCGGATCGTTGAATGAAACGGATGAACCAGAATTGGTTTGTAAAAATGCTGCAACTTCAGTGGTGTGGAACTGGTTTGGCTTTTATCCATCAGATACACAATAAAGCACTATTTTTGGTAGCGCATGCTAGCGGGCTGTCGTTATTTGGAAAATACGGAACACTTAAAAATCAATCCTTTGACAGTGCCCCTTATTATCCCGTGTGCCTTATGTATGGATTCTGGTTGTTTACTGACCTCGAAACGATTTATGTGGTACACAGCACTCGAAAATCTGTCATATGTTTTAGTACGACTTTGCTAAGCTACGAACCCGCACCGCTTGATGGATTGTCGGAGCATTACGGCTATCGTAGGCAGGAGCCTCGTGGAGTGATACGTACTGTGCTTCAACATAATATTACCGTATTGTGTGTGTATAACCTCTTTTTAAGTTTTGTGGATATTATACATGGTTATGCTGAGGATATGTCGGCCAATTTCCACTGGAAATGTCTTTTGGTTAAACTGTCAGCAAGGATTTGCATTTGCACTGTTAAGTTTTTATATAACTTTAATGCACATAAAAAACAGTTGCTTGTTTAAGTGAAATACATTGATGTTTGTTTGGTTTGTTTGACTGCTACTCTTTCACCCATTTTTAATATAAATCAAAAGTTAGAAATCAGTATAGAATCAGTTGACACAGCTGGATCAGTTAAGTGCATTTAAGTAATGGTGCCTTAAGAAAGGTAGATTAATCACATTTAAAATTGAAGCGTTAACTAATGGAGAAACTTCTTTGAGTAGCCTTGTAGGAATGGGGTCTCAAACATGGTGAAGATATTGACTATCTATCTATGGAGCTATGTGTGAAGCCAGTATTTTTTGAATGTTAAATACAAACTTATTTTGGTGCCACATCACAGTGACTAATGACAATATACAATCAGTCAGCTTGTAGCAAAGAAATGGCTCTAACGAAGGTAACGAAAATATGACACAGACAGCAAGGCAGAATATTTTTATTCATACAAGCACACAAAGAGAAGGCACACAGAGTGCTCTTTTTAATTTCTGTCTGAACTACACTTTCCCCAAAAGACTGAACCTGCAATGCGAAAACAACCTTTCATAACCCCAAAGCATATTCATGCAGTGCAAAAAGCAATGTCTGTCTGGTAACCTGGCAACTCTCAGCAAGCAAGGCAGGGTGATAAGACTGAATCTACTGAAAAACAAACAAAAAAAAACAAAAAAAACTTAATTTCCCTCTACACACTCATGAGCCAAAAGATATGCATATTAAACTATTTTGGACACACTTAACCTGTAAAGGAACCACAAAAACAATGTCAAATCTACTGCTGAGACCATATTATAGCAATGCCAGCTCTTATAGTATGGTCTCAGGCTATTTCTTTAGAAAATGAGTTTTGGGAGCGCAGGATGGATGGAAAAGTCAATTATTAAATAACTGAATGATGGATGTGGCGTACAACAGCTCAGTTTGGCAAAGCAGTAACACATCACATCCTCTCACTATTAATGTAATGTCAAACACACTTCCATGTGTCTTCACATTTTTGTGCAGGAAAGTTGGTCAGCAGACAGGAGAGCCTTGAGACTCATGTCTGCTCTATTCAGCCACTCAAGTGCTGGTTACGCTGTGCTGTCTTTGTCCCCTGGCACAGCTGTTGCATCACAGCACTGGCAGAGGATGGGTTGTAAGGATGGGTAGTGAGTGCTGTTACTGTCTCCCACCTGTGTCTGTACTGGCAGGTTGGTTTTGGCATACATTATAATTTTGCCTCTCCTCTGGTTCATGTTTTACACTGAAAAATCTTGCTCTCAATTTGTTCCAAATGTGCAGATTGAGCAAGTTGTTTTAAGCTGTTCCAGTCTGCTTCCACGGTACTACAGTCAAGCCCATGCTGTACTGTGAAGAGGCATCTAAATGACGTTGACAAGATTTTATAACGCCGCACTGGATTGGCAGCAGGTAAACAGAAATGTGAGACAGGAAATGATGAGACAGGAAAGTAGATTATATGCCAAATTAATATCAATCACAAGATCCTCAGGTTGCACACCAATACCTGGACCCCTGTAGAAAACCAAGAAAATGCAGCAGGCATTCGAATTACTCGAATTTGAGAACTACCTTTCTATGAGACATTCATTGGGATAACACTGGTGTTACTGCTGATTATTGAAAACTGAAAGCAGTCAGGGTTTGGCTTAACACGTGCTTACACAATTGACTCAGGCCAACAAAATAAAGGAAATCCTTTTCAAACAGCTATCAACAATTCAGCAGCTCTGGTGATTTAATATGATGTTTATGTCTATAATACTGAGATAATTACATGGCACTGTGTCATTCACGATTGTGAGGCATGAAATTTTTCTTTGCATTTAGAGATAATTACAAGAGCAGTGAACAAACGATAATGCATAACGAATAATGAGAAATCAAGTCACAACTGCTGCTGAATGTTAATCTGATCCAGGCGCTTAACTTCACCTACACATTCACTCATGCCTAATCTCCATGTTTGCAGAAGAGGAACAAGAGTAGGCAGCTGCATGGAGCTTTTATCGGCTCTTTGAAAGTGACTAAGCTTGTTACAGCAGGGCCAGGAAAGCACAGCTTGAATTGCTTCTAAATAAATAGATGTACAAACAATGCTGACATTGAACATACTGCTACGATTTTGGAGTAATTTTGGCCAGATTGCACCGACCAATATAAAACGAGTTTGGTTGTTTAGACCAAAATATTCTTTGCTAAAAGCAGTTGCATAACTGCAGATATATTTTTTCCATTCCTATTCATTATGTGTGTTTATATAAGTTATTATATAAGATTTCTATTTTTTAGCAATTTAATTCTCTTCATTCTTTTCAAGCTCAGGTATATTTCTGCATAAACTGAGAGAAAATCATGTTCCCACTGTGGGCAGGCAGCAGGGGCAACACATTTAGAAACCCCATTCACACCTGTGAGCAATTAAATCTGTGGGACGAACACTTCAGTGAAGAAACCACCGTGACAAAGTTGAGAGTTAAAACTGCAATTAAACGGCTCCTGTTGCTCCTTCGGTAAAAGCCAGATCTAAACCACATTTTTAATGATGCTCCCGAGTCCCGAGCACAACAGCAAAACACACTCAACCAAACATGCATGGTCACGCAGATGTAAGAGAGCAAATTACCGGCAAATCCCTTAATAACACTTAATAAGTCTCAGTTTATATTATCACCTACCGGGAATGTAATGGTTCTCCAAATCTACGGTTTGATTCAGTCGGTTTTGTTTTTGTTTGCTTGGGTTTCTTAAGTTGTTTTGCTTTAGGAGACAAACCCATCATGCAGTTCCATAATGAAGGGCATTGGGCATTAAAAAAATATAAAGCTAATAATACTTATATTTTGGCTAAGTATCATTCAGCTAACTTAGTCCTTAACTGGTATTCTTCACCCTATATTAGCACACATGCTATATACACACACCACAGAAAAGCTCATAATTTATAAACAAAAAATTAAAAAGTATGTTTATTGAAAAATTGTATCTCAAAGAAGGTATGTTAAGCGATGTAAGTGCAAATAACCATGTGGGCAGAGAATGTTTTCACTTTTCTGGCACATTTCACATAATGTAAGTTGCTTCCAGTAACTTCAGGACAGTTTTAATGTCCATGTTTAGTTTAAGACCAATTCACACTTATTCAAATCACTTGGATCCACTTCACAGTAGACGAACACACTGTCGTCATTCGACGTTACTAAAATATGAGTGGGTTCCATCTGCAGGGCAGGATGCCCCGTCAAATCAATGAATTGACGCAGCACATTATTACACAAAACATTTTGAACGCAAGCTTTCACACTATCAACAAGCTAATGTGAGTCATTGGGGTATGACGCACAATAACTTGCTGGTATAAAACACCGTTCCATATTAAAGTGATGGTTTCCAGCTTCCTTGGGAAGATAAAAAAAAAAAAAGACAATTTTCACACCATCCTGTTTAGACCAACCTAACTATTTTTCTTGTGTCAGGCTGACAGTTTCTCCTCCCCCCTTTTTCCCCACAGCTACCCACTTGTCTCTCATTTCATCTTCGTCTCTCTGCATTTTTCTTTTCTTGTTTTGTTTTATCTACAAAAACTACAGTAACGTTTACATCTCGTGGATGATTTGGATCAACTGAGCCCATTAAGCTGAAGTTAGTCTTATAATGACTGATAGGTCAAGGCATTTAGACATTTTGTAATACAACTCTTCAGCTTTTGCACTAGTACCATTGTGCAACCAAATTTCAGTTTTCCTAATGCATTTATCAGCCTTCCATAATTTCTTACTTTACAAAGTGACTCAAAACTTGATATTTGCAATATTTATTGATTTCAATATGAAGTTTTCCATGAACAATGACTTACAATTTAAAAAGAAGACTACTAGACCTCGGGGGACACGAGTACCTAGGTTGGCTAACCATTTGACCTTGACCTTTGCCCTTGATATTTTTTTTTTTTCGAGAAATCATATTGAGTAATATGTCATATGAAAGAGGATGGAGAGAGCTGTGCAACACTTTTTTTTCTCCAGGGTCACAGTGACACCATAACAGGCTGACATCAGCATGTTGCAATCAAAACATCAAAGTTTTAGTATAACCCTTGCCCTTCAGGTGGAGTTGTGCTCTTGTTTACACTGCCAACAAGTTATTCATTGGGGTATTAGCTTGTTGGGATGCAACATGGTCCATATTAAATGGATGGCTTACAGGAGCTGACTTTTTTGCTTTCAAACCATCCAGTTTAAAAAAAACCAACTCTATTTTTCTTGCGTCGAGCTGACAGTTCCTCCTCCACCCCTTTTTTCCCCACATCTGCACTTGTCTCCTGTTTCACCTCTGTCCCTTTGTTTTTTCTTTAAGCATCTCATGGGGAGCTGATGAAGCTTAAAGTGACAATGACACCGCCCTGTCTCATCCCTCAGAGTTCAACTTCTGTTCCTCTACCCAGGCCACAAAAACTCACTTTAATCTGACAATCGAGTTTGATGTTATTAATCTAAATCCATAATGCTTTCCACCTAATATAATTTTTTAATCTTCATTTGACTTGAAGCACAGATCACAATCAGTTATTTAAGTTCAAAATATAATTAACAAAGCATAAATATAGCTAGTGTGATGTACAGCATATTCATCTGATACAAAACGCAGTGATCGAGGTCAGCAATCAGCATATGACTCATACATAAATCCTGGCTGAGAATAGAAGCACTGAATACTTTCTGGAACAGTTAAAGCCTTGATATTTATGCAAACATGTGGCACAGCTTCATATCTATACATTATATACACGTCACTAACGAGCAACAGCAGGACCCCCCTACTCTGTATGCACCGTTCAGTGCTTGGCTACCAGATTTCATTCATTGTGCTCAAGGTTAATTGTTTTCTAGGGGAAACACAAATGACTTGTAAGTAGCATGTTCATGCAGCTGTTGGTACATGTTTGGGTTTGTGTGATGCACATTTCCGTGTGCACCAGTGTCAGAATGATTTAGCATCACAATTAACAAGCAATTGTGAATAAACAGACATGCATATGTTTACCCATCTCTTATGAATATATATAATATGTGGCAAAAAATAAATAAACCTAAGTAGATGCCCAGCTGTGTTTTCACGTGAATAAACAATCATCCATGTCAGCCACTCACATATCTGCACAAACAAGAAGAAAAAAAAAAAAAGAAGCACAAGCGCAAATCAGGAGGGGTTATGTCACTGTGAAACCAGTGATGAGAATTTCAAGGTTAAGGTCCAAATTATGAGGTGGCAGTTTGCCCACTCAGTGACCTAACAGCCTACCTGGCACATTAAATTATTTTTATGAAACATAAAATCTTAACTAGCAAACATCTGTCTATGCATTCTTGGTTCTTGTAGTCCCTGGAATTACTGAGCAGTGAATAATGAATGCGTATACTAGGCTTTTTATAGTAAGAATATTTATATTTTATTATTTTATTGTTTTAAAATGATACAAGAAAATGTAGAGTTTTGAGTTTGGGTAAGCTAAAAAAAAAAACTGATAAGATGTATATGAGGCATAACAGCAGATCTGAATTTTGCAGAACTCCTCTTTCCGTGAGTCTCCTTGGACAAACAGCTGCTACCTTTTCGCTCGATAAAGTCTTGTTCTGACCAATCGCAGTTGTGCATATGTAGTGCCCTTGATCTCAACTGAACAATATCCTTCCAGTAGACATCTGCATTGTTAATCTGACTATGGGGGTCACTTTACTGTGCAAAACCCTTTGAATCCGGAAAAAAGAAAAAACAACAAACGTATTTCTGATTGTACTCCTGACCAAGCACCAACTTTCATCTTGGACACTGTAGACAGCTGAAAACCGCTGTTTGGATGGCGAGTCATAGCTGAAGAGCAGGTTGTCATGACAATGATTGCTGCCATGGGAAACCCAGCTGAGTTTGACACAGACACAGAAGTTGTGCAAGATTTGCTTTTAGAAAACAGACATTTTACGCCTGTTTTTACACCTCTGCATGTTATATTTTTGCTTAAATCAAACTCAAGGAGCAAACTCAACAAAACCATCAGCTGTTGTTTTAACTGTCTTGCATATTTGTCTCATGAACAGAGACTTCAGTGAAGCACAGATAAGTCATTTTCTTTGCAGGGAGCAAAGGTGATTGAGTGACTGACGGATTGACGCAGGTTAGAGCGGCTGAATGTGTTTGCAAGTTGGGATCTAGGCGACCGTGTTTATAGGACGGCCTCTAAACACATAAATAGGAAGGTGATGGACAAACTGGGTTATGTAGTAAAACTAGCAGATAACAAGGAGGGCCTGATTACCACCATGATAGTGAAAATGATGTGGCAGAGAACAGCTGCAACATCCAGCCTTTAAATACCCAGAGCTTGATTAGTCAACTCGGAACAGCTGTGGAAAGGACAGCCCGAGCTGGAAGCCTCCACCAGAAGGTGGGCCTGCAAACGACTCCACCTGAGACTTAAAGAGGAAGATTAAAGGAGGAGAGAAAGAAGGAAAAAAGGGGGAACCAAACCCCATCCCTGCCTCATTTTGCCAGTTAGTGGAACAAAAGTTTTCACATTTGCAATGCTGCCTTGTGGTTCACTGTGAACAAGAACAAGATTATTTCTGTGATGGAAAAAGCAGAATTTGTTGAACTACAGAGCAAAAGGTAATAACTGAGTGTAAAACAGCTCTATATTCCATGTGTGTTGCTACACATCCACGTTGCATTTGTACTGCTGAAGGTTAATTGCAATCCAGGGAAGGCACAAGTGGTTTTGTAACAGCGATGTCTTGCAGGTTGCAATTTTGTGTGCGTGTGTTTTTGGGTGTATGAGTGTCACACTAAATCACCATCACAATATCCAGTTGGAAGTAAACCTGACATCTAAGTGTATGTTCTTCTCCTGCAAGTAGACACGCACACAAAAACAAACCCACGGTTTTACCATCAGCAGTGCTGCCCGAAGCAATTATGAAGGTTATTATGGCCCAGTTGCGAGTGGCACGGTGGTGCTTGTGTTTGGAGGCTGACTCGACAGGTGAATTCTTTATTATTTTGACTGCTGGCTACTGGAGTCGAACAAATAAATACACAAGGCGCACACAGGCAAGCACGCACACTCACACATGCCCAGACTGCCGGGCCTGACCTGACAGCCGCCTACCCTGTGGTTCCCCGCCAGGTCAGACTCGTTAACTGTATTCCATAGCCATTTAGAGCCACTTAGTGCAGGAAACCGCTCCCTCACTTTCTCTCCATCTCGGGTGTACCGCACTCCGCCACTGACTCACTAACTCTCTTGCTCTCTCTAACACTCTTGTTTATGACAGGCTTTTCCCCTACCATGAGTTTCTCCCCCATTGACCAAGTTCTGGCCATTTAGCAAAGCCTATTAGGGCCCATTGTCTTTCGTGTGCAATGGCCAGTCAAACCATCTCAGCCTAATCAGAGCACAGGGAATTCATCTCAATCTTAAGTGGAGAGAAGTGTTTGTTTTTCTCTCAGACTGTCCAAGAGGCAAAAAACACACACCGCTCAGCTAAACAGCTCCACAGAGACAGTGATAGGACACTAAATTGTCAGCTTTCAGTCCATTATATTCAGACAATCATAAATATACAACTGTCACACTCCAACAGCCTGCAATCAATCACATTTAAGCTGTTAGAATATTATAAGCAATTGTTACAGAGTTGCTCAATGATATGCAGGTCACAGCGGGATGTGTTAGCATATGTGAGTGTAGCTGTCAAAATTAAGCCGTATTTTGTCACTGCTAACTGCCACATCTGTCACGCACACACTTAAATTGAATTGATCATGCCAATCAGTCAATCAGGCAGTCAGTCATTTAGAAGGATAAACTGCCGGGAAGCCAGCCCAAAAATAAATAAATAAATAAATCAGGTCAGTAAAGTGCCAAGTCGGCACACAAGACTGAGCAGTGCCACAAAACAAACCAATGCAAAAAGTGAATAATGAGTTAACAAAAATATAAAGAGAAACATGCGGAAATCAATTATGTTAATCAAGTAGACAGTGATTTCCTAAATTAGCCCTCCAGACATCCATTTAATCAATGACAATAATTGAGATCCGTAACTTCTTTACAGCTTCTACATATTCCAAATTCTACGCTGGCCTCGAAGGTTTGACAAATGGAGGAATTAAAACTTAAATATGGCCAAATGCTGAATAAAAGTGGAGATGACAAGCCCGTTTGTCTTGGGATTAATTACAGGATTCTCAATTACTTTTCATTAGTCATGTAATTTGGTTAAATGGCCTTGGGAGTGGAAACCTTTTTATTTAATTGTCTACAAAAACTAGAGAAACATTTAAATTTTGTGATCTGGACCAGCTGAATTCAAAAAGCTGAGATTATTTGTCTCATATTGGCTTGTACATGTAGGTATTCAGAGATTTTGTGACATTGCGCCACAATAACCTTTCCAGTGGTGACACTGGTGCAGCCCGCGTTCAGTTTTGCTACAGCATTTATTTATTAACCTTTCATGCGGTCTTACTTTACAAAGGCTGACGGTGACTAAAGACTTGATATTTGCTAGATAGATCGATAGATATTTCAACATTAAGTTTGGAGTGAGCATTAACTAACAAATTTGAAATACAGCATATGACAATATTTATTCAATAATAGCAAAATGGAGTATTTATGTTTCTAACTGCTGTAAGGTAGACTAGGCTAGTATTAAATGGATAGGCTGGGGGGTCTGCAATTACTAGAAACAGTTGGCACCTCTTTTGCTGTGAGTACTCTCTTAATTCTTTATGATTTAGGTTCAATGACATGCTGGAAATATTCCTTATAGATTTGAATCCATATTGATGTAATAGCATCACACAGTTGCTGCAGATTCTCCTCACCACATTCAAAGGTGCTCTGCTGAATGGAGATGAACAACACTCAGCTAGGTCGTAGTATTTAATCCAGGGGTCTCAAACTCCAGTCCTCCAGGGCCGGTGTCCTGAAACTTTTCCCGTGTGTCTCTGTTGCAATACAATTAGTAGGTCATTAGTGAGACTGTATAGAAGTTGAATGCATGCTGAGGTGGCAATTCAGCCATTGGATTCATGTTATAGCAGCTCATGAGTGAATGAACATGGTGCAATAAAAGTACTTTTAGAAGTACATTTTTCCACTTAAATTTACTGAAGTAGCGTTAGTGGTTGCCACTTCAGCATGCAGTCAAGTTCTACACGCTTGCTAATGACCTAATTTTATTCAGGTGTGTTGCAACAGGGACATGTGGAAAAGTCTCAGGACACTGTCCCTCGAGGACTGGAGTTCCCTGATTTAATTGATGCTCATTTGGTGCTAAGGGGCTTACCCAAAGAAATATCACCTGCACCATTACACCGACACCAGCAACCAGAACAAATCCATGCTTTCACACCAAATTCTGACCCTACCATCCTAATGCTCCGAGTTGTCAAACCAGGCAATGTTTTTTTCAATCTTCTCTTCTTCAATTTTCATGAGCTCGTAAACTGTAGCTTTAGTTTCCTGTTCTTGGCTGTGTGGAGTGACATTGAGTGTAGTCTTCTGCTCCCATCTGCATCAAGGTTTGAAGTGTTGCTCAGAGATGCAATCATGCCTTGTTCAGTGTCACTCAAATCACCTTTCTTCCCGAATCTAATGCTTGATTTGAACTTCAGCAGGTCATCTTGACCCAGTCTATTTCTGCTAACAAGCAGTCGGACAGCAGCCAAAAACTGTATATTTTCCAGTAATTGGTAGCCTTTCTGTCAGACGTTAAGGTGCACAAGGGAACAGCAACAGGGGATGCAAAATTTGTAACAAATGCAAGCAACAGCTTCTGTTATGGGGCTATGAGAAATTTACTAAAATAATTCATACTAAAGTAGACAAAACAAAAACAGAGTAGTCCTCCACTGAAATTCATGCAGTTTTGCTGTTACAGCACAACAGTCATAAAGAAACAAACCACATCCAAGATCGTATAGTCTGATACAGCAAGAAAGTCAGGAAACTGTAATGCAGAATAAAGACAATTGATTATATTTGATCACAAGACAATAAAATTCCTATGAATGAAAAAATAAAATAATGGTCAAATTTAAGTCATTTTTTTTAGTTGTTTACACTTGCAACCAATCAGTTTCTTCTCCTATAATAATCTTATTTGTACAGTTTCATCAAACCATGGAGCTAGAAATGCATGACGAATATGTTAAAGGGACATGCTGAATTCTCCTTCTAACCTATTATTTAATAAGCCCCAGAGCAATTAATTATTTTTTCTTGCTGTTATCATCACATCACAGGCCCTGTGCTGTCTTTATTGTGTTCATCATTGTTTATGGGCAGTGACAGGAAATGTCACATCTGTCACCTATTATGAGGCGCTAATAAAATTTGTGTGAATTATTCTCTCCCACTGAAGCTGTACCTCTCTAAAATAAGTTCAGGTGTGCTAAAGAATGGCACATAATCATGCAGTATTCACTCCATTTTTTTTTTCTTATCATCATAGCCTCTCCAATCACAAACAGTTCCTCCCTTATTAATGCAACAGTCATAACTGAGCTTCATTCATTTTGAACAAATCACAGCATTCTCAAGAATTTTCTAAACTTCCCAAATGTTACCGGCATCAGACCTACGGGAATCTGGACCGGCAGCAAGTGGCACATAGGCTAGAGAGCAAACAAACTGGATTAACAGAGAAAACACCGAAGTAAGCGTCTTGCTCAGGCCGCAGTTCATTTATTTCTGCAACATATACACAATACAAATCACACTAAACCATGGATTCTTCCCATAAAATAACATATTTCATAAACAAAAATAAAGTTACAAAAGGTATCCTCTCAAAAGCAAAATAAATAAAAAATAAATTCAAAATAACTTTACATACAACTTAATCGAAACACTTATGGCTAAAGCATAACAACATACCAAAATAACCCACCTTCACACAACCTTTCCCCACATTCGCGCCATATACTTTTGAACATGGCGTCCCCCGAACGCAGCACAACATAGCGGCAGACGACTGCAAATGTTGTTTCATCAACTTACAACTTTCCCCTTAACACATGTACTCAGTACTGCTTGGCTAACACTAAAACAAACACTACAACACATTTTCTGAAGTCGCAGGTTGCCACTGTCATAGCATATACTTATAGTGCTACGTAACATAATAGCATTATGCCGATGATACACTAATGCTCATTACAACAAAATACCACAAAACGACATCATCACAATCATCTCAAAATATGGCCGAACAGTTGTTACTCAACTTACATGACATTCAGAACCAGTTCGGTAACATAAAAGTTTGTTTGTCAGTACTTGTGTTTTAATAGAGAGGACACCGAAGTTAGCGTCTTGCTCAGGACGCTCACTTATTCCTGAGCTGCGCATGCGCAGAGCCTATAGCGAGTCTCTGGTAGTTCCACAGCAGTGCAAGAGCACCATCTACTGGCATAATGAGATATAACCTTGGTCTGGCAACGCATAACAATGTCAAAATAAGTCACAATAATAAACCAAAAAATAAGGGGGTATTTGGTTTCCTTACAAAACTAAACATGTAGCCTTTTCCAACCTGCTACACAAACATAAATCCCCCCACAAAAACAGCATTGCTGATTAGGTTCACCTACAAAGTCAGGCAGTCTATAATAGTTAAATTACAAGCATCAATTAGTATGTCAATCTACCCATCCATTACTATTCAATTCATCCAAATCATTGAAATTTAATCTTTTATTAGGTGAATATTAAAATGCAGCAGGTTCACATTTGGCATTCAGTTTCTGACAGAGCACTGTGACACAGCAACTGAGATAAACTGAGGAACATATATAAATCCATGACTAAAAGCACAGTATATTGTCAGAGCCAAACAGCCTCCAATGATAGTGTGGTATAGTGAACAGAGATATGCAGCAGGAGGCCTGCACCGGGATGACTATGTATAAATTAAACCCAATTTCAAACCCAAACTATTCCCCGTTCCCAATCTCATTTTAACCCAATTTTAGTGCAGGGTTGCATGTTGAACCACAACTGAGGAGGTCATAATGCATGATTACCTGTCGAAACAATCTGGTTCTAGTGCCAGTGTCCGATATGTTGTCCAAAAACAAATGCTGAATACATTTAGAGTTTGAACTATAAACAGTTTCCTAACTTTCAAAAGAAATGGCAGTCTATTCCTAATGCCTCACAGTCAGCAACAGCAGAGCGTAACCTTTTTACTTGCGCTTTTATACCTTAAATGTCTTGGTAAAATCTGTTTTGGTGATTTATATTTACAAAATAATAACCATATAACCCTCCATATTTTTTAATTTGTTCATCAAGGCTGTGGAAATCAATCTTTCTCAATCAAAGAAAGAAACTCCACCCTTGTGAAAGCATTGAAGTAAAAATTTTGGTCAAATCTCTCTTAGCTCGATTCATCTGTATAGTGTAAATAGAGACATTGTGCTGCGGAAACATTAAGTAATGTGTAGTGTTCAATGCTGGCAAGCAGACATGTACAAACCGAGCGTCAGAATAGGGGAAGAAAAGTGATTTAAGTGATTTTGAACATGGCGTGTGGTTGTTTGTGCTAGACGGCCCAGTCTGAGTATTTTAGAAAAGGCTGAACTGCCAAAGGAAACTTCAAATAACTATTCTTTACAATCAAGGTATGCAAAAGAGCATCTATGAATGCACAGCATTCATTTCATATCGTATTGTGGATGTGCCATATTTTCAATGTACGACTAATAAAATGGCCACTTACTAAAGAGAGCTGATTTTTCCAGAGACTTCCTATGAAGAAATGATCACGTGTGTCACGTGATTAACCTAAAGCCTGTGTGAATCCTCAGATACATTGTCAAACAGGAAACCATCCATTAAAAATAAGCGCAACAACCATAGAGCTAACATTATTTTTTACAAGTGTTTAGCTGTCAGTTCAGTTTTAAAACTATGAAAGCATCATAACACAGTTGTCAAACCATCGCTAAAACAAAAGTTAGCTAAGCCGCTACAAGGACTTAATTGGCCAGGCTCGCATCAGACACCCTGACATGTTGTAGCAGGAAAAGCAGCGGTGTAATTAATAGGGCCTCGGCGGCTGTACTTCTACACTGGCACACACAGAATAATAAACATCATTGTGGTTATTAATTACATCTGCTCTTTTCCTGCTGTAAGTCAACATGCCTGAAGTGAGAAAGACAATTTGCTGGCATTATAAATATACATGTCACAAAATACATTAATTAGAAGGCAGCTTGTGAACCTGTTAGCACAAGAGGCAACTAACGCCAAGCAGTAGGCAGTGATGGGATGATTACTGTCGTCTCAACCAATAATAAATCCTTCTTTGGAAAGAGATCCTGCCCAGAAACATAAAGAAAACGCTGAAGCACTGACAACTAATAAGATATTCACCCCTACTTTACCTAGCTAATTAAGTGGAAGGCAACAAACTATGAGAGGAAAAGTCTGGACAGAGTGCTGACAAGGTCGGAAGTTCATTTTACTCTAACGTTTGATAGCCTTTTTTTTTTCAGTGGCTGGCCAATGGATGGAGCAAACAATCCAAGGGCTACTTTTTTAAACCTCTGTATTTATATGCTCATTTTTATTATTTATTTAATGGTGGTAAACAACATGGTTTCAAGCAGTTTGTATGAACACTGTAAGTTCAGCGTAGGCATGGGTGTAAAATGATCACTGCTGGCATCAAATAATTAGTGAACTCAATACACAATAATTGCGTTTTTCATTCATGTAATAAATCATATTGTGGTTTGATGGGCTTTGTTGGATATCCCAGAAAACATGGCTGAAACCCCAATATCATCTCCCAGGGTGCAACTGCTGAAACATATCTGAGCGATGTTGACATCGTTTTGCAATGAGGTCTAGTCAGACAATGTTTTACATTTACATTTAAATTAAGCCATTTGCAGTTATGTACACAGGATTTCTGTCTCATTTGTTCCCTATTGTCTGCTGTCCCCAACATCAGCATAATGTAGCTTACACCCAGGGACCAGGACTGAACTGGTAATCAGGTATACTGGGTAGCTTTATTTTTATTTATTTTTTTGAGCAATTATGGTGGGCTGCCTGGATCAACAATGCCATGGCTGATTTCTTTGTCCAGCCCTGCCAGGGACACAACTAAAATGTTAATACTGATGTAAAGTCAAGTATCTCAGTAGGCTCAAAAGCCTGAGATCACAAATATTTTGTTTATTTCATTTTTATTTGATTTGATTTTTTATAAAATCACCAAGTACCTCGAACCAGTAGCAACGTTGTTTAACTGTCATAGATAAGGCAGGTAGACTCAAGATGCAGACTCAGGGGATCAACTTCAGTGTGTTTACTTACACTGAATGTGCAACAATGAATGCAAATGACGGAATTGTGAGTCAGCAGATCATTGGGCTCCAGATCAGGCAGTTCCACAGAAAAATATTCTCTCCCCCTCTCAATAACTTTTGCGGGGTCACCTTCATCAGATGCACAGATGAGAACAAATGGGTAAGAAAGGAGTATAAGCAAACACTATGAAGAGTGGGGCGGCAACAACACTGACTGTTTCCTGCTTAACGATGCAGCATAAATTGAATGTGATCCCTGTCCTTAGGTAGCAGCCAGCTGAGTTAATTGTCAGAGGTGTGCTGGACTGAAGGGCAGGAGGCAAAAGGACCCGCCCCTGCTACAGAAAGTGTGGTTAATCCAAACACACACACATACACACCTTAATACACAGACAGAGGAGAGGAGAGCGAGACTGATAGAAAGATTGAGCCAACACAGGAGGGCTGGAGGACCGTGGCATTAACTTTCCATCCAGCTATTCTCTTCCGCTTCTCCTTGTCATGGTCACAGGGGGGCTGGAGCCTGTCCCAGCTGTCTTAGGGCGAGAGGCAAACACCCTGGACAGGTCGCCAGTCTAACACATAGAGACAGACAACCATTTGCACTATGGGCAATTTAGAGTTACCACTTAACCTAACCTCACTAACTGCATATCTTTGGACTATGGGAGGAAGCAGGTGTATCTGGAGAGAACCCAAGCAGACACAGGAAGAACATGTAAACTCCACACAAAAAGACCCCAGCCTATTGGTGGAATTGAATTGCTGTGAGGCAACAGTGCTAACCACCATGCCACCGTGCTGCCCTGGCTTTAACTTTAATTTTGGAATTGTTTTTCAACAATAGATGTTGACAAAAATCCTTAACTGAACGTTTTCAGTCTCTAAAAGTTCACTGCAGTCCTATTTTAGAGCTTTACCAAGAAAGATTGTCACTAGCAGTAACTACACTGCTGTATAACCAGAATACAACCAGTTGGAGACCAGTTGCATGGAGTCCCCTACTGCAAAGAGACACATCACAGACCAGTTGCATTCATCAAGACAGGCGAGCTCAGAGTGATTGCAATGTTCTGACAATCTCTCTGCAATTATAAATAAAATGCCAATTATTTGCAAGCATTGCCCCCTCTCTCTGAGAGTGATGGATAGCCGTGTGCCACATCTACTTGCAATCAATCTCCAACAGCAAAATTAATCAGTGCAATCATTTCGCATTATTCAAGTATGACTGAGCCCTAAAGCAATCAAATTAGAATTTGAGCATTAGGAGCTTTAAATCTTAATCATCAATACCTTAGACATATAATGTCATATAATCCCTACCTAATCATACATACATACATTATATATTAAGTGGCCAGTAATAAATACCAACAATTCAACTTTTACAAGAAGTTATAATTTGGCTTCACAGAAATTGGGTTAGTCACTATTAAAGCTGGGTTAGTATGAGAACAATTAAATGCTACAGTAGATATGGATATCAACATTAGTATAATGATAATAGTCATATAACTGCTAAATAAATGTGCACTACTACGTAATTAATGATACTTAGAGTAATTAGGTGAGCACTGTTGCAAGTACAACTCAAGTAAAATTGTGGCAGTGGCTGCATTGTTGCACTGCCAGCAACACTTTTATTAGCAGCCACTACACTGATCCAAGTACTTGTGGGTCTCTTTTCATTTCTCATCTTTATAATTTTGTGTTTTTATTGTTGCACAAAAAATGAAAGGTCTAAATAGGATCGTACATCTCTATTTTTAACATCCTTTGGTTTTTTAGAACTTCTGAAGCCAGACAAGTGTGTCCAATTATTTGATTTAAAATGTATTTGAAGGCCAAGAAAGTTTAATAAATAAATCAGATAAATTATGTAATTAATGAAATAGCTCAAAGAAGCTCTTACATTATACAAAAAGCTTATAAGAAATTTTTACTTTGGCGTTTTATTTGAATCAAATTGAATAAAACCCACAGTTAGTAGACAAAATGGTTTAGCGAAATGAATGGTGGAAGACATTTGGCAGCTTACCTCGCTTTGCAGAGCATTAGATAATTGTAAGAGTTTTTCTTCCAAGTGCTTCATGTGGAAACTTTGCTTTCTCCCATATCAACTGATTTATTTAAGCATCCTAGATAGAGATAAATACCACTGGTACCACTGTTGTCTTTGCTGCACCCATAGAAAAACAGGTGAAACGATGCCTTTTTTGGAACAGTGAAGAAAAATCCTCTCTTCACAGAGTTACTGTTCAATCATGTAAGGGGTGAAGAGCCCGTGTGCTTTTCTATTGATTGCCTATTTTCTATACTTTTTTCCACCACTTATTGGCTTCATAGGGAAAGCACATACATTCAGTTTGAAAATGGTGCCCCCTGCAACTTAGGAGAGTTTATTTATAACCACACTAGATTCATTCCCTTAAGCATATTCACAGGGTGGAAACATAGCTTGATCCCTAGACCTGCTGCTAAACAATTGACTTCCCACTCTGTAAGGATGTGTAAATACCCACAAGGAAATGAAAAGAAATAAATTTCCTGTTTACTAAAATAGTAAATGTTTGAACCGATTTCTAATTTTTCTCATATGTTCATATTATTTACTTACAAATGTGATGAGTAAATCGTAGCATTTAGGAAACAAACTGGCTTTTGCCTTTTCTTTTCTATTCATTATACCTTGGTAAGTAGCTGGTTGGTGTTTTTTAGATAAACCTGTCACTTCCATGCAAACTACAGGTGACTGCAGACATTTTCTAGTGACCAGAGTAACCACAAGGAGGTTTTTGCCCACTGGTTAGGGAATACACATTTTTCCCTAGCAACAAGTGGGTCAATGGGAGAAAATGGGGGTCACTGACCATTCTGTAGCCCTGTGAGATTGGGACTAACAATCATTTTCCTTGGAGGTGCCATCGACTTACAGCAACCACCTGTAACCAGATGGGGAATATTAATTTTTCCTTCGCGATTGGTGGTTGCCAGATATCACAGACCAGTCTCTTAGCTCGGGGGCCTTATTCGATTAATCCTGAATTGTCAGCATGACAAAAACTGTTCTGTGTACATTTACACTGTGTGAATGGCCGATTTCTGTGTGTGTGTGTGAGTTCATGCACGTATTTGTGTGTTTCATTTAGTGTAGAACTATATTTATGCACTGTCAATTAGCATATCTTTCATTTGCAAAGTACTGTACTCCTGAGGCACCAAGCTCCCCAATATTTCACACATGGGACTATATCACAATGATTTAGGAAAAAGGTTCAGTTTTAGAAAACACAAAACTGCAGAGGGGGAGTGTGTGATGCAACAGAAACGTGAACGGCGATGACGCAGGTGGGATGCGGAAGCATTAACTGTGTCAGTGAAGCTATAATTCATCTATTTTAGTGTTGCTTTAAAATCTCTCATTATGAAGATGAAAACAAATGCACAGCAGCAACCCTAAAGCCCGAGGATTTTATTTATGGAGACTAAATCCACCATGTTATACAAGACTTAGGAACCCTTTCAAAAAGGAAATAAATGGAAATCCCATGCAATATTATCAGCATGCACACCCCAGAAAGCTGAATTAACTGGCATCATCTAAAAGTTTTTTCCGGTGCTTTTGGATTGTCACCTTTCATAGTCAAACACATGCAGAGGGGCTCTCAGTAGGTAAACCACAAAGTGATAATCTGTCTTATTTCATTTCAATACTGTAGGTCTAAAGACTTCATGATATTGAAATTATATACTGTAGATGTGAATTCCAGTCAGAAAAAAGCTTAAATGTATATCCAACATGTTTGTTTTTCTTCTTTTTGTTTTAAGGATGCAGGTCCATTTTTCAGTAGAGCACCTGCTCTCAGACTTGACTGGTCAGCCTCAGAGTGTCATGCATGTATGTCAGACATGCAGGAAGGAGCACAATAGCCCCTCGGGGACAGTCTTGTTTTCTATCCTGTTTCCCTCCACACCTTAGACTTCAGACAGTTTATGGCTGACTGCTATCATGGGCTGTATCAGCGGGGACCCGGCTTTGTCGAGTGATGTCGGCTGAACCACCTACAGCTCAGCATCTCTGAGAAAAAAGAAAAAAAAAGCTGGAGTGGAGTTTAGGAGAAAGGAGACCCCCTTGTCACCTGACTTCATGAAAGGAACGGATGCAGAGGTGCTTGAGGACTTAGATACCTGGGAGACCAATGCCTCTCATCTCTTTTAAGCCTCTCTGGATGAACACAGGAGTAACTTTGGCGTCAGACTGTTACCATTAAAGGGCAACACTGAACACTACAGGAGATCCTTCCTCCCAGTGGTCATCAGTCTGCACAGCTCCACTCTCACTGCTGGACTCTGACAAGGATTATTATCTTGCACAGCAATTGCGTGCTTCAAACTCAGTCCAGTGCTGTTAACACTTTCATCTCTCAGATTTATTTATTTTATTTTTTGGCGGGGGAGGGTATCAAATCTACTTGCTGTGTAGTGCATCTATTGTCATAAAGCAGCTCATAACTTAATGATCCTGCTTTTAATTGTTAATACTTCACAGCATGGCTCACGCTTGTTAAGTGTATAAGGAACATATGTAAACGACGAGGAAGGGAAATGCTGGCGAATGATGGTTGCAAGGAGGGAGGGGCTTCTATCATGGCTTCCTCATGGACTGCTATGCAAAAAGAGAAAGAAATGGTGTGCAGAATTTACCACACACATTTATGTTGACAGAAAGTGCTTGTTGCATGGTTTCTGCATGCTGCAGCTAAATTATTAATACATTTGTAACATTGCAACGTGAGTTTTTGCTCACTGTCTGTGATTTATATCTGACTATAGTAATCTGTACATTGCACTGTCGCTCACACAATCCTCTTCCAGGTTCAATAATACTAAAATCCCTTTTTTCATGTAAAAGAAGGGATTGTAAGAGATTGTAGGGCAGATTGGGGGGCCTCAGACTGAACTACACAGCACACTTGGATTGCACGTCATGTTGTTTTTGATTGATTGACACACAATTTTACACTATTTTTCCAAAAGTATTTGCTCGTCTGCCTTCGCATGCATATGAACTTGACGTACATCCCATTCTTAATCCATAGAGTTTAATATGATGTCATCCCACCCTTTCAGCTATAACAGTTACAACTCTTCTGAGAAGGCTTTCCACAAGGTTTAGGAGCATGTTTATGGGAATTTCTGACCATTCTTCCAGAAGCACATTTGTGGTCAGACAATGATGATGGATGAGAAGGCAAAGAACGCAGTCTCAGCTCTAATTCATCCCAAAGGTGTTCTATCGAGTTGAGTCCTGACCTCAACTCCAACGAGTTGAGGGTGAGGCCAGTCAGGTTTTTCCACACTAAACCTGCTCATCCATGTCTTTATGGACCTTGTCATCCCCAAACTGTTTCCACAAAGTCGGGAGCATGAAATTGTTCAAAATGTCTTGGTACAGAAGAAGCTGAAGCATTAAGTTCATTGTACTGGAACTAAGAGGCCAAACCCAATCTCTAAAAAAAACAACCTCAGAAGGCTCTGGTTTAAATTCTTCCACAAATAATGGCATAGTTTTTGTAGGACAGCAGTTCAATGGCAAAATGACAAAGCAACCTTGGTTTTAGATAGGAATATAACCGGAGTACAACCAGTTGGCAACCAGTTGAATCAAGTTTCCTATTACAAAGAGAGATGTTGCAGATGATTTGTGCTCAGAATAACTGTAAAATGTTGGCTGTATGCTTTTATAAATTAGATTGCAATTATTTGAAAACCTTCGCCACTCTCACTGAGATTAATTGCGGTCAGTCTGAGTTGGATTGTGATCATTTTGAGACAGGCCTTCTTCCACCAGGAAGCCTGTGTAATCAACTTCTGATCAAAAGTGGTTTCACAGAGGTTGAGCATGCACAACGTTCAGCCTATGGGCACCCAGTCGATCACTGCAACTACTTGCAATTTGTCTCCAACAGCAAAAAAATTGAAAGCAATCACTTTCAAACCATTTTTTTCCTAGTTGCAAGGAGGCTGTTGTCCTGTTTTTAGTCTAGTATATCTGAGCAAGAAAATCAACCAAATTAGAATTTAAGTATCAGGAAGTTTACATCTTTGCCATCAGTGTCCTAGGCAAACGAACCTTATCATATATACCAAAAGGCCAAGTCATAATTTAAGTCATAATTTCCCTTTGATAGAAATGAGGCTAGCCATTATTAAAGCCTGGCTTGTATAAGAACAATTTTAAAAAGTCGCTATGGATATTAACATTAGTATAATGATCTGTATAATTGATCAATAACTGTCCACAACTATAATGCCGATGATAGTTAGCTTAATTAGTAGAGCACTGTTGCAAGTACATCTCAAGTGAAATTATGGCTTCATTGTTTCTCTGCCAGCTTACAGCTTCATGAGGGTGCAGCAGTAAAGACGTTTCTGTCACCTGTTTTCTTTTTTTTAATCATACGCGTAATGTTTCAAGGACAGTTGCTTCTTAAGCCTCATTAATTTTGGACTGTCAGCCACAGGGCAATTGTTTTCCCTGCTGAACAGGTCTATTCTGTGACAAGGCAACTTAATATTAAGAGAGTGGAGAGAGTGTTCACTTATTCACAAGGTTTAGAGTAAAACTAGGAGACACGCACACACATTCACACATCAGACGAAGGTGAATGAAGCAGCGCGGCCCATCCACTCTCACAGCAGTAACAGTTTCGGTCCTCCACAACACATATCCATCCACAAGAGCAGTTTGCTCGTGCGTCACACATTTGTCCTTTTTGCATTATTCATTGAAATGTGCTCATCTGTTTTAATATTCTAAGATCTTCCCATAGCTTTTTATTCTCTCCCTGCGTCACTTTAATGACAGCGCCGGTGCTGGAATTGAATGATTTCAAACAAACAAACATTATTATCGCAGCCCAGGCCATTCATTCATTTCTTATTCATAATTATCTGTTTTCAATTGTTCTAGCTAGTAATTGGAAAAAAAAATTGCTGTGATGGCAAACACTTTTGAATACAATAACAAATGCACTCCCATCAGTGGATAAACAGCAACTTGCCAGTCAAATACTGACTGAAAGCCTGTAAATGCTATTAAATTCCAATTCAGACAATACAAAAACATGAATGTTCCATCTAAAAAGCCTGTTACACAGCTATTGCTTGTGATTTCATTTGCAAATTAGAATGAAATGTGGATTTTTTTTTTAAACTCTGTCATGATCTAAATTTTCATTAACTGGCAGCAAAGCATTACATCAACGCAAATACTCCCTGGTTGCTTTTTTAGAGTACCACAGCATCTCTGCAGCCACCTCCCTGGGGCCGTGGACACCAAGG
Source organism: Rhamphochromis longiceps (assembly GCF_057381845.1). Classification (NCBI taxonomy): domain Eukaryota; kingdom Metazoa; phylum Chordata; class Actinopteri; order Cichliformes; family Cichlidae; genus Rhamphochromis; species Rhamphochromis longiceps. Next base: position 23,750,358 of record NC_140566.1, on the reverse strand, counting down.
GAGGGAGTCGTTTAAATCATGGTCTATTTAAAACATAGGCACATAGGAGGCAGGCTGGAGCTCGCTCGCTGGATAGTTGACAAATATTTTCTAAATCTTAAGCAATGACAACAGTGAGCTTGGGGAGGAAGGCAGAAGGAATGAAAGAGAATAAAAATGAGATGAGAACAAAATAGGGAGCCGCCAACCAGCCAAACATGGGAAATGTGCCCATAATTAAGAAATCTAATTTATTTTATCACAGCAAAATGTAATGTTGGAGGTCTGCAGTGTAATAATTCGCTTTAGGGTCTTATATTCCTCACACTCGACATTATCTCATTATTGTGATCTACAATTTGTGTCTTAAACGACATCTTGTCTGGAAAAAGTCTTATTTGAGTGTTTTGAAGAAAAAAAAACCCACCACAAGAAATGAACAGAACAGTTTGAACATAAAAAAAATCCAGTTGCTGAAGTCAATGAATATATAGATTTTACACATGAAATACCTTCTCACTTCAACCTGACAACATCAGCAAAAGCACATCTGTTTATTCGGATCTCGGGTCAAAACCACCACACGCAACTCCCACCTCCCCCACCCTCTGTACAAGCTGGATTTCTATGCATGGACGGGCTGCAGGTGTGTCCAACCAACAAGCCAGTAGCAAGTGAGTAAATTCTCAAACAAGTGTGCAAAGGACAAACGCGGTTCCACTGACACGTTCAGTCAGCGTTGTTGAATAACGGATTCTGGCTCGTGAAACTGAATTGGTCATGTTTTTTTAATGTCAGCGTGAACTTTGACCTTGCATGTGCTTTCCTAAAACACAACAAAACATCCTTCCCAATCAGAACAGAAACAGGCTCTATAATTATCATTGCAACAACAGATAAATGTGTCACCCAAATATTCACTGACTCGTGAATAATAAGGACATGATTTTAATTAACATTTCTGCAAAGCTATAAAGAGTTCACAGTCAAATTATCAGCTACATGTTAGCCCACCATGTATTTCATTTGTTTTCCTCACGCTGTCTTCTTTTGCTGTAACTACAGCGCAATGCACTCAGTTATATAAAGGCAATAAATGCACTTGGTTAACAGTGGCTAGGAGCACAAACACATGGCTGTTTATGCATGCATTTTCTTTACAATGCTTAAAATACTAATATCATAATAAATACAATAGCCACTGTTTGGTCGTCCTTCCACTCTTAGCTGCCGACATCTCCTCCATTTAAAATTCACATCGCCGCTTCATTTGTCAAAGATGAATCTCAAACTCTACCGAGTTACATACAACCAGCTTTTCTTTTGCTGAATACGTTCATGCTTCAAGGTCAATTTTGAGCATTAAAAGGATGGTATAAAATGCTTCAGAGAAAAGGGGAAGAAAATACTCATAAAGCCTTTTTGTTAAATATGGCTATGAGATTTATACATTGGGTGATTGATACGATGTTAGGGAAATAAAGGATCCTCTATAACTGACAGAAAGCTGTATAAGAAAGTGTGCTTAAGGAAGAGTACAGGAAGACGCCAATGTAGACAAGCTTTTTGCTCAAGCTAAGATGGAAGCAAAACAAAAGGTTCATTGGAGAATATATCTTGAAACTGTTATTTTCCCACAATCCTACTGGGGTTAGCGTGAGGACAAATCCAGCAGAAGGCCATATTGAGTTAATGGGCAGAGAAGTCCCTTATCTGTTCAAGTGGGCCAGAAACATTGGATGGATGAATTAAAGCTCAAGCAAAATGGATTTGAAAGTTTAAAAAAAAAAACACTTAAGAGATGTACTGGGACGCTGTTTTGATGCGGAGCGTAGATGAATGTCCACAGACAAAGTCTTAATTTGTCCTGATGCACTGTGATGAACTCTATTTTCAGCATGCACTGCTTACTTCGCTACAGCCTTTTACCATCAAACACAACCCCATCAAGAGCATCTGTTGTTTACTGCAGCGAGGAACATGAGAGACACGTGTTCCTCGCCGCGTTCCATTTTTGATGTGGCCATTACTCTTGGTGCCAAAATATAAGAAACGCTGTGGTACATTTTCACTCCACCTGTGCTGATGCCTCAGTTCTTATCATGTTTGTCACACATGAAAGGCATGCCCGCTCATGCTTCCTCCACTGTTTGTAAATGGGTGCGCTGTGAGTGAAATGAACAAATACATATCTGTGTGGCAGGGATAATAAAGCAATGTCAACGGCCCGATGAGTGGACAGGATAAAAGCATTCAGATGACTGTTGTCTTTGTAAATTTTTACTTTTGCGCTGAGCAGAACTGATAGAATTAATAGATAAGAATTATGGTGTCAAATATAACCCTGACAGTTTAAAACAATGCCGAACCGAGACAATTTGACATCCTGTCAGTGAAAGCATTTTGCTCTGTTCTGACTCAGAAAAGATCACTATTTTTGCCTGCATGAAACACGGAAGCCTTGCACATAAAACTGTAACTTTCCGCCTCAAACTTTCCACCTTGAGTCAGGAAAAATGAATCATTACTCTTCACCTCTTCCCCTCTTTTGGTCACATTCACACCCACGCACTTGTCATCATATTGTGATGAGCTGTCTAGCTTGCCTACAGCATTCTGCCACAAGTGTTGGAGAATCTTCAAGAAGAGAAGAAGTGCTGATATTTCACCATTTCTTGACCTTGCTATTTTTGACACATATTCGGTGAGCTGTACAAGCCGCCCCACTGGTGGTAAGGCATTGTGCAGCATATCACATGTCTTTTTAGCTTCAGATTTATTTTCTTGAGCCCTTAACTAAACAGGAAGGGTTTTATGAGACATATGTGCGCAACAACATACAAAAAACAAACATACTATTGATCAAGTAGCTTCCAGCTTCCAGAGTTCTCCTCAGGCAATAATCATATTATATTTTGGCTCACATTACCACATTAGCATCATGCACTTTGTGCACGAATTTGTTGGCCTCACATCTATAATGATATGATGAAGCTCTGGTTCCACCTCATCCAATAGGTGCTCTGCTAGATTTAGATCTGTTAACAGTGGAGACTTTTGAGTACAGTGAACTCACTGTCATGTTCAACAAACCAGTTTGAGATGATTTGAGTTTTGTGACATGGCTGCTTCCAGCAGAAAACCATCAGAGGATGGTCATAACTGGATGGACATGGTCAGTAACAACACTCAGATAGGCTGTTGTGTTTAAATGATGCTTAGTTAGTACTAACAAGCCCAAAATATGCCAAGAAAATGTCCCCCTCATCATCGCACCAGCAGCAGATGCCTAAACCACCGATACAAGGCAGGGCAGAGCCATGCTTTGGTGTTGTTTACTCTAAATTCTGACCCCACCATGCTAATGTCAGAGCAGAAATCGAGACTCATGACAGCAAGTTTTTCCAATATTTTGTTGTCCAATTTTGATGAGCCCGTGCAAATTGTATCCTCAATTTCCTGTTTTTAGGTGAGAGGTGTGGTCTTCTGCTGCTGTAAACCATCTGCTTCAAGGATCACTTCGAAGGTGTTGTGCATTCTGAGACGCTCTTCTGCATACCTTAGTTGTTGTTGTTGTTTTTTTTAGTTATTTTGTCTTCTTCCTATCAGTTCAAAGCAGTCTGGCTAGTCTCTAAACTGCAGAGAACTGCAGCTCACTGGGTATATTGTCTTTTTCAGACCATTTGCTGTAAACCCTTGAAATGATTGCGTGAGAAATCCCAGTAGATCAGTAGTTTCTGAAATACTCAGACCTGCCCGCCTGGTACCAACAACCATGCCATGTTCAAAGTCACATAAATCACCTTTCTTCCTAGTTTTGATCCAGGTTGTCTTTATTGTGTCTACTTGCCTGAATTCACTGGGTTGCTGTCATATGATTAGCCAGTTGATTAGGTGTACCTGATGAAGTAGCCAGTGAGTCTAAATGTTGCTTTTCAAAGTCAGTCTGGACAGCAAAATTCATAAAATCCTCCCAATAAACCTTGTTTGCATACACAGCAGGATCTTGACTGATCATAACAGCTTCTGTTTTATCTGCATTTAACCCTCCTTGAACATGAAAATCACATTTGTATGATTATTAAAAATTTCCTTAATGTTGTTAATTTGTAGAGTAAAGACTTCAACATTATCTATAAATTATCAAATACAAGCTAAATTGTTCTCTTGAGGACCTGAGGGTAAAAACATATCTGGTAGAAATGTACTATTGCATACAAATGATCTAATCAATTGTAACATGTTGACTCATGTGTGTATCAGCCACTAGATGGCACTGTGTTGCTGCAATGTGTGTAATTCACTCGCGAGCAAGAAGCTCCAGAGGAAATGGAGAAGTAGACGAAATAAAGTGGAATCGGAGCAGAGATCAGTGTGTGCGTGCAGTTAATAAGAAGCTCGGTATACATACAAAAACAACACATGGTGTCAGAGTAGCAGATTCTACGCAATCCCTCGCCGTCGGACAGCGCAGACATGGAGGCTTACGGCGTTCCCACACCGCGTATGGATTGGGACTCCAGCAACCTGCCCGAGGCATGGCGGCGTTTCAAGCAGCACGCCGAGCTAATGTTCGCTGGTCCTCTTCGGGGGAAGGAGGAGGCAGACAAATGCAGCTACCTTCTTCTATGGGTCGGTGAGAAAGGACGGGACGTCTACAACACGTGGACGCTCACCGCAGACGACTCCCGAAAGCTTCAGACGTACTACGATAAGTACACTGATTACATCATACCGAAAGCTAACCCAATCTACGCCCGATATAAGTTTCATGAAAAGATGCAGGGTGAAAATGAGACATTTGAACAGTTTATTACGGAACTGAAACTACTTGCTAAAGACTGTGGGTACCCAAATACAGATGAAATGGTCAGGGATCGCATTGTATTTGCCACTAACTCGCCACACGTCCGAGAAAAGCTACTCAGCCAAGGCGCAGAGCTCACGCTAGAGAAAGCTATAGATATAGCACGATCACACGAGCTAGCAAAGCAACAGCTAAAAACTATGGGTCACTCCAGGGGCCAAGAAACTGTGCACGCCATCGGCAGGAAATCGCACAGACAAGAATATCAAACAAGAAGCGTGAGACCAAAAGAACACGCTAATGCAACACTAAAAACGTGCAGCTATTGTGCCGGACAACACAGTAATAAAGACACCTGCCCAGCAAAAGGGAAGCAATGTGCAAAATGCAAGAAAATGAACCATTTTGCGAGAGCATGCAGGTCAAGACTCCCTTCGCAGACAAAAGCCCACCTCAAATCAGTACACACTGTGAGAGAGAACATAGAAATGTCAACTATGGACACAGATGAGGACCAAGACTGTTTCTACATTGATAGCATCACCATAGAAAATGAAGGAAGAAATGATGAGCAAGCATATGCAGACATGCAGCTTGGTTCCCCCCCCACAGACAGTGAGGTTTAAAGTTGACACTGGGGCGCAAGCAAACACAATTCCAGCTAACATGTTCCAGACACTCTTCCCACACGTGACACTGAAGCCTGTCACACACAAGCTCACAGATTATGGGGGACACTCACTCAGCGTGGAAGGAAAATGCCAGTTAAAATGCAAACACAAAGACAAGACCTGCACGTTGGAATTCCATGTTGTTAACACAAGCGCCCCACCTGTATTAGCAATGAAAGCTTGCCGTGACCTTAACCTGGTAAGGATTGTGATGGCAGTGACGGAGGAAAGAGGCAAGACAACCAACAGTTCACAGGCAATACTAGACGAATATGCAGACGTATTCAAAGGGATAGGAGAATTTCCTGGTGAATGCAGTTTCCATGTAAATCCAGACGTTGCACCCACAGTCAGCCCACCTCGTCGGATTCCCATTGCTTTGCGAGCCCGACTCAAAGACGAGCTCGACAACATGGAAAGGAACCAAATCATATGCAAGGTCACAGATCCTACGGACTGGGTGAATGCACTTGTTGTCGTGGAAAAACCCAAGACAGGCAGACTCAGAGTATGTCTGGACCCCAGACCCCTCAACAAGGCTATACAAAGACCCCATTACCCTCTACCCACCTTAGAGGATGTCACCACAAAACTTGCTGGGGCCAAGTATTTCAGTGTTTTGGACGCCAGATCAGGCTACTGGGCCATTAAGCTAAGCCACGAATCATCTCTGTTAACCACATTTAATACTGTGTTTGGCAGGTACCGCTTCCTCAGGTTGCCATTCGGCATAATCTCAGCTCAGGATGAGTTCCAGCGACGCGTGGACGAGACCTACGAGGGCCTGAGGGGCGTGGCAGCCATTGTGGACGACGTACTGGTCTTCGGAGAAACCAAACAGGAGCATGACGACAACCTGAGGGCCATGCTGCAGCGCAGCAGAGAGAGAGGTGTAAAACTGAACCCTGACAAGTGCACCATCTGCGTCAAAGAGGTCAGTTACTTCGGTCACACATTGTCACACGAAGGGCTGAAACCAGATCCACAAAAAGTAAAAGCAGTCCAAGACATGGCGCCCCCACAGAACAGGGCGGAATTGGAAACAGTGCTGGGGATGGTTAATTATCTAGCAAGATTTGCCCCACACCTGTCAGAGATAAATGCTCCGCTCCGCCAGCTGTTAAAGCAGGACAGTGAGTTTGTATGGGACAAGAACCATGACAGAGCCTTTCAACGAATGAAGGAGCTGATCACTAAAGAACCAGGCCCAGTTCTCTCCTTCTTCGACCCCAAGAAAGCGCTACGACTCCAGGTCGATGCATCCAAAAGTGGCCTCGGTGCTGTGATGCTGCAGGACGGCAAGCCAGTTGCCTACGCATCCAAGTCACTTAACAGCACTGAGCAGAACTATGCCCAAATAGAAAAAGAGCTGTATGCTGTTCTCTTTGGTTGCAAGCGGTTCCACGAGTACATGTACGGTCATCATGTGACCATTGAGTCGGACCACAAGCCACTTGAGTCCATACTCAAAAAAACACTAGCATCAGCACCACCACGGCTACAGAGGATGATAATACAGCTGCAAAAGTACGACATCAGCATCATCCACAAGCCAGGGAAAGACATCCCGGTAGCCGACACGCTCTCCCGGAAATCCATAGAGTTTCACGACAAATCACTATGTGACGGGATGGATGCGCAGATCCACTCAGTCCTCAGCAACATGCCTGTCAGTGATCAGAGACTCTCAGAGATAAGAAACTAAACAGCCCAAGATCCTCAGCTCAACAGCCTGAGACGGACCACATTGAGTGGATGGCCTGATAAACGGTCTCAATGTCCGCCTGACATTCAGGAGTTTTGGAACCACAGGGATGAGATCTCACTGATAGACGGGATCATGTTTAAAGGAGAGAAAATGATCATCCCAAACAGGCTCAGAAAGGACATGATAGAGCGGATTCATTCCAGCCATATGGGTATAGAAAAGAGCAAAAACAGAGCCAGAGACCTTCTGTTTTGGCCAGGCATGGGAAAGCAGATTGAGGAAGCAGTCGGAGCCTGCAGCACATGCCAGGAGAGACAAGCTGCTAACCCCAAGGAACCCCTGTTGTCACATGCAATACCAGAACGACCGTGGCAGGTCATAGCCACCGATCTGTTCACTTGGAACTCGGAAGACTACATCATCATGGTAGATTACTACAGTAGATTCTTCGAGTTGGAAAGACTGCGCAGCTGCACTGCAGAAGCAGTGATCCACAAACTAAAGTCAGCCATGGCTAGGCATGGTATTCCAGAGTCGGTGATTAGTGATAACGGTCCGTGCTATGCTTCCAGTAAGTTTCAACAGTTCGCAAAGTCATGGAGTTTCACCCACACCACTACTAGTCCCCATTACCCACAGAGCAACGGTCTAGCCGAGAAAACAGTCCAGACAGCAAAGAAACTTCTGGACAAGGCCAAAGCGGAACATAAGGATCCCTACTTGAGCCTATTAGAATACCGGAACACCCCCGTGGACAACTTAAAGTCGCCTGCACAACTACTCATGAGCCGGAGACTTCGCTCCATCCTCCCTGCAACACCAAAACAGCTGGAACCCCAAGTAGTTTGCCAGCAAACAGTGCGTGAGAGGAGAGAGGTCTGCCAGCAGCGCCAGCAGACTTATTTCAACAAAGCCGCCCGACCTCTGCCTCAACTATATCCTGGCACACCGGTCCGGTTCCGGCAAAAAGACGGTTCCTGGAAGCCAGCTGTGGTCACAAGTTGTGCCGACACGTCCAGAAGCTACAACATAACCACAGATACAGGACAAGTTTACCGGCGTAACCGCCGACACCTCCGCAGAAGCAGGAACAGCGTAGGAGGTGAGGAGTTCATTCAACCAACAGGCATCAGCGATGACAGCCCTGTGGTATCTCAGCCCCCTGATAAAGACATTACAACACCTGGATACACGACTCGTTATGGGCGTGTTACCAAACCAAGACAGGTCTTGGACCTGTAATATTGTAAAGGGTGCAGGCGGATCGCTGCCCTAAAAAAAAAAAAAACAAACAAACAAAAAAAACAAAACAAAAGCTGTTTACATGTTTGTTGTTCCAATGATGTCATTATATGCATCTGTTTATTATGTTAATGATGTAGCCAGTATTGAGACAAATGCTACGTTAGTAATGGATGTTGGTCAGGATGTTATTCCTGTAATTTCAGTTGCCTTAGGAGTTTTACAAGCCTGAGTTGTGTTGTGTTTGTTTTTAAGAAGGGAGATGTAACATGTTGACTCATGTGTGTATCAGCCACTAGATGGCACTGTGTTGCTGCAATGTGTGTAATTCACTCGCGAGCAAGAAGCTCCAGAGGAAATGGAGAAGTAGACGAAATAAAGTGGAATCGGAGCAGAGATCAGTGTGTGCGTGCAGTTAATAAGAAGCTCGGTATACATACAAAAACAACACATCAATCAGACTGCACTTGGCTGGAGCAAGCCTGTACATATCACAGTGATTTTCACTATTTGTGCAAAAGAAAGGCTCGTGTCAAATCACTGCTACATATAGATATATATCTATATCTATATATAGATATATATCTATATCTATCTATCTATCTATATAGATAGATACATACAGTAACTGAAGTTTGGTGCAATAATAGATGTGCTTTGAACTTGGATTTCTTGCAGTGACTGTCATTTATTTGGTTATATGCGTGGTCTCCAGGGAATAACACTCCTTTCGTATTAAGCTCTTCCCCCACTGAGCATCCTTCCTTACGCAGACCTCTGCTTCCTTTTAATTTTCCCTGCTTCCAACCCTTTGAACCAAACGTTGGTTCATTCATTAATATTTATTTCCCTTTACATCACTTTGATGGTGGAGCCTTTTAAATGTTTAATTTGGTTCAGGGCCATTAAACAGTAATGCTGGAGTCTTTTAATTCTAATGTACACATTATGCCACAGACTGAACACAAGCTGTGTGGACATAGCCTCTATACTCTGCATCACTGTGGCCAACTGTTTTTGCCTCAAGTCCATCATATATTGATGTTGGTCAGAACCAGTAGGAAGCACATTTGAATACACTGGATAGTTCTTTAAGACCATTTGCAAATGAGAGCAAGTAACCTTGTAAAAGGTGCTTAATGGTGTGAAGAGTATATTAAATAAAAGTGTTAGTGAAAAGCTAAGACTAATGAGAAATTTAAAACAAAATATAAAATGAAATCAAGTGTGAAAAAAACAGTCTAGTCTGGATTCGAGCCTTCTGGTTGTAAGTCATGTGATTATGCCACCCACCATACCTCAACTCTTCATATTTTGCCTCCAAGGTGCAATAGTCCTCCAAGGCTTCTGACACATTGGCTGCTTTTTCAATCATTTTCATTTCAGTCCTTGTGCCGGAGCACTTTCAGAGGAATGTTTGTTTGATAAGCCATTTAACATTCACAAGCATGAAAAGTCATCTAATTCAAGGGTTGAACCAACATTGTGTCTACACATAACAGACAACTTAGCAAAGAATCGATTCAAACTTTGTCTTTACGCACTTTGTTACTAGCAGAACAACAACTTGGCACATCTGAGGGTGGTGTACAGTGTGTTCCTACAAATGTGAGGAAACCAGATAAGTAGATGGCCAAAAACTACAGCAGGTGAACAGTATCTGAAAATCATGACCCTAAGACATAGGAGGAAAGAAATATCGGCAAGACCTGAAACAGAACCTGGGAGCTGCAAATGTCTCTTTAGTTGATTCATCTACTGTCAAAGAAGCCTCATCGAAAATGGTTTTAGAGGACAGATGTGCTGTAAAGAAGCAGGGGAGAAAAGGTAGAGGTATGCCAAATTACACAAGAACTGGACTGAAAATTCAGGCACCATCTTATCTTAATGACCTTGTAGTACCATATCACCCTATTAGAGCACTTCGCTCTCGCACTGCAGGCCTACTTGTTGTTCCTAGAGTATTTAAAAGTTTTCAGGCCCCTCTTCTGTGGAACCAGCTTCCATTTTGGATTCGGGAGACAGACACTATCTCTACTTTCAAGATTAGACTTAAATCTTTCCTTTTTGCTAAAGCATATAGTTAGGGCTGGACCAGGTGACCCTGGATCCTCCCTTAGTTATGCTGCAATAGACGTAGGCTGCCGGGGATTCCCATGATGCATTGAGTTTTTCCTTTCCAGTCACCTTTCTCACTCACTATGTGTTAACAGACCTCTCTGCATTGAATCATATCTGTTATTAACCTCTGTCTCTCTTCCACAGCATGTCTTTTATCCTGTCTTCCTTCTCTCACCCCAACCGGTCGCAGCAGATGGCCGCCCCTCCCTGAGCCTGGTTCTGCCGGACGTTTCTTCCTGTTAAAAGGGAGTTTTTCCTTCCCACTGTCGCCAAAGTGCTTGTTCATAGGGGGTCGTATGATTGTTGGGTTTTTCTCTGTATCTATGAAGCGCCTTGAGGCAACTTTTGTTGTGATTTGGCGCTATATAAATAAAATTGAATTGAATTGAATTGAAAATTAGTGGCCACGTGTCTTTTTTTTTTTCTTTTTCTTTTTTTTTTTTTTTTTGCCTGTCCCGTTTGGCTCTTTTGCCATCAGAATTGTTGTCTAAAGGCAAACAAAGATGCCCAACGGATTTACTTTACCAAATTGACCATCCCAGCCTTGCCGTAATGGTCCATTTGATTCACCTTTTATTGTTTATTTTATTTTCACTTACTGAATACGGGACAGACTTGACTGGGGGAAAGAAGGGGAGAAAGAAAGAGGGAAAGAGAAACAGCTGAGAAGAGGGACGGGGGAGAAGGGCAAAAGACAAAAACCAACAGAATGAGCAGAAAAAAAATGCATATATCAATCACCTGGGTCACCTGCTGAGAAAGAAAAAAGAAAGCAAGCAGAAGAGAACAAGAGTAATAGAATAAACAACATCACAATGATATATGGGAATATGACAGTAAATACTAAATATTAAACATTATTGTGCAGCACATAAGATCAACAGAACACAGTGTGCTTTGAGGTAGGAGCCAAAAAGGGTGTAGTTTGTGGGTGTGATCACCCGTGTGTACACCTGTGAGCATGGACGCGCTTGTTTTTTGTTTTTTAAAAGGTTCCTTCATGTAATGATCTGCTAGAGGGTGTGGGGGGGCCACAGCCCCGTCCTCCAGGGCATGAAGCAGGTATGGAGGAGATCAAAACTCCAGACATCCAGAGGCCCCCAGAACACAAGAGACCAAGGAAGACCAACAGAGGGGCAGCTGCGCCACTGTCCCAGAGAGAGCTGAGGAGAGTCCCAGATGAGGGCTCACTCAGCAGCCGCGGAGCAGAAGCCAGGGGGAGTTGCAGTGAGCTCCGCCGGCAGCCAGCCGCGCCTGAGTGACCGAGCCCCAGGCCGAGAGGCCGGGGGCACCCCACCTCCGAAGTGGCCCGAGCGAGCCCCAGGCTCCAGGCCCCGATGAGCGGCCGCCAAGGAGTGAGCCGGTGTGTACCTGGACGCCCATCCCCGGACACAAAGAACCACCAACGCACCGATGTCTGAGGGAGTCCGCCACTGGCAGGGGAAGTGGTGGTAGGGGGAGATAGGCCTCCAAACCTTGGAGGGCCTGAGATGTCCCCAGAGAGGTGGCGCCTGACACCCAACCTGACATATAGACACAGACATACAGGCACACACAGATACAAACATCCATTCCCCCCCTCATGCTCTCATATGCACTTACTCCACACTCAACCAACGTGGAGACAGACATAAAGAGACGCTGTACACACGATCACACTCCCCAAGCGTACTCTACAAACCGGGTCTAGGTACCCTTGCCCCTGGAGGGGGGAACTGCACCCAGACCCAGGTGGTGTTACCCTTTTCCCTGCGGTGGGGGGAGGCAGACCGCCCCGACTCCGCAGCAGCAGGAAGGCCCCACACTCCAGACCGCAGTCAGACGGCCAACTCCTCCTCCTAGCCCCCCCGCTCCAGCAGGTCGCAGAGAATGGGGGTGAGAGAAGACTCCAAACCTCCCTCCACCCGCTCATTGTAGTGTTGATGCATGTGTGTTCTAAGGTGCATTTAAAACCCAGGAGGGCATGGAGCTACCTGCCAGAGAGCAGCAGGTAAGCGCATGGTCCCTCCTGTTAGCCCTCAATGTCTACATGTATTTAAAATTGAGAGGTGGGCAACGACGCCAGGGGTGGGGTGTACACCCTGATGGTACTTTGGATTCCGTGTATCGTGCCCACCCCCAAGATCCTATATGTATGTGTAATGAGAGTGTGAGTAATGTGAATGTCTAAGTTGTGGGATAAAATTGAGGCAGAGGCAGCCAGAAGGGGACAGAGGGGGGGGGTAGCCTCCTCTGCACCCTGGTGACATACCCCTACTCCAAGGTCCTGCATGTGTGGGTGGTTGTGGTTGTGAGTGGCCACATGTCTTATGGAGTGATAAATCCAAATGTGAAATTTTTGGTTCAAATTCTCCTCAATATGTATCCAGAAGGTCAGGAGAGAGCATTCACAGCTTAGTGGAGGCTGTCTGAAACAGCATTTCAGCCAGTTGTGTTAGGGATCGTCAAAACTGATGGAATTATGAATGCATAAAAGAACCATCAGATTTTGATCCACTATGCAAAAACCACCTCGGATTGGCAACGGCTTCATTTGTCAGCATGACAATGATACCAGATACACTGCCAATGCATTAAACATGCACCTGGATAGAAATACACACAATGGAACACTATCAGTGAGCAAAATTCCCCATAACATAAAGTTGAAGACATATAAGGCTTCCAAGTTTGGTTTGTGCTGCATTGCTCTCCTCACTTGTCTGCCTTTATACTGAAATGGAGGTCTTGTTAGACCACATCAAACACATGTCCCAGCTCTCTGTTATCCCCACTCACACTCATTTCCATGTCTCTCTAACTGTTGGGCTCAGTTCTTTCCTACTAATGCATCCCCATCTCTTTTTACTTTGTAGTCCAACACATGACACCGACATCAATAGAGGTCCTTTAAAGAAATTACATTAAGTAAAATACTGCTCAGAGGGAAGGCAAGAAAGGAGCATCTCACAGGAGGTTTATATATAACACACGTAAAGAATCACAATCAAGTAGTCACACAGTGTTACACAACCTGTGAAATGTGTTGTATAATGTGTCTGGTTGCTTTGGAGGAGCTTTGAAAAGTCATTTCAATAATGTTGTAAGATGTAGGAGTCATGACGCCTGACAAAAGATGTCATCATGTTACATTATGGAAAGTTTAAGACCCAATTTTTTGGAGCTTGAGCTTCAATGGTTTCGACTGTGCTTTTTAAACGTGTCTCTGCAAGTTACTGCACCACTGGAGTACTCGCTTTAAAAGTCTGCTGTGTTTATTCATAAACTTTAGAGACTTTTCAAAGAGCTCTACTTGCAGGGCAAGCGGTGAAAACATGTTATGGATTCTCTTTGACTTCTGTCTGCAGCAGGAAACCTTTATGTCTTTATTTATATTTTACAGGTGATCAGTGTTTTGGAAAGGAATGATTTAGCTTTGAAAAACCATAACCATCACTTACGCTTCTGTTGGACCACATGTGTTTTATGACCCGCTGAAAGTCTCAGCTGGCCTGTGCGAATGAAATCTGTATCCAGTAACTGGATGCAGGAGGTGATCTGGTGGGACTCCAAAAAGATGACACAGTTACAGCAAAATCAATGAAGTCTTTAATGAGCTGCAGTTTGAATGAAACAACACATCTGTTAGAAAGTTATATCTATAAAATTCAAATGATTTGTGTAATTACTTCCAATCATTTCACTGTGTGAAATAAACTTACAAATCATCTGATTGATTTTCATTCATGCAGGCCTAAATAAATCTACATGTTTGCAGTTCGTGTGAGGATTTATGCTACCCTGCTTATTAAATGTTTCTTTTTAAAGGGACAGCATACACAGGGTTTCACAGCCTTTTTTTCTTCCCCTCAACTAACCCAGGAAAGCTAAATAAAAATGTAGAGATTACATTAAAATGTTGCCCAGTAACAGCTTATGCAGATATAAGTCAGGTTCAAACCCGTTCACTTTTTATTCACAATTTAAAGTTGAGTTTGAAGATCTTTTAGTATTATGTTTACTTATTATAGGCTCAACATATACACTATATACACATCAATTAAAACTGATATCCAACCCTTCATCCAAAAACACATTATCCTCCAAAAGATTTTTTTAAGTCATTCAAAATTCACTTTGAATGACTTTTAAAATCTATTAAATACAGTAGATGGTATTTTCTTCCTTCATTCTCATTTACCAGCTCTGTGAGTGAATGAATGATAACAGAAGCAAGCTGAAAAAAAGCTGAGGCAGGAATCAATTTAGCGTGGACGAGAGCTGTTAAAGTGCTGTTAGAGGCCACAACACTGTCCACCCATACATCACTTGACAGTATGTGCAGGGTGTGTTTTAAGCTGAGGGTAAGTACTAACAATGTACAGCATACTTTGCTCAGTAACTGTACAACAAGCAAGATTTAACATGCCAAGTTACAAAATTCTATTAGCACTTAAACCGACAACTCCGAGAAAACGTACAATATTAATGCTGGATTAACCTCCGAATATGAAATAGTAATTTTAACATTAAGCAGTAAAACAGAGAAATATCCTGTAGGCAAAGTGGTTAGTAAATCTAATAAAGCAGTTGTCTGCTTAAAACTGTACACATAAGCCATTCCAACAATAAAAAGACGTTGTATAAAGATCTAATAAAGTCAGCTATAAAATAATTCTGAAGAATGGGGGTAAAATCCCATCTCATTAAGTCACAAAAACAAATAAAAATATAATTTTCATGTAGACACAATGTATCACAGATAAAGTGCACTACGGTGTAATTACTGGAGTAAGCTACGCAGCTGGAACAGACAACATGCATTTTGTTACATCTGTCGATGAATTTTCTCGCAGAAAACAACATAATCCTGATATTACAACTAACCCCACACAGTCTAGCAGCTCAAATTATATTTTCACTGCCAGATTCGACAGTTTTTTAAATATTCTAACTAAAGTTTTATATAATATATGCAAGCAGAAAACAGTAGCTGTGTTATTTTGAGTGGAAGATGTTTATTTTGTTGGTTTTTTGGCAGGTGAAAAATATGGTTATCTCACAGCTGTGGCTCGTTGCTTCGTGTCTTTTCAGTTCATGGTCATTCAGCGTGATTTTGTCACAGAGCAGGTATTCAGGTGTGCGTGCAGACGATACAGTTGTGTATCTGTCTGATGGAACATTTTCATATTCAAAGCTGTTGCGGTACAGATAGTGTTTGACTTAAATACCAGGGGGAGGTTTAGACACATATTTCAGTAATTTCCCTCATGCGAGCCACAGATATGCTTTTCTACGTATCAGTACAGCTGTTTGTACAGGCAGCATAATAAGATGCATTTTACTATACAGGTCTTAGCATGACCTCAAGCATAATTTCATACTTCCCATCTATTTATCCAGCATATATAAATAGTTGAAAATGCATTGTGATGATTGAAGCTCCTACAGTACTGTTTCTGTTTCTTCTTCAAAAAGCTTTCTATTGACACGGGATGAAAGTCAAACTTGAAACAGTCCCTGTATAATGATGAGGTGTGTAGTCAAGGTGGTGGGTGCCTTCAGTTGTAGTTTATACACTTTGGTGCCTTTGTTGTGGTTCATTGCGTAGTTGGCTGCAGCTAGATCAAACACCTGGTGGTGGCTGTGGTGGTGGAGTTTCAGGGTGACCGGCTTCTCCGAGTGTGTTACCCTAGTCGTCCTTGAATTCCAAACTCTGAATTGCAGTTTTTCATTCACCCATTGGCCGGTGTTACTCAACAAAACTCATCAAAAGTTATGAATTATATAATGCTCAGTCATTTTAAAATGTAATTTAATCACTCTCTGGAGAAAGTAAGTCGTTACAACATAAAACCCGAGGCTACAGATATTTACGTTGACATAAATATCTGTAATAATGATGATAGACATATGGGTTTTCTTTTAGCCTTTAACTTTGAAGACTGGCCTAAGCAGACTTCAGTCCAATGACTATTGTGTTTCTACTATAGAAGCATGTATAGGTAGAAATGGAGGCTACAATGCTACAAGCCTGAGAGCTCATCACCTGTAGAAAATCTGGCTGTTGGGCTGGGGTCAACATAAACTCTGCTTTAGTATCATTCCTCACCAGCATCGTCGCAGTCAGAACTCATTCAGTTGAAGACTGTTTGCAGACCGAGTCAACCACATTTCCATTTTATCACCATCTGGACACACCAGAGTGGTTTTGAACGTCACAAATCTGTTCCCCATGTTTTAGGCCATTTCAAGGGCAACAAGATTGCAGACATTTGCAATAATTTGGGTCATCAATAGTTTTATAATGGAGTTGTTTCTGTCCTGAATGCTGTTTGCACTCAAATTGTAGACCATTGTTGAGAGATACGTTTTCAATTCAATTCAATTTTATTTACATAGTGGCAAATCAAAACAACAGTTAACTCAAGACGCTTTATATTGTAAGGTGAAGATCCTACAATAACAGAGAGAAAACCCCATAAATCGGTTGGTGACAGTGGGGAGGAAAAACTCCCTTTTAACCAGGCTCAGGGAGGGGCACCCATCTACTGCGACCAATTGGGGTTGAACTTTTTAACATGTTACACCCAATATTGCCATTCGCACATGCAATGCAAAGCCCTTTACAGTACTGCAATAAGTTTTATAAAATGCTTTATATTTAGTATATTTTTCATTTTTTACTTCTTGCACCAGCAGCAACAAGTGAATTAAGCTCACAAAGTATTTAGTACTCTGAAGCTTTGCCTTTGCCGTGCACTTCAACAAAACAACCTTAAAATCGAATCAACCTAACATGATTCATTCAAACAAAAAGGACGACACCGTTATCTAATCAGTTTAAGCTCAGGGTGGAGAACAGAGGATTTCTGAAGCAAAGTTATGCTGATGTTATAAGTAAGTTTATTTTACAAAGGGGTGGAGGACCAGACACTAACTCAACAGCTGCTGAAGGAAGCTTCTGGTCTGGAACAGTCCTCTGTTTAATGAATTTGCTTTGCTGTGTTTCTATGACTGACAGTAAAATATTACAGTAATAAAACATGACTGCTGTTTGTTTTCTTAATACTGACTTTATCTTTGAGAGACTCCAAGATGATAAAAAGATGCAGGCGAAACAGATGTTAGCATAAACTGACTTTAGTGTGATAATTAGGATCCTGATTGTTGGGGCAGGCATTATTGCACAGCTGTTAACAAAACAACTTGTCTTCATTTAAAAATCGGTTGAATAACAATTATTTGATATGTTGAAGTAAATAAAGAAGAAAGGTCTGCTTACTGTAGATTTCAGTATTTTCTAAGTGTGTGTGTCCATCACTACATTAATGAGCACCTTCCAGGCAGGTTGCTGTGATGAGGAGGTGCTCTCCTTTCCACAGAGATGAGAAATGATGGTGGCAGCCCAAAGTCTAATTATAAAGTGGGTCTAACAAACCAGCCGTTCATATGTCTCTCACAGCTTAATACCTCAGAGGAGGCAAGACAGATTTTTCCTGTAATTTTCATTCTTTGTCTTCTGTGCGTTTTGCTTCCTCAGAAATGTCGGAATGCCGCGTGCCTCCCTCCTCCACCTACACAGTAGCCGCTGCAGCTCCCTCAGTCACTCCCCGAGAAGAAATAGCATCAATAAACAGTTGTCATGGTTTTCAACTCCACCAACAAGACTTGGTGAAATGCTGTTTAATCTATTCTTTAAAATACACGTGGGAGGATGTTTGTGCATTGTGTATTCTGAGTAGTGAGAATGCCTTCAGACATTCATCAAGAGTAAAACATTGTAGTTCCCCAGGGGTCAAAAAGACTTTCTAAACATAGTTTAATCATAGGAAAGAACAAAAATAATTAGAATACAGTTTAGTCCTTCTGTGCTGACAACTCAGTGTGACTGAAACTAAAATGCCTTGATACTTAAGTCTCTGACCCAGCAAACATGCCCATGCAGGCCCAAACCCCTGTTTATAGGGATGCTCACACTTGCAGATGATTAAGACCATATGGTTAGCAGCACCTGGCTGCTACTTGATTTTTTTTATTCCTAGTCCAGCAGTGAGTATCGTAGGTTTTGCACAAAGTTCAGTAAAAACTTTATTTTGTAAGTTTTCTTCACCAAACTATCAGAAAATTGATAAAATACTCAGAGTTGGTAGAGTTTTACTATTGAAACTGATACTCAAAGTTGGCTACACAAATAGAAAGATGTAGCTTTAGATTGTGGCCCCCCGAGCCTGTATAAAAATGATTTGGTTGGTTCTTAACTGAGCTCAAATGTGAGTGTTTTGTTTTTTTTCCCAGCCCTGAATATTTCACGTGGGTATCAAATGTACTTCAGAAATTGTGAAGACTCAAAAATAAGATATAAAATAATTACGATTTAAAAAGCAGCAAATTTCAATCCTGTCTGGCCCTGCAGCATAGACGATTTTCCTAGTACGAAGGTAAAGCTTTGCATGGCTTCACTGGATGCGCTAAAGTGAATGTACAAGAAAAATCACTTGACTTTGTGGGATCAGGTGGGGACTGGTCACTGATTTGACTGATTTAATATGGAACGAATTTTGGAATAAATTCAAAAATCAGCCTCCTGACATGTTCACATTCTGATATTAAACTGGAGCAACATCATCAAATTCAGAGCCCCTTCTGTTTTCTTTTCTGTCTTTTTCTTTTTTTCTTTTACCGCACAGCTTGTTTCTTTTTTGGTGTGGATGTACAAATTTTTCCAGGTTTTATATACCCCATTAAATGCCCATTATTACTGGGTAATTATTCCCATAGTAGTGCAAGTTAGCAAACTTTGGTTCCCTATACTAGTTATCATTTCATCCATTGTAATCACCAACAAACATCTAGCCAGCTATGTAGCCTAGAATGTCCTTAAGTGACCGGCCGTCGACTGCAAAACAATGTGAGATGAGCGAATCACTTCCTGTGGGTACGCAGCCTGCCTGACCCTCACTATGGTTGCAAACGTCATGCAGGTTTCTGTTTAAATAAACTCAATGACAACAAGGAAAGCCACTAAACAAATATGCGGTGAAGTCAGGCTTCTGAAAGAGGAACTAAGAGGAGAAAAATTCACAAGACAAGTGGAGCAGATAAAAGTAGAAACTACTTTCAGCTCCTAAGGTTTCGCCACCCCAACTGTAGAGGAGAGACACTTGAATAACATAGCCTAGCTAGGAGAGCAGCCTAGCATGTCCAGGTGAGTCGACATGTTTAGCAGAGCATAGTTACCAACCAACCTAACCAATCCAGGGTAATGATTTAACAGTCATTTTATTGGACTGCTTTTCCAGTTGGTGTCACATTATTTATAACAATAATGGCAATGAGCTCTGTGAATTTCTTGCCCAGGGCAATGGCGACTCTAGAATCGCCACTGGCCTGTAAATTTTATGACAATCCAAATTGGTGAACTGACTGACATACAAGTGCTACTTTCCCAGGAGCTTTGCTGCTTACATGGCTAGAAAGTCATGAGATTCTACTTCGAAAGAGCTGTGCCTCACATTTTCGGGGTTGTGAATGAGTGCAGTCGACTCCTTATATAAGATGATGAGGCGAAGCAAGCAGATGAGAAACAGTTGGAGGGGTTTGTGGTGCAGCATGAAAACTCAGCAGCTGCAACTCCTCCTTCACTTCGGCGAAATTAGATCAGAAGGCATTTTGATATTTCGAAATGGATGTACAGCTGCTTTCATAAACCCAAACTACATTATGCATAGAAGTTGCGTGGGGGTGCAACAATGCAGATATCATATATGAATGGATCATTCTGATCGCACGGTTTTATTGTTTAGGGTACTTTATAAAATTGCTAATAATTCCCATAATGAACACAATTGTTCTGCCTAATCTCCACTGAATTCTAGATAACTGTAAAGAATGCCCTTGCAGGTACTACTACATAATGATATGTACAGTGGTGGACAATTAGCTGTGCAATAATGATTATTATACAGTGGGTGGTTTCAGCCAAGCAATCTTGAGCCATAAATTTTAATTTGTTTAATGCCTGAAGTAAACCCGCACTCAATACAGATCACACCAACATTTAATTCTTCACCCGAGGTGCTATGCAACAGAAAAAAAACGATTTAAATGGAAATTTGCTTATTCCATTTTAACTTGCATGAGACTAGTGATTAGAATTTAATTTTAAAGTTAACTGGCATTCAACAAAGGGTTCCACAAGCGCCTCAGCCAGTCAGAAAGAGACTGGAACCAAGTCACTCACACTGAAATTATTCAAATGAGTGAGCGTGATGCTTGATTTTTCTGATTAGGTAAACCTAAATAAACTGCTCTCACTGAGTAAATCATTGACTCTTTGCTTTCAGATTTACCAGCGAGATGCACTTGAGAGTTAAGGACGCGACAATCAAAATATAAAAGGTAAAATAAAATCCACGGCTGGCACTCCAGTCACAGAATCTAATGCCGAGAGAGAGACACAGAGCAAACACAAACTAAACTGAGCACACATGCTAAAATGAAAAGGTTTGAGCTGGATCAAGGTTGTTTTAACATAAGCCTAAAAGGTGAAAGGCACCAGAAGAATCGGGGATAGAAAACTCATACTTCAACAATGAAAGCTATTGAGTTTCCAGAAATTCCTAGGCGACCGCTGCTCTGCTTCCAAGATGATTTTATTATATAATATTTTCCTCTCTTTGTACTCAAGAGAGCTTTTGTTCACTATCCCTTTTCACTTAAAGCAGCGCAGCCTCTGTGAACCCACACTGCCCCCTATTGATCAAAACCAGCCCCGGCATCAACACTTGGTGCTCTGTGATGAATAACAAAACTGCTTTCTGTGAAGCAACTTTCTCCTCTCCAGTGTTTTACTTCCACAAAAGGAAATGTGACTCACGCTTACCTCTGTAAAAGGACAAAGTGAGGGCCCACCGGAGGACATAATAGTAAAGACTAGATAATATGCAAGTTCAAACAGAAAACTTGTATGCACTCTGCAAAAGTATTCTGCATAAAACTGCACTCTGGTTATACTGCAGTGGGAGTGCACGGAAACAGCTCTGCACAATTTATTTATCAGTCAAGATGCTTGACTCATTTGCATATGCTGAGTTCCTGCATATATTTATGTAGCAATAATAGAAAAGACGGTGACTCAATCTCTAGTGATTACCTCCTGCTTTTTTTTTTCCTTTTTGAGCAACAAAATTAACGATCGTCACTCAAAGAAAAGAGATTCTATTTGCCGTCTTTGGATTTAAGAAGACACGGACAGGTGATGTAACCTTCCACTGTTTTATTTCCGTCCATTATGTCTCATCAGACACACTGACTGTACAAAGTAATGGGACAACCTGCCACCTCTCCATTAAACAGCCCATGAAATTGATTGAGCTGGCCTCAATGTTATTACCTCGATGTTTTCCATCTTCAGCGTACAACCTTTAATAAAGGCGTAAAGGCAGGGGAGAAAGTAACACAGTGGGGGTTTTTTATTATTCAGATGGAGATGATGGTCAGGCTGTCTTCAACCCTTTCTTCTCTAACGCTTCTCTAACTATATGAAGTATTGCCCTCTTGAAGTTATGCATTAAAGCTGGGGTGAAACCGTACATCAGAGAGCCAATGACAGTAAGGTGCTCTGGAGGAGGAACAAAGAAAGGAATGTACTTTTATTAAAAAAGGTTCATGGAATGGGTGTTCAGTTCGGCATTTGATCTTCGTATCACAGAGATGATGAAGAAAATGAAAGAAAACATGACTGAGGTTAATGAAAATCAGCTGAATGGTGAGACTGCTTGGAACACCTATGAGCTGGCCTCTGTCTCCCCCCAGTGGTGGAGGGAAAATGCAGCGATGTTTGATGGCTCAAGTTAATTTTATGTCAGCTGGCAGGAAGTAAGCCTATTTGCCTTTAGTGATTCCAGCAGCATTTCGATGGCCAGCTTCCATTTACCCTTCTCGTATCTGCACTATGAAAAGTCGATGAATAAGTGCAGAATACACAGTCTGGTCTATTTTACTGGAAGCATTAAATATTCGGCTTGAACTGCTTTACTGTACGCATGTGCACTATGGGAAGTGTTCTATAGATTAATAGTACAGTCAGACTTTGAATACATTCTGCAGCAGAGCAAAATGTCAGATGTTAGCGTTTAAACATCATTAATGCACATTTTTCCTCTTGAAGATCTTATTTAACTAACGCCTCTTGTTTTTGTTATGTCATATAACTTCAATTAAAGTGAAATGAACATATAATGATGTTGAGATTATGGACTTATATGACATCAATATTCATAATAAGTCATAAAATATGTCATCAAAGGATTAACCGGGTCCATTTATGAGCAAACCATTAAACATGAGACTAACGTTGGTTAAAAAGCTAGTTAAAAAGCTGACTGAGGCCTGTAATAGACTGGGGACCTGTCCAGAGTATACCCTGCCTCTCACCCTGGTATACCCAGCCCCAGGTGGAAAAAAGTGGACGACATTATAACAAACAAATCAAATATTTTCTTGTTTAAGCCTCAAATGTGAAGATTTTATACTTTTATCACCTTTATGTCTCTGTAAATTTTATATGCTTTAACCTTGCTGTCCTACCAATAACACCTTGAGTTCTTGGCATTGAGATGGACTTCATATGGACCAAATGATCACCTCGGTCACTAGGTGGATAAAAACAATTTGTTTTTATTAATATGATTTCCATTCCTATCTTCCACAATCTCAGTATTACTTTTTCCTCTCTTTTTTTACTTTACCTCACATTTATGTTTTATTTTCTTCACTCTTTATCACTGTGGTATATATAAAGGACTATTTTTCCACTATCTCATAGTACAAGGCCCTTACTATGCATCTGTGGCACTTTACTTATTTTAGAATACACTGTTTTTATTTTTTATCCTGCTGCTGTAAGACAATAGTTTCCCTTGTGGGATCAATAAAGCATGAAAAATCCTATTACTTCAAGATTTATGAGTGCAATGAATAAAATAAAACATGACGTTGAAGACATAATGTCAGCAAACCAACAAGCCCAGGATGACAGCACTAGAAGGGGGTACTGTGAACCATGCTAGAAAGCTAACGTTCGCTGCTTATCACTAATCTCAAAGAACAGTTGAGGCCAGCGTGAAGGTAATTAGATTTGTAGGTACTGAACTTTAAATGTTAAGGGATTATAAAATGTTTTGCAATTCATTCTCAAGAGGACATTTATGTCTTCACTTAAAGGCAAAAAAAAATCAGAGTACCACCAAGGTCAGTATAATTCAGCCTCTGGAGGCTCTGTCTGGGTCGTGCGTTCATTAGTTTTTAAGAGATTTTACTTTGGAACAAAATATTGGCCTTAGTAACAACAGTCTGGTTATATACTTAAAACTCATGGTATGAAACTACTGCAGGATGAGATCTGATAATCAGTGATCAATTATTTTCTCATTATCAGCCGCTGTCTGATAACAGCTGTCATCTATGGGGACTTTTTTTTGTACATTATGTCCAAAAAGGGAATTCCCAAAAATCTGGGCATGCCTATGTGAGCTGTAATGTGGAGGTGACGTTGCTCTAGAGGGGCCTCAAAAAGATCAGCCATCTCAGTTTGGCCCCAGCAGTGATCAAAGTCAGAGATCAGATGTGACTTTAGGCATATAATGTGCTCAGCCAAGTGCACAAAGCCTTCCTGACAGGACAGAGATGGCTCGGCATTGACAATGATTTACGGTGTGGTGTGGAGCATTCTTCGCCTACGAGGGTAGACAGGAGACATAGGAGGTCTGCAGACGCACTGTAAATTCTTGTTAAACTGATCAGAGCAGACAGCACTCAAACATCACCGAAACATCAAGCTAAACATGTAGAGTCTCCTCTGCTTCCCACTTAAGATCCAAGAAGCTGAAGCCAGCGTACCCCTGAGGCTCTGTAAGTGTTTTCAACTCTTGTACAAGCACTCCGGCTTAACTCCCTTGTGATTTTACTTATAGCACTGCATAATTACATACGTTCCGTTAAATAAAACTGTGTTAAAGGCAAAAAAAATATTTTACTGGGTTACTCAGATAGCCTAAGGTAAATACTGATGTGGTCTAGGGGAAAAAAATTGTCACTTGACAATTTGGGATTATTGGGTAAATCTAATCTATTTTATTTATTTATTTATGAAGTGAATCTATAGTCTGTTGCAAGAAACAGGAAAATAAATAAGCACAGATATTTTTTAAAGTCCATCTAGAAATGATTTTCACATGCCCGAAAGAAATTATTGGCTCTTTTATATGCAGGCTGTTAAAAAAAAAGACACCTCCTTCCAGACAGGTCTTTAAAAAAAAGTAATAAAGTGCAAAAGTTCAAGCAGTCTGAAACTGTGAAATCAAGTGAGTGTCACAAGTTATGTGAAGTGATTAAAGCTCCATTGTTCGCTTACTGAGCTGTGACCGATGAAGGGTAAAGGAAAGGAATTTTGCACAAAAGAAATTAAACTTCATTAGTTTGACATCGATTCCTGAATTTACATATTAACTTGGCTAATACAAGAAACAAACCTTGCAAAAAATCAGTCAGGCATCATGTTTTAGTAACTTAACAAGTGTTAAAAAGGAGTTCAAGCCCATATCAGCTGATAGTTTAGCTGATTCATATAGAGCCTATGATATTTACGCTGCTGTAGCCAGCCTATAGTTAGTATGCATTTGCAAGCCTCTTTGCAACCCTCCTCCATGCTTAAATCTGTCCTATCTGTTCTTGCTGATGCATGCTCTTTTACCTTTCTCCAGTCTTATGTCCTCTATGAATTAATGTGAAACAATGCTGGAGGTCCAAGAAAGGAGATAAAAAGAAAAACTGATTTTAAATATCATTTTCTACGTAGTGCAGAGGTTTATTTTGCTGCCTTGACCAGTTTTACATGCAAAACTATGATAAAACACAAAGTGTCCAATCAAGAGAAGCACTGAAAAAGAATGGTAGCTTTCAGATTCTAGGAAGTGAAGATAATTGGGTAAATAAAGAGAATTACACCATATGAGGGAGATATAAAAAAGTACTGATATGTGCATCCCCAGAATATATGTGTGCATAACCTCTAGATCTTTGCACAAACTCAAACTAGTCTCAGTTTAAACATTCAGAGAATGAGGACAAGCAAGAGATATATGAGACAAACACCTGACTTGATACACTACATACTGTGTTCACTCTGCTAGTTACACTCTGTCAACATGCAGATATGCTGCTTGCTGTGACTGTTGTTTCTTATCAACATTCCTGTCTTGACCTTGGTTCAGACACATTGGTCAACTTTGAGACGACTGAGAGGAGAATACAAACACTTGCTGCCCGTGGTTTGTTGACTAGTGTAAGGTAAGGTTTGCCTGGTGTATAAATAGACAGAGAAGGTCTAACGCTTCATTTCTGAGGTTTTCCTGACAGGAACCACAAGCACAGAAGCAGTCAGGAAACTGTGAGACACAAATGTGTTCTCTCCTAGAGCCGTTGTGTTGTTTGATTTTCTCTAAATGTGAGTGTAATTTTACCTCATGTTTGAAATATTCCTTTTATGACTCTATCTTGGGAGAGTGTGCTTATGTGATGGAGGAGAAAACTGGCAGACCAACAAAGATATAAGTATATAAGAATAGCATGATTTTAGGGTTTAGTTTTAGTTTACTAAAACTTTACTTTAACTAGCTGGAGACACCAACAGACTAAATAAACAGAACAGGAAGGCTGACTCTGTAATTGACTGTTGGTTGGTGTTTGTAGTGATTTTTGGTAGTTGTCATTGGTAGTTGTAGTGGTTGGTTGTTGTAGTTGGTTGCTGGTTGTTTATTGTTAGTTGTTATTATTGTTGGTTTCTGCTGTTCGTCAGTTGTTATTGGTGGTGATTGATGCCAGCTGTTGCTGTTGGTTGTTGGTATTGTATCATTATTCAACTGCTGAAATAAAAGAATTTGTGAAATAGGGGATTTTGTGTTTTCCATCAAATTGTATTGTAGTTGTATCTAAATGATTTAAACAGTTAGCTGTTAAAAATGTATTAAAGTTTCATTTGAAGATCAGTCTGAAGGCAGAAAGGCTGCTGATACAAGTGTTAAATAAAGATAACTGCAGCACAGCCTCTCACAGTACCATTAGTTATTGGCTAAAAAACAGATTTTAAATTTAACCTGTCATTAAACACAGGTGTTTGCCTTTATGGCAGCTGAACGTAGCAACAGAGTAGCAAATAAAAAGAATGACATGTGGCTGGTTAAACGCTGAAGTGCGTTTAAACAATAACTTAAAGCACATAGCAAGTATTTTATTTCTTCATGTGAGGGCAAGCACTACTTCAAACTGCTTGTCAGGGTTTCATATCAAAAGCAGGCTGCTGGATTAAAGAACCAAGCAACAAAAACACCTTTTACTGTTTTCAGTGTTTGGTGTCGTGGTTTTTGTTGCACAGCATCTTAATTTCACTTTTCTAAAGGCCACACAAGGTAATCTTCCTGTTCAGAGACATCACTCCCAGATCTGACTAAATGGGAGCAAAAGGGTCAGAAAACAGTCACTCCAAATAATAGTCTTATCATCCATCCATGGTTGGGAGACTGTATGAAATGCATCTTGGGTGCAATTAATCAAATTCTGCTGCCAGTGGTGACACATTGATGAATGCTCCCATGTTTTTACTGGTTAAAGACAAAGGTGGAAACAAAAGAAGCACATTTCTGTGTGATTTCTTACTGTCACACAAACAAAACATACATCTTTATACTTCTAGAGACTCTGAGAACCTTGTGTTGATTTATTCAGACATTTTTTGTTTCTTATTAAGTGCTTGTTTTACTGTAAAAAGCCCCACATAGGTGTGAATCATCATAACCGGATAAAACTAGAGGTGAGCTTTCATGAATTCTTATAATCAAGTATTCTGCAGATTCTGAGGGCGACTGAGGTAAACAACCTGCTGTAAAAATAAAAATGCTTTATTGAGCAATACTTAGTATGGATTGCAACATCCTGCGGTGTTGCAATACCAACGATGGGGTTTCATTTGTTTTTCTGAGGTTGGCAAAAAAATTATGTAACAGGAAATTTCATTTGAATGTGTGGCATTTTGATACCTGCATTCAGGCTATCGCATGCAGCAGATCCGCGCAAGTTGCATAGAAAGTCAAGTTGTTGTTTTTCTATGTTTTCCTGCTATGGTGCATGATACGGTAATAATATGTGTGTGTATATACATTCTTGAGCACCTTTATGCATCTAAATCAAACTCTTGAATTTGTTTTAAATACAAGTGCATTCCTAAATAGACTGCTCAAAAAATAAAACAACATTTTCAAAAAAAACAATGGGGAAAAAATTACCATGCTGGATATGAACTGGGTCGGGAAAGGAAGGATGCCACATCATTGGACAGAAATGAAAATTATCAGTCTGTAGAGGGCAGAGGTCATCCTGTTCCTCCTTGCACAAAAGAGCAGATATCAGGCGTGCTGATGGGTTAAGGAATGCCTTCCATGGTCTTCTCATAGAGTAACTGCCTGTCTCCTGGAATCTCCTCCATGCTCTTGAGACTGTGCTGGGAGACAGCAAACATTCTGGCAATGGCACGTAATGACGTGGCATCCTGGAGGAGCTGGACTATCTGTGCAATCTCTGTAGGATCACATCATACTACCAGTAATGATACTGACCCTAGTCAAATGCAAAAGTAGTGAAAAAAACACAACAAAAACGTCAGCAGCCGCCAAGTCTAAAAGCATTTCTGTTTTTGGTGGCTATCTCTTTGTTGCCCCTTTAGTGCACCTGTTGTTAATTTCATTGACACTAAAGCAGCTGAAACTAACAACCCCCTCTGCTACTAACTGCCCAGATCAATATGCCAGAAGTTTAACTGACTTGATGCTGTACTTTGAATAAATGTTCCTTTAATTTTTTGAGCAGTGTATTTATGTTGAAAGGCATAGCATAGCAGTCAGTATACACTAAAGCATGTATATATTTGTAGTATCATTGGCTAAGCCATCTTTTCATTTGGATGCATACCAAATAAGGCTTCCATCTTCCATATATAGTATTTTTGTGTATTAAAAGTTGCATAGGCTTTAAAAACAATCCAGTGATGGCTGGGCTCTGTGTTTTTGATACAGAGAGATCAAATTCAGCTCTACTATATGGTGGTCCACTGCCTATCAAGCTAATACTTGATAGGCAAGCTAATACTGCTGCCAATGCTGTTCGTAGAAGTGGTTTATGTTTAAGATCGCAATTTCAGACTCTCCTCCATTAGGCTAAAACAGCTAAACTATAAGCTCAGACAGCACCAGATTAAACAGTGTTAAACTCAGCTAATGGCCCCTGTTGACCACCCCCAACACGTTGCCTCTATGCACACAACTTCAAAGCAAACAGTAAGACTACGCATGTCTACAGAGCTGATATAAAACCTGTAGCTAGTTCGCCAGAGTAATGCGATTGAGGGAAATTACAATTCTAGATGCACATTTCTCTCCGTGGTACATGAACTAACATTCATTTCAGCCATCACAAAATGTTAAATGCTACAGAGAACTGCAGGTTTCGGGCTTGTGGAAAGAATTTCAGGCAGATTCGATTTCAGGTTTACAGATTAAGAATGCAGGAGTAGTCCTAAAGGTAAACAGTGTCTTAGCGGTACATTATCCACAGTATTACCAAAGAAAACTTAACACAAAGAAATTACCACATCAAGACTGCTGCACACTAAACTTAATGTTTGTTGTTCAGGTGAACTTTGATGTCAGTGAGAGAAAGGTTAACAAAACTCTTCTTCTTCATCTGGCTGCTCTCTTTAGGGGTCAACCATCTCACCCAATCGCTAGTGTCCTCCTCCTTCTCGCCACTTCTCTATGGTCTTCCTCTTTTCCTCCTGCCTGGCAGCTCCATATTCAGCACCTCTGCCTGACCTGAGACAAAAAGGCAAGACATATGGGTGCACCATCTAAGACAGATAAAAGGGGGCACAACCACTAAGAGACTTAAAGACATATTATTATTATTATTTTTTAAATAGATTAGTAAATGAACTGGAAGACAGTTAAGGGAAGCTAAAATTGGGATGACATGCTCTGGTTGGTTGCATCAGATTAAATTCTAGCTGCAGTGTTTTGCACCAGTTGTGGGCGAACAATACATCGTAGCAGGTCTCACCACCATAATATAAACCTTCCCTTTTAATCTTACTGCTAACCTTCTCTTGCAAATCAGCCCTGAGACTCTCCAGCCACACCACTGTCAAACTAAAGATTTCCCCTTACTTGCAGGCATACATATTACACGTGTGCTTTCTATCCCACAACTATACAAAAGATCTACCTGAAAAGGTCCATCTATCCATTTTCACACACTGAGACCTCCTTGTCTTTATCTTGCTGGCCACCTCCTCCACCTCATCCAGGAGGGGGGACACCAAGGTGTCCCACAGTCTGCCAAGAGAGAGGTCTTCCCTGAGGCCTGTCCTCAGTAGGACATGCCTGAAACACCTCACCTAGGAGGCATCTTAAACAGGTTCCTGAACCACCTCATCAAACTGAAAAGGTCCAATTGTAAAATCAGACACAGCCACAGAGTTGTGCGGCTGCAGGATCTCACAGCCCTGTGGGGAATGAGCTGTATCAAAGGACTTTGGAGGGGAGGGGAGGGGAAAGAAAAGGGACAGGACCAGGAATCTAGCATCCCAGCAGTGAGAAGAGGGATGGATGGGACTCAAATACCCTGCGCAAATGGAAATATTTTTCAGGTAGAAAGGGCAGCTGCTGTTCATCCTTCTGCCTCTGTGCAGGAATGATTCCCACACAGGATAAACCGAGAGCAGCTCCTTATATTTCAGCAAACACCATCACTTTCTTGCTGCACACAGCACAAATCTTCCATTTCCAGAGCTCGCTCGCCCATTTTGTGTGACGGGTCCCGTATGTCTGACCCACTAACACATTTCCGTTTATCAGGCGGCGTTACGTCACGCCAGTGGGCGGAGTCTAGTCGTTCAAAACACAGCCTGCCTTCAAATCCTCCCAGATTTTTTTACGATTCCCACCTTTTTTTTATTTTAAATTTTGCTCTCATTTTACAGCCTCCCTCAGCTTTTTCGGTACTCGGCGCCTTTTTTACTTTTTAAAATTTTTATCTGCTCTTCGTATATAATGCGGTGGATCTCCGTGTATTCTTTCCGACCTGGTTTTTCTTCCGAGATTGACTTCACGAACAGCATCATCCTCTGTTGTTTGTTTTCTGGATGCTTTCGATGGATATGGATTAATTTAAAAGCCGTATAAATGCACCTGCCGTCGGAGAGACACTCGGCTTTTAAAATCGCAGAGGTAAGACTGTGCGAGAGCTAAAGCGGAGGGTTAACGGGAACAAATGTTTTTGTTTGCTGCAGCAGCAGCAACTGTGCAAGAGGCTGCAGGAGCAGCTGCGGGGCATTATCCCGCCTGGAGCCCGTCTGCGTTGTGCTGCACGTACTGCACATCAGAACAAAGTCCATACTTTCAAATGATTTTGAATTTGCATTTTGTCAGCAGTGTGGAAGTCTGGGGAAATGGCGTTATTGTTGTCGAGCAGACTTGAGCGCGCAGTTCATTTCCTGCTTCGCTTCTTTTTCTGAGTAGAGCAGATTGTTTACCAAAGCAGACTAAAAATCGCCGCTGCAAATTTCGGTTTCGAGCCAATACCAAGTGAGCGCAGGCCCAGTGTTACCGACACTGATGCTTTAACCTTCTGTAGGCAATCTCAAAAGTACATCTCAGTTTTTCTGCGTGATGAAGAAATGCCCCTGTAGTAAAAGAAATCCATCTGTAAACACGACTCTCAGGGTTTAAACTGTAAGAAATGAATGTGTAAAATTACAGATTAAACTCTGGTAGCTTGTTGCCCAGACTTCCCTCTAATTATAAAACTTTCTTTTTCTTACTATGAAACAATTTTTAAAAAAACAAATTCTAAAGTAGAAGCAGAAAAACAGGAAATTTTGTTATTTAATAGTTGTAATTAAACATGTAATGTGACCCCACTGCTGAGGTCTTTATTAGGAAAACCTATATATCCTATGAAAATACTGCATTAAATAGCGGCATTTAGACAAATGTGTCCTTTCTGATTAATAGGAGAAATATATTGAACTTGGGGGGGTAGAAACAAGGTCAAGTATCAATCAATACCAATACTAGCATTACTGTCGATACTTGGATCGATTGACTCATCTCTACTGTGGATCGTGGAAATCACATTTTTGCACAAAACTGGTTTGTATTTAAAGAAGCTGCTCAAATTGCTGTTTCTACGAAACGTTTCATCTCCCTGAACTTTACTAAGCTGCTATCATTTTTCTTCTATTAATTAAATTAATAGAAGAAAAAGAATGTGATAGCTTCTTGTCTCACCCAACCCTCCCCCCCACCATCAGGTGTGTGTGCCCTGGGTGCAGCCTGGCCTGTGCTGTGGATGTGATGAAGAACCCAGGAGCCGCGGAGAGCCGTCGGCTGGACGGCCTGCTGGAGGCCGCTCTGGTCCGAGAGGCTCGCCTCTGGAAGGTACCAGTCTTCAAGAATGGATGCATCCAGGTGAGCCCATAGTTGTTAGGGGATGCATAAATGTAGGGTGTCATTTTTGCATTTTCAACTTGAGTAAAGGTGTTTTTTAATGTTTATAAAGCACAGACATTTTATAGGCAGCTCAAACCTTTTTTATGATATAAAAAATGGAATGATGCCAACAGGAAAATCAATTTTGATTTGGTCAGTAAAAGGAGCCATTCTTATGACAGGAACCAATAAATCTCTTCATCTCAAAGTAGTTCAGCTGGTATTATAGAAAGGCAGCCTGTCATCTGGTTTTTATGTTGCTGTCATTGTACCTCTTAAAGCAATAACCACAGCAGAAAACCTTACAGGTTCTGGTTTGCGCCTGGTTGCATTTTATTCTTTCATCTAAAATGTAGTTCTTTGCACATGTAAATCATTAATCTGTTTTATCCTTTGTCCGCTCAGGGCGCTGACATCTCTTCATCCCAACACCAAGAAATGATCCTTTGGCTTGGAGAAATGAACAGGCTGTTTCATTTCTGTCCAGAGACCTTTGCACTGGGAGTGTGTGTCCTCAACCGTCTGCTGTCTACTGTGAAGGTAGACAACAACACGTGATGGTGGTGGTGTCCGGCTTTTGTTTTGGTTTACAGCTTAATTTGCCCAGTAACTAAGGTTTACACTTTAGAATAATAGATTCTGTAGTTCTAAATTAAACTGTTCAAAGTTGCTTTGCGCACATTTCACAGCTAATATTCTGTATGCACACCCTGTTAGTTTATCCAGTGCTGCAGGAACAAAGAGGTGAGAGCGAGGCAGATCTTTACTGTTGCAACATATCATGTACTTAAAAGTTATCAGTTGTGATGTTTGATTTAATTTCCGCGGGTCTTTCTTTATGGAGGCAAACTAAACAAATCCTTTTGTGTTTTATAGGCTCAAACAAAGTACCTGAAATGCATCGCTTTTACCTCACTGGTTCTGGCTGCCAAAATCAACGAGGAAGATGAGGTAAGAGCAAGCTTTAAGCTGCAATGCAAAAAGGAAACCAAGAGTTTAAGGCTCAGTCACAGTAGAGTAAAATTGGAGGGCAGCCTCCTTGCGACTGTGGGGGGAAATCAGTGGTTGCCAGGTGACTGCAGTGAATTTATGTACTCTGATTATTGGGTTGGGTTTTTTTTTTTTTTTTTTCACACAACTACTTGAGCGTGTGATATCCTCACCCTCCACATTGGATTGCAAGGTGATTGCACAGGTTGCCTGATGTGAGGCAACCTGTCTCCAGACAATCATGGTGTGACTCGGACTCACTGCAATCACTCTCAGACTGACTGTTAAACTGATTTATAAACGTCCAGATTTCCAAAACCTTGCAATCAATCTGATACAGTCTACGAAAATTACTGCAACTCCTCTGCAACACATCTCTTTTCAGCAGGAGACTAGTTAACTGTATGTATTCTGGTAATATTCTGGCAGCAACTACGTCACTATTTATGGAATTTTCAAAACTGAGGTTCTGACTGGACACTTAATTTAGCAAGTAGATGGCAACAGAATTGGATGTTCACCGATTTATCAGTTAATTGCAATGTTAATACAAACTGTATGTAGTTGCCAACCAGTTGCAAACTGATTGCAGACTGACTCCGACTTATTGCAGTTTCAAGGCAAAGGCGACAAAATCACAAGTTTGTTGCACATGATCACTAATAATGATTTTTAAAAATAGAAATAAATAAAAAAATAAACACCTCCGACTTCAGTGCATTTTCAAAACATTGTTTATTAATTTCCCTTTTTGTCTGTGTGTGTTTAACAGGTTATAGGCTCTGTTAAAGGCCTGGTTGTGCAGAGTGGATGCAACTTTTCAACAGCGGAGATTCTTCGCATGGAGAGGATCATTCTAGACAAGCTGCACTGGGACTTGTACACCGCAACACCCATCGACTTCGTTCACATAGTAAGAGAGAATTCAGCAGATTGACAAGCAGACAGAATTATTTTTTTTTTTCTTTCTTTTTTGTAATCTGGACCTGAACTCGAAATGCTTCATGAATTCAGCTCCTGGTCTTGCATAAAAACACACGTGGTACAAAAGCGCACATAAAACTGTCATGCTTGCATCATGTTTGCTTCAAGATGGCATTCACAAACCCTCACACCTTCACCTCCCCCTAAAGAAAAGAATTGGTCCTTGTAGTGATTGTGCATTTATTTGATATGACTCAATGTGGCTACAGTTATATATATATATATATATATATATATATATATATATATATATATATATATATATATATATATATATATATATATATATATATATATAACATAACAAACTCCATTCAGTTGATAAAGAAATCCTGGATTTCACTAAAAGCATATCTGGAAAGCTGGATTGTGTTTTTCTTCATGCCACTGTTTTAGAAATCAGATTTGATTTCTTTATTTTTAATGAGCAAAAATTCCAAATATTTTGTTTTTCAGGTTCTTAAATGCAGATTTTAAATAAATCCTCCAAAGATTTAATCCAGACTTTTTTTTTTCTCACTTTCCTTCTAATTCATTGGCAAAGATGACATTTAGTGATTCATAGACTATTAAATCTGTCCATTGCAGAGTAAACAGATGAAAGAATTAAACTTGACATTAAAATAAAGCTTTAGTGCCACTTTGTGATCTAAAGATTTGACTTGCAGATCTCCATAGTGGACAAAATCAAGTTTTTGTGTTTTTTAAGCAATAAGTCAAGCGTTATGAGGCTTCTCTAACACAGAAGGCTGCATGTGCAAGCTGCAAGCAAAGTAACATACGTTGCATATCAGGCCAAGGCACTTCTGACTAACCCTGCAGCCTCGCTGTGGAGACCTAAAAGATGAGCGGCCAGGAGGGTATAAAGATCAAGGATCTCTAAAATTATATCTGGGGTAACCGCTCAAAATCTCCGTGTTGTGTTTACGGCTTGGATCTGTGGCACTACTTGTTAAATCTTCCCAAGTCATTGCCTGAGGAGGTAACCGCTCACTGAGCTGTCAACAAACACACACACACACACACACACATTATTTGGATCCCCCCCTCGTACAGTTGGGCCTCGGGCTGTATTCATAATGCTTTTAAGTGAAAGTCAAAGAGCAAAAATTCACGGGACTGAGGTAAACGTCTCGCCTGTGAAGGTGCTCTAAAGAAAAATCTTTATCCATGTGATAGAAATAAAGCAGATTGTAGGCCAGAAGCTGGAAGCTTTATGAATACAGCCTTGACAAATGGTTAAACTGAATTCAGCCACATGCTTTACGAGTTTTACCTACAACTCGTGATGCACACTTTCAAATGCATCTGACTTTTTAGAAAAGTTAAATATTTTTATTTTTGTCTTCTCATGGATTCTGTCTCAACCCACACCTCAACGACCACCAACATTCCCAACAAATGTATAAATAACATCGTTGTGATTCTGAGAGCAGTGTAGGACTGCTTCTTAAAGCCACCAACCATAAACTGTCCCCCCCAAAAAGCAGCTTGGCACATTCAGGCTGAATCCCCACTAAACTTACAAGAAAAAGAAAAAAATGGCACTTCCCCTCCAGGCTGATATTTATGTCACAGGTTTACCGAGTGCAGTTCTTATTGTGGCTCTATTATTGTCCTAGCGCTCGACTTTTCAGGTATTACAAAATCCAAGACTTTTAAAATAAAGACATGATGTATTAATAAAAACTATAATAAAATAAAGACATTTTCTCTCTTTGTACTATTCAAATAAATACTTTAACTATACTTTTAAGTATGTCACAATTACATTCCCCCGGCCCTGAAGAAGTTTCCCTTCACTAAATAAAACTGTATTCTACCGTTGTCTACAAAACGGCTAACAATAGACTCTATCGATTAATTTGTCACAGACGCTCCACCATGACACTTTGATATGAATAAATAAGAGGATTTACAGAGTTTTCTTCGTGTTACCTCTTGTCGTTCAACATCCATGTGAAACTCCTGGAGAAGCACTATCAGCTGTGTGATGGTAAAAACCATCTTTACTGCTACATTACCCTGAAAAGGACTCCAGAAAGAAGTGTAGTGGTGAGGGGGGGACTCAAGAAATTATATTGACTTTAGCGCCACACCGCTGAATCTGCAGCTCCAGGAACATCCCACTTTCTTTAAATCCCATGGCTTATATTTGCTACGGCGTAAAAGACGAAATAAAGCAGATGAACCAAACGCTATGTGACTAAATGAATGACGGGGTTTGAAACAAAAGCTGGATGAATGCATTCCTTTTTTTGATTCTCAGGATGTTCATCTAAACCAAAAGACTGAGCCAGCTTATTCAGCCTGTACTCACTGGTTTTAAAAGTGAAGCAGATTAATTAGTTTATGTTGCTATTTGGAAAAACTGAAACCACCTTCTTTTTCCACTGAGCCCCAACTCAGGTTTGTCAGTTACCTCCCACAAACGGTAACACAGAAAAGCACTGCACGTACAATACGATACAAACGAGATTACAATAAGCAGTCGGACAAAGAGGAGGGGGGTTTGGCGGGCTTCATTAGCAAAACCTGCACTGCTAGAGCTTCAGGTTTGGACCTCTACACTCACCTTTGAAGAGTGGATGATCAATCGGCAGATTGATCACGTCTTTGTTGGTGAGAAATTTGTGTAAAAGGGATGAATGATGTGCAGTTAAATGCACTGGTATACTTGATATAAATCTAGCAGGTTAGGAGTGGGCAATGGGTGGACAGACAATGAGATAACAATGACATCGTTATGGTAACATTTTGGTCTCGATTATGTTCTTTCCCCCCCGTTGGTCCATCCTAGTTCCATGCCATGCTCGTCTCCAGCCACCCCCACCTCATTCCGTCCATCGGTCTCGGATCCGGTGTCGGCTGGTACCCTGCAACGGACCCCGGTGTCCCCCCCGTTGGGCTGGGGAATCAGAAGAGACCTCCCGGCCTCCAGGTGGCGTTGTGGACCAGGCAGGTGCAACACTGTATGGCTTGCCACCAGCTTTGGCAGTTCAAGGGCTCCACATTGGCTTTGGCCATCATCACTTTGGAGCTGGAGGCACTCACACCCGACTGGTTCTCCATGTTAACAGATCTGCTGAAGAAAGCACAAGTAAGAAAAAGCGCCTACTACTTTCTCTGGTCACGTTAAACATCTTAACGCAAGATATTCAGGGATTAACACATACTACAGCCCAACCAACAGTTTCATGTATTCTGCAATTAGTGGTTGATTTTTAGCTCAAGTAGATTTTACCGCAAACGTGATAATGGAAAACATGGGCAAAAACTTGGACAGTATTGGTCGGTTTGTTGAACTCATGCAGAGAAATGTAATATATGTTGAAAATCTAGCACTTTCAGTCCAGGCACTCCATGAGTCGTAGCAAAGCAGTCTCTCAAAATCCAACTGGAAAAATCCCAAAAGCTTGCCCATAGCTGTAAATCTGCAAGCTGCTTTGCAACCCTGTTTTTGTTTTGTTTTTTTTCCCTGATCGAATCAATGTCATGTCAGTCACTGATGTCCACTGTGCTCTCAGCTTCTCATCTATGCGTAAGAAATAAAGCTGAGGCCATAGGACACAGCCATAATGACAAACATTTGATTGTAGAAACTGTTGCACGTCAGGTATTTCTATTTGTATACCACCAATTCACAAAAAGCTTAGCCTCGAGATGCTTTAAATCCTAGAGCAGCGGTCCCCAACCTTTTTTGTGCCACGGACCGGTTTATGCCCAACAATATTTTCACGGACCGGCCTTTAAGGTGTCGTGGATAAATACAACAAAATAAAACTAGTACCGGTACCGAAAAAAATATTTATTCATAACACACGTGAAAAGACCCAGGAAAACAAAGTTAACGATAAAAACGATAACAGAATAACGCTGAAAACCAATAAAAACCCTGAAAACCATACATTTCACACCTAAGCCTCAACTCTCACGGCCCGGTACCAAACGACTCACAGACCGGTACCAGTCCGAGGCCCGGGGGTTGGGGACCGCTGTCCTAGAGTATTGGATTGAACTCTTATTTGCTGCCATGTCAAATCTTTAATTAGAAAAGTAACTTATTAGCAGTAACCCTGGCAACAAGCCTGTACAGGAAGTAACTAACAAAATGTTGTTTAAACACTGTGTCTTCATTGTTTGTGTTCTGTTGCAATTTCCATTTAAAAGCACACTAACACACCAAAGTCACAAGAAAGACTTTCCTACTCTGGCAGTGGGACCATCTGAAGTATAATAGACTAAAGTAGAATCAACAATATAGTCTGTAGGCCATCATTTACATCATGCTTGTCTCTTCTTTTTCTTGTTCATCTCACACACATTATCATGCTTCTTCTTGTTCCCATCTCCCAGGTTGACAGTGCGGAGTTCATCCATTGCAAAGAGGTGGTGGACGAGTACCTGCACAGCCTGGAGTTCTCCCTGACAACCAACGCAGTCTACATTTTCAACAGCACTCAGATCCAGGAGGAAGAGCGAGCCCAAAGCCCCACGCGGCACTTACGAGAGTCCGGGAGGGACCAGGAGGACTCGGACGAGTATTACGACGGATTCAGAAATCTCTATAACGAGGAAGCGACTCCCGGGGCAGAGGGGAGCAATCGCGATGATTCGTTTGAGCAGGAGGACATCTCGTCGTGCCCCCCACTGCACCCTGCTGTCAACTAGGAGGACATTTTATTCACACCGTCCACCTTTCGTCTACAAGGACATTGTGGGACCCAGATGCTCCTCGCTAACCATAACATTTCAAGATTTTGTTTTTCCTAAAAGATTTGGCTAATGTAAAATTTAGTATTATTTTAGTTTCTTCTTTGCACTTGTCCTCATTGACTCTGAAGGTGTCAGGATTTTTTGGGGGGTCTTATTCTGATCTTGTGGCTTGTTCTTGGCGGCTGAGCTGAAGCTGTGGGGAATCACTTACGTTACCAAAATTAGATTTGAATGTTTCTCTTTAGTGCAAAGTTACTGTTCTACCTGTAAAGGCCTTCTTCCCCTTACTTTACAACCTTCTTTTGGTTCACATCAACTCCAGATTTTTTGGGGGGTGTTTGTTTTGTTGTTGTTTTTTTTAAGGCCTGTTTATTTGCTTCTTTTCCAAGTTTGACGGTGCCCCCCCTCCCGAGCCACATAGCACTTTGATATTAAAAAAAAGAAGCTTTTTTCTTTTTTATACAAATAATTATATATTTTTAACCTCTTTTTATTATTTTAATCTTAACTCTACTAAAGTTTTCCAATTTTGTTAAATGTTTATTTACCCTTTTATTTAGAAAAGTTACATTTTTACTTAAAAGCTTTATTTCATGACTTAATTATGCAAATGTTTTTATTAAATTAAGTTGCAGCCTGAGTTGGTTTAAATTATGCAGCTGTTACATATCATATCTGAGTACCTTTGGGAGATTGATTCAACACTAGAGCAGAATAATAAAACAATGGTGATTTTTGACGGCATGAGATTATCTGATTGATGATGCAGCATCAGTGATAAATTAGCAATATTTTTTTAAATTATGTACTGTATGATAATCTGAGGTT
Organism: Rhamphochromis longiceps; assembly: GCF_057381845.1. NCBI lineage: Eukaryota > Metazoa > Chordata > Actinopteri > Cichliformes > Cichlidae > Rhamphochromis > Rhamphochromis longiceps. The sequence goes on along the minus strand of NC_140566.1, from coordinate 23,710,734 downwards.
GACCTATGGGATTCTTTCCTCTGATGTGTAAACTGATGAAGGCTGATGGATGGGAACGCAGCGTCTCTTGAGGAACTTTACCTCCACCGCTCTACCAATGCTGGAGAGACTGATCTTTGATTTTATATATTTATTTTTGTTTAGGTGGCTCAAATTGTGTTCAGTCTCAGTAACATGACTTCTAATGTGAACAGGTTATTTTCTCATTTGTAAAGCCTGCTTTGATTCATCAAGTCGATCTGAACCAAGCAACACATATTCCTTCAGATACTGAGGCAGCTATATCTTATTGTCTACCATAGAAATAAAGCTATGATTTCAACAAATAAAAATTCATTTCCTGATATTTTGAATGTTTTTGGTTTTTACTCAATTTTTGCTTGATATTTAGAGGTTTTGTCAATTACTGCATACGAGGATCAAGTAGTTGGGATGGGGGGGGTCAACAAAAAATCGGAAAAGTCAGTGACACTAAAAAGAAACAGGTGGTGAAACATTTTATAGCTAATATAACTGCATCTACAAACTGTGGAATAATGTTCCTCAACATAAAATTGCAAATATTTCATCGCCTACAGTACATATCATCAAAGGATTTAGAGAATCTGGAGAAATCTCTGTGCGCAAGGGAGTTTGCTTGTAGTTTGTCCATCCACAAAATCTGAGCTCACAATCAGTCGTAAGTAGGTTAAAAAAAACTTATCTAGTCAAACCCCTGAAATACGTCATGCATCTCAGCAGCTATCACTTATCTGTCACTGGCTTTGATGTTGTGTCTCAGTCCAAGTATGTACATGGAGGCTCTCAGGGTGATTAGCAGGCAGCTTTGTTGGCAGTGTTAGTGTACTACAGCACAGAGAGAGCTCTGAACATATTGTAGGGCTGAATGAGGTCCAGTGAACTCTGCAGGTGGTAGACAGAATAATACCAATGCTGGCAGATCCTTCACAGTAAATGGAAAACAGTCTCAATTACCCAATAAAATATCTCACAGATTATTATAGTCTTGTGTAGTTTTTCATTGATAATAAATATAGCATTTATATACATGTTATATAAATTTAGAAAAGAAATGCACTTATACCTTTACCTGTTATATCATACAGCAGCTAGTTAACACTGGTAACAGGAAAAAGGGGGATGCCCCTGGGCTCATAGCCAGATCTGTATTCATGACATGACCATATTAGGATTTCTGCCTTCACTGACATCACAGTCTAGCATAGAAAAAAAAAACAAAAACACACAAAGTGAGTGTTTTGTCCAGTAAAAATACTATATACCTCATCTATCTGATATTTTGGTCATATTCAATACGAGCAAGCACCTCTGTAAATTAGGTTGCATTCAATTAGAAAAGGTTATTTATTGAAAGAGAATGGTGGACGGAGTGAACAAAGATCCCGCTCACTTTTATGAGCCCAGTTGGTGGCCCAGAAGACGCTCACAGAAAGCAGCACTGATGACTGAGGTCGATGAAGATCCACCTTTTATGACGCATGACATCAATCGGGTGGTCAGGGATCCCTTTGGCGAAGAAGTTACCGATGGAGTGTCCAGAAAAGAAATCTGGAGAAATTCTAAACAATGAAAGAACTTAAACTGAAGTGGGGAAGGAACTGGGTAGGATGTGGCCGGCGTCAGGTCGTACGGGTTTAGTAGGGTGAGTTTACTTTAATAGTTTGTCATTTTTTTTCTTCCATTTAGATAGTCCTGGACAGGAATTGGGTCAATTCAAGCCACTCTGTTCCCAGTTACCATAGTTTATATTTTCATACTGGAATGATGAAAAAGCTGAAATGCAAAGTGAAGGGAGGACACACCTTTCCACCTCTCACTCCTTTGAAAAACACACAGCCACACCCAACAGAGGTGAGCAGCGATGGTGAAAGCAGGGAGGATTGTGTGCCGAGCACACAGCACTTTGTTCTTCAGTTAGAGATCGCTACACAGGAAACGCTGCCTCAAGCTGACAGCTGTTTGGTTACAGCGAGGGGCCGTCAGCCTCTGTGTGTTGTCTTAATGCGCACCTGAGGGAATGAGAGTCTTCACTTGCCTGTGCTTCACTTTCAGCTCCACGCTGGGTAAATATAGACAAACAAATCATGGCAGAGACGCATCAAAGTCAGGAGTGGAAGGGTGTGGGGTGGGGGGGTTGCATTTATTTCCAAAAGACACACAGTAAATACAGCTGCTCTCTTCTACATCTGAGTGTAAACGCGTCTACATCAAGCTGAATAGTTTCCTGAATCCTGGGTTTACGTCGATATACTGGCTTTGTGTTTGCGTCCACTGTCATAACAGTCACATCGAGACGATCAACTCACCGTTTACAATAAAGTTAAATCACTTACGGACAATGTACACAATCATATGTGCTTCTTATAACAATATCAGATTTAAAAACTAGTACATTTTGCAAATTAAGCTTGGTAAGCTCTAGAAAATATTCACATACATTTAATGAGTTAAACTGAAACAGCACCAGAATATTGCATACATTTCTTTAAAAAAAACACTTAAGATTATTAGGTTTAGGTTGTCAGCACCTATGTGTATGCAATATGCAGTACACAGGTACTCAGTTATTGCTATTTAAGTATATTATTTGGGCTTAATTGATTAAAAAAAACAAAAAAAACAACTTTAACCGACTTTAACTTTAACCAAGTTTAACCGACACATTTTATCTGGGCAATTTTTCAGAAAGATCATGTATTTAAAGACAAAAATCTTTACTGATATCTTCTTTTATTATTTTTGTAATACTTGCTGAAGAGTTTAAAAAATGTTGCCCAGGTGTTACGTTGTAGTACCAAACAGTCAAAGGTTCGAATGGTTTTAAGCTCTTATTTCTTGTGTGGATAGTTAATGAAGAAACAAAAAGAAAACAACAAAATATTTAAATCACAATTAAGCAAAACAAAACGCATATACATACATATTTATTTTAAAAAGTGTCCAAAGGGGGGGAAGCAAAACAAACAAACAAAGATCCTGAATAAATGAGATGGCCTCTGATGGAACGTGAATATTTTTGCTCATCATCTCTCACCATCTTTCACTCTTTTCTTCCCTGTGGCTTCACCATCATCATCATCATCATCATCATCCTCAGTGTCTTTGGTCCGTGTGCACAATATCAAGATGGAATGTCGGAACAAACAAACGAAAACAAACAAACCAACAAAAAACAGATGTTGTCGCTGCTATGGTGATGGAGGACAAATCCATGGCCGTGTGAGGAAGGGTATACAGCGCCCAAAAATTAACTGAAAAACAACGACAAACAATAAACAAAATAAATCGAATGAACAAACAGCGACTTTACTGAAATAATAAGTGAAATAAAAGAGAGGGATCAGAAAAGCAGCACTGAAGCAAAGAAGTTAGGAAGCTCAGATAAAATCGTAGCGCGTGTGCTGGTGAATGAGGTGTGAACCTTTTAAACTACACTCTGTATGATGATTACTTCGAACACCAGTCCTGAGTGAAACGGCCAAAAATGATGTTCGGAAACGCACAAAATGGAAGATCTGCAACAGGAACAAGAGTAATGCACGTGAGCGGCCACAAGATGGAGCCATATGCCTGGTCAACTTGGTGGGAATGACCATGAAGACTTCACTGCCGTTCACCTATGACCAAAGCTTGGCATACACACAGAGATGCTTGCTTCACTCAAAGCCAGCTCTGATTGTGATACAGTGTGTAAGGGACCGCCAGCCAACAAAACAAAACACAGATAAAGAACTGAAAAGGAGCTACACGACAGACTGAAGTAAAGTGAAACCTGAACATTGTACACGTTTGACTGTCTGAAATGGCCTTGAAATCATCAATATGAGATTAAAGTGCAGACTTTCAGCTTTAACTCAAAATCCTGAATGAATGTGCAGGAATTACTGCTATTTGTTGATATATGTGCCCCATATTCACAGGACAAGTGACTGGCAGGTAGAAGGTTCGTGACCAGAGATGGGCAGTAACGCGTTACTTGTAACGCGTTACTGTAATCTGATTACTTTTTTCAAGTAACGAGTAAAGTAAGGGATTACTATTGCAAAATCGGTAATTAGATTACCGTTACTTTCCGGTAGGAACGCTGCGTTACTGCGTTACTAAAACCGTGATTTTTTGCGAGAATGTCTCATGACAGTGACGTAAGCGAGTGCGACGTTTGTGACAACAGCTGTGTGCAGATCAACAATGGCTCACATATCGATTGTGGGAGAGAGTATGAGCACGCAGCGTTTAAAGCGTGGAAGTACTGACCTTACTTTGAGTTTGATTCCATAAAAAGTGACAAAAACATTAGTGTCCATCGTGCGTGGGAAGAAAACTTCTTTTTACAGCGAAAAAAACCCCTAAACTTCCAAGCAAGCACCGAGTGCACAACGACGTACACAGAGAAACTCGCGGATTCTTCAACTGACCGCGGCACACGTGCACCAGGGTAAACCTCCACCTACCCCCAGGCCTGCTTTACAGGTGAAAATAGAGCAACAGGACCGCTGAGTCTTTGACTTTATTTATTTTCTGCTGTGTTTTACTTGCATCTATTTGAAAGAGTGAGTGTAAACACAAAAAATATTTTATTTTATGTGCTGGAATGTGTAGAAAATAGGTTTAAATGTTAAACTAATTTATTCAAGTCAGAGAATGTTGCATATAATTAAATTTTTGCTTGATGCATAAAGTTAAAAGATTAAAACTGATAAAACAAGTTAAAAAAAGAGACTTTTCCATTTGATTACATTTTGTATGATGGATCATGCAGAAAAAGTAGAATTGGGCTGAAAGATCTATCGCTTTATCACCTATTCAGGTTGTAAATCGTGTTTTTAAAAAGTAACTAAGTAACTAAGTAATTAATTACTTTTGAAAATAAGTAATCAGTAAAGTAACGGGATTACTTTTTTGGGGAAGTAATCAGTAATTAGTTACTGATTACTTTTTTCAAGTAACTTGACCAACACTGATCGTGACCAGGTCATTTCATGAAAAACTGAGCAGATAAAAGTTGAATCCAAGTACTGAACTTGCATTTTGTAGCTCCTAATAAGGATTTCAAAACGTTATCAGCTTCAAGAAACTTCAAGCTAAACTTCTGTTTTACTACATGAGTTTTATGGAGGTTGAGCAAAAATGTTGGTCTAAGATCAAACTCATTTTATAGCTTCTACAGTCAAGTTGTACTTGACCAAGACTAAACCAGAAAAAAGCAGCCTCTTATCAACAGTATGTGAACAAGTTGGTCTAAAGACAAAACAAGCTGAAGGCTCCTAGAATGCAGCTTTAAACGAAGGAATTTCAAAACAATGCTGACTGGGCTTTGAAACAACCGCAGCACCTTGATCCCTGCTGTGATGGGTGAGCTATAGATCGCTATGCATGTCAGTCCAATACCGTACTTAAGAAGAAAGCATCAGGTATAAAGTGGAAGATTTAACAACGATGAGCACACCCCTATTGAAACATCAGTTTTGCCCTTTCTGAGGTTTTCACTACCTCCTGACTGAGTATCCTGAATAATTAGAGCGAGGCGAAAGGAAAGAGTGAAAGCACAGGAAATGTTAAGCTTGGGCAGGACAAAAAGGAGAGGAAGTTTCCTTAACGCATGCCAGGCCTTTATAATGGTTGAAATGCTTGTGTATTGGAGACAGGTCGACAACAGGTCTAAAGCAGCAAAACACGCTCTATTCAAGGCTCCATAAATCCAAGGGAATTAGCAGAATGCTAACCTCGTGTATCAGTGTTACTCAGCAAAACAAGAAGAGACAAGAGCAGCGGGGAAATCATTTCAGGTTCTGAAGGCACACAGTGAAAGGCAAGAGGATTACTTAAAGAAAGGAGTAGGGTTTAAAAAAGAAGCAGCTTCCTGTTACTGAGAGAAGAATGACACGATTGAGTGACTTAGAGGGACTGCCTTACTTTTTCTTGTCCTTGTCTTTCTTGACGGGCTGAGATAAGGACAGTGTCTCGGCTGCCGCCTTCCTCTTGTTAAAGGCGTTCATCTCCTCCTCCAGGTATCCTCGCTTATCCTCCACCTTCTTCTTCTCCTCCTGGTGCATCCGTTTCAGCTGCTCGAACTTTTCGTGCAACTGAGGGGGAGAAGACGAGTGTGGAGACGGACAAATGGGATGAGGACAAGAGAGACGAAACTTTAGAAGAAAGGGCAGTTTAGGAAGAGTTTGTCTGACTAATATTTTTATACTCAAACTGAACTGAACATTGGCTTTTCCTATATTTTTTCAGTGTATATAATTTTGTCTTGCATGGTTATATTACTAAGAGCAGGTTAAATAACCATATTATGAAGTGCAGTGAAAAACAGGGCATCCCCCTGTTTAGTCATACACTGCTTCCCTTGTGATCGACAACACACCATCATCTGCTATTGCAGTGTGCAACACTTTGGTATGTATAACACTGGATGCACTGCAGAGCTGCTCAAAGTGTTTTTGAGGGCCCTGTATAGTTGACAAGTAGACACTCAAACAAAATAGAAACTATTAAATGCAGGTGTTAAAGACCTAAAGTGTGGCTTTTATGGTTACTGGGAGCCCTTAGCAACATTTTTTTTTTTTTTAATTTATTTATTTTTTTTGTGTATGTATGTACTTTTTTCTGCACTGTTCACCTGATGAAGTATATGAACTATAGTGTTCATATACTACACTGTGTAAATGGATGTAATATGTATTATTTAATCTGTCTGAGGTGCCCGAAGTTTTGTCACGTGCCTTTTCTTGTATTAGCTAAAATTATGAAAGAAATGAAGTGTTTTCTGAATTCTTCGCCAGACAGAAAGGTCCAAGGCTGTGCCATCAGTGCAGAACTATCCATCTGTTCCCCTTCATAGTCTAGTTACTACTGCAGTCCTGGTCCAATCTGTTCTCTCCAATAGGTTAACAGTCCTTCAGGGCTGCTATAACAAGCTGTTGGCTTGTTGTTAGCATTCAGTGAATCCAAGTAGCTAGCTACTGCTTGGGAAATAAAAGGGGAAAACAGAAATGTAATCAGAAAAAAATATATTTTGAACTCTTTAAAAATGCCCTAAGTAAAAAGACGTTTAGTCATGTGGTTAAAAGTAGCCTGCACAAAGAAAAGAGAAGAAAGAAAAAAAAAAAAAAAAAAAAAAAGCAACATTTTATGCACTCCTCAAGTACAACAAGGAAATAATGCACTTTTGTAGATTTCAATCGTAATACTATGATGGGAGGTGAAAACTCATCTCTTTCCAACACTGAGAAAGTTGGTGGTAAACTGTAGAAACTGCACAAAATTTAAAAATGCCAAGACAAACTTTCTTAGATCAGACATACAGTCAAGTTACAAACAATAATTTAAAGTGTTTGATCTGTGCATTTCTTTCTGTGTAGTCACAGCTTCCTAAACTGACACTGAGTCATAACTTTGAGCCTCACTGTAGGGAAATCGTGTGATGAGGGTCTTGGTACTTTCTCACAGTGGTGCCAGATATGAGTGATTAGGATAAACCAATACAAACAGAGTCGGTCATTCACATGTGCAGACACTTTGTCATATCTTAAAATGTGCTGAACTCAACAGGTTTTACAGATGCCATGCAAAACTGTGTGCACAATATTTCTGATCTTCTGACAAAAAAGCACCTGAAGTTGATGTGTGGACATGTCAGGTGCAATTGACTATCAAATAAACGACAGCTCGGCTTTTCCAGACTGACCTCTCTCTCCTTGTCTTTAAGTTCTGCTTCCGTCTCTTTTACTTTGTTGACAAACATTTGCCGCATTTCTTCCTCTTTGCGCTGCAGATCCCCCAAGAACTCTTTCCTCTTAGCCTCATACGTCTCCTGAAGGCTGCAGAGCAGTAAAGCCAGGACAGAGAACAGAAACAAAGAAAGATTAGGCACAGTCTTCAAAAGATAATCGTTTCCTTTCATTGCTGTTGACAGTTGGTTGACTGTGTGAGCCTTTCAATAAACGCATTGTCTGTGTTGCACTGGGTGTGTCCACCATCTACCTGAATGGCTCGCTGTCAGGATCTGTATCTTTGAAACCCATCTCCTCGAGCTTGCAGCGCCGGTACAGCTCATAATGGCGGGCATGTGTCTGCTCCCTCAGATCCTCCATGTTGACTCTGATCAGCATCTCTCTGAGCTTTACAAAGTCGCAGTGGCTCTCGTTCTCAACTAAAAGGACAAATACAGAACGCCATGAGTACAGCAGCAGAGACTCAGGAGGCCCTTTTAGTTATTCCCTCCACATTAGACTCTTCTGGTGTCCAAATAATGTTGTTTTCAGTCCTTGCTTCACGCCTTCATTCAGTGCCTGGCCATCATTTTCAAATGACTTTAACATGCCATCTGTCACTCCCTCAGCCTCTCTTCCTCTTAAAAGCAGGAATGTGAAGCCTCCACAGGAAACAGATAATTCGGCATGTACATATACGCCATCCTGAGTGATTAAATTAAACCAAAGCAATTTTTTTTTCCAGCAGACTTCATATTCTGCACTTTTCGTGCTCACTTTGTTCAACTGGAGAGAACTTTCACTTTAGTTTCACGTTTGAGTGAGTCTCACACTTAAATGCCTTCATGGTGACGAAAGGGCAGGAAGTGTTTCCTGCCTCACAGACTGACAGCAGAGGAGGGGAGAGGGGATGATGGGTGCCCTGGGCATCCACTCTGTTGAAGCCTTCAGTCACAGGTCACCTCACCCCATCAAAACAATAAGGACTGTTCTGATAATAAAATGTGTTTCATTTTGAGGCCAAAGCTAAGATCTGTAATGGCAGGAAACCCTAAGATGACTGAACCATTTTGTACAGTAAAACAATCTCAAAGTTAAGATAAAACAAGTGAGTCATAAAGAGCTAATACAGGCAGAAAGAAAAGTCAAACAAGCACTTTGGGGGACTGTAGATCAGGAAGTACTATAAACCAGCTATATAAATGCAGTCCATTTGCCATTATTTACTGAAGTTCTGACGCGAGTTTTGTATTTTAGCTAATACTGACAGTTTCCCACCATAAAACGATGATCTTCCATTCAACTATAGCTAGCGAGAATGCTTGCTACAGATCTGCTGTTGCTGAGAGAAATCTTATTAAAATAAAATAAAAACAAAAAGGGTTTAACTTGTGTGCAACATCATTTGTTCGGATCAAACATGCAAGGCAAGACTTCAGTATATTAAATAAAAACTTTTAATACCTTCTGAGTTCATTCGATCTCTTTTTGTCTATATTGGAAACTAACTTGAACAACATCTTCAGTAAGCTTTTTTTGTTTTGCTTTTAAATAACAGGAGACGATTTGGAGAACAATGAATGGAGTATTAGTAGATCCCAAGGATATCTTAATAGAATGTTTGACTAAACTAAAAAAAATAAAAGCATAACTCATTAAAAAATTTGTTGAAAGTCAAGTTCATCAACCTACTGGCAAAACTCAGCAACCCCTTAAGATTACTTTGGTTGCTTCAGACCCGATTTGTGAAGAAAGGTCACCGTGGTGAGAAAATACAAAGGCATTATGTTTAAATACCACCAGAAGCTCTAAGGATGAATAAACAACAGTGGTGGCATTCAAAAAGCACAATTAGCATGGCAATTAGCTTTTCCAGGTGGACACAGATGTGAAAGTCTGCAGAGGATGACGTTAAAATATAACAATGCAACATAAATATTTAAACAAAACAACAAAGGGTAACTTTAAAAAAAAAAAAGAAGGCATTCCTTTATTAGACTTGGACAAAACACAAAATAAACTAACAAATTCTTTTGAAACCAAAATTAATTTCAAAAATCAGCAGTCATTCAGCTGCATGACTCAGTCACTTGTGTATTTTTTGCTCAAATTTGCTGGCTAACCGCACATCATTAGTGGAAAAAACATGGGTTTAAAAAAAAGAAACTAGCCGTTTACTGGGGCTGCATCCAGGCTACAGAAAATTATTGTTCATTTGGCATCTAATAGCCTCTCTTCTGCACACTACCACCACTACCACCACACCCCCGTGAGGACTGAATGAAGGCCAACTCTCCAACTGCCTGCAGCACTGAGCCCTCAAGATACAGAAGCACATGGCTCTGCTGGTACACAGACACATGCACAGAAATACAGAAGCAAGCAAGCAAGAGAGATGTGGCTCCAAATAAAGTTATCAAAAGTAAACATTCATGCAATTAAAAATCTAGAATGATCGGTTTTTACTGGGTTGATTAACAGCTCCGTGAGTCTTTGGAAAGGCTTCCAGATGTTTGGAGTTTCAAAGATAAATATTACAGATTAGGGAAAGCTTTGCCTCATCATATACATCCTTCAGTCTCTGCTGAATCCTTGAATTCCTTACTGCTTTCCAAATATTTATTCCCTGCGCCAAGGAGGTAGGTAGGATTTTGATAGTGTCATTCTATCTGTAAACACCATAGCTCAAACTGTTTTGAAACAATTCTGATAAAACTTAGTAGAGGTGTAGAGTGGGGTCATGTTAACAATCCATTAAAATCTGGCTTACATCCACCAAGGTCTTCAAGGTCAACTCACTGACTTATTGTGCAAATATTGACAAAAATTGACAACGGTTTTTCACACTGGCAAGAAAATATTGGCATGGAACATTAACCCTAACCCTTTAATTTTATTACAGTACAGTAATGGGTTATAACCATTTAAATACAAAACAATTTGGGCACATGTACAATGATCTGGGTCATTTATGCTTTCTTCAAGAATTTTAAGATGGACAGATGGAAATATTCACAATTTGCTAATCTCTCACTGTCTTGCTGTGGGCTTATATACATACTATGTGTATATACTATTACGATATTTAAATGGTAATAAAAGCGAGTCATGTTGTAAAGTACATGCAGTACTTCATGCAGGGATGTGGGAACCAGCAGTGCTGTCTTTTACAGTATAAAGACGTGATCTCACCTCATATTACTTCAGTGCATGATCATTTCCTCTGGGGCCGTGTCTAGACTCTTCTTCTTTCTTTCTTTTTACTTGTTTGTATAAGAGAACATTAATAAATTGTGTTCAAATAATGCCCTTGTACAGTGAGGCTGTTTGGGTGGTGACGAGTCTTCAGGCGTGTTTGGTGGAAGTTCTGAATTTAAAAATCCAGGGTCACTGTTTATTTCTGCTTTCTGCTGAAATATTAAAACCAACGAAATATCAATGGACGGATTACATTCTCAGAAGAAAATAAGTCTGCGAAAAACTTGATCTATGTGATTATTTAGTAGCTTTTAGTGATACTTTTACTGAGTAGATTAATGCTGAATAATACATTTTTTTAAATCAAGAACAAATGTACGTTTCTGAACTTACATAAATCTACACATTCTCAGGATTTACTGTTTATGTGATTAGGGATGTGTAATTTGATGCCAGAAAAATATTCTTAATTTTGTGTCGTTTTCTATCTGTGTGAATAGTAACACATAGAAAGCTGCAGAGAAGGTCTGCTACGTGTCACAGATGTCTGGAGTTCAGAGATAACAGCACAATGAGATCTTGGGGAAGATTAAATACACACACACACAAAGACCCCCTGAATAGCTCTTTTAGTCAGCAGACAGCCCTCGTCTGTCTTTCTTCAAGCTCATGGAAATTTCTCATGACTCTTTAAGAGGTTACCATAACCCATCTATATGACATCTGGCATCTACAAACTGTTTCCACAGATTGAGAGCCTCCCTTCAGTTAGCTGCATGTTATAAAACACAGAGACCTCTGTGCTCAGATACTGTGACAAGTGTGTTGTATGAATGATGAGCAATCAGTGTGAAAGCAGGGCTGAGTCAAAATGGAAGCAGCTTTGCTGTATTATATCCCATCAATTTAGACTTTTGATGCCAGACATTGATGGACTTTACGGATGAGACATAACCATGCAGACAACAACAAGCTTCAAGAGTCTACTGCACAAGTTATAGTTGTTTCTAAATACAAAAATAAACAAATACTACATACCTGCTTGCAACTATAATACATTATTGTGTGTTGTGTAATATATAAGAACACTTGTAAAAAAAAAAATAAGAAAAGCAACCAGGAAAGAAATGAGCTTACAGCAGGGCTGACAAAACGTTTTTGCAGTAAGCACCAGTCTGTCGGATGACTGGACTAGAGCAGCACAGTGACTGATAAGTCCAGAGGAATCCATCCCACAGGAGACACGCAGCAGGCTTTAGAAATAACCACAGTGTCCTCTGAGGGTTGGAGAATGAGTGGCCACTAGATAATGGAGAGAGGAGAGGAAGAGAGGATGGGTGAGGGAGGGAGCAGTAAACGAAAAAGGAAGGAAGGAAGCGAGAGATGGAGGGAGAGTGGAAGGGAGTGAGCGAGGTTCTCTGAGAGGATGACTCCCACATGAGCAGCAATATTCTCACAGCAAATCTGTGTGTGTGTGTGTGTGTGTGTGTGTGTGTGTGTGTGTGTGTGTGTGTGTGTGTGTGTGTGTGTGTGTGTGTGTGTGTGTGTGTGTGTGTGTGTGTGTGTGTGTGAGAGACATTATTAAATTAAACTGTTTACCATCATTGACAAACACAGAGGAATGAGCTGTGGGAAACAAAAACTCCCAAGAAACCCGACGTCTCCACGGGCAACGCATTCATGCCAATATCCAGGCATACATCCAGGCTCTGCACGCCTACAAACACAATGCATGAAGCTAAAGACGAGACATCGTTAACGATAAACTGTCTGCGTGCGCACAGAGACACTGTCAAAACGATCTCCATACTTCATTTTAGTGTCACTCCGCATAAAGTGACACTGTCAGCTGTGGAGGGCATTCTGCATTAACGGGTAAAAATAAACAGGAAAACTATGGGATGCACTCGCCACTCTGCCACGTGCAGGAAACATCCTTCACCAAGGATACTTAACTGAGTAAAACGTCCTTAACGAACAAAAAACAAATAAAAAAAACAAGAACAAAAAAAAATAAAATTGTGAGTCCAGCTACTAGTTTGTTTGTTTTTTTTATTTAAAAATGAATCATATGATTCAGAGCTTTGTCAGTCATATATTATTTTTTATGATTCCTGCAGGTTACTTTTCTTCCACTGGCTTTATTGTTTTTCTCATTCTACTTTCTCAAATACAGAGTTACTGCCTGGTATGACTTTTAATATTGCAAAACATCCACATGAACACCCAAACACAGGCACAAGGACACTGAGTCACCTACTTCCTCAGATATATAAAAATAAACAAAAGATAAAAATCCCACATGACCGATTTCAGCCACATTCACAGCACAGCAAAAACAAGAAAATCAAGCAAACTTATAAAACGGCGTAACAGCAACTGTACAACAGTTCAGCGTTTGTGCCAATATCCCAAACAGTCACCTGTCACACATTAGGTACGCCTATTCAAACGCTCAATAATGCAAATGCCTAATTAGCCAATTACAACTTAGTACTTTTAAGTAAAGAGACAAGGTCAAGATGCATTAGAAAGGGGAAGAAAGGTCACTTAGGCAACTTTGAATGTGGCATGGTTTTCGGTGCCAGAGTGGTTGTGCTGAGTAATTCAGAAACTACTGATGGTTCAAAAAAGAGGAAATATCTGATGACTAGCAGTGCTCTAGAAGAAAAGACCTTGCTGATGTCCGAAGTCAGAGGGGAGTGACCAGACTTCTTTGAACTGATAGCAAGGCAAAACTAATAATCATTCACTACAACCAAGGTATGCAGAAGAGCATCTCTGAACACCCTGAAACCTTGAAGCAGCAGAAGAGCACACAGGGTGCCACTCCTGTCAGATATTAATCTGCACAGGCTCACCAACACTGGACAATGGACCGTAAAAAAAAACATTGCCGGTTGTGACTAGTACTTTATGGAGTATAACCATTTTCTCTAACTGAGGATATATAATATGTGGTATTTTACAAGAAAAAAAACACTTTCTTTTTGTAGTAGTCCTGAAAAATTAATCAAACAAGAAATGATCCTTTAACCCTTTATTGACCGGCCCTTCAAATTTACCTGTAAAATGGGCCCGCCGTTGGGCCCATGATCAATAAAGGGTTAATAAACCAGCTATTTGATTGTAAAATACAAACACAACATATTGTGGTTAAATTTCTTGTCAGCATCTCTCACCTTGAACGACACCCCAGGGGTACTGTCTGGCCCTCACTGCTTTGTTCCCCACTTTGACTTCTTCCACACTCCCGACTACAGCAAATGGCAGATGGGCCTGCACAGAAAAACAGGTTAGTGTCAAAAAGGTTTTTACAAAAAAAAAGTTCTTACTGGTGCAATAAGCAGGGGACCAGGGTACACTGCCCTAAGGAGATTTTTTTTATTCTTCACAGAACAAGTCAATTTTCAGTAGGCTGTGGTGTAAACTGTACTAAAACGAACAGGACGGATAAGCCGTTTCACTGTGTTTGTCTGCTCTCTTATCCTTCACAACCAAACCACACCAGTGCAAAGCGTAACCATATTTACATATGAGCTGCACCAGTGATCGGTTTCACGTTTTAAAACAAAATGGGTCTCCCAACTGCGGCTCAGATGGGAGACCTATTTAGTTGAAGTGATTAAACACACACGCTTTATTATTGCTCTTGGAGCTACTATGCTTCATTAAGACCAACAGTGAGGAGGCATCGCAGGGGAAACATGCCTGACACGCTACCTCAAAAATTAGATGGCGAGTTGAAACCAGCTGGCTGGTTACAGCTCAGAGGAACCAGCAAGCTGGCGAGTGTGGGTGCTGATGTAACCAACTATGAATAGACTGGGATACTGTACAAGGACAGTGCCTCGGAGAACCAAATGCTGTCTTGTTCACCATTTTTGTACATGCGTGGGTGTGTGTTTAAACATTATGATTATACATGAGAGGCATAATAAATTCTGATCTAAAAATAGACAGATATTATCATGAAAATGCACTTGTGCCTGATGCTTCAGCAAAGGTCTGTAGCATACGTTTAATTATAATCCTACTTGTAAGATGAAACTTAAGTTGGAGTAATATCATAAAGTTTATGCACTTTTTAAATTTTTTACCTAAACCAAGGAGGTTACATTTTTGGTAGCGCTTGCGTGTGTGTGCATTCAATTTTGTCATTCTGTCTGCAAACACACTTGCATATAAAAGTCTTGCATGAATTCTGATCAAACTTTGTAGGACTGTAGAGTCGAGTTGTGAAGGTCAAAGTGATAATAATGCTAGACAGAGCCATTTAAAATTATGTTTCTTACTGCTACTGTTTGTATTATTTTGTATAGGTAATGATATAGGGTGAATCTAAATATCACGTCACTTTGGGCCTCTTCTTCAAGGTCAAGTAAGGTCAAACTTTCATAAAATGCTTTTTATCTTTTAAACTACGCTTAAAATGTACTGTCTTTGTCTGTATTGACAAGTGATACTGATACAGTGGGATGCAAAAGTTTGGGCAACCTTGTTAATAGTCTTTATTTTCCTGTATAAATCGTTGGTTGTTACAATAAAAAAAATTGTCAGTTAAATATATCACATAGGAGAGACAGTGATAGTTGAGAAGTGAAATGAAGTTTATTGGATTTACAGAAAGTGTGCAATAATTTTTTTAACTTAATCAGGCAGGTGCATAAATTTGGGCACTGTTGTCATTTTATTGATTCCAAAACCTTTAGAACTAATTATTGGAACTCAAATTGGCTTGGGAAGCTCAGTGACCCCTGACCTACATACACAGGTGAATCCAATAATGAGAAAGAGTATTTAAGGGGGTCAATTGTAACTTTCCCTCCTCTTTTAATTTCCTCTGAAGAGTAGCAACACGGGGGTCTCAAAACAACTCTCAAATGACCTGAAGACAAAGATTGTTCACCATCATGGTTTAGGGGAAGGATACAGAAAGCTGTCTCAGAGATTTAAGCTGTCTGTTTCCACAGTTAGGAACATATTGAGAAAATGGAAGACCACAGGCTCAGTTCAAGTTAAGGCTCGAAGTGGCAGACCAAGAAAAACTCGGACAGACAGAAGCGACCACTGGTGAGAACAGTCAGAGTTAACCCACAGACCAGCACCAAAGACCTACAACATCATCTTGCAGCAGATGGAGTCACTGTGCATCGTTCAACCATTCGGCGCACTTTACACAAGGAGATTCTGTATGTGAGAGTGATGCAGAGGAAGCCTTTTCTCTGCCCACAGCACAAACAGAGCCGCTTGAGGTTTGCTAAAGCACATTTGGACAAGCCAACTTCATTCTGGAATAAGGTGCTGGGGACTGATGAAACAAAAACTGAGTTATTTGGGCATAACAAGGCATTATGCATGGAGGAAAAAGAACAGCATTCCAAGAAAAACACCTGCTACCTACAGTAAAATATGGTGGTGGTTCCATCATGCTGTGGGGCTGTGTGGCCAGTGCAGGGACTGGGAATCTTGTCAAAGTTGAGGGACACATGGATTCCACTCAGTATCAGCAGATTCTGGAGACCAATGTCCAGGAATCAGAGACAAAGCTGAAGCTGCACCGGGGCTGGATCTTTCAACAAGACAGTGACCCGAAACACTGCTCAAAATCCACTAAGGCATTCATGCAGAGGAACAAGTACAACGTTCTGGAATGATCATCTCAGTCCCCAGACGTGAATATTATTGAAAATCTGTGGTGTGAGTTAAAGAGAGCTGTCCGTGCTCGGAAGCCATCAAACCTGAATAAACGAGAGATGTTTTGTAAAGAGGAATGGTCCAAAAGACCTTCAACCACAATCCAGACTCTCATTGGAACCAACAGGAAGCGTTTAGAGGCTGTAATTTCTGCAAAAGGCGGATCTACT
Organism: Rhamphochromis longiceps; assembly: GCF_057381845.1. Taxonomy (NCBI): domain Eukaryota; kingdom Metazoa; phylum Chordata; class Actinopteri; order Cichliformes; family Cichlidae; genus Rhamphochromis; species Rhamphochromis longiceps. Next base: position 23,693,933 of record NC_140566.1, on the reverse strand, counting down.
AAATATTGATTTCATTTCTTTTTTTGTGGCGCCCAAATTTATGCACCTGTCTGATTTTGTTTAAACAATTATTGCACACTTTCTGTAAATCCAATAAACTTCTTTTCACTTCTCAAATATCACTGTGTGTGTCTCCTATGTGATATATTTAACTGACTTTTTTTTTTTTATCGTTACAACCAACGATTTATACAGGAAAATAAAGACTATTAACAAGGTTGCCCAAACTTTTGCATCCCACTGTATATGGGGATTCCAAATATCACATAATAGTTTGCATCCAAATATCATGTAACATTTGACCTCTCACCTTATATCTTTAAAGAAAGCTTTATGAAGAGAAAGAAAATGAGCTGACTGGTTATATAGAAGTATACTTCAGTAAAATATTATATAATACGCAGAAGTTATTCATACCCAGTTATTTATAATTCAATTACCTACTCCTCCATTAAGTTTATATACAAAATACAATACTGCTCCCTTAAAAGTAAATAAGGCCCAGAGAGTGAGCTCCCATGGCCCAGGTTTGTGCACTCAGAGTGCCTGTTATGGTTATGCTTGCATAGGCAGACTAGTGCAGAACTTCTTTTTAGTTCTTGTTACGAACTAAAAAGAAGAATAGAAAAGTGCCAATCAGTGCAATCAGTGGGTCCAACGACATATGATCCTTGTATATAGCTACATACCCACGGTTAGCTAGTGTTTGCAAATATTATAAATATTTTACAAAGTATACAGTCAAAATTGTGAGACTGTAATTCATCTGCATTGAAACACTGACTCTTTATTTATGGTGTTTTAGTCAAAGCATGTGTTACCGTCATTAAAACAAAGAATGTTTTGACTTTTTAAATGTTTTTGTGCCAAAAATATTACTTACATTCATGGAGGCATTGATCTCACTGACAGTTTCGTCATCTGTTGGGAACTGATATATCTGGACGCCGTTGCTCACCAGCTCGCTCATTATCTTTATTTTGAATTTATGAAGCTCGCTCTTGGAGATTGTGTCCGCTTTGGCAATGATGGGAATTATGTTGACCTGCGGAAATAATGACAAAAAAAAAGTGAGATAGTTATTAAATATGCGGTGCACTGCACTGTTGTTGCTAATGTGGTGGAGTCTTCCAAAAATGATAATGCAAAGACGTTTTGTGTTACATTATGGAAGCATTTGGTTTAGCCTGGTTTAAACGTTGACATGACAAAACAAAAGGATGCACAGGAAACACCTGAATGTTTTCAGATCATGACAGATTACAGCAATTGCCATCTAACCATCATGAGCAAACACTGCTTAAAAAAAAATTAAAGCTACATTAAATATGTTGAGGTTTTAAACAGCTGTGTAGCGCATCTATAAGACCATGCACAGTTAACTGAATAGCAAATAAGCCCAATCAGAACCCCGACTGATAAATAAAACAAACAGTGATTATGAAAACAAACTCGGCTCCATCTACAATCAGCAGCAGATGTGAAGAAATAAACGCACAGTTTGTCTGCATTCCTCTGTACGGCTGCATTTCCCAGATCACCAACTGGGAAGATGGCAGGACTCCCACAGATCCACACAGCAATTCCACAGCGTGCCTTAGAGTATGAGTCAGAGCTTGTTAAAAATCAAATTTGAATCTCATCATACTTTGTTGGCTCGTTAATTTGCAGCGGGGTGGCCAGTATCAGGTTTTAACCCTAATATAACAAACTAATTTAACTAATCTCGGTGTTATATTTGCTCGCTTCCCACAACTGAGTTTTCCCAGCTGACCAAAGATCATTCCCAAACAGTTAATGTTTGTTCTGAGGGACCAGGAGCGCCAGCTGTGACCACATTAAAGCAGTTCACAGGAAAGATAATCCCTGAAAAAACAGCCCAATATTTTTGGCACTTTGTCATTTAATGTTATACAGGGAAATATCTCTGAGTGTGCAGGTGAGACCACGCTGATACAGTCTGAGCCTTAATAATGAAAACGCTTACACAACAATATAAAAACACCTAATATGAATGGATCCCATTATTATCGTTTGTGTTACATAATTATCTGGATAATGAGCTGCTTAACTCAGTTTTCATAATGAAGTTCCTGTAATTTCTGGGCTTTGGTGAACAAGAAATTGATGTACAACACTGCTGTGGAGTCAATTACTCACCTTTTTTAAAGGCTGGATTTATTTATTGATATAACACTGCTATGATAAATTACTTATTGCATGCCGCTCGTAATAGATTAGTTTGAATCATCATGTGTTTATTTTTTCAAGAAAAAATAAACACATGATGACTCTTGGGGACGCTCTGGAGTATTTCCTGATTTTTTTTTATCTGATTTATGGACGCTGCTGGATAAGAAGATTCTGGGAAAGTCGCAATAAATCTACAAATATAAAAATAGATGTTTAGCAAGATGTTTTCAAGCACGCCTTGGAAGCCTAAATAATACCTGATGGCAATAAAAGCAGGAACACAACAAATGTCTCACAGACTTAGATAAGGGTTTAAAAGATCTCAAACCTGCAAGCTGCCACTGACTGTGGATAACGTCACACAGCACTGATGTGAGAACAGCGTAGGCATGGTCTCATGGTAAGTGGGCAGCATGACGTGTCCTGTCCCATGCACAGTCTACTCAGGCAGCAGCTTCTCTTGAACCAAACCGAGTATTTTCAGTACCACTGTGTGCTATATGTAGGGAGCGGACAATGCCCTGACCTGATTGTGCCAACACTGTTCAAAGCTCATGTGAAAAAACAGCACTACAGGAGTCAGGAAGCAGACTCCTTATTACTTTTAGAACCCCAGCATGTAATGTGTCCTTTCAGTAATGCTGCTTCAAGCCTCTCCCTCTATTTTTACTTTGGAAAACATCTCATCTGCCACAAACAGGAAAAACGGTATAACCAAAAACAGCAAAATGGAACCTAACCCAGCCATGTGACAGTGGATTACATCACAAATTAAAAAGGTATTCTTAAAGTTAAGCAGGAGGCATGAATCCTTTTGCCGAATAACCTCAATAAACTCACTCTTTTACATTCTTTAATTTATAAAGTTAAGTAGAAATGTTTCCCATCCGTTAACAAAAAGACTTAAAACCTTCATTTAAAACAAACGACACTCCTTTCAGACTCCTATCTCTCTTCCTGCCTTCATTTACTAAAAACCACATTTTACTTTACGGGCCTTGTGTGGGGAGGGCTGATTCGTTAACAAGAAAAACACCATTGTCTGGGTTAGACAGAAAAAAAATACACAGACTGAGGGAAAAGCTGTTTCTGGTCTCTTTCCCTGGTTTTTCTGTCAGAGGGGACAGATCTGTTCATTTATCTGTTTCATTTCCAGATACAACTTAAGATTTACACACAATGTAATGATGCTTTCTCTGACAAGGATATGTCTCTGCATTAAATTTGATATTAAAAACACATAGCCCTGATTTATCGAGCCATGAAAAAACATAACGATTTCCAGCTACTGGGATGGGGTTTTTTTTTTTGGTTTTTTTTAAAGCAATTTTCTTGGTTCTGCATGTTTAAGAATTAGATTTCAGGCTGTAAACGCGTCTGTAATCTGTTGAAAACTAACTGGTATAAAAAACTGAATGCAAAAACATAAAATAACTTTGTTAAAGCTATTTGGTTTATTGTCTTGGTTTATGCAAAACAAAGTAGGCACTTTCTGTGGTCACCCTCCAGATATCCAGAGCCCATAAACATGAAATAAGACAGAAATCTCATAAATGTGCAAAGGTTGAATATTGTTTGGTTTGCAAGGGTCTTAAATGTTGCCTCCAAATCTATCTAGAAAGAGAACCCTGCACACACAAAGTCCATCTGCCCTGTAAAACACAGCAGTGTCACTTCTACATTGCAGTTACTCAACACTGGCTTGTTTTCAGATACAACAGCAAACACACTGCACATTGTGGAAAAATTGCTGGGACAGATCCACTGAGATCAGAGTGGTACTCATCGTGAACACCCGCAGCCTCACTGGTGGGTTCTGAATTGTGTAAATCTTTAAGGATAAAAAATAAAGCCTACATTTCTTCCGGTTTAATCCGGAAACACTTTGTGAATGTGTGCAAAAAAATGCTTAAAAGGTGTATATATAAAATGTCTCTGATTGTTACATCAAAAGAAAAAAAATGTTAATCATATGGATCTACATAAAGTTTAGGCTGTGGTAGCTGCTCTGCTACAGTATATTTAGCTCAGGTAAGTTGGATGAGTCAAAGCAGAGGCCATGGCTTGGCTGTGTTCACTGTGCTCATTTGGGTGGTATAAGGAGACAGTTGGCAAACATAGCATGCCAGGTTTTGATCGTTCTGTTGGCACATCAAGACAGCACACGGGCTTGGTGGTCAGCGCCATCGTTTCACAGCAAGGAGAGTCCTAAATTTGGATTTCTGTCCTTTTCTAAAGTTCGTATAGGTTCCTTCACAGGTTAGGTTAGAACTCCTGTATCCCTAAAGGACAGTTTTAGTAAAAATACCAGAAGCACTGGTTTAATTTTGTATTAAAAAAGTACTTTGAAAAGAAAAGAATAAACCCTTGGGTTTTTAAGAAAGGGTTTAATATACTGAATCAAATTTGTTCCTGAAAGCTGAGGACTGAGTTAAGAGCCGTTGCATAAATTATTTATACACTTTTTCTGATGCCATAAAACTATTAAGTGTCCCTGTAGAGCGGCATTTGGCTGAGGTATCTAGTTTTTATTATGAAGAGTATCGAGAGACTTCTGGCAGAGATGGCTTGATTGTTGGCAGGGGAAAGCCAGCAGGGTTGGTCACAAGCTGACCATCTGCTTTATTCTGGATTTATTATTACTGCACCAACAGAAACAAACAGAGACAAAGCTACCACTTCATCAGCTCTACAGCAGTGCTATTAGAAGTTAAATAGACTGAAAAACTAATCGCAACCACTGCAGATCAATCTGAATGATCGAATAAAATTTGATTGCTGAACCTTACAGTGTATTGTTTTGGTATAATCTCATACAAATTCACAAAAATTGGCTTATGGCTTCCACATAAAGCTTTGTAAGTGAAATGTGACAACTCCTGTGTGAGTTTACTGCCTCACAGCTTTAAAGTTAAACGAGCTCCTGCAGAGCTGAAAATACAAATCTCCTCTTTCACCGTCATTCACTCTCCTCTGGGTTTTGTCGGCTTCATAATGTCTTACAGCTCACCTCCCTGGCTTTTAATAATTTCTTTTATTAAACTGTGAAAACAGGAATAAAATGACAAAATAAACAGATAATAAACAGGCAATGCCCACTTAATACAATGAAAATATAAATAATAAAATAATAAATACAAATGGCTCCAACTTAATGGCTCCAAACTGACTTATCTGGCTTGTCTAACTATGTACACCACAGTGACTCCGCCCCTTTCCCTTTCTTTGCCCCAAGTGCTGTTTTGATGAGATTTTTTTTCCATTTGTTATTTAATGAAGGCAATCCCAACGACTGCATCTCCAGTGAGATACACTCATCACATACAGCAAATCATAGATCCATGGAGCAATAATCTGTGCAGTAATACTCACAACAACAATGAAAAAGCCACAAATCAATGTGTTCCTGAATCTGACTATTGACTGTGTGCTGACCTGCAAACATATACCAAACTCAATCTCAGAGTGAATTAGAGGGTTGTGATGCTGATGTATTGGAAGCAGAGTAGTTTAAACTGACATAAATATCTTTTTATAAATAAGAACCTCTCCCTTAAAACACCAAATCAAATTTTTTCACTATGCTGGCTTTTTAGGTGTAAAACTAGTCATGGAGAGGTTCTCTTTTCCCCAAATCACAACTATTACAGTTCAAACCATTAATCCTTTTCCACAGAAATAGCCAAATAAGTTCAGCCTAAACACTGCCATGTGAACTCTTCTTGAAATCCTAAAAGATGAAATGGAAACTTGCATAGTCACTGGAACATTTTTGTTTCAACTTTACTCTTCTCTTTTGGGACACAGAGTCCACACCCTGGTAGGAAGATCAGGGATGCCCTCGTTTCAGTGAAATTCAAACCAGTCACACGGAAAGGGAAGTCTGACTTCAGACTAATATTATTCAAACACACTTGCATTTTTCCAGAGGGAAAATATAAATGCATGCTTGTGTGTCACATGTGCGTACCTTGCTGTCCAGTTTTTTCATAGTAACGAGGTCCAGGGACTTGAGGGAGTGTCCTGTTGGGGCAATGAAATAAAGGCAGATGTGGATCCTGGTGTCGTGGTAGTTAAACAGCGAGCGTTTGATCTTCAGCTCTTCCTGGAGATAGTTTTCAAACTGAGTGTCAATGTAGTCAACAATGGGTTTGTAACTGTGGAGAGAGGAAGGGAGAAGAGAGAAACCGTTAGGATTTATGTCTGTGGGTCAAAGCTAAATATTTGTCTTCTTATTCATGCGCTGGTAATGAATATGAAAAGGGAAAGGGGACTTTTCACAGGGAAAGGAAAAGACACAGATATGTTTTCAGTAACTGTGTGATCTGATTCAATGCCAAGATCTCAGCTTAGAATTGCACAGCTTAGTGCTGCATGAAATTTGTGTTCAGCTTATGGAAGGTCCAATCAAAGAGGCTGCAGAAAACAACGCGTCCTCTCTGTCACAGAGCTGTGACCGCTTTCGGAGCCTTTAAGTGTCACCAGTAAATCAGTGAAGGGCACGAACACAAAGTAACACATCGTCGTCTTTACAGCCTTTTCTCCTCGAGCATTTGCGAGAAAGGACAGGAGAGATGGGGAGTGCCTTTAATGCTACACCACTCGCTCACAGCTACTTGACTATACAGCTAAATGTCAGAAAATGTTACTTACATTGCATTAAAATAACACATTTCTGTTGGTTATTGCTCCAGTACAGTTGGTTTCTATAAGCTGTTTTCAATCTTTTAACCACAAAAGCCGGTGACCAGCCTCATTGGGATGTTTTGAATCACATTCACACCAGACTTGTTTATTTGAGTCTGCAGCTTTAACTCGTTTCATTTGGGAAGATGAGAAGAAAACCATTAGAAGGAAGCCACATGCTTAAATAAAAAACTAAGCGAACTGTTGGTTCATTAGTCATAGTAGATAACGTCACACAGTCATAGTCTGGTTCTCACATCAACACTTGTCATTTTCTGGCTATATAGCTCTACAATTATGATCATCTACATATGAGATGTTCAGTAAATTTGTTTGTATTGAACAGATGTCTCCAGACGAATTCCTTCGTTTATCTCATGCTGTTATATTTGGACACTGCACAACCAACTCAAACACTGTATGTTTTTCTTGCTGTGGATAGTAGAAAGGCTTGAAAACAACTGCAACCAGTGTCAAACATCTTTAACACCTCCTGAATCCATATTCAGTCACATAGACTTCAAAGTGCCTCGGAGTGACCAAAATGCAACCCAGATGCTCATGTTTAACATGCGTCTGCAAAAGTAAAAGTGATAATGATGACATTTTGTCTTTAGAAAACAACGAACTCTGAGAAACAAGCCCAAAAAACAGGGCTACAAGGACATAGCTGTTTTGTTTCTTTTAGAATTAATAGGAAGCAGTTCCCTTGTGTGCTCTGGAAAGATGCAGTTTAACACTAAAGATGGAAAATAGTGACACAGTCCTGTTACGTTTAATCTAAGAGCTTGAATGTGATTTCTACAAACTCTCTGACCTAAAGCCAGTAATTCCAAGTTTTTCCTGTTAACCATCACCATACACTACTTCCATCTTTTCTAAACATGACAAATAACTGAAAATTACATCATCTTGTCCACTGTTCAACTCCGGATGTGCCACTTCACTGATGTTTTACAACTCAAAAGTGACACATAAGTAGAACAGGAAAAAAATGTATTCCATTCCCTCAGCTTGCAACATGTTTACAGTCATCTGTCCTCTCACTTCACATCCATCTTCAATCTTCTCTGAGGAATGCACAAACTGTGACCTTTTGAAGCTCTCTCAGTGTGCCGTTACACTCCGCTGCAGGCTCTGTCCTTCGCCATGTTGGTTTAAACGGTCTACGGAGAAAGCTGCTATCAAAGAGCGTGAGAGTGCTGCTTCCTGGCTAGGCCACAACAAGTACACTTCATTCCACAGCTGAATGTTAAAATAAACAAATCAACAATTTCCTCTTTATTTCTCCAACTTCCTTCAATTTCAGCCTTCGGAGACACCATAAAAGATGCAGAAGTCTGGACTGACAGTGGTTTGTGTGTCTGGGTCACTCGTTTGCCTACGTAAGCATCTTTTCATTAAAAATGTGTCAATGTCATTTTGGAGCTTGCCGATTTTTGGGGAAATACTTACAGGGAAATCTGCTTTTACAACAGACCAAAGGAAATCACAAATTCGTTTTTTTTACTTCTGCTTTTGGCTTATGGGATAATGCAGAGATATATTTGTGATCATCATTGTTAGTTTTTGTTGCTGGTTACCAAGCAGGTCTGGATACTTTGTGAGGCACTCTGGGCTGTATGTATGTGCACTTAGCTCACCTATCCTCTTTGTTGATCTGATCGCCGAAGCCAACCGTGTCAACAATGGTCAGTTTGAGGCGGACGTTGGTTTCTTGCAGGTCGTATGTTCGAGGCCGCAGATACACGCCGTTCTGGTAATGGCTCGCCTCTTCGTTCTCAAACATGGTGTTAAAGAGCGTGTTCATTAACGTCGACTTTCCGATACCAGTCTCCCCTGTGAACGGTCGGAAGCAGAGAGGGAAATGGAGAAAGAGAGAGTGCGTTAGCATCACTTGGGAGTACTTCATCAGCTTTCAGACATCGATTTTTATTGCTGTAACAGAAGTGTAAGCCAGTGTATTACGTTCATGTCAAGAAATACAACACAGTGCTGCTGTTTGTTATTTATCTTTGTAGCTAAACATGTCACTCAGTGCAAAGTAAATCAACACGAGGGCCAGAGGGACTCTGGAGAAATGTACAGTAGTTACACATTCTCTGTCCGATACTCACCTACACATAGGATGTTGAAACAAAAACCCTGCGTGACCGATTTGCTGACCAGCTGCTCAGGGAGGCTGTCAAACCCAACATGGCCACCCAAACTGAGGTTACGCTTCTCTTCATTCTACAGGACACACACACAAAAAAAAAAAAAAAACATCAGAAGTGTGGCGGATGTCAGGAAAACACATGGCCGAGTCATTATTCAGAAGAGGATGGCACAGATACTGAAGCGCTCACATTCCAATGCGTGGAAACATCAAAGACCTTCTGCTCATTCTGCACATGTAAAATCCATCACATTATGATTTAGGTAATCGGGGCCTGCAGTGAGGATGAGCTTCAAGAATAATCACTCAGAAGCACAAAGAAGAAAGACATGCTTTAACAGACAGAGGAAGGAAGTGATTATATTTGTATGGAAAATGGAATAAGGCACTTGAAAACATGCAAGATGCAAGTTAGCAGCTTGTTTTATAGAAAACCCCAATGTGGACATTTCAGAACTCCACCAGTCCACCTATTCTCCAAACAAGCTCATGATCAATTTATCAGTTATTACACACTATAATAGAAATATATCGTTAATAGTGGGATGATAACAGCAGGTACAGAAGAGGCACCCAGGCTGCCTTATCTGCAACACCTTCGTCAGGTTTGATCTGTGGGATCCCCTGCCACTTCAAGAGCAGCTGGGAGATTTAATCCCTCTACTTCGAACCTCCGCCCTGCTGGAGGTGCATTGTGCACCTCTAAAAAAAGGAGCACCCACAGGGCATCCTTATGAGAAGGCTAAATCAGCTCAACTGACTCATCTCACCGTTTAGGATCACAGGGATATTTCAGCAGGTTGTATCAGTGATCTTGCTCTTTCAGTCGTTTCTCAAAGCTCATGACCATCGGTGACATAGATCGAACAGTAAATCGAGTGCTTTGACTTCTGATTAAATTCTTTCCCCACTGCTGAGGTGAAGTAAGATGCCCACAGATGTCCAAAGAAACGGCCACGGAAGTATTTAACCTAAAACACAAAAGTTAGCAATGCACGACAAACTAAAAACCACCAGAAAAAAAAACAACAACAACAAATCAGGAGGGTTGTAACCTTTTTTCACATTTGATCTAGCTCATTTAACCAATCTCAGCCAAAGAAGAGAGTTAAAGCTGTACAAGAGGGCCAGCACCTTGAGATGAATAGGGCCACCCGATCTCATCTGGCTGAGCCACGAAGGACTGCATACTTGAAAGCTGAAGTCACCAAGCACAGGCAGCTGAGAGCAGAGCACAGCCAACAATACAGAACTGAGAGGTGGAGGCAGGCTCCGAATACACAGAAGATGACTTTTAAACCTAACTGAACTGCATAATACAGGCTGGAAAGTAAGTGTGTGTGTGTGTGTGTGTGTGTGTGTGTGTGTGTGTGTGTGTGTGTGTGTGTGTGTGTGTGTGTGTGTGTGTGTGCGCGCGTGCGCGCGTGTTCAGGGGTTTCGGGAGGTGAACGAGAAAACAGGGCTTAATGTGTCAGGCAACACAGCTGGAGTAATCCAACATGAGCTGAGATAGGCAATACTGAGCTGAGCTGCAGCACATTGGGGAGATTACTATACTACACTAACATGTGTTAAAAGTAATAAATATCCTATATGCATTGATAATATGAATATTATTTAAACAAAGACATCAATTTCACTGCAAACCCCACAACAACAGACAGAAACTCCCTTCATTACATATCGTTCTGAATTTCTTAATGAACATTGTATTTATAAATGTGAAAGGAGCAATAACACAATAATTGTGCATTGTAATAGGTGCATGACAGACTGAATATATTAGTATGCTAAAACAAGGGATAAGGCCGGTTTCAGTTGTGTGCACTGTAGCTCCATAATCATCCTCGATTTCCAGTTCGAGCAGTTTATACAGCTCTTGTTCTTAAGTCTGAATACGTATATTGTAAGTCGCTTTGAAAGGAAAAAGCAATGAATAACTGCAACGTTTGCAGGAGTCGGTTTCAGGTTCACCGAGATGAATGAGAGGAAGAGGCTGTGGCCATTCTTTCTTTGTTATTCGCTGTAAACTCAGACCTTGTCAAACAACATTAGTCGGCCTGCTAGTCAGCATTGGTAGTCAGCCTGCTGAATGAATGAAGCCGGGTAGAGATGTTCAGATAGAGCAGTGGTTCTTAACCTGGGTTCGACTGAACCCTAGGGGTTCGGTGAGTCGGTCTCAGGGGTTCGGCAGAGCCTCCGCCGTGACATGTACGGCTCATTTTGTGCACCAGTAAAAAACATATGCATGTCTTGAATTTGAAAAAAAATCTTATTTTATTTTTCACTAAAGAGGGGTTCAGTGAATGCGCATATGAAACTGGTGGGGTTCGGTACCTCCAAAAAGGTTAAGAACCACTGAGATAGAGGGAAGGGAGCAGACTATGATATTGTGCCTGTAAGCAAAACTAAACTCTGGATTCCTGAGTAGGTTTTAAAATAGGAGTTAAAAATTTACATAAGCCTGTATTTATCCAGGAAATTATAAATAAAGGCTTGCGTGCTGCTTTTCCATAAACATTTTTGTACTTTAAACTCTGAAAATGTGTACTTTAGTTTGTAAATGTACTTCTTCAAGCTCACAGTTCCTATTTAATACTTTTCTAGACATTTAGAGCATAGCTAAGCTTAAGGAGGGTTTTTTTTACTTGTAAACCTGCTTCTGTGGATATTCCTCCAAACTTACTAAACCACAATGGTGAAACAAAAATTCAGAAAAACAACAGGGATTCTGACTCACTCTAGATCATTTTGGGTTGACCTCCTACACTGAACCTAATCACGCTGTCAGTAGCGCATGATTTTTGTGTGTAAGTGAGTGACACATAAGAAGCAGATGGAGCCCGTGAACGGCTGCTGCAAAATGAGCGCCCAGGCCTGACCAAGAGTGTTATCTTTTAGGAGAAGACAGCACAGAACTGCAGACGTGGACACAAACTCCCCAAGCTGTCACTCGACTGGCTGAATGTGTAAGTGTATGCACTGGACTGACTGCAGGAGGAAGCACTCAGTTTCCTTAGTGTCCTTAGTGCAGTAAAATGGCTATCCAGCCATGTGCAAGTACTCCACTTTAAGTAAAAACTTAACGAATCAAAGAAGTTGGAAAAATAAAAATGGACTGCAATGACATTTCATTTCTCAAAAAGAAAAACAGTGCAGAAATAGTTCAGACAGAGAGTTGAGAGTTGATAAGAAACTCATTCATTGCAATGAGTGCAAGATGTTGCAGAACTAAATGTGTTAAATAAAGCACTTTAATTTCAGCTGCCAAAACACTGCACATTATATTGTTAATATAGATTTATTTTAGAGATTATAGATTTAAGATAGATTTCACTTAAGCAAAGTGTGACGTACAGCCAAAAAATAATATTATGTTAAACATTTCTCCATCTTTGGTATTTTTCAGGGAGGAATTAAAGGATTGCCTAGTTCACTATACATTCTTTTCACCCTATGTAATTCAAGCCAACTGGATTTCTTTAACAACATGACAAATCTAAAAATAAACCTGCCCGTTTTTTTTGCTTTCTGGTCCATTTAGATTTGATGTCGAGAACATAATAACACCCATCAGCAAATACAGGATGTATAACCAACAGACAAGAACAGTTAGGGAAACTATGAGGTATCTGACTGTCCACCAACCCACCCGAGCTAGCTCGGAAGAAGAGAAAAGCAGCGGCACAAAGTATGTCAGGAATGAAAAGCTTCTGGTTAACTGTCTCAGGGTGAAGAGACAACACAGTTCCCAGGCCACCAGGAAATGGTTGCACAGAAGAGGCCCCAGGTGGCTCCAAGTGAAATGAGCCACAAACAATATGGGCTAGGTCACAATGCTGCTCGCTTGAAACTAGCCGAGTTACTAAAGCCTTTTATTATTGTTGCAGATGAAAATCCGATGTGAAACAAAAAGAATGGCACAAGTAAAGGTAATTAAAGGTAATCAGTTTCAAGGTCCTCACCGTCACATCTGCATGGTCTACTGGGTCACCCAAAAAGAGTTGTGATACGTTTTTTTGTTTTGTTTTTTAATAAAACCTGTGCAAAAACTAAAAGAAAAGCTCTAATCTCAGTTTGTTCTGTAGTATGTGTATCCTGCACTGCAACCCTAAAGTCAGTGAAACATGTAACCATTTTCATTGTATATTCTGCCACATGTTTAGTTATGATTGTTTAAGCTACAAAATAATGAACCTCTGCACGGGATCACTTAATCAGGGACCGAAATACTGCTCGTCTGCCGCTCTTATCCAAGCTAGTTCTTTCTTTAGAAATGCAACTCAGTGCTACAAAGCTGTGGATATTCAGTGAATTTCTGGGCTCTAACCAAGCAAGCCGTGAGATCATTTTTTCAAACATTCTAATAAATATGTGATTCGGATCTGACCTGATATAAACTCAGGCAAAAACCAAGCTCTGTTTCATGTGCCCATCAGTCCACAGAAACACTCGGCCACCGGCCATCAGTCGGCCCCTCCCTCTCTAGCCATCTTCTTTTCAGCTGTCTTCCAGCCTTCTGGCCTACATCCCCGCCTGACTGGTGTCTGCAGCTTGTGTCTGCCTCAGTGAACCTCCACCTGACAGACAGCAGCAACCACGCACAAACACACAGTTGCAGCTCATGTTTGTGTGTTTGTGGGCAAGAAAACTTCACACATTACTACTACTACTTTAACATCTTGATGTAAAATTTGTTTAGATATAGTTTGTCTGTTAGCAAAGACAGAATTCATCCACTTGAATGTGGCATGAAATGAAATTACTTTTATTGTGATTCAAACTGCATATACTGTATTAAGCTTTTGCAGGTAATGAAAGTGCAAATGACATTTTGGGGGCTTCTTGTCACACTTTGGGTTTGATTTGACTTAGCATCTGTGAAGGGAGGAGACCACAGGACAGCCTCAGTGACAAACCCGCACACGCACACATTTATCACTCTTTAGCTGAAGTGGCTGCTGACTGGTGTTTCCTGTCCAATGTGTAAGTTCATGAAAGTGTAACTCTACTTTCAAACTGCCAGTACACAGTACTAACATGTTACACTTTTGAAATCAATAACGTACTTTATAAATTACGTTACAAATATTTTTGCATCTTATTCCACGTCAACAAGCATGAAATGCTGAGTGAGGTGTTTTTGCGTTACTGTCAGGTCAAACCACACCTACAGACTTCTGCTCCACCGGTTCTCAGCAGCTGCCCATGCTGGCAGCGATGTTGTAATGGTAAAAATGTTGACGGTTGAAATTTGAATGACGTGTGCCTCCTCTTGTCTTTTATGCTATTATAACCTGCCCCACGCTCATGAACATGCTTACATTACTACTGAGCCTCACCAGTAGTAACACCATCCATGCCGAACAGGAAAGACAAAAGGGAAAAAAAGGAGTGACAGATGGGAAGTTGAGACAGGAACCATTTTACGAGACAGATGGACAGCATACTTATCTTTATGGGGGTTCCTTACCATTAGAAAAGAAGAAAGTATGTTTTTGTTTTTAACTTATCCTATCAGCCACAAAAGCAATGTTTTGTAGGTCAAAGGTAAAAGTGGAATAGATTGGATTAGCTTTACTCTCACCCATGCATGCTAAGTACAATATAAGCCTTCTTGTTTTAAGATCTTATACTAACTAGCAAACACGATGTTGAATGCTTCTGGTTGATACTTCAAAGTTGATTTCATTCAAAAATGTGGATCCCAGGGAAGAAAAACTCCAGAACGTAAAATATGTAATTTTCTTTGTGTGCTAATTTTGAATGAAGTAAGAGCTTGATTTGGCTAGTCATATAAAAGGAAAAGGAGCAACCAACTGCACAGTCCATAGTCCATACATAAATATGATTTTGACTTAAGAATCTACCTAACGCAGTTTTCTCTTCTGCCCTTCTTATTGGTATTTACTGATGAAACTGGAGGGACCCTACCTTCTGTTTTACCGTCCACTTTGCCAAAAATGGCCAAATCAGTTCTGGGTTAATGAGCTGATGGTTGACTTAATTTTAAAGAACACAAATATTCATCTGGAGCAAATTCCATAGAGAAGAGCAAAAGTTTGATTTAGAAAACATGATGTTTGGAGCTGATGCCAATTTGAATTTTTAAGGAATAAATATCACAATATTGATGTACTGGACATCATAACGTATACATGCAACAGCTACTTTTTGCTGCTCCCCTATTCACAAGGGATCACCACAGCGGGTAGCTCCGCACGTTTAATTTGGCAGAGTTTTAACACCGGACATCCTTCCTGACACAAGCCCAAAGGCATTTGCGTTTCCTCCTGGGATGGAACTTGGGATCTTTCGCTTGTCCTGCGAATGTTTAAACCGCTACTCAAATACAATATGTGAGTTACACTAGAAAGGGAAAATAACTTCGCAGCAAAGTGGTTTACTAACCCGTTAGCATCTAAACACGAACACACTGCTCATCTCCACGCTGCCTGCTCAGCTGTGGTGTGCACCCTGCTCCATGTGCTGCAGGGTGCACAACTTAGCCAGAGAATCTTTTTCTACATCCAGACATATCAGCGTACAGTTTCATATATCAGATCGGCTGTAGGTATGGGAGCGTGTCTAGCCGCCAGTCTATCCGGTTCAGCTGTTCATTGTGGACCACACTTTGTTACATTTCACTGATATCTAAGAAAATAACTGAGCTACATACATGGTAATCCTCATTCAGCCTATGCTGACATTATTTTGCAAATTTAACCTCAGTATATAAAGAATTGGGAGACAGATATTGACTCATCACAGCTGAGGCTGCAGCTTGGATGTCATGATTCATCCGATTCACCAGGTTTGACAAGCTCGCCCGAAGGCCGTTTAAGCCCCACAAGTTCTATATACAGCTTACAACGCTGATGGCGGTAAACTTGAGCCACACTTTGACCTAAACAATGTGATACAGGCGTGTTCCTTCTTGTTCCAGGATGCGTTTCATTAACAAATACATGTGCAACTAGAGCACCAGCTGTATGAAGACATTGTAAGCACAAGTTAAATAAGCTTTTAAAAGAGCAAGGACCTGCCTGCTCGCCTGCTTGAGTCCTTACTCCACATCTCTTGGCTTTAAGCACTTTATGGAGCTAATTTCATTTCACGCATGCAGTCCTCACAGGAGAGACAATACTCTTCAGGGTCAGTAAGCACTGTGCCTCCTGAATGTGCTCGGGCTTTTTTTTTTTTCTTTTTTTTTTTTAATTGCATCCAAATTAAAATGAACATCATTATTTTTATGCTACACACTCTAATGCAATCAATAATCGAGAACGACACACATTGTTAGGCAGTTGGCTTGTATTGACCACTTCATGTGGATCCGGCCTAGAAAGTTATCCCAGCGCTACAGGCTCCACCGGATGGGGCTGACGTGGAAAAACAATCCAACCAAGCACACATCTCTATCAATAGCTGGGTGTAATTAAACAGTACTCCCTTTACACAAACTGCCAGGCCAGCAGGTCAGTTTGTTCAATGTGGTCTCACTTAGTTCAGGATGTTAGACAGCTGCGTTGCTGCCAACGCCGGCCTGTTTCGCTGCATTCTCAGCATTTTTCTCATTAATCAATCAATCCTCTAAATTTCGTATTCCAAATGAGACATTTTGGAAACTTCCACTGGGCTCTGAGCCCCCATTCCTGGATACCTTCCTAATTTAAGAAATGCGAGGAGTGCAATATCCTCTCTTTATTTCTGGATCCTCTCCTTTTCTTCGCAGACATGTGTTGCATCAATAAGTGGTAGGAGTGGCCGGGAGTGTGTCCTTAATCTCTTTATCCCTGCAAGTCAGCTCTGCTTACAGCCTAACACAGAGATCTTTTCAAGCATCTGCCAAAAAAGTTAATCACCTTCTCCCATTCATTTGCCACTTTACTACAACATCATCATCATCACCATTATTACTAACATCATTCATACACTCACCTATTCTTTGTCATGTGACTTTGTGGGAATTTACAGAGAATTTTCAGGTATGTTTTGCGACACTTCACTGTACCTACAGAGTCACACCTGAATGACAACATGGCATGTTACTATGGATGTAATCCAGGATGCATTCCACCCTCAACTGATACTACTCTGCCCAGCCTGCTACTGTGCCACTGTACAAAGCAGTATCATGAACTGACATACCCATGGCTGTAAACATAACATTTTGAGTCTAAGGAAGAAAAACACAAGTGTATTTATCACTCATCACTGCGATTAATACACCTAAAGGAGTCTTCAAGTGGTAATTTTATCCACTGGCTAGCCAGTGTACATGCCTTACTGTGATTCTCCATGGCGGTTGCAATGTTTGTTTCCTTAATTTCTAACAATCTCAACAGTAAATAGTTTAATGTTTCCATACGCTACACCCATATTTTCAGCAACGCGTCCACGCGTGTAAACGCAACCGAAGAGAAAAAAATGCATTACACGGCACGACATTAAAAATAGTCAGCTACTGTAGCGTACTTAATTTCCCCATAACTGGGAAAAACACAGTCACCATCACCGAAATCACTCCCACCATCTCGCCTGAGCCCACAGTCCAGGCTCCAAAAGCGGGGGAGGCTTAGCTACATACATACCCACACATAGACAGCAGCTAACACACACTTTTACTAATCACAGCCAAGTGTGCCCGTAGCTGCACTTGCAATGTTTACTGCTCCTAGAAAACAGAGAGGGGAAAAAACAAGGAGCTCCGGATAGCATTTGCTTACCGAAAACACGTCAACGTCCGTGGCAGCCATGGTGCGGAATGTATGGTGTTGGTGTGCTGAAGCAGACCGAGCAGAGGCGAAAGGGAGCAGCCCTTGTGTCTCCGTACTAGCCTGCTAAACTACTGACTGAGCTGAGCTGACAGTGATAGGAAGAGAGGGACACAAGGCGGAGAGGAGCTGCTGAACTGGGCAGGGAGGGCGCTAAGCTAGGTGACGAGAGGACTCCCTGCTACTTCGGTTCTGCTTCGCTCAGACACGCTACAGTTTTTCATTTGCTTTTAAAACGGTACTAGTGTAAAAGAACAACAGTTATTTTTTTTATTTTTTATAAACTGATTATATATAAGGGAAAGGGTGAGAGAGTCGGTACTTAACGGCTGTTTGACGGAGCACTGTTTGCGCATGCGTACGCACATTCCACATTTTTATAAATTTTTGCTGTTTTCACATGAAGAAAGCTATTTTTAAGTAGCTTTTCGTTATATTGATTATCAAAGTGAACTACAAAAGATGGTTGCTATGTAGTTTTTATTAAGCACTAAAGAGTTTCCAGGCGATATAAGAATAAATATTTATACCTAAGTTAAAGTCGAGCGTGAACTATCCCAAGTATAGTTGACATCTTTGGTTGTGACATATACTTTTTCAATATGGCCAGCTTTCTCAATCGCTGCAGGAATGTCATGTTGCACACTCTGCAAGCCAGGACAGGAGCGAGCAGCAGAGATATGTGTCAGTCAGAGATGGATATCATTTTAAAAAAATACCTAATCATTTGGATGCCAGTCAAAACATGGCATTCATATTAAAATTAAGCTAATTAGGTCAGAGATTGAGTTTACTAGAATGCAGATCAGCCAATCAGAGAGTTGGAGCAATCCGTCACGTGATGTCGCGATTTTCAATATTTTTCTGTTATCTGTCACGCAAAAAAAATAGAATTTGTATCTTGTATGTGTGTATACCAAACTGGCTTTATTCCAGATAAATGAATGGTATTACTATCATGAGTAAGAGCAGTGGTTAAGTTATAAGATACCGTTGCAATAATTAGGATTTCCAAAGAACTAAGTGGCAAACCTCCAGTACTCAAAAGTCAAGCTCGCACATGCCACAAACTGCAGTTCTTCTAATGTCCACTTGCAGCCTGCTCGATGAGTAAGTCAGTCTGTATTAATTACAATGTTGATGTTAAAGTGCCCAACTTTATCAGGAGAAATAGAAGGAAGGTCGGAAAGAGTTGCACTGCGTCTTTGAGGATCTCAAGAGCACATACTGGAAGAATTAAAAGAAGTTAAAGTGACTAAGTGGCATTTTAAAAGGCTGGTACAAAAAGGCTTTTGGCCTCTATGGATAGTGCCCCCCTTCATTGGGGAGATGCATAACTCATCCATGTGGATACTGGAGTTGGGTGTGTGGCTGTCTGATTGACAGGCACAGTCTGCCGTGATAGTGATGTGTTGTATGGCCATGTTGGTGGTGTTCCTGCATCATTATAATAATGTTGGTCCACAATGCTGATGTGATGTCATAGCTTGATGACTGTGATGAGAAAGGACAAAAAAATCCATTTGTTTATATAAAAATCTCTTCTGAAACAAATGTTAAGCATTTCAAGTGTTTTCCTTATTAATTAATGCAATTAAATAATAAAGTTAGGTTTGCTGTTAGCCACATTTAGGTTCCTCATCCTGGTTTGCTTGGGATAGTTTTTCATTGCTTTAGTTAACTTCTTGGTTAATGCTAACTGAATGCTCACACAACATGACTGACCAGTTGTAATGTTTATTCTGGAACAACATTATGATGAAGATATAAGATATATAAGATAGGAACAAAACTAACCTGGCGATATCAAATCGTATGTGGTGAAATTATCTGACAAATACTATGGCTCGCTGCGAGGTACAGACTATCAAAGAAGTCTTTGGTTCAGTTTTGTGGAGTAAAATTGCAGCAATTTATTAGCCCAATGCAGTCAACAAGATAGGATGGCCACAACAGCCACAACAATGATGCTTCCAATCAGATGGGTGAGGTCACGTTGCTATGTCCATCTTTTATTTACAGTCAGTGATGGTAACAGATTATATAACCTATATGACATTTTCAAAATACAAAAAAGAAATAATGAACCCACATTTCATTATAAAATATATGTAACTAGATTGTAACCACAATGATTTATTAATTAATTTATTTATTATTTTTAATCTTTAAATTCCATTGTCACCATTGTTTACAACAACTTATTTTGTTTGTTTGCTTTTCTTGAAAAGGGGGAAATTACTTTTTTTAATGTGGCTGCATTAGTTTGTATATTATTATTATTTATTTATTTATTTATTTATTACTTTATTATCATTATTATGATTAATATTATTTAAAGTGTAATATTTTCAGTGTTGAAGTATAACCCTTGCATATAAAGTATAATCCTTATTACAAACATTTCATGTTTGTGAGTACAGTACCTACATTTCAACACCTCATGTGAGCCTAATCCAACATTTTTAGCCTAATTACCAAATATTTTCTCCTTATCATTTATATGTACTTGTAGCCTACGAATAGGAACAAAGTGATGCTTTTTGTTTTATTTTACTGAGGTCTACTTTGTTGATTTACCGAAATTTTTGAGCATAAGAATGTTGAACTACTTTGCTCATAGTAAAATATGTACATACATTATTCAAATTGTCCACGTCCTCACTTTCCCCGGAAAGAGCCTCCTCCAGGTGTGGGGAGGAGAGGGAGCGTCCAGGTAAAGCGGTCTGTACCGTCACACGGATAAAGGTGTAACACACCGCGCAGCTGTAAGGAGCTTTCGCTTTTTTCTTTTACAGCTTTAATAATGATTTTGACACAAGAATCCATCCTGTCTTTGCTGGTAGCGGAGGGTGGAAGAGTGAAGAAATCCGACCTGGTTGATAAGTTCAGAGAGTCGGTGGACACCGCGGATCCCGAAGAAAGAGAACGGAATAGGGAGCTTTTCAAGACTTTTGTCAACAATGTAGCGTTTGTGAAAGAAATCGACGGCGAACGGTATGTTGTCCTGCGGAAAACCTATCAGCATTTGTTGGAAGGTCCAAAGATCCATGTGGAAAAGCCTGAAAATGAAAAGATCCCGCTGACAGGTGAGCAGCAGCGCCCACCTGCGCAGGCTGGAAGCTCTGAGGATCAGGGAGGTGTTCAATCAGCTGTTACTGAACCTGATCAGGAAGAGGCAAGTGAAAGTAGTGACCATCCCACAGAACTGCTTTCTCCCATACAGATGGCACTGCAAAGGAGTAAATTTGCAAGTGTACGACTTAAAAGGTCGCTGAATGTTGATGTCCAGCTGCAGGATAGAAAGGGAATTAACTGCTCAAATGCGCCTGTAAAGACCAAGCCATATGCCTTGCCTCTGAGGATGCCCCCCAGCGCCACTAAAGTGGAGATCCACAAACTTAAGCCTGACCCAGATGAACCCGAAGAACAACTAAAAACAGATGCTTTCAGGGACAAGAGAAACAAACTTAAGCCTGACCCAGATGAACCCGAAGAACACCCAAAAACGGATGCTTTCAGGGACAAGAGAAGGATGCCTTCTGCGGAGAGCAGCACCGGCTCACCCCAACTAAGGAGGGCAGCGAAGAGCACCAAGGTATCAGAGGAGCACAAAGACACCAGGATTCCCTCTATGTTTCCCCTGGAGCACTCAGAGCATCAGTGGCTCGTCAATTGTGCCGCCGGCCACTGGAGCCAGGCTTACGGCCTGCTGCTCAGAGACAACCAGCTGGCCGAGAAGAAGGACTTCATGTCAGGGTTCACTGCTCTGCACTGGGCAGCCAAAACTGGGAACAGCGACATGCTTGTGAAGATTATCGAAAAAGCCAGGCAAGGAGGGGTTCACGTTGACATCAATGCAAAAACACACGGGGGATACACTCCTTTGCACATTGCTGCATTGCATGACAAGCAATATATCATTGGCATACTGGTGAAGGAGTACGAAGCCAACATAAGCATCAGGGACAACTATGGCAAGAAGGCCTACCACTATCTCCACAAAGACGTTTCTGAGTCTGTGAGAGAGATGCTTTGTAAGCCCAAACCCCAGCCGGCAGAGGACAGGGCCCTGCATGAGAAAGAGGAGCTGGATTTGTTCCCGGATCTCTCCAAGGGCCTGCATTCAATAAGCCGCCTCTTTCAACCAAACGTGACAGGCCACAAAAAGAAGCACAAGCAGCGGCCGGGCCTGTACTCCCTGAACAACGACCCCATCGAAGAGGGAGAAGACAGCGGCACCGGCTTCAGGCACAGGCCCATGTCAGATGTTTTTATGTGAAAGCAAAGCTCTTCCCTGACGGAAAACACACCAATGACCTTAAAAGGATTTGGTTAATGCTCTCTTTTTTTATTTTTAGCCTACTTTCTGCAGTTATTATTGGAGATAATGATACAAAAAACATGTGGAGGGATTCTATAGAAACACAATTTAAGTGGTTAAGATCAAAGAGAAAAGATTTAAAAAACCTCGAGGTCAGCAGACGCTGTGTGTGACGTTACCTGCATGAGGTGAATGTCAGACAATGGTGGCTCCTGTGAGTCGTCTTATTACTCACACAAGTGTGGGCTTTTGTAGGTGTGGCCCCTTTAGTCTGTCTGTTTTCAATTGAACTGAGCTTTAAAGTTGTACAGAGAATTTTCTACTGAGTCATTTCAATTAAGACCAAAGCATCATCACCTGAGAGGAATCTGCGTGTTCAGCAAACTGGTAATAAGGACTAATGTATAATATCACAGCATTACAGTCACAGAAGTTAGCATGTGGAACAATTGTACAGACAAAGTGGAAAAAAATAGTACATCACTACATAACTTCACAGACCAGCTGAAAAACAACAAACTGAATGAATATAGGAAATGTTCCTCTCGGTGATTGAGTTGTTTCATTGTGTTCTTATGAAGCCTTGTCTTCATTTTTGTTGTTTAAGGTGAGAATAACCCTCTTTTTTTGTAAAAAAGGAGTAGGTCTCAATAAGTGTTTAACTTCTAAATACACCCGTTGAGGTGTAGTATGTATATAGTATGTAAAATTTAAGATGATTTCATATTGTGTTTATATATCACACATGGAGTGTTAGGATGGTTTCCTTGTTTTTTCTTCTGTTTATGTTTTTTATATGAATACTATAGCCAGAATTAACCCCTGGAGGGTCCTAGAAAAATGCATACACTATCGGACCTAGAGCCACAAATCGACCCAAGACCCTCCAGGGAAAATAAATGTAGTGGTTTAGACCAGTTTTCCAGTTCATGCCATTAAAAAAATTAAGGTGTCTGTTTATGTAATCGAGCTTCCATGTCCGATAAGTC
The DNA here is from genome assembly GCF_057381845.1 of Rhamphochromis longiceps. Taxonomy (NCBI): domain Eukaryota; kingdom Metazoa; phylum Chordata; class Actinopteri; order Cichliformes; family Cichlidae; genus Rhamphochromis; species Rhamphochromis longiceps. The sequence continues at coordinate 23,670,806 of NC_140566.1, read as the reverse complement.
GTGCCATGAATTCTCTTCCACTGTGATGTCGAACGGGCTGTTTTTCTTTTAACCACAGACTTTAATCTGGTTGATCTTTTTTTGTTTTTGTCAAAGTACCCATTCTTATTCTTCTTTTGATTTCAAGCTAAAGCGTACATACTGACAGGAAGTGAATGCAGAATAAAGACATTCTGTTACTCATTTACTGAGATCAAGACTTGACTTGCTCTGTGTTTTCATTTATGAGCAAGAAATGCAGTGCAGTGATCTCACAAAGCAGGCATGCGCAAACAGGGAAAAAAAACGAGGTGTTAATTTATAGGGGAATTAAACTTCCAGTAGAGAAAAATATAATTGTTTTGGAAAGAAGAGACTTAAATATTTGTGCCTCTGAGGGCAGGTTTAGAAGACTAAGCTATTCACTGCTTCACTTTAAAATAGATTAATTATTAAAGGCTGTAAAGCATTAAAAAATTCCCCCGAAGGAAGCCGACTCTGGATTTCACTGTAACATAATCAAATTTACAACAAAAAAAAAAAAGGGGGGGGGGGGGGGGGGGGTACAACTTGTATCATTCATTAAGGCCGCACAGGTGCTCCATAAATCATTAATGCCCCTGTATTTGCCAAGTAATTCTCCAGGCTTGGCTACATCTCCTGACTTGTCGAGACAGCTGTGATTAAGCCAGGTAAGCATCTGGCATTGAATGTGCGTGGCTGAAAGATCAGAACGAGCTTTGCATACACTTAACTCAGTGTGTGCTGAAAACTGGAGGTAAACGAGAGGCAGGAGAGAGCGGGAAGAAATAGCAACATTTAGAAATAGTAGGCCAGCTCACTATCCCGCCGTTCGCCTGCCCTTGACTCGTCTCCCTCTGCTTCTTGCGTGTCTCGTTATGTCACTTTCCCAGAAGCGTACATTGTTTGTACGTCAAGATGATGTTTCATCTCAGAGCCTCTGGGCTTTATTAAGCAAATGTTCTTTTCTGTGGCTGCTGCGGGGAGGAAACCCAACACGGGTTCAGAGAGCTAGGAGAGTCAGCACATAGAGCTGATGTCAAACTGTTAATGCACATAAACATATGAGTGTTTAAGGATTAAACTGTACCATAGAGAGCAATCAGAGCAATCCATAATTAAACGTTGTCCTAGTAATGTTATACTGCTACAAGCCTAAAAGTGCACTACTGTAGCAAACCATAAAGGAAAAAAAAGCACTATCTGACAGCAAATTCATAACGGAAATCCTGTTCAAATCCTTGTTAACTTTTTACATGTTTTTAATGTAAACAAGCATTAACACAAATGTCTAATTAGCCAATCATTTGGCTGCAACTCAGTGTTTTTAGGCATGTAGACACGGTTCAAGAGGACCTGCCAAGGTTCAAACGGAGCATCAGAATGGAGTAGAAAGGTGATTTATGCGAGTGACTTTGAACAAAGCGTGGTTATGGATGTTTCAAGTATTAAAAAAAACTCCTGATCTTCTGGTATTTTAGCCACACTACCATGTTTATGGAGAATGGCAATGGAAAAAAAAGAGAAAACATCCAGTGAGCAGCAGTTCTCTGGGTGAAAATATCTCACTGATGCCAGAAGTCAGAGGGGAATGGCCAGACTGCTTCAAGCTGATGAGAAGGAAACAGTAACTGAAATGACCACTCTTAAGAACCAAAGTATGCAGGAGAGCATCTCTGAAAGCACGACATGTCAAACATCAAAGCAGAAGAGCACACTGTGTGACGCTTTTTCAGATAAGAACAGGAAACTTATCTACAATGCGTGTGGGCTCACCAAAACTGGATAATAAGATCAGTGTAAACAGCATGAAAGCATGGATCCATCCTGCCTTGTATCAGCAGTTGAGGCTGCTGGTGGTAATGATGTAATGGTGCAGGAGATATTTTCTTGGCACACTTTGGGCCTCTTAGAAACTACCACATTTCTTTAAGTTAGCTTTAATAGGTTATCAATGTGTTATTAAATGGAAACAGGCCACTTTGCAGCTCTGTTTCCTGCTTATTACATAGAAACTACCAGGTATTCCCAGGTAATAATCACACTTCTTTAAGTGTGCTTTAATAGGTTATTCACCCTACCTTATATTGTAAGGTAGACTCTATAATAATATGACAGCGAAAACAATCATATGACCCCCTATGAGCAAATGGTTTGGCGACAGTGGGAAGGAAAAACGAACTTTTAACAGGAAGAAACCTCCAGCAGAACCAGGCTGAGGGAGGGGCGGCCATCAGCTGTGGCTGATGCGGGATAGTGCACCATGTCAAAAAATTCAAATAATCTCAAACTGGTTTGATGAACATGACAACGACTTGACTGTACTGGTGTCCACTCACTAGATTTCAATCCAACAGAGCACCTGTGAGGTGTGGCAGATCAGGAAATTCACATCATAGATGTGCAGCTGTTAAATCTGCAGTAAGTGTGTGATGCTATTGTGTCAACATAAACTAAAATCTGTGAGCAATGTTTCCAGCACCTTGTTGAATCTGTGCCATGGAGACCAAGGCAGCTCTAAAGGCAAATAGGGAGTCCAGCCTAGTTCTAGTAGGTGTATTGCACACAACCCACATTTCTAATGTCTGTAATTTTAGCAGTAAATTTAATAAAACAACACAATTCAGTCTGTCAGTCTGCCCCAGGGCAGCTGTGGCTACAACTGTAGCTTGCCTCCATCAGTGTGTGAATGTGAGAGTGAATGAATACTGGAATTGTACAGCGCTTTGAAGTTCTCAAAAAGCGCTATATAAATGCAATCCATCATTATTATTATTATTACAAATGACACCTGCCAACACCCCCCTTAGTCACATAAAGTGCACATTTATTTCTCTGCATTATGTAATGATTCCTAACAATGTAAGGCAGTGCACCACGGCAGTCTTGCAATATTTATTATGGCCCATAATGTTTGACTTTTTTCATTGCATTGTTGGAAATGTGTAAATCCTGGTAAAATCATAGTTATGTAACATTATGCTGAGAGCTGTCTGTAAGGTGCTCTGTAGATCGAACCACCTCTCAGCAGTCCAGTAATACTGACCTCAATGCTAAAACATATAAATGAATGAACACCTCTGTGACGGTGTCAACGTAATGTATTTATAGATATCATTAAAGCATTTATGGCGGACCAGGTGTACCTAATAAAGTGGATACTGAGTATATTGAGAAAGGCCTGGCATTCATATTGTACACTGTTCAGCAGGAATATATAGTGGCAATAAATCATAGCCATATACCATTTTACCGCAGCCTAGTTAGACTGAGACCAAGCCTTTGTTAGTTTTCATAACCGAGGTGAGTAATGACTGCCAGAAGGTGGAGGCCAACACAAGGTGTGCTGACATTCCTAAGGGCAGAGGGTTCAGAGTTCAGGTTGAAAAGTAAGCTTTAAAACCACTAATCTGAGCTCCTGGCAGAGACATCACTGAGTCACCCACTTTGATAAAGAATCCTCCTCACCTCCTGCAGGCACTGTGTCTTCTGGTCATTTTAACACAGTTATATGGTTACATAAAGGGGGGGTTGTGGAATATATGCTTGAGTTTTCTGTTTCCCCACATTGCCGTGGATACAGTCGGTGATTATCAGCAGCAAAGCTCTTCATTATCTGGCGCTGTGACAGAACTGCTGCTGCAGCTGTGCTTCGCCATGCTATATCCTCCCGTTTGCTGTCTGGAGTATATCTTTATACTGTCTCTGTAATGATGCTAAACCAAATTGCCATGCAATCAGTGTCTTGGAAACAAGATCTCGCTTGTTTAGGATGCTCAGAGTTGAGTTGTATGACACCGCTGCTTCTCTGGGAATCTGTTTTGTTTTGTTTTTGTTGGTTTGCAAAGTACTCCAAGTGCTGCGTGGCGTCTCTTCTCGTCCACCTGGGGATTTCTCTGCCACTTTCCAAAACAAAACCAACCATTTCTTTGCTCATTTCATTTTGTGTCTCTTAATAAGCATGTGCTGACATCCTCGAAGGCATCCCACTGACTAAACAAATGGGAGCAGCGAGGCCTGAAAGACACGAGAGGCGGACGACAGCATCAGTTAGTGTTACTTTGAGACCACACAGTCTTTTTTCCATCAGTTAAATAGGATAATATTTCTGTTAATCTTCCTATTGATTTTGGTCCAGACTTTCATGTCATTTAGTATACCTTATATCTGTTTGTTAACACGATTATATAATCAAAGTGAGATACACGACACAACCTCAGTGCATTTAGATATGATCAAGCAGACCAGCTGAAGTTCAAACTGAGCATCAGAATGACGAAGAAAGGTGATATAAGTGATTTAGGTGATTTAACAGAAAATACTGGATATTTTCGTTCCCTAGGTGAAAATATCTTGTTGATGCCATAGTTTAGAGAATGGCCTTCGAGCTGATAGGAAGGCAGTTATGGAGAAGAGCATCTCTGAATGCACAGTATGTCCAGCCTTGAAGCAACTGCATTATAGCAGAAGAAGGTCACACCAGTTGCCACTGTTATCAGCTAAAAACAAACACTGAGGCTTCAAATCCCAGCCTCACTGGAAAAATGCCACGTGGTCCGATGAGCATCAATTTCATTCAGATAGTGTAATCAGAAGTTGGTGTAAAGGCCATAAAAGCATGAATAAATCCTGCTTTGTATCAAAGGTTCAGGCTGCTAGTGGTGGTTTAAAGGTGTGGGGGATATTTTTGGCACAGTATTATAGCTGACCATGCTGAAATTATTCCACAAAGAATTAAAGCAGTTCTGAAAGGCAACAGGGGGCCAACCTGCTACTAACAACAAATAAAGTGTCGAGTGTAGTCCACATTAATAAAAAAATGTATTTTAAAAAATATTTAGTTTACATGCATAGATGATGTATGTATTATCTCCACAATATCATTTTTTAATTTAAAAAAATGCAGATTAAGAACAAAACAGGCTCACAGGAAGTTCTCTGCTAGGAAAATTTGGACTTTCAGAAACAATGTGTTGATCTGCCTGTAGAGGGCAGAGGCGAGCTCTGATTTGAAAGCCCAAACAGGATCTCCCATTTGTGAAATAATGAGATAAAATGTTATGTCTGTACTGGTCTCCCACAGTGAATCCTGCAATGGTAGCACCAACCTTAAATCCTAGACAAATATGCCATTATTTGCTTTGAGGGGAAAAAAAACAAAGGAGGAATGAGTGTGAGCTTAATTTATTCACAATATTACAAACATGATGGAATTTGGAACTCCAAACAGGCACAAAACAACAACTCTTGACAGAAAACAGGTGTGAGACATGCCAGAAGAGGTGGGTTTACAAATGTCTGCTGCTGGCAGTCGGGACTCACTGAAATGTCTTTGCTTCTCTTGGCTTTAACACAAATTCTCCATGTATCAGTGTCACAAATCTGCAGTTTTTGGATCAAACCCGCCTTTTCCTTCAGCTAAACACAGCTGTGATTGAAAGAGAGAAACAAGCAGTGACTCAGGAAACCGCGCACACGTACAGTAGCAAAAACCAACATTTATCCGCGTGCAGCCAAGGGTCTTCTGTTTCTCCAAAAATGCCGGTCTTTTGGATTCTTTAGGAATTCCAGCAGGCTGAACGGAACGGCATTCAGCCTCTCTAACACTCCAGCCTTGCGTCAGCACAAAGGCCAAAACAAGCATACGTTTGTTTAGCAAACTGAAGCGGTCAGAGTCATAAATCTCCAGAGAAATGTTTCAGGGGTGGTGGCCAAGGTGGAAAAACTGTTTACCACAAAAACATGGAAATATTTATCCAAGGTAAAAGGGCACGTAGTTACTAAGAAAAACTGATTTATTGTTAATCACAATTTATTTACTTTTTTAAATTTATTTATATATATATATATATATATATATATATATATATATATATATATGTATATATATATATATATATATATATATATATGTATATATATATGTATATATATATGTATATATATATATATATATATATATATATATATATATATATATATATATATATATATATATATATATATATATATATATATATATATATGGTGGTCCCCGTGGTAATCGGAGCACTAGGTGCGGTGACTCCCAAGCTAGGCGAGTGGCTCCAGCAGATCCCGGGAATAACATCGGAGATCTCTGTCCAGAAGAGCGCAGTCCTGGGAACAGCTAAGATACTGCGCAGGACCCTCAAGCTCCCAGGCCTCTGGTAGAGGACCCGAGCTTGAAGGATAAACCGCCCGCAGGGGCGTGCTGGGTGTTATATATATATATATATATATATATATATATATATATATATATATATATTAGCCAGCAGGTGTAGATTCCTGAGAGACGATGACATTTCAATCACCTTCACAGGAGTTTTGCTGAAAGTTAACACGGCAAATACCAAAAGGAGTTCTGTCTTTCTGTTCAACCACACACACACACACCACAAGCACGCGCGCACACAGTGACGAACAGCAACATTAAACAGCTCTCAAAAGTGTTGGACTGAAGGTTCTGTGAGAACAGAAATGTATAAAACTATGAAAACTAGCTGACAGATTTTAATGGGGAAACAGTGGTGCAGTTAAAGGTGAGTGGATGTGCGGGTAAAGTGTGTTTGTACTTTCAGAAACAGCCTTTAACTTAAGAGAAGTGTGTAAAATGAAACAAGCATCACGTGTTTCTAGAGGGGGCTACTCTGTGGAGGTAGAGAACAGGAAACCAGTCTAAGACGCCTGAATTGAAGATTGCGAATTTTTCTCATTAAAAAACTTAAAACAAAAGGCATTTCAAGTATCAAGAATCGGCTATGCGACAAAAGGACATTGGGGAACAAAGTACTCAGTGATATAATTGTTGCTTATGTGTAATCTGCTTTTATGAGGCTTAGCACCTCCGTATGAAGAACTATTCCAGTATAAATCATCAAGGCTTTAATGAAATTAACTGGAAAAAAATTTGTACACAATTTTTCATGCTGATTGATGCGCTCGTGTACCTTTTAAAAAAGATCACCTCAACATTCCTATTTAAAACGAACCTGAAACAGGAAGAAATATTGTTTAAATGGATGGAGTAAGGCTTCCACTTGAAATGATCTTGAATCTGATTTGAAGAAATGTGCATTTAGGTTGTTTTTTTTACAAAGTGCTTTTTTCCATTCACCTATTTTTTTTTTTGGTTTTTAGTGCCTTCATTTGAAACACATTTAAAAATAAGAACATTAAAAAAAGATTAAATCTTCTACATCTATTGTACATTTTTACTGATATGATACAGTACATCGCTCTCTTTCAGACTGCTTTCTTTCACTGGCGTCCTCCCGCTGCTCAAATACAATCTTAAAGCTTATAGTAGGTTTCCACAGGTGCAGATACAGGGCTGAAGCACTAATGAAAAGTGAAGGGAGGGTTTCTGCATTGCTAAAAAAGTGTCCCCACAGCAGCTCTAATGGAAAATGTTCCACAGCTTCAGCTATCATCAAGGCACACAGAAAACCCCCCAAACAAAAACAGTTCACTCCTGTTCGAAGTAAAAGATGTACCGTAGTGGGACAAGCCTGGAAACAGTGGTGGGCGGAGTCAGTGAGCATTTATGAGTCTCAGCAGATGACAGGAAGGTAAGCAACTTCAGTCATTACTGCTCACCTCATGCACTGCCTATATAAACAAATAGAAGAGGGGTATCGTGGGTCTTGGTGTAACTCTGCTAAACTCTTTTCAATGACCAAAACAGTCATGACAGAGTGCAAAGGGTTGCAGAGACCAGCTGGACCTCTACAAAGCCAACATGTCTCTACATGTCTCATTTTGAAGAAGCCATCCTCATTTTAGGTAAGCGAAGCAAATCCAAAATTTCCCCCTCACAGATCCAGGCTGCCGGTAAGGGCCTCCAGCTGCTCCTCTCCCAGCCTCTGCTTCTCCTCCAGGTCCTTTTGCCGGATGAGCAGCGACGCCTTGGTCTGGACGAAGCGCCGGTAGTCCTGTAGCTGTTCGGCGGACAGCTGGCGTGACAGGAAGGTGGAGACGAGGTTTTCTCTGCGATCCAAGTTATCCTTCAGATCTTTGGCATCCTCCCTCTGTTTGCATAGCAGACGATGGCGACTGTCCAGAGATTGCTGCATGGAAACGCAAAGAGAAAAAATGATCAATTCTAAGTGACAGAGTTATAAGGCTACATTTCCTCTCTATTAGACACATGTTGATAACCAAAATAAATCCCTAAAACAATCATGTGACATTTTGTCTCATATTTTGGGGTGTTTTTATAAGTGACAGGAAATAAAGAGGAGTGAAAGTTGCACGATTATGTTTCAAACAGCTACAGGACAGAGGGTGCAGTGTTTCCTTGTGTCAACAGAGGGCAGGGTAGTTACAAATGTCATCGAAACTGGGTTGGAGTTTCGATGAGTCAGTGTAAATACCAGTGTTGCTGATAACAGCGAGAAAACAAATGAGCCCTCTAACAAGCCCTCAGTATGCAGCACGCTCAGCGCTGCTATTACAGAGCACAGGGCTAACAAAGAGTCTTTTCAGGGGAAAATCTGGAGGTCTAATGCATCCATGCAAACATACAAAAAATTATGCTGGAAACACTGAAACAGGTTATTCAGAAAGCGCAAGAAAGCACAGCCAGAACTCGTGTTACGCCTGTGACGTGGCCACTGGATTAATGATTAATTAAGAGAGCGCGGAAATTATTTAGGAGAAGAAATTAGCAACATGAAAACTCTTTTAAGTGAAGCCCCTATCGATTAATCAAATTAATCTTCAAACATTTGATAAGCTGAAAAGTGTCAATTAAGCCCAGATAAACCCAGCAGCATTTTTTAAATTCCACAAAGTGAGAAACCTTGACTCCATTACAGCTGCCCTTCAACTTTCCCCCAAGTGGCGTGTTTGCTGTTCTAAAGTAAACAGAATAAGAGTATAGCTGAGGGCATGGGAGCAGCTGCACACTTCTAACACTTGCTCTCCGTGGTCTTTTTGCCAGGAGCTCCTAATGAGCCACAGTGTATATTGAGATCCTTAAGCTTAGTGACGTAGCATTTCTCCCAGGAGCACTCGCTGACAGTATGCTTTTACTCACATGATTTAGTGTTTATGTGTAAACAGCATCAGCGTGTGAATGGCATCAAAATACATTGAGCACATGCTGGTGTATTTGAGAGAGTTCATTAAAAAATTATTATCAGATCATTTGATCTAAAATGCTTTTAATTTTTTTAAATTATATGTGTTATGTAATGTGACTGACTGTTATGTGTTCATGAAAATCCAAATCTGAGTCAAAACAAAGGCAAGAAGGATTGAGTGATTGTGGGTTTTCTTTGCAGAAACTTGGAGAATTTTGGAGAGTTTTCAAAACAATCCCTGGTAAACAATTATGTAACGCTAATTAAAAATACTAAATTAATTATTCAGCGTTATTTTCACAATAGTTGGCATGCAGAATCAGCCAGTCAGAGTCAATGTTTCTGGTTCCCCACCTTCTCCTCAGCATCAGTGTTCTCATCCACGGTGCTCAGGGCGTTCTGTACCCTGGCCAGCCGAGCAGACAGGCACAGCAGCAGACTGACCACCCGCTCCAGGTCACCTATGAACAGGTTGTACCTCTCCAGTTCCACAGGGAGACAACGCTCACGGACCAGCACCTGTAGCGCTTCCCCGCGGGCTTTGTTCTCCTGAACCTCTACCTGGAGGGCTCCACGCGTCTCTTCATACGAGCGCAGACGGTCCTCGATGTACGAAGCCAACAAACGCTGAAAGGAACAAAGAGAAGAGTTTGAGACGCTTTAGATAAATGAGATGTGGTGAAAAAAGGATGGATATAAACCAGTTAAAAATATGTTTTTTTACATTTGCTGCCGTGGAACCATACCACTGTACTAGCAGTGAGTGTGCATGGCAGCAAGAAACAGGGGGGAGTTACTTGCTAAGCCAAACATTAGACAAGAGGGAGACACTGATAAGAGGCAGACGGCATATCATGTGATAAGAGACAGAACTATTGCTGCTTGAATAGTCCACTTAAGGCCAAATAGCTTACAGATGGTATCAATATGAAATCACCAGAGGCTCTGGTTTAAAAATTAAAACTGAATGAGGCCACAGTTCAAACTGTTCACATAAAAGCAGTGCTCATTCTGTCTGGCTTTCACTCATTTAACAAAGCAGTGATTTGAGACATACAGAGTATTTTTACCCATAAAGCAGACAGACCTTTATGGGTATGTCAAGGGATGTCTTGAATGTTTTTCAACTAATGAATTATTTCTTCTTACTTGTCGTGAGGAATTTTAATGTTGAAAAAACGATTAAGCTGTACTTGCTCTGTAATGCACGCTGAACTAAACTACTCACTATTTGCATAAAATGATGATTACCTTCTTCTCTGTGATGTCAGTTTTGCTTTGCAGGTCTGCTGATTTCTCACTGTCGGGAGCAGGGGGACAGGGAGAGGCTTCCGACCCTTCCACTGTTTCAGCACTGCAATGAAATTTGGTTATGTTAAAACAACTTGATTCCTGCTGTCACAATATAGACATGCTCAAATGACATGTTTGTTTCAGGCAGGCCACATTTTAACAGCAACACAGAGTTAACTGAGCAAAGTCCAAATGTTTTCTGCATATTTAAATACTCTGAAATGCATCTGCACATTCTCTTTGTATCTGAAGTGTGCTTACATTAGCAGAAATAGAAGTGCAGGCACAGCAGTAAGCAAATATACAGGTGTGTCCGTGCATGAGATGTTACACAAGATAACAGAAGCACCAGTGGAGCTCAGTTCGTTAGCCAGTTTAAACTAGTGTCAAATTTCATGGAAACCCATCAAACTAGAAATCCTAATTACCTGAGTGCTGCACACCATTGGAAACTCTAGCTTGGCTGTTATTATCCATTCTTTACGTTAACTACTTCTTCAGGAGTGAAGAAGACCTCCAGCACAATTTCTATTTTCCACGAGTGTAAACTGAAAAATAGTCATTCCATCTGCTTTGTTTACCACTGCTGAGTTTACCTGAAGTGTTTTCTTCTGGCACATGAACATTTACCTTTCTGCTGCTCCATTCTGCTCTTGTTTCTTCTTGTAGTGCTCCTCCATGAGCAGTGTGTCCTCCGACAGCAGCTGCTCCATCAGCATGAGCGCTGTCTTACGATTGGTCAGTGGGTAGAGCACTCTAGCTAACGTCTGGTCGGCTCCGACAACTGCTTCTACAAGCTCCTCCCACTTAGGTCTCTCAGCAGGTGTCTCCTGGCCCTCCGTCTCTCCCTCTGGTGTTCCCCTTTCCTCCATCTCCTGGTTTTCTCCCACATTCTCATCTTCCATTACCAGATCTTTCTCCTCATCCACCTGATGACTGATGTCTTCGTCGGAGACCGACGTGCAGGGAGACACAGAGGTTTCACTCATCTGCTTTAGAGGGACTGCACTAGTGGAGTCAAAAACACTGTCAGTCAGAGGTGTAGTCTTGACTTCCTCTTTGACCTCTTCTTCTGGTGACAGAATCCAGAGCAAAGGATCTGTGGTGACGCCACAGCTCAGAGACACCTCATGGTTTGAATCAGGTGGCTGGCCATTACTGCTTGGTTCATTCACCGACTGCTCCCTCTCTGATTCAGTCACAGAAGATGTGCTGCCTCTGCTGGAAGTCAAAAAAAATCATGATAAAGATTTACACCTGATGAAATTTGCAAAATCTTTTTTTGATGTAATGTTTCCTGTTACTGATTAATTCAAATGAGGAAGAAACTGGTATGGCACATTTTAACATGGGGTCTAATCTTACCTGGATCTGTTTTCAAAAGGAAGCTTTGTCTGAGTGGGGGTGGACACAGTGGATTTAATCTCCCTCTCAGTGATCTCTTCACCTCCAGGGGACGGTGGGTTTGAGGAAGTCTCACTAGGCGATCTGCTAGACCTGCATTCATCTGTGACAGGGCCATGAGATCCAGGACTCACAGGATGAACCTTGGCCTGAGAAGGGGAAGAGGAGGAGATAGGGGAGATTGATCCACTTGAGTTCCTTGATCTGACTGTAGCATCCTCCTTTGAGTTGTCCTTCAACAGGGCTTTCCTCTGGGTTTGGTTTTGTGACTGTCCCTGAGTGTGCTTCTGACCAACAATCTCTGGCTCTTTTCCTGTTTTCTCCGAAACACTTAGTTTCTTCCTCCTTCTTTCCTGCCCCTGGGCTTCTCTTTCATCAGAAAAGTCTGGTCGTCCCATCTCACTCGAATACCTCCGCAGATGATCCAGCTGTTCAGAACTTTTACTCAGGGCTGACACCTTTGTCACCTGGGATACCCCAAGCTCTTCCATGGATTTTCCCCTCTGTGACGGTACACGGACCTGGTGATGGTCCACAGGAGCTGACTTTCTCGAGGATTCCTTAATGGCAATCTTCTCAGAACTAAAATAAGAACAGAATCAGACATAAAGATTCATGGCAACTGTAAGTTACTTTGGAGCAGAAACCCTTGCAATGACGTGTACCCCGCAGGGGCCAACACAAAGAGAGAAGAGCAACCATTCACACCTAAAGTAATTTTGAATCACCAATTAACCTAACCCTACCAGCTGCAGTACCCAAAGAGAACCCACGCAGACATGGGGATGTCTGATTCGAACCTCTCGCAAAAGTCCTAGCCACTGTGCCACTATTTTACCTGAACATGAATCATTTCTAGAAAATAAAAATATCAATGTTCAAAACAGGAGACTCAAAGTCGAAATCAACATAATTTCAAGAAGTAGGCTAACTCATTGAAACTGGTTCAGTCCATTACTCTTCTTTTACGGTCCATGTGTAAATCTTTTGAAAGGAATGTCGGTTTGCTGGAGGAAGTTGGTGTTGACTTTCCAGCACCACAATGAAACAAGTTGAACTTTATAGTCTGTACCACAGTGCACACATCACTGACCTAATACTTCTCTGACCTAAAACCCAATAAAAGTGTCCCAAATTATCTGCAGCACTGGTACATACCTGCTGGTCTCCATAGTATTAGCTGGTAGTAGATCCTCCTCATATTCATTTGCCTGCAGACCCAAAAAAAGAACAAAAACACTGAATTTAATTTGTACTGGTGTCAGAAATTACTACACTGCCAAGTGAACATGACCTGAAATATTTCGCTTTTATTTTAATTTTGTATTATTTACGTTGCTGCTTTTTAAATGCAATACAGACTCTAAATTAATTAACTATATCTGTGAAAGGAAATCTACAGGTGACTTTAGTAAGGAATGTCATATTAAGGATACATCTAAGGGCTTTTTAATGATATTGCCACTAATTTGGCCTACTTTACCTCAAGTGTGTGCGGTGTGGATGTGGAACGGTTCCTAAGGAAACTGGGTGGTTCTGGCTGGTCCAAGAGACTCTCCGCTGATGCAGACTTTCCCTGAGAAGGACCTTGGCTCTCTCTCCATCTGGACTGATTTTGCTGGCCACTATATTGGCCTGAACAGGACTGTGCTGAGAAGAACTGTGCATACCTGTTTTGTGAAAATTAAACAGAATACTTTAAATGCTTGATTTATCCACACTACACACTACAAAGGCAGAACCAAAAGAAGCTTCTCAGCTGTACCTGATCGAGCTGGTGGAGGAATCGAGGATTCGGCCTGCAGAGTGGGGTCTGTTAAGCTTCTTCTTTGTATTTTTAGCTTCATAATTCCCCCATAGAGACCTGGGACCTGGCCAGTCAAATGGTTTCTCCCCAAGAGAGTGCCTCTGTCTGGGTGGAGGTGGTATCTGAGACGTTGGTTGCTGGGGTTCGGTCGCTTTATGGCCCGTCTTACGCTCCATGTAATCCACCAGAGCCTGATGTCGCAGATGTTTTAGGTTTGTCTTCGAGGTGCTCGAGGTTGAAAGAGCTCGACCTCTTGTCTCAAACATCTTCCTCCGTGCTTCAACCAATCCCTGCTCTTCTTGTGGCACCTGCTCCTCTCCCTCATTTTGATCCAAAAACAGGTCGTCGCTTTCATTGCCAAATGAACGGCAGGCTGAGTGGTGTGGGCCACCGCCGAGGTGGTTGAGTTTCTCTGGCTCCGAGTAAGACATCTTCTTCTGCTCAGGAGTCAGTCTCTTTCTGCTTCCAATTCGTGCCACCTGTGGCTGGGCAACATTTGTTGGCCTCCCACTTTCATTTTCATGCTTTTTGCCAATCTCCATGTGATCGCTGATGTCTTTTTCTTTTATGCTCCCCTTCTCCATCCCTTCTGAAGTGACAGAAGGAGTAAGCGTGTCGCTAGAAGTCTCTGAGTCCTGTGATGAAGAGAAACGATGAATCACTCCAGGTCTCAGCTCTGGCTTTTCCCTGATCCGGTGTGGCCACGACAGCTGCAGGTCCCTCCTTTTAAATGACGTCTCCCTCAGAACTTTTGACTGAGCATCCTTCAGCTTCTCTTTGTAGTACTTTTTAAATGAGTCATCCAAGGTGTTACAGGCAACTGAAATATCATCACCTCTATTATTCTTGCTAATGTCACCCTGTGGAGGTGTCTCACTGTCATTTATTGGCACAGCACCTTGGCCTGTTTTGTTTAAGACTGTTTCCTTGCCTTTTACACTGATCCCAGGCTCATTCTTGGGCTGTAATGCTGCTCTGCTGGCACCAGTGAGGTGGTACAGAAGCGGGGTTGTTTCCTTGTTTATCCTCTCACTTGCAACATCCCCTAAGGGCTGCCATTTCCCTCTCTTTGCATGATCATCTCTCTTGTGGTGGTTGGACTGCTCATTGCTAATCAGTGATGTATCCTCCATTGTTGGCGAGGCTGATTGTGAGCAGCTTCTTTCGGGACCACAATAAAATATAGGGTTGCTGGCAGTGTGCCGGCCAATTTCTCGATTCTGCACTGTGTCGATTTCTTCTAAGGCATCGAAGCTTCGTGAGGACTGCGTCAGCTTAAAGGACGGTTTAAGTTGCTCCCGACTCTCAGAGATCATATCTTTTCCTGGGGTAACAGAAGTGAAAACATCATTTTCATCTAGAATTGTACCACTGAAAGAGCGAGAAGTCTCTTGGAGAGGTCTAAACAAATTGTCCATTGTGCTGTGGCATCTTTCTCTTAGCTTGTGCGTCTCCAACACAGTAGAGACTTCACTTCCAGCCTCAGAACCACAAACAGAAAGAGAGTGTGTCTTCAAACCAGACTCAGACAGCTTACACACTCCAGTGACAAAGTAGTATTGACCCTTGTGCTGAATGCTGCTGCCGCTGATAAGACTCTGATCATTACTCCCCCAGGGGTTGGCAGCTCGGGCTGGCTCTGAACCAAGCCAGTCGTAAGCAGAATGTGCCCTTTTGCGCTGACTTTCAAGATGGCGCTTACTAGCTTTGCTATAATGGTCTCCATTACATCCACCAGTGCTCGGGGGCTTTTTGGCTGGCAGGTGGTCAGGCTGACTTGTGCCTCGAGGAATAGATCGGCTTAGATTGTTTGCTGACTTCTGCTGCTCAGAGGCAGCTTTGTTCTCTTTGATGGATAGGTATTCTGGGTTCAGAGGCAGCCTGGTCTGATCATTAGGCTGGAAGTGGGGTCGGTAGTTTGGTGGCACCTGTGCCTGTGGCTGCTGCTGTTGAGAGCCTCTCCAAACTGGGTATACTGGGTCAGAAGTGAAGTCCGAGTTGCTTGTATCAGCATTAGCTGTCTCAGGTTTTGTGGCATTTAGATCATGGTGCTGCCGAACTTGGGGTCTGGCCTTCTGATAAGGCTGCTGGAGCTGAAATTCAGCATTATTATGATGGATGTTTTCAAAGTTTTTAGTAGCTATAAAACTATCCAGGCGTGCTGGAACTGGAGGAGGACGGACAGGAGGGACAGCACTTTGGGCTGAATTCCCCAAATGCATCTCTCTTTTTGAGAGTGCTTTGTTGTTGGTATGGACACTGTTACTGCCATTGTAGTTAAGGTGGTTTACATTAGTGTTAGTTTTGTTGCGGTACTCCTGGGTGATAGATTCAACTGAGCGATAGAGCTGGTCCATGGTCTTTGAGTCAGACTGCAGAACCTGGGTCGGATGGTAAATGGACTTTATATACTTAAGATCAGCATAGTGGCTGAAGGAGTTTGGCTGAAGGTCCTCTGGAAGAAAGGGAGATGGATAGTCTGGGGCAGTGGAACCACCAGAGAAGGAGCTATAGGCAGAGTCTCCTTTGCCGTGTTGGTGGTGTGCAAGTTGGTCGACGATGCTACTGCTGGACTTGGCTGGGGAAAGCCGGCTGACAGGCATGCTCAGAGGATGCAGATCCACGTTGCTCATTCTCTCAAAGTGGAAGTTGTAGGAATCCATGGAGGACTGGGGCGAATGGCAGGAAGGGAAGGGCAGAATCTGTAGGTATGGTGTACGTGTATGAGCGCTGATGCATGTGTCTTCCTTGTGGTTGAAACTGGGAAAATTACCACAAACACATCTGCACCAGGTTGTCCGTCACGTTGGTTACTATTTAGGTCATTTTCCTGCCTTCTTTTTCTGCAGTCAGAGCCCCATGAAACAGTCTGCTCCTGGGGAAGAAAACACAAACACAGCACAGGCCTGAAAACTCAACTTAGGCTTAATTTTTCAGGACAAACATGGTACAAATGACTTTGTTCATGTTGTTCACATTAGGCTTACAGGCAAATAACATTAATATTTTTTTCTTATTAATGCATGTGAGATAGTATTTTGTAATCAAAAGCAAAATAAAACAGTATCAATCAAATAGGTTTAGATAGTTAAAGTACAGTCCCTTTAACACAATTACACCTTTGTCTGCCTCAACATGTACTCAAAATTAATACTATTATGTGAGCAAGACAAGTTTCATGCCATTTTTTTTGTTTTAGGGTTCTTACAGTTCACGCCAGCTTGATTTTGTGGGTCAGTGCAGTTAACCACCTGTTGAAGGGGTCTGCCGTTTTGCATCAATAAGACCTCTAATTAAGTTCCCTGAGACTAGCAGAGCACGTTGCAGCACACTCATGAAAAAATGTCAGGAATTTCATATAGAAGAACAGAAGCACCTGAGGATTAGTCATGTGACAGGTGTATAATGCATTGTTATACACAAGTGGCTCATAAAAACATTTGTTTTCCTCTTATTCACTGCACACCGCAGTATTTGATCTATGTATTTGTTTTGTCAAATGACTGTCTAAAATATGATATGTTAAGAGCAACATAATAATCAATGATCAATGCACTATTTAATTATGAAAAAAGATCACTATCCTCTCCTTCAATGTAAATCTAAATGTTTCAGAAGCAATATCTGCAAATATGTAAAATTTTCAGATTTTATCAAGTTCACCACCTGACCCCGTGACTGGAAGATGCTTTGCACCGCTAGTGTCACACCATTTCAAATGACACTTTTTATCTGCAACATTATGGAAACCTTATGGAACATTATGGAACATTATGGAAACCTTTAGAGTGGAGCAATTGCTCCACTCTAAAGGTAACTGTTCTGACATGTATATACAATATACTATTTAATGTTGAGGCCACGTGCCTATGTGAGTGATGTGCTGCTAACAAACAGATTCTGCCAGTTTCCTGTTTGATCAGGAACTGAATAGAAACAATCAAATTTAGATTTTATATACTTATTTACTGCATTTTAAGTTCTGCAGTGGATATTTGTTCATATAGTTACTGCAGTTCATTCTCATACAAAAGCCAGCTCTCGCAAGTGACTGCGGCGTTTGAGCGTTACAGTCGACTCTCCCATGACCTGCATGCATTTCTTTCACTATGTCATCAAAGTTTATAGTCACACACCTGTCATGCATACACAAAAGCAAATGCTACTAATATAACAGAGTCAAGCCAACCAGCCCAGTTTTAGGGCTCACCAGCGACCAGATTTTGCTTAACTGATTTTGTTTCCTGTGTAATCGGGAATTATTTCATTCACAAACCACAATGATGACTTGAAATTCCTTACAGTCGCTTTCAAAATGTATTTTTTTCCCAGTGTTTCCAGGTTTTTTGCCTGGTATTAAAAAAACTGCATTACAGATAATCCGAGGTGGCCGTTTTGCATATACACAAAACCCACCTCCCAGGAGCCATTCACAGCTAAACTACAGTATTAAGGGGGGTATCCCATGTGTTTATGAAGGGCCTTCTGATCTGTAGTGTGTTACTCTGCGTGTGCCTTTGTGTGTGTGTGTGTTTTCTAGCCATCCTATTTCCACTGTGAACAGAGAGAGGCTCCCAAACAGGGGAGCGCTGAAGTGGAAGTGATGGAGGGGACAGGCAGTGACAAAATGTACAGAGGGGAGAGAAGGAGGGAGGGTAAGGCAGAGGGTGACCGGCCCAGACAAATACTCTCACACGCAAACCACAACAACAAGAGACAAGAGAAGTGAACAATGACAACAGGAAAGCTGAACACAAGTTAGAAAAACAGACCAAGTGTCACAGTAGCAAAACGGAGAGGGAACTAATCTGGAGCTCTACTGTGTTCAGATTGGATTGAAAATGTATAAACTTTAGGGAACACCATCAGAAAGAAAGGAAAAAGAAAAACTCACCAGAAGTCTGAGTCAAAGTCACTGCCCTTCCTGATTTCCATCTGAAAAAGAGAGTGTTTCCTAAGTTTAATCTGAAATAAAGATCTGCCAATTGATTTCCATGCTTGTTTCTAATTCAGAACATTGTTCGGCTTCTAAAGAGGGACCAGACCAAGTAACCAGGAGAGCCAGATATTAGAGAGAAGACTTCTAGCGGGTTCCTTCTCCCCCCACTGAGACCCGAGGCTGCCTAGCGGGGACCACTGATTGGCTAGCCGATGACGTCCGGCTCTCCGATGCACAATGAGCGCAGCGGAGGGAATATTTCACTGCTGCAGATAGCTGCTAGTGCTGCCGGCCGCCTAAACAACAGAGAGCGAGAGAGGGGAGGAAAAAAAAAGAGGCCTCGCATTCCTGGCTGGCTTCAAAGACGGAGCACAGCCCGGGCGGCATTCATTCCCAAGGCCCTGAGCCCGGCACATGGAGACTAGCCAAGGCAGGAGGGAGGGGATAATGGTGGTGGGTCGGGTGGGTGTATGGGTGACCTCCCAGCCTCCACCCCAGAGGGAAAAAAAAAAACCAGTCACAAAGAACAGCTATCCCCCACTTTCATCCTAATTTTCCTCTTTCCACAATTTCTACAAGTCTCCTCTGTATTTCTTAATAAACTCATAAACTGGGCATCACACAAACAAAAGTATCACACAGCAGTACTGCAGTATTTGTGTTGGTTTGAGATAAGTGGCCTCTTTTTAAACCTACAAATGTAAAGCATGTTCACCATGTCAATAATACACTTTGAATTAACAGGTTAGTTTTATTAAACCCTAAATGGGCACAAAAGGCACAATATTAAAAGAAGACTTAAACACGACACTGATCAGTCAGTCACACGAGTCAACAATAACCTCATCTTTCAAAACTCCTGCGTGATTGTGTAGTGTTGTACAAAGAGCCTTGTTGCTTTCACTGTTGTTTTCTATTGAGGCTGGCACCACTAGTGCTCCGCTATGCGGGATCTTTGTTACTGTCAGCCACATCCACGATGTTCTAGTGATTTCACTGCTGGCTGACTCCACCTGTTGTAAATGTACTCTAACTTTTGTTTATGATCATGCTGAGAGAAGGAAAGAAACATTAGCATGTAAAACTGTAGCATTATCACTGAGAAAATTGACTATAATAACACTTAAAAAAACAAACAGGCAAGCAAAGTTGGCTTCAAGTATGTTGAATGGTCAATTGTTGAGCTAGATTTGAGCTTAAAGCAATTTCCACACGTGATTACAAAAGAAATCCATGAGAGGGGTTGACCTTAAATATTGAGGTTACGCATAAACAAGGATAAGCTCATGACCACTTTCTGCCTGGCAACTGAGCTAAGGACTATATCATGGCAGATGGAGGGGAGAGTAAAAAAATTAAGAACTGCAGGCTATTCAAAAAGCAGATTTTTTTTATGTTTAAAAGAAATGGTCACAGGAGGAGCTTGTTTTTAATTTGTTAGGAAGACGGGATTCATAAAACCAACAAATGAGAGGAAGAGAGGTTAGGCTGATCTAGAGAGGGAGGAATGAAGTATGGGAGGGGGGTGTTAAATTCTTTCTTTTTTTAATGTATTTTATTGGTGATTACGTGTTCCAGCGTGACCTTCACCATGAAGCCACGAGACTGGACCACCAAGTCTCTGAGAAACAGATATGACTCTCAGAAGGCAGAAATAGAAAAAGAGAGGATGCCAAGAAGATCAAAAGAAAGAAAGACAAATATGCAGGGAGAAACTATTAAAACGGTTAATCCTGCTGGCCCTGCTACATCTTCTGAGAAAAATGACAACAGGTTGGTTGATGGACACCCTCCCAGACAGACCGCAACAAATGCTTCTGTTATGAGCCCACAAACTATTGTTGGTACTGTTGCTCTTAATTAGAATACTGAATAAGTGTTTTTCCAGCACCATGTCACTGCAGCTGTATCATTTTTCCAGAAGGCAAGCATTTTCTGCTACAGTCCTCAAAGCAGAGTAATGACATGTGTCTGCATAGTTTTTAACTTTGAAAAAGGACTTAGTTTACCCAGAATCCACCGCAAATTAGTCCTATTTAACACTGTCATGAACTTAACAGCTTTCTATAACAGATATGGCTCATAGCTAAGCCATATTCAAAAGGTGTATCTTGGTAAAGTCAACAAAACCTCTGAACCTTTGTAGACACGTCAAGATTTCTGTTGACCCTCCTGGTGGTGGGCCCCACTTTAGAAGTGCTCTTTAAATGACTGTAAAAGCGCCAGTATGCCTGCCACATTGGCTGTTTCTCTCACCACCACTAAAACATCACACAGTCACTTTTATATATGCCTGCAGTTAACACGCAGGAAGTCACTGCAGTATTCTCCTGAACGATAAGCATCTAATTATTTTGCAAATTACAAAATTACAAAAATAAGTCCAGGCGGCTTGTATGATACTTGGGTGATAAAGGACTACGGAAAGCGATTTTCCTGCTCTGCTGTCTTGCTGTTGGTGAAAAAGATTTTTCCATCACAAACAGTAAATCATTACATCTTATTATTATCATCATTTTTTTTTCTTCTGACTTTGGTGATTATACTAATTACACATTTGTGATCCTTTTGACAAAAACAAAAAGAAAGGCACACCAGATTGGCAGTTTGAAAACCAATCCTGGGCTGTATGTGGACACTACTGCCCACAACTCCCACTGTGTTTGGATATATATCAGCTGCAGCACTGAGCGGAGCCTTCCTGCAGAGCAGAACATTCACTCCGTCTGAGAAAAGTTCAACCACAGCAAATAGAAATGACAGATATTTAAGTTGATGAGAAGCAGACCAAGACTCACAGAGCAAAGCTTTGACTCAATGTGCAAAATTAGAAGCCAAAGAACTTTTTGGCTCATGAAGGCCTTCATCAAGCCTACGAGCCGTGATATTCTTTACTTACTCTCAGTGAAATAGAAACATAGTGCTTTAACCTACATTCCCTTTCACTGAAATCCACAAAACCTAACTACCAGGGAGGCAAAAGAGACTCAACACAAGCTCAAATTAAAATAAAAGTTAGAAACATGACTTCACTTCTGGACAAGAGCCTCCCAGAGGACCAACAGGGCATCATTCTATTGTCCTCAATCAAACAGAAGCAGGGAGGAAGCCGTATTTGAAAAGGTGGAAGTGGATGTATGTTGAGCTCTGACAGAGCAAAGCGGCTGGTTGCGGGAAAAGGAAAGGGGCTTGCCATGCAGTGTTATCATTAGCACCAGCAGTGTACTTCTTTGTGTATGCGTGTGTCAGACACACATATGTATGAACCACAATGATTAAACAGTGAGAGCTGCGGAGAGAAACTGTGAAACTGTTGCTGGGCAGTGCTCACATCAGTGGCTAAAATCTCTAGCTGACCAAGACAAGCTGTCACACTCTAATAAGCTCTGCATTCCTGCCCTGATCTGGCCTAAATACTTGACAATATCAACACTGAGTCCACTTCATGTTGTTGTTGTTGTTTTAACAAAAAGAAAGTATAGAAAAAAAGAAAGCAATATGTTTGCAACGCCAAACACTGAATGCATGTTTGTGCAACTATGACACTCCTTTTGTGTTTGCATAGATGCAAATTACTAACATCCCTTTAGTTTAGCTGTGCTTACGTAAACGCCAAAGATGAGACACACAGAAAACCCAACAAGGGCAATAAGCGTATATTAATAACATGCACCAAAGTTATTTTGTATCCTTCCTGGTCAATGATTAACCAGGAACTGCATCGTGCCTCGCAGCACTTGGCTCAAAAATGAGTACAGGCCTCTAAGAATGATAAACTATTCTCAACTGGCCTCTGAGAAGACAATTACTTTTGTATTTAAGACCCCCCAGGGCTTTGCAATGTGATCTAGTCATGGTCAGTTTAACTGGATACTGTAGGAATTCCACTGCACTAGAATAGTAAGAGCCTACAGACTATTGGGTTTTACTTGTGTGAAGGCGAGTCTGCATGGAGCCTCAGTCTAAAAATGGGCCGTGCAAATTCATAATTTCGGCTCCATATCCTTTTCAGTCTTTGGTATGTGTAATAAAATCTGAGAACATACTGACCTAGGTCAAAATCCAGATGTAAAAAGATAGTAAACAGCCAATTACAAATATATCTCAATAAACTAAATGTTGGCCTGTGGCCTGATAAGATAATCTGATCATTTAGATACAGACTTTATTAGGTGTCCTATGCTACTACCAGGTCGGACCACCTTTTTTCTTCAGAATCTCCTTAAGTCTTTATGACACTGATTCAAAAAGGTGGCAGAAACATTCTGCAGAGATTTTACTCCATATTGATATGACAACATCACACAGTTGCTCCAGATGTGTCAACTGCACATCCATGAATCCAATTTCCACTGTAAAGGTGTTCAATTGGATTGAGATCTGGTGACTGTTAAAAACCATTTCAGTACAGTGACCTCATTGTCATGTTCAAGAAAGCAGTTTGAGATTATCTGAGTTGACATGACACATTAACCTCCCAGAAGCAGCCATCAGAAGATGTGTGCATTATGCTAATGAAGGGACGGACATGGTCAGCAACAATACTCAATGTAGGTTGTGGTGTTTAAAAAAACGCTTGTGTGGCACGGACATATCCCCCACACTATTACACCACCATCACCAGCCTGAACCACCGATACAAGGCAGGATGCTTTTAGCATGCTTTCATGTTGTTGCTGAATAACAATTATGACCCTACCTTCATCACAGTTAAGCAGACGACAATCTTTGTTTGGGCATGCCACTTTGAATATTTTGGAATTAATTTGTAGAATATTCAGAAGATATTCAGAATATTCAGAAGACACCACTGCAGGGCAGCAGATAAAAAGTGATTGTAAATGCGTGATACCATCAACAACAAAGGAGCCATAGCGACAGCAAGTGAGAAAGAAGAGACTGGTCCCTACAGGAAGCTGAGACAAACACCACAAAAAAGCACAATAACAAATGACCCACTTCCTGGTTAGAGGTGGGGAAAGTCTCAATGACTCCTTCATTACAGAAAAAAGTTATCTTTAAATAAAAAAGTTGTCTATTCTTCTTGGGTCCTGAGTGTCAGCCCTCACAGCTCAGCCCTGATCTCTCAGCTGTCACTGAAGACACTGTTAGCAGTCTAAACAGGGAGGATAATGTGCTCCATTTGATCTTCATCCAGCTCAGCTCTGTCTTTTCTTTAAGCACTACGTGTCGCTCAACTCGTCAAGCAGGGTACCAATTATTTTATTTTTATTATTATTTATTATATTTATTAACTTCTATCTATAAAGTGTAGAAAAATAGGGGGGGGGGGGGGGGGACTCAGTTTCCCTTCATCTTTGTTTTCTCCATCCCAAAATCAAACACAAACACTCACTTCTGACAACCAAGAGTCACAGATTTGTTGGTGCCAATACATACACCACAACTATTATTAAGACATGCATGCTTACATCTTCTGTTTATGATATACACACATATAAAAGATCACATATACTGAAACCTAAATAGCTTTACATTGAGTATCGAAAAATCCAGTAACAATGTAGCCACGTTTTACTGACCACTTTCACGTCTTCAGCTGACATTCTCTACCAGTGAGCTCAGTGTCGCCTGGTGGCAGTGACCATCTCTGCCATGTTACATAACGAGCTGTGGTCTGACTATAGACACATAACAAACACTGGATATCACACATGGTGGCATTGCTGCTGGGGCTACACACCACGTGGCTTCACCATGAGGACGTGAATTCGCAGAGGTGGAGACTTCCTGGAGAGAAAGTGACTTTACAGAGCATGTATTGTTCTTGTAAGACCAATCCCTAATCTTACACTATCAATGTCATGGACAAGGTATGAACACCGACTTCAAACCAAAAAGAGCAAATAAGAATATATGCCAATATAAGAGTAAATACTATCTTCAGGAAAGACCACGTGAGGACATGTGTTACTAATGAACAACATAAAAGAAGTAAACAAGAAAACAAAAACTAAAAATAATCACAGAGATAGTGCAGAGGATTTGGAAATGCTCATGCAAGACGCTATGCATCTGCACCTAGACAGTACATAATACACTACTCATAAAATGCATTAATGCTGGTAAACCCAGGGTAAAGCTGTTAATGGGCTTCCCTATAGCACAAAGGCTACATGATATGACCTGGTTCTCAGGTTTTTCAAAAGCAGCTGCAGTCTAACGCTCTCTGAGGGTTTACAATGGAAATCAGTGTAACCCGTTTCCTGGTCGTTATTAAGAAGCTAATTAACTCTGATTTTAAAGCATGGAGCTTACTTTTAATTTAGGTGTGTATTCCTGTAGTAATCCTTACTGCAGAACATGTCAGATGTAGTAGCAGCCTCAGCCTAACTCACATATCTGCTTCTATAATTAAACTTTAAAAGATTGAGCATTAGAAATACTACTTATTTCATATAGTTATTATTAAGGGTAAGTTTCTTCTGTTGAATGGACTGGGGCAAAAACCCTGATTATGAAATCTAATCTCTAACACACTGTGCTCAAGTCATCATGATGTCAGCAAAATGTCTCATCAACTACTAGCTGGGCTACCTTTAAATGACTACAAGTGAACTGCCATGATTACCTTAAAGTTAAATCCAGTGCTTTGGTTTACAACTAAATACTGGTCATTCCCATGAGTCTCAGCTTTACTACGTGCGTGTAGTGCCAATTAGCAAACGTAAGTAGATTCTTTTCTTATAGCTGACTTTACACTCATGACAATATTGATCAGCGGGGCAAACACCTGACCCTTTATGGTGACATGGCACTTAGTGCGTTATCGCAGGCTGATTGGCTGGATTGGGAGCTTGGCAGAAGCACAAGGAATGTGCTTGATAAGCAGCGAGAACATGTACTGCAGGTAAAAGCAAACAGGCTGTTATAATCATTACACAAAACCCCAATTTTACTTGTCGTTTCTTTCAGATCACATCCCGACCTCAGGCCACTCTGAGAATTCAGTTATCAGTTATGTTAATGGTTAGTTCGCAATGGCGTCTCTTGTGCTCTAGTGTCCACTGGAAGAAATTCTCAATTTCTACACGGTTCTTACAAAAGTTGTTAATTAAACTGCTGTATCTAAATATTACTCATACTATCAAACTGGCAGTGAGCTCACCTGTTGGCCTGTGTAGATAGTACGTGAACATCTGATAAGAGACAGCCTGCGGGACACTTCCTGGTCGAATACAAAAGTGCATAAGAGAAGATCACAGAACTGTGAGCCCTCAGCAAAGCAATGAGGTCACTATTTGATTTAAAAGATAAGTTTAGACCATCTATGTCTGGCATACTCTGAGACAAACACGTTGAAAAGGGACTGCCCTTTTTCCTATCCACTGTGCTCAACGCAACTTAATTTCGATTTGCAATCCAAAAGTTCTCATGACACCTCCAGACAGGAAAAACAGGCCTGTAGTGAAGCTTTGTTATATCATAAGGACAAAGTTTTCGTTTCAATACTGATTACATAATGACGTTAAATATTTAATCCTCTACTGAGGGAATATGCATGAGCAGAAGTGCCAGGTTAACAATGTGCCAATGGCGAATATTTGCAAAGATGCCTAAGCACCAATTATGACTGTTAGCGCAGAGACCAAGCACACTTTAGATTTAGTTATTTGATTAATCAGAATTTACTAACCCTTCTTCTAAGAACCATGTCAGCCATTTAGTAGCAACACAGTGACGTACTACGGGTCTAGCCTCAGGTTTATAAGGTTTGTTACTGCAGTCATGGAAAATCCAAAATCTCATCCCCATCCATCTGCTGCCACACAGATCGTAAATTTTCACATCAACACACTATCCTATTACCTTTGAGACGCTCCGAGGACATAAGTAGAAATGGGCGTTTTCCCCTCTCATAATTGTTCAACCTCCTGGAGTGGCTAAAGTCAGGTTACAGTACTAAATGACCAACGGCATTCCTGGTCAGGTCTTACTGCTCCCTTGTACCTATATAATGTGAGGCAATTATCAGTAGTGAATGGACAGTCGTAGAACACAGAAAATAACAGAAGCATTTCAGAGACCGGTTTTGAGGGAAAACCTGCATTCCAGACTCTAACAGTAAATACACTCCCTCATTGCTGAGATCCAAGCATCAAGGAAGGGCACTGCACACTCCTACAAAGGTTTTTGCTCACTCAGTAACTCAAGTTTGGAAGATTGTCAATTGTCAATCAAACACACCAAAACAAGAAGTGTTCCCACGAGTTGTTGTAACAGCAGTTTCTCAAGTAATAAATATTTACCACGTTTCCCCATTCACTTCTATTGAAGCTTGTCCAGCTGACAAATATAAATGTGGGTTTCCTGCTCGGGTCACATGTTTTTTTACTGCGTTGTCATCTCACAAAAAAAAGGAAAGAAAAAAATCGCTGTACACATGTTATATAAAGATAATGGCTGTGCTGTGATTTTGGCTAAATGGACAAGTGAAATTATCGCTCAGGGAGAAAGTTAAAAGCAACAGGATGCTTGTAATTTTCTTCTTTCACACACTTATTTTGGGTGTTGCAGCTTTCTAAATTGTACAAAGGAAAAGAGAGAGGCGTGCCTGGGGTGAGAAAGGCCTTTGATAGCTTTTTGCTTCTAAAGCGCTATGAAAAGTCGCTAAGTTTGTAACTATGACATGAAGTGAAGAAGAACGATCGTGGCTTCATGCCAGAGTGATGAGAGCAAGGCATCAGAGTTAAGACTGCATGTACCTCCACATGTATAAAAAAAGAAGGAAAAAAAAGAAGAAGAAACACGCAAATCCTGAAACTTCCATCCATGCACTTATGCAATGAACGAACCTCAACATTCAAATATTCAGCTGCAGCCCTAGTTTGGTTACCTAACAGGCTCCACCCACCCTGAATGCACACCTGTGCTTGTGTTGGTCCATTAAACTAAGCCTGCATCCAGTCACAGGCACAAAAAAAAATATTTAACAAACAAACTCTGCCAGTAGAATAACATGTTTTTGTCCTGCTTTTGTTGAATTCCTTTCCACAAAGAGCACATAAATGCAGAGTCACTGCAGTCAGTGGCAAAAGCTTACTGACAACAGGAGTCATTCACGCATGGAGCTTTTGCTGCTGGGCATGTCATTGACATTAAGTCTGGAAAGGAAGGAGACCAAGGAGAAAACAAACATGAGGATAAAAAAGGAAAACGTATAAGAAACTGTTTGATCACTATCTAAAGTGCCATGATGAAAGTAGCAGACATGCCTCTAATCTCCCTCTTTTTACCTGGTACTATGCTTTTAGATGCATGAAAAGGACAGTCCAGATACAGAGCAGCAGCTTCATCAAGGACAACAAGGGGAAATTTGCTCAGTGTTGCATTAGGAGATTTGAATTGCAAAACAACCGGGAAGGCAGATAGAGGCAGTCTGTGTGGGCAAACAGTAAATATGCACTTCTCCCTCTGCCTCCAACTTGACACTGAACAACAGTTCTGATCCAAAGCATATTTTTGAGGAAGGAGATTTGAATGTTTAATCTAGAACCCACTTGGCCACTGTGACCTCCCCGCTCAGTTTAACACCCTCCAAATGGCAGATGAAATCGAGCAAATTAAATTGGCCAGCATTCTCCACATTTTTGTTTTCGCTCAATGAGTGCAAATTATCAGGATTACCCACCCTGATAGAACAACCGGATTAAGCCAAGGAGAGATGAAGGCCCCTTACCAGAGCCTGACTAACGGGCAGAGCTGCAAGCAGTTAAACTGAAAAATTGATAACTTATTCTTTTCATAATCACTTGTTTTAATCCCTGTAATCTACTATTCCTTTAATTTCTATAATTTGTTAGCCTTGGCATCCCAGGCTCTAATGTCACTCAGTCTCTTTCTTCTTTATTTACACTCATGTCTCCTACTCATTCCTCTTAAAGTGTAAAACAACTGAGGGTTTCCAGCAGATTTCCTTTTGAGAAGGATGCATTTCATCTGCTATAGTAACCAAGTGAATAAAGTGCCTGGAACATAAACATGACTGGAAACCACCTCACTGTTTGGCAGTTACTTGTCAGAAACCATCTGGTGTCTGACTTTAAATTCCCGTTTATCTAAAGAAGTACTTTCGTGCATAAACATTGCAGGTACAGAGACACCAAGATTAGAGCAATTTAGCCACCACACTAAATAAACTTTCTGCTTCCTAAAATACTAATTTGCTAACTGAAAATGCCTACAAGCACACAAAACAAACAAGTAGTTTGATCACATCTCTCAAGGTAGTTAACAAAAAGAACAGAAGCTAAAATGCTCAAGCTGACCCATGATCAGATGCTACTACACTTTATTGCAACAGATCTAGCAAGCTGTAAGTTGACCTCCTCACCCCTGCTAATCATTTCATTTTTTTCATTTCATTTTTATTTATTTCACACTTGGTACTACAAATCTTTCCACTCTACATGCACACAAAGTACATTTAATCTAGTGGGCAGCTTAATGACAGATTTTTTTTTAAATTCTTAATTCCCAGCTTTAAGCATGCTCCACATATTTTTTCATGACCACATAGTAAACAAACCAGTACCAAACACTTCCAGTGATACTTACTTCCTCAGTTTTGATGTGTGCCTGAAGTAGATCATTTATCTTTTTGAAATGACAGTGACTTTTTGCAGTGACAGTTTCCCTCAGTACAACACACACAGTATAGAGTATCACGCCACTACTCAGTTGGTGTGTAGGCTGAAGAAGAAGAAGACAAAATCTTCCCATCATAATGCAATCACAAGCAAAGAATTTGTTCCCTCAACAGGCTGATAAGTCTCTCAAACTAAGTAATCTTGGCTAAGCGCTTTTGCTCTGAAAAGTTTTCTTTATGCTGCAGAGAACTATATAACGAAAAAGAAACAACTAAAAGCAGAGTTATTATTTTATCTGGAGTACAGTATTTCTTTGTTGCGACATGAACTGAGTTTTCTGCATTCGTCCCACCTTTGCCTAAGTAGTTTCACTGACAGAGCACATGACAAAGGTGTATCAAAAGAACAAATGTGTGTCTAATGTCCTGATAATTACAGAGTGCCACCCACACCTCTGCATACGCCTCACATTATACCAACGCCTCTGCCAAGGTGAAATACTTGGTATTAACTTCTAATTATCCTGCTTTTGAAACACATACAGTAACCTAATAGTGCTGATTATCATGCTCAGGAGTCAAGCGATTCCTAATTTCTATAGTCTTTCTCAGCACCAAGTTTACCACCTTGGTTAATTTTAGGGGTACTGATCACAATGGGCTCATGTTGCTAGTGGCAGTGCAGGTTTCCTACCTCAAAGCGGGGGATGAACAAGGGGGTAAGGAGAAGGAGGAGGACGGTGTGGAGACTTTAAAACAAATCACACAGAGATTAAACTTCACTAGAAAACAGTGCAACTCAATTTGGACTTTGTAACCTGCTACAGAAAAATAGAGTGATGTAGAAACACTGAAGTGACTACAGGGGTTAACATTAATGTCTTTTCTAAAAAAAAAAAAAAAAAAAAAAAAAGCTATTCAAGATGGAAAAATACTTAAAACAGTATTTTTTCACAGTGCTGTTATATATACTATTACATAATAACTATAGGTCTTGGTTGCATTTTTTTTAATATTTGTCTTGTGGCTTGGCCTGTTCTAGTCAGATGGCATATTAATAGTCTGAAAGGTCCAAAGGAATATGACAGATTGCATGTAATATTAAACAGGACCATTTCTGGCAGAGAAAAATCAAAAAGAAATCTGTCTTAAATTACTTCAGAAGGGCAGCTCACGATTATACTAATTTTTACTTTAATCATGAGTATTTTAAACGTAAAAAAAAGATATTCATTTCACACTGGCATGAAACAGAGAACAGCAATAAATTTTGTCATCAGAGAGGCTTATTTTTGCATGACAAATGACTGAAATCATAATTCTATTGCAGAATGTCAACTAAACAATCCACTGTACAATCACTTTAGCCCACACTAATTTATCATTTTGACGTGTGCAACGTGCTGAAGCTATGTCAGCACTGACTGGACAACCACACACACAAAAAAGACATCAAGCGGTTAGTTCCAGCCATGTCGGACAGCTGTAAAGGCCTCTTTTATTAGTCAATATCACAGCCACATTAATGCATCCCTGGCCAGCTCAGGTCTCACTGACAACCCCTCACCCACACCTTTTCATCAGGGGCTATGAAACCTGAGAGGACCCTAAAGCAGACCTGCAGGCATGGCACAGACCCAAGCACACACCCCACAGACTGTGCGCCTTCCTGCCTTTTACTGAATACTCTGCTGTG
This sequence comes from Rhamphochromis longiceps, assembly GCF_057381845.1. Taxonomy (NCBI): domain Eukaryota; kingdom Metazoa; phylum Chordata; class Actinopteri; order Cichliformes; family Cichlidae; genus Rhamphochromis; species Rhamphochromis longiceps. The sequence goes on along the minus strand of NC_140566.1, from coordinate 23,639,951 downwards.
AAAACCACAGTGAAAAAAGCAATAGCGTAATCCCCAGTGTTATTCATTAGAGATTTTACAACTGTAAAGTAATAATCCGTGATCAGTGTGCAGCATCTAAGTCCAGCGCTGTGCTGGATTTGGATTTGTCCTGATGGATTTACTGCATGTATTGTTCTTGACAAATAACGCAATGCATTATTTTCTCTATTTATGCAGAATTTAAATTGGTCAGTTCAAATATTTACAGAATAATCTGCTTTTATATCATGCAGAAAGAAACAAAAATTGCATATTTAATCACATGTAAATCTTAAGTTATTTCAAAAAGAGTGGAATGTGTAGGGCACTGAATTTGTTGTTGGATAAGCAACAAGAAATCAATAAGATAAGAAAAGATTTTAAAAAGATATGGTATAGAAAATATATTTTTACAGTCCAGGTTCTGCTGGGATATACTTTCGAAAAGGCAATAACACGATGTCTTATAATTAAAAGTACCCAGTGAAGTTTTTGCCCTTGTGTGTCATCATGTCAGCACTTTTGTAGTGTTTATTTGTCTCATGTATGCTAAAAATGATGCACATGCATGCAACTATGTTCAATCTATCAACAAGTTCAGGGTTTTCATTTAAAAAAATCCAGCAATGATCTAGAGACAGAGAGGAAGAAATCTGCAACACAACTTTAAAACAACAAAAAATGCCCCTTGATTTTGTTTGTATAAAAGATAACCCCACGGGGCACCTTTAAATACTTTGTGAGTGTAAAAGACCTTTATCTAATGTGCTGCTGCAATTCTATCTACACAGCTCCTAAAAAAAGCAGAAAAAAAAGATTAAGGATGTATTTTTAAAAGCTGCCCATACAAGTAGGTTACTCTATGTTTTACCATACACATGGAAAATGCACTCATGACATATGACACTACCATATAACAATGAGGGGCTTATAGGTCCAAACAATAGAGCAGGAGTGGTCCTGTAAGAGCACCAGAGTAGGAATGCACACACATAACCGAACACACTTTTCAGCTTCCCCAAAGGGGGGTCTCGCCCTAGCCAGTAATAACCCCTGGCAGCCATTTTTCTTCTTCATGTCCGTCCATTATGTAGGACTTTAACGGGTTTTCTGCTCCTCTGACAAAAGAAGGAGGATCTGACCATAGCTCACAACTACAGACAAGTGAGTTGTCAAAGCCATTGTAAATAAGCCCCCGTCATTGCCTGCAGAACAGAGCCCTGGAGTAAAAGACAGGAAACGAGGAGGGGAAAAAAAGCAAGCAAAAAGAGCTGAAAAGGTTCCATCTGTTTAAGTCTGCTGGATGGTGATGGGGACAGCCTTGCCTGTTTCTCAAACACGGAGCGTGAAGGACCCCCTCAAATGTCTGGAAGGCCATCCATGCATGAGGAGAGAGAAGATGACGGTCAAAGTGAAGGGCGCTCAGACGATCTTCATCTTTATGTATGCATGCATATAGACAGTGATGATTTAAAATAAAGACTTACATGTGATCAGCCATCATTTTTACCATTGTTATACCCTTTATACTAAAGAAATGATTCAATACAAAACAAGGAGAAAGGGTATCCAAAACTATGACTAGGTATATGATGATGAAGAGTCCTTAAGTTTCCTCATATTGCCCAACATCACAGAAACCATCTAAAGGCAAAAGGACATTTTCACCTAAGTGTCTATCATATAATAGCATGCTTTAAAAAAAAAAGTCAACACCAGTTATGCATCTAACCTTGGTATCTAAATGTTCCATTTGCAGCTTGTCTGGTGCAACTTAATAACAACACCTACAGACTTCCCTTGTTTAGTTTATTACTTATTAATCATGTAGGGCAATTTGGGCTTGAATACAGCCTACAAGCAGGTTTTTCTCTTCCTCTTGTGTGCTCTTACTTTAGGCAACTATAAAAGAAAAATCAACTGATCTGCCATGATTTCCTCATCAGGACCTCATCAAAGTCACTCCAGTGCAAGTGAGCATATCTGAATACGTATACAAAACACAGAGGCACGCTAAAATCCTGTTCAATTATCACACCGACCTTCCCAAGGGCACGACTTTCAACAGCCTTACGAACTGGACCACTAAACATTATAACACCTAACATCAGCTCTAACTAGGGTTTAATTAATATGTTACAGTATCAACACGACAATGTGCCCACGCTTTAAGAAAGACTAACCTCTTTCTGGATGATATAAGGTCAGATATAAAGTCTGGGTAATAAAGTCAGACTTTAGTGGTCCAGTTTGTAAGGTAATAAAGTCTGACTTTATTACCCCTAAAATCTTGATAACATTGTGTCTGAGGACTTTGGTCAGCAAACATGTTTTCGCTTTTACCTCAAACAAACACATTCTGATTCATTTTATTTTTAAAATGAATGACACACTGCTTTTATACTTGGTCACTACGTTCCAGACGTGGACCGCTACAATTTGAGATACTGCACAGATTACACTTTTCCCAAATCTTTCCTTCTGTGATAAACAAATCACTCTATACGGGGTGAAAGCAGCCACTCTGGAATTGTCAAATAATTGGTACCGGTTTGCGTTATTGTGAACACAAAGACATGGATGTTGAAATGGAAACAAAAGAAACCACCGGGCCACCTCAGCTTACCAAAACATGTCACGAAACACAGTTGTAAGGGATCAAATTCTCCCTGAGAGAAAATGTGAATTTGTTCGATATGGCACAAATCAAACACACATTTTATCTGCAGTATTACCTGTGACATACTTCCAATAAAATCTCAGAGTACTTTTTTTCTCGCAAAAAATATGGTGATATTTAAGTTCCTACTGACCAAAAACCCCTAGAAAAAAATCGCCACTTAGTATGCTCTTAAACTTCTTTCTTATAGCTGATTACAGCATGCCTGCGTCAATCCTTTCGTTCATCAAAAGACGCCAGTGAACTTAACACCTAATTCTATGACTCATTCATGATATCACTTTTTTCTTTCACAGCGGTATACATTTATCTTCCCGGAACCAACAATGCCATTCACACATCAGTCTCACATCATTCAGGTTCAAAGCAAAAGGTATATTACATCAAGCCTGCACTTCCATCATGTAAACAATCCACTTAAGGCTAACAGAAACTAACAGGCTTCTCATTTAATTACAACTTAGAGACCTTCCTGCTACATCTTACGCCATTATTTCACTATGATGCCTCGTGCAAAGTTCAAAGTGAGGCTGATAATGGTTTAATTACTGCGCTGTTAAGTAATGTGTTAAAGATTTCTGTTACTTTCAGCTGCTTTGTCTCTGAAATTTAATGAGATTTTCTGTGTAATCCCATTTCATCTGGATCAACCACAAAAACCTCAGTTTCTACAGAAATAATCTGAAACCTATGTGAACTATAACCTCACGCCCAGAGCCAAGCCAGTCGCTTCAACCTTGCAGTGGTTGGTTGTATAAAAGGTCACAAAAAGAATTTAAACATCCAAAACTACATACGTTCAGCTGCAGTGTGAGTAATTTTCCACCGCTCGAGGAAAAAAAATAAACATAAAAATGACCATGTCCTACAGGTCGAACAGAAACATACCGCATGCAGGGTTGAATTCCTACAACATTACATACTTTACTTTTTTTCCCTAAAAAAAAGAGGGAGAGAGAGAAAGAGAGAGGGAGAGAGAGAGAGCAAGGGGAAGACTGAGATCAGGTTTCAAAACCCAGTCTAAGTTTACATTTACACCCCATGGCTTTGTGACCCTACTCTCATTTATAACGCTACCCTTCTGCTATTTGCTTCCATCTTTGGTTTCCGGCTTTCTTTCTTCTTTATACTTCCTGCAAACAACACTTACTCAGGCTACAGTCCAAGCCGCCACCTGTATGCAACCATTACCAAATATTTGTATTGCCACATGCTAGCTGCCGATTGGGATCAACAGGTGTTTATGCAAGCACCTCTGGGCTAAGTCCCTCATCTCTCTGCATGCATTACGCCTACATAATTATACCCAAATATCTGAGTGCGTGCTGCTGTCAGGTCAGGCTCTGTGGACGTAGCTGGGGTTGAGCCAGGTCAGCAGCCCCAAGCATGGCATCCTCCAGCAGTGGCAACAGCAGCACACAGAGAGGCCAGTGTGCTCCCACCATCTGACCAACCTCACAGCCTAAGTGCCTCAGTTTCAGCTCCAACACAAAACACCAGTGTCTAGTTTCCCTTTAAATAAAACATACTCCACTCATTAGCTAAAAAGCCCCCCCACTCCTCCCTCCTTGTGCATAATTGAGCGCTAGGTATCAATTTAAGGCAATGAAGTGAGGTTAGAGCAGGACAGTACTATGTTTTTTTAGTTGTTTTGATTTGTTTCAACCAACAACCAAAGCATGAGTAAGTAAGGTACAACACAGCAATTTAATATGGTGATAACAGTAGTTAGGGTTTAGGGTTGTTTCTATCCAGTCCTCAGTATCTATTACAAGCTTATCAGTCAGCTGTCAACTCAGATATTGCTTATTATCTCCCACTGTTACCTAACATTCATGAACAGTAATAATAATGTCTATTAATAATAAGCTGCTAACATTAACGCATATAAAACCTCATCATATTACAAACTAAGGAAAACTATGCGATTTTAAAGGTTAAGGGTATAGATTAAGAATTACATCTAATTTACACACACACACATACATATATAATACATTTATTAAGTATTACAAAATAAATAAGTAGCGATATAAGCAGCCTAGATGGGCTTTGCTAAATACCACCAGATCCTACTACTGACCTCACCTCCCAGTAATAAAACTGAACTGAGACCAGCTGTAGCTTATTCGTGGACACTTTAACTTCCCACAGACACGAAAAACAACTTGTACAACAGCAACAAGAGGTCTGACTGTAAGGTGTCACTGTCATACAGGTATTCTGCGAACATTTTCACTAATAAACCAACAGGTTAACAGCTGACAACCGAAACTGAGCAGCCACAGCGATACTGGATGCACCTGCTGCCACCCTAAACTACCCTCAACGTACCTGCCGATTCCCGCTTCCTTCGCGGTCCTCAAACTGTAGCTTTACTCTTGGTTTGTTGTCTTCAGTGGGTTTCCTCTTCGTTTATCAGTGATAGTTACACTAACTAACTAACAAGGACGGCTCACCTGTATATGGTTAGCTGGCGTGTCTCGCAACCTCTGGTAATGAGCTTTCCTTTTCCTCCGTCCGCACTCAGCTTACCTTATTCCCTGGAGAGAGAAGCGGATGAAAGGTAACGGAGAACCAAGGTGGCCAATTAGACGTGGCGGGAGGCGGGCGAGGTGGAAATGCACGACATCCTATTGGTCAGAACACATTAATGGCGGAACAGTGGAAAAGTTAATTTCCCTGTATTGTTTTCATTTATAAAAGAGAGAGAGAGAGAGAGAGAGAGAGAGAGAGAGAAAGAAGGAAAGAGGCGCAAGCTGGAAGCAAGCTGAAGCTAAACTTCAAATATAAAAAGAGAAAATTTTGAAAATAAAATGATCTATAAGAAGCGACTAATGTTTAAAATGTGGCAAGTTGCCTTTACAAAGAGTTAATGTTCTCAGGCCGGTGCAATGTGGATTGAAAGGAGCTAATCATTTCTAAGAGGCTCTGCCATGCAAAGCTATATAAACTACTTTTGTCTCATGCACAGAAAGATTAACTAGGCACCTTTTTTTAATCTTACTGAAAGACACGAATTACTGAGGCCAAACAATTTGGGTGGTTTGGGATGTCATGAGCTCACTGTGAAGATATTCAGGGAAAGTCAGGTTACTCTAATGTCGTTTGTTACTGAGTCACAAACACTGTATGATCTCAGATTGCATTAGTTACTGTAAGCTCCATAAAGGCATATTCATGGACATGTAAAGGTATATTTAGTTCATGGACCACATTCAGTATAATTTAATTCTATAAACTATCTTCAAGCTAACTCTACAGTCAATATTTTTTCCTTAAACTCTGCATTGTTCTGTCTGTTCCTTTAAACTCCCTGATTCAAGATTAAATGAAGCACTTGGGGTGTCTCTTTTTAGTTATCCATCACCTCTGTGCATGTCACATGGTCTGACTAACAATCAACTGAAGTGGCAATCCACTGATAATATGGCAAAAAAAAAAAAAAAAGGACAGGATAACAGCAATGACAATAGCAACTAATGGCCACTTGGTGGCAATTCATTCACTGTGGAATGAAGCCTAGGCTTTGTCCTGGGTCAGCAGCCATCTGTGGTGTACACATCACTACATAGGGTTGATAAAATGATGTCACACTGTGTAAAAAGAGACTAGAGCTGGATAATTCAAATACAGCTTCATATGTGGTTCACCACTCTGATTACACACCATGACGGTTCATTATCACTGCTTAATGCAAAGTATTTTCACTAGATGTGGGAGTCACCAGTCACCCCACAAAATATGACCAGAATACTTCACTCACAATATATCATTGTGATTTTTTTTTTTTTTTGACATTTTCCAATATCCTGAGTGTTGCAACAACATATACTGCTATTTATAACTTTTTTTCAACTGCAAGTTATGTCCTCAAAGTTAAACTATATCGGTTTTATCCAATAAGCTCAAGTTAACTCTCGTCAGGTATGTTTTTTTGCTGCAGAGTGAAATTGTCACATTTACACAGGAGTTACTTCAAACTGCAAGTGTTTGCAGAAAGGTTTCCTCCTATCAAGAGAGATGAGTACTTTTACTTTGTAATGTATATTGTGACTCCAGGACCTAACTTGTATTTGTATTTATTTAGGGTGTTTTATCTTTTCATTCTAGCAAGATTTGCCATTCTGATATTAAGTTTGGAAACAACAACAAACAATAATTGCAAGAGTTCATTATGCTTTACTACCACAGACAAATTTTGTAGACTGTTTCTTGAGATTGCATATTTAGAAATGAGGTAATCTTCCTTGTGCAAACTGTTTTAAGGGGGGAAATACTTCAGTCTAGATGGGTGTTAGTCCCATTTTAGTTTGCAGGCCACATACAGTATCATTTGATCTCATTTACCTCAAGCCACTAAAACTCACTGCATAATTACATTTCCAAAACGTTCCTTTCCTGTGTAAAGAAGTACACGGATTTTCTGAAAACATTTGCATTTAGCGAATCATCCAGACTTTTAACAGACTGAGATGTCTGGAAAAAATAGGAACAATTTCAACAATGGTCTCAGTTTTTCCACATTCAGTCAGCGTGTCATCGCAGAGAAATGCGTCTGCAGGGCCCCTCAGCTTATAAATATTACTTCAGTGTGGGATAGCAAGGTTAAATTGACAATGACTCAGACATTTGGCTTCGACTAAATTAACAGCTCTGATCACCACCCTTATGATGTGCTTGATTTTTTGCAACATGATGTGTTCCTGGTGAAAAATATGTCAAAAAGTCCACTAAAATAAGTCCTCATTCCCTGCAAGAATGCACTCTTTAGAGAAAGCAGTTCTGTTTTGTGTTTGTTTAACTGGTGCTCACTTCATTAAGTACACCTGTTCAACTGCTTGGTGACCTGGCAACAGCGTGTGGTCCAGGAGGACCTGCCAAGGTTCAAATGAAGCATCAGAAAAGGAAAGCAAGGGGATTTATTTTAGGGACTTTGAACAGAGTGTGGTTGTTGATGCCAGATGAATTAAGAGTTCCGGAGGCAAAACATGAAATTTATATATTGTTAAGACACAAAACACATCAGTTGCTTTAAACTACATCAAGTAGAAAATCTAAAGCTGATGGAAATGGGGAGAAAAAAAAAAAGAAACAGCACTCTATTAAACATATCCATATATATTTTATTCTCAATACGGCAAAATACAAAGAATATTCAGGACAGACTTTTATTAGTCACAATTAATACTCACTTCACAAGAATGCTTTTAAATTACATTACCTAAGTTTGAAGATCAAACTTCAATGAGTACCTTTAATCATATTGCATCCATCATATATAGCATCTCTATCATCAGTTCTCTTAAAACTAATCCAATTTAGATTATTGTACATAGTGTATGCTGCTGGTCTCGGCTCTGAGACAACTTCTAGAAAAAAAAAGGTGTTATACAACTTACTGTATAAACTGCTACAACTGGTTTTGATGTGTAGAGAAATACCTCTGTTTCAAAAGACATGTTGGACCAATTGTTCAAAAGAGACACATAGTAAATATACCTCTCTGAGGAAGAAACAGACATGGTTTTACAGAACAGACTGTACACATGCCATCCATCCATCCCATGAGATCAACAATATACACTTCATGAAAAAGTACACAGCTCCATATCAAATACAGAGAAGACAAAATATTCGCACTTGGATCGAGAGACGTTAATGATTATGCGGCGACTGTGATACTGAGACAGTGAAGCAGAAGACAAAGAATACCAGCACAGTTAGAAAAAGGACTGAGAAAGCATTTGATATACAGAGTTAACAGACTAGGAGTGTAATCTGTAACCACTTGGAAGAAAAAAAAAAAAATGTGCATAAAGTATATCTCACAAGTATATTTACAGCATTTTTAAATTTAATAAAAATGTCAACCTGTAGTAGAAATTCACCCTTAAAGAAATGTTATATTTACAATTTATACATTTGTATTTAAATAGAAACATGCAAGTGTTAACATTTTCCTACTGAATAAAAAAACAAAACAAAAAAAACCTCATCTTACCCTGGATTCTTTCAAGTTAGAATTAATATTAATTACAATGAAATCTCATCCTGAACAACCCCGTTACATTTACACCTTCCCATTTCATAAAACGGTGCTCATTAAAAAGGCAAAATAGGAAAGAAACATTAAGCAAAAGGGGCAGAAAAATAAATAAGTATGAGTAGCAAATCGTTAAAAATTTTCTCTAATGCTAAATTTTTATTTTTTTCGTTTTAGGATATTTTTTTTAAATTCATTTCTTTTTTACATTTGAGTACAAGATAGTGTAGGGAACACAAGGCGCTGACCTCTACTTACAAAGTGTACCAGTGTATGAAGACATTGACTGGGCTGGCAAAACCCACAGAGGAATTCCTATGAGAAAAGTGGCCTCCAGCTTTAAGTAGAAAATGGCTAAAGCCATCTGTGTTTGGTTATAAAATCAGATCTATACACACACATCCATGCACCCACACATGAACGCGCGCACACACACACACACACACACACACACACACACGCATACTAAACCAGTACACAAAATTGCAATAGCTAAAGGCATTGGATTTGAGTTCAACAGGTTTCTCACTGAGGTGGGAAAAAGAAAGTGGGGGACAGAGGAATCCCAAACATAAAAATATAATTATTTTTTCCACAGAAACAGTTTCTTTTTTTGTAAAAATCCTGCATAGATTAAAATAATACCTCCTATGACTTGCTTCTTTTTTTTTTTTTCAAGTGTAAGAGAAAATAACAGTATCCCTTCCTACAACAAAGGACAGGGAGCCAGTAAAAGAAAAAAAATGACAAGAAAAAAAACAGGAAAAAAAGGAAGGGTCAAACCTGGGCCAAACAGCATTTTGTTTAGTCTTGACATGCAGGGGGAAAAATAAATTAAAAAAGGCATTATAGATCTTTCTGGCACGTTCTTGTCCAGCCAAAACAAAATGAATGCCATCTGGTCCAGGCTTTAGTATTTCCAGCATATTTTGATAGAAAGTGGGCTTGAAACAACCAAAATGGACAGTTCATGTAAGTGAATTACTGTAAAATCCAAATGCCAACTAAAAATCAACGCAATGTTAACATACTGCGCCAGCTACTATCTTGTAATACAAGTGCGATTACAGTTTGACAACTTTAAATAGGAACATATACAAATACTTGTTCTTATAACCTCTGTTGTAACCCTGCTTTATGCGTCTGACATGTTATACTTTTGCTTGGCTAGAAGGAAGTAAAAGAAACTGGTTGGTATATAAATAAAATCTATATTGGTTTTTATACTTTTTCTTGAAATATATAATGATAGATTTAAAACTCTGCTGTATAAATACAACACTGATCATCTGCATCGCTGATGAGTTCCATTCCCCAGACAACATATTTCCCTTCAAATAAATTAGCTTCTGTTCAGCCAAATTAGCGGCAACTTAGGCCCAGTTTTTATAAAATGTACTGTGACTGCATTGGATGTGGACATGATCTTCAATACTTAAACACTCCCTGCTGTTCCCTAGAAAAATAGAATAACACTGATTTGGAAACAGCTCGTCCTCTAGGAAACTTTTGAATGAACAATGCCGCTACGAGTGGGAAAGAATTGTGAAGCTTCAAAGAGGCGGAAAATCTCAACGTTTGCCATCATCAATCTTGCTGAGGTCTCCCGCTAGCGACCCCTGGAGGCCATGTGAAGCGTTTAATTTATTAGAAAGGGCAATCACATTTCATGATTCTGAAAAATGAAATGGCACTTTTTGAGCCAAGTACACCGATCAACAGATGTCCTAAGGGATCATTAATAAATATGTGTGTGCCCCACGAAATCTGCTGTGCACAGTAGCCCTTCCTTCAGTCCTTAAATCTTCAGTGGGATTCTTCAAGGTTTAATTTGTGGTGACCAACACCATCTTTGCAAATACATAAAAAACAAAACAAAAACAAAACACAAACCCAGTAAATGCTGCAAGAATAACTGCTGAAACAACTGTTAAGTGTTAAAAAGACAAAAAAGTAAAAACTGTGAAAAGAAAAGAAAAATAATTGAATCAGATATGACCGGTGACTTTTCCTGTAGCTGACATACAAGGCACAGAAATGATAAAGAGAAACCTTCATTTTTAAAGCACCTTTGGTGTTCATGGGAGGTACTTTGGTGAAACAAAGACAAATAAAAAGTTCAAAGCCAAAGTAGCCTAAAAACCAAAGCAGAGTTTTAGTGTATTCATAATAAATAATTCACCCAGTGCTTCCATGCTGAAGAGATTAAAAACATGGCCTTCGAAGATTTCTTAAGAATGCCGATATATGTGTGAAGCCAGGCGATAAGCTCTTCTGACTCCTGCTGCAGTTTGGATGCTTCTCCCTGTGTGGTGCCGTCGAAGGTGAGAGATGCTCTAAATTGCTCAGTGTTGGTATTTTTGTCTTGGTTTTTTTTTTTTTTTTTTTTTTTGGCAAGCTGGTGTAGGAAATGGACACAGTGTTGGAGATATGTCTGAGAAGTTCATCACACGTGTGTGTAAATGGAGGACCAGAGGAGGGTTGTGTTTGTGTGGCTGTCTTTTTTGAGGGCATGCGTGCGTGCGTTTGTGTGTCTGTCTCTGAGCAGATGTTGCCAAACACAAGAGGCTGAGGTGTGGGTGTGTGGAAAAGCAGCTTGCAGGGAGTGAGTCCTCGCTAGGGACTAACTTTTGCGTCCAAGCGCAGCCAGTGGAGGCCCTGCCGAGTGTAACGCACCAGTTCTGTCATGCTGCTGGTGTTGAAAATCAGAGGTCCCATAACTTTGTCCAACTCTGTGAAGAAGTCTGGAAAAGAGGGAGAAAGAAAGCGAGTGAAAGACTGGTTAATAAAATGACAGAAGACTGATAAATTAGGTCCTATTACCAACCAGACCACACAGAGTTAAGTGCAATCAAGGGTTTTAACGTACACCGATTGTAGAGACAAAAAACATTTTCACAATTTGTCACATTTGTCAACATGTGTGACGGGAAAAACCAGCCAAAGGACACAGACTGAGAATCCCAGCTGCACACAAAAACAGCCAAGCAATGAGGCAATCAAGAACAGCCCGATGTTTCAAGGTTTCTTATCTTCACTCTCCACAAATATCTCAATACTAAGTCAAAAAAAAAAAAAAAAAAGGAAAAAAAATCTGATTTATTGAAGATTTAATCTGAGGCATAAACTGCAAGAAAAAAGACAAAAAACTATTTGGCCTCAAATCCTCGTCCAGCAAACCTCTCAACTATGAGGGGAAAACCCCAAACTCAGCGCGCACACACACACATACACACACACACACACACACACGGCAGTGAAAACTGGCCAGACAGCTAGGGAAAATTGTGCACTTAGTGATGCTGCTGACTTTTCCATCTTTAGATTGTGGCGATAACGTTGTGTGGGCTGTGGACGATCGAGGGTTTCTTGTAAACGCAGTAGTTTTTAAATCAGAAGTTCAGTCAATCACAAACATACTTCGAGCTATGAAATTTGCATTATTACTATATTGCAATGATTCGAATTCAAAAAACAGTTTGACATCTGTAAAAAAAATGAAAACACATTTTATTTATAGGTAGATAAATAAAATCCGTTTTTGCACATTAATCTAGAACACAGATGTTAGATTGTGGGCCAGATACGGCCCACTTTGATCTTAAGTGGGTCAGAACAGGGAAACTCCCCTTTCCATCATTGTAAAGAACTTTAACTACACATTTACTCTCTGTTATCTTAATATATTCAGTTCTTTTTAAAGTTGCTTAGATAGCACCAATTCACAACAGTCACCCATATTATATTAAAATATGTACTATTAAGTAATATAAGAAAAAGAAGTGCAATCTGAAGAAATGTTGCTCTAGTAAATGACACGTCTGTTGGCACGACCTAAGTGTTCTGGTAGCTCATTGCCAAGACTCCTGTATATTTATAAAATATATAAAAGCTCTAAAATAGAGATGAGAGGAAAGAAACGTTGAAAAAGAGGCATGCTAGGATCGTCTGATAGCAAATTAGTCCTATTTGAAGCCGTTTTTAAACTTGGAAAGAGCCCAAACCCCCCCCCCCCCCCCCCCCACAAAAAAACCCAAAAACTAACAGTACATTAACCATTTAAAAAAACAAAACTATCTGCTTTTTTACTTTAAATAAATAAATAACAGGAAAACAGACCGAACAAACTCATTGCCTTTATGGTAAACAGATCTCAAGGCCTACTCTGTGACAGGAAAAACACTTCATTACCAAAACATTTCTGCAACCAGGGCAAATAAAACCTTCAAATTAGTCATAAAATGCAGCTGGGGAAAAAAATTCAACAAAAAATGGTCTGCATGCTCGATCAGCCAACCTGCTGCCCATTTGTATAGATCTATACTCAAATCTCTTTACACAGTGGGTGCAAATACTGCTGGCAAACATCTATGAAAAACCTTACTGCTGCTGCTGAGCTATTAAAGATGTAGAAAATAGCAGCTCAGGATATATAGTTCTAGATCCCATCTGTGTTTGCTTTTAAACATAAATTTAAAAGTCCAGAACAAAGACCATATGTCTCTTCCTTTTAACTAACAAGCAAATCCTTGTGTCGTATACCTTTTTGCTCTTTAGATAGTTGCTCAGCCTGGTCCCAGACCTCGGTGGCGTACAGGAAGTTGGAGGTGACCTGGACATAACTGGCAGCCATCTGGTGGATCCGCTGAGGTATGGTCACAGACGAGCTAGTGCTGCTGGTACTGCTGACTGCTGAGTAGCCACCCGCTGTGCCCGGTGAGAGTTTGGGAGATACTGGAGAGGGCATACCTGCCGTCTTACTGCATCAGGAAACAGAAGCAGACATGGCAATGAGTTTCCTGGCACTGTGAGGGAGAATCTGGGAGTCACTTGACAGAACAGCAAATAAGAACCTCTCCTTTACTTTATACATCAAAAGATGTAACAGAGGATGTGACTTACTTTCCCATTCCAGGAGAGGGAGCTTGGGTGTTGCTCAAAGAGTTCTGGAAAATGAAATAAGAAGAACATTATGCACACACAGAGGAAGCATGTTACATATTCACAGAGAAAAACGTCTTTCGTGGAATTTTACTGCACGTCTTTGGTTTTGAAGGTCTGCCAAGGAAATAAAGTTAATAATAAAAAGTACCTTTAGGTGTTCGGTGAGTGTTTTAGAGTATTTTAGAGCGCTGTCTTTTCTCAACTTGAACAACCGCAGGTAGAGAAGAGACTGGCATCGCAGGCTGGAAGCAAAAAAGGATAAATATTGATCTAAACTAAAGAAAGAAGCAACAAATATTTGAAATGTGTGGAAAGTTTAAGTTACACGGCCAGGTAATGAGTACTTGGAGTTGACAGCTGAAGACAAGAGTCCACCACCTGATGTTGTTCAGTGTACTCACCACAGCACAGCTAGCCTCTTGTCTGCTGGAGTAGCATCTGGGGCCATGTAGCTTTTTAACTTCATAGTGTATCTGGATGCAGAGATAATCAAGAGCTCAAGTTTTTAGGAGAAAAGGATTGAAGCAAATTAAGCACCTCCTTAAATATTGTACTTTTTAAAGGAGCACTCCATCCACTAAGTATCAAAACCCATGCAGCAGAGGCAGAGAGTTGTTTGTCAAAGCCTGGTGCTCACATTACCCACAATGCAAATCAACCATTAGCGTGGTGTGTTATGCAACTTGTGCCTCATGCAGCCCTGAGGTGCTTGGCCTTTGGCACAGAGATACAGGTTTTGTTTTTGTTTTTCTTGAACAACTACGTCCTCATATGTAGTGGTTCTCACCAGTGGAGGTCTCCTTTAAAGTGTAATTCTGCTGACAGTGATAAACACAGCTATGGCTGCCCTTACTTGATAAGCTCCACCGTTTCAGCATACATGGGGAAAGGAGACTTTGCCTCTTGAGCGCTCTTCTCCAGCGCGTTACCACATTCAATGAAAGACACCACAGCATCCAGATAGAAAACCGCCTTGTCAAAACGGTCAAACTGCAAAGGAAATTAAATAAATAAATAAAGAGGACACATAGTGATTAAATACTACCCACTCTTTTGAGACTGGGAGGACAAACTACCTTCACATGACAATAATTTGACATGGTTTTGGTCAGTAACATTAGATAAGTGACATGGTTTGAATATGACCTGGTTGGGATTGCATAAACTGATCATATCACTGAAGTAATATTATGCTGATGTAGCTTATGATCCTGATTTTGTGTTTAGAGAGAAAAGAAGAAAACAGCAACTAAATAATTAAACTTTGAGTAAGAATAAGATAATCCAACAGAGATGGCTATTTTGTAATGCAAGTGTACATAACAGATACCAAACAGATCCACCTGCTCATCTACAGTGACCCGGTAATAAAAGCATTTTTATTACCATTTTTAAGGAAATCACGCAGAGCTCAAACTAAAAGCAGCTTTGAAAACTAAGTAAAATTTCACAGTCACCACAAAAAAGTCACTGTGAAATCACTTTCTGCATAAAAGGAAACCTCTTATTATATGTAACATAAAGCTCCATAGAAAATGTCATTTAATGTTTTAAAGTCTTCTCAATTACACCAGTCATTGGGGTCTTGCTCTTACCAGTGCATCTGCATTGTGTTTAAGTTTCTTGGCCTCCTGTAAGTAGTGATCTGCTGAATGGACCCTGAAAGAGAATAATGAGAAGGTTTAACAAATCAAATCATTTAAGTGTTCTTGACACTGTGGCGTGCTTTTTATATCCACTAAACGTAGAAACTTGGAAAGAATGTCATAAAAAAAAGTCTCTTAACTCCTGAAATAGCTCTTATCTCATTAAATCAAAATGTGAAGTGAAAAGGTAGGAAAATAAGAAGCAAGACTATGTTGTTGCGTTACCACGGCATTAAAAAGGCAGCGATTCCCAGCAGAGAGCCTTTTAAAATGGAAATTAACATAACTTTTCTGGCATGCAGGCACATCTATTCATGACCTCCCCAACCTCCTGCAGCTTTATGCATCAAAGGCAACTCTTGATCCCCACAGCAGTTCTTTCTCTGTGCCCCGCTGAGGGGTTATCCACAGTGGAAAGAGCTCCTCTTACCTGTCCTCAAACACCAGCTTGGATCTCTGAGACTTGGAGCCGTCTGTGGAGAGCGGGGGCACAGCCAGCTGGTTATCGCAACCCTTTGAGGATTTCTCCTGCAGAGAAGTATGGGGAAAATAACATTTTAGGGAAAAATAAGCTTTTTTTTAAAAAACAGACTTGCAGAACAGGACAGAGTCACACCAAGTTAGAGGTTGATCTTATACAAATGTAAAACAATCCCACCAAAAATCAGTGATTATGTTATAGTTGTAGATACACACTGCAAGCCATGACCTTGGCTACTCCCTTTCTACCCTCAACGACAACTTCCTCCCCACTCCATGCATGCTCTGGTATTTAAATTGCTCAGGGAAAAACACTGCACAACTGGCAAGATGAAAGTCTGCCCTATCTGCAACATTTGATAGGTATCAGAGATAACAAAGGCTTCTCATGCCTACCTTGCAGTCACGTGTGCTGCGCCCTTTTTCCTCTCCTTTTCTATGTTTGGAGGTGGAGCTGCCCTTGGTGCTGTGGCTCCCTTCTTTTCCACTTCCTGTCCCGCTGGACAATGACGTGGAGGACTGGCTGACTGTCCGCTTTCGACTGGGATGCTCTGCCTTAATTGTCCGCATGGAAGGAGAGGGGACTGGCTCCTCTTTCTTTTCCGAAGACCTTTTAGAACTGAGTGGGATTTAAATCAGTATTTCATTATGCATTGTGTCAAACTAGGCTCAACATAAAACATTAAAACTAAAAAGTTAAATATTAACATTTCATGTAATTATAAACAAAGAATGCAGATATGGAGCATAATGGCTAACAGGTACAGCTTGAAGGGGCTCAGATATAATAATAAACTCACTACATTAAGCTGTTATGATGCTCATTAGAATTTACAGGGTTTATTTTGTCTTTTGTGTGATTATCGGAAAAGGCAAAATTAACTACTACTGTCACATTAGGCTCCTGGCTTACAGAGGGTTTACTGGTAATGATATTCAGGACAAAAGCTAAGATTACTCACTCTTTACTGCTGCTTTTATGATGGGATGTAGATTTATCCTCTAGCTTGATCCGCTTGGTCTCTGGCTTTGTGCCTTCCTCATTAGGCTAAAGAAAGATGAGAGAGAAAAATAAAAAGCAGGGTGCATTAAAGAAAAAGTCAGATTTAATAATAGGTTACACGCCTCCAATTATTATCGGAAGACACCAACTCATGCAGGTATAGCTCAACTATGCCAGCTCACTGTTATCCTAAATGACTGTTACATTCCAAAATATCCAGTCACAAAGATTTTAATTCTCCATCTTTGGTAGTTGTGTGGCTATGATTAAAGTAAAATGCACAGTCATCTAACAGCGCTAAATCCAGGTCTGGATCTCAACCAGAATGTAGTCAATTGTTCTTTGGCTCAAATGCACTTTCTTGCTTTAATGGAAATCTGTCTGTGTGCTATTCCAAGAGATGCTATACGGGGGGGGGGGGGACCTTAATAAGTGAAAGGGATACTCAATAACAAGCTTTTCTATTTTACTTTGCTTTCAAGTAGAAATACAATGTATTTCTTACAAAAAGCACTGAAATTTGCTCTACCTTGTGTTTCCTCTTGGCCTTGCTCGAGCTTTTCTCAGAGCTCTGTTTGCTGAAGTCTTTGCTGTCCCTGTCGAGAGAGTCTTCCCTCTCCACTTTTATCTCTGCAGGTTCCTTGTAGGGCCGCCCTGGGATTCTGGACAGCAAGCTGAGATCTATGGGAAACAGGAAGGAAAAGGGTAGGGTATGCTTAATTTGGTTCAAAGTAAAGAAATCCCTTTGGTTCAGTGCCCACTACACCTTGACATATTCTCTGGACTTTTTACAAGACTTGCGAGCAGTTTCGACTAACCTATCTTGACTAATAAAACTTGCTGCTGAGGCTGTCTTGCAGGGTAGCGGTCCTCGGGGTCACTGAGAGGAGACAGCAGCCCTCTCTCTTCCCCAGGCGAAAAAACGCACACGGGTGTCCTGATACTCTCTGTGTACTTGGGTGTCTGGGATGAGGACGGGATGCTGTCGTTTCCTTCGGAGTCTGATGATGAAAAGTCTGTGTCAACAAATTCACGAGATTTCTGAGAAGTCTTGGTTGCTGCCTTGGGCTTGCGCTGGGCTGCAGTGCTGGAGGGAGTAGTAGTGGGCCTCGGCGAGGATTTGGGTTCTTTTTTATTGCTTGGTTTGCGTGAACCCTTCGTAGCAGCTTTGGGCTGATGAGGTGGTATCTCTGGAGCCGGCTCACTCTCCACTCTCAGACCTCCCTTTGGTTCCTCTACCACAGGAGGCTTCTCAGATTTTTTAGGCTGCTTTTTACCCACTCGAATACGTGGATTTGTGCCACCCTCGCTCTGTGCGGGTGACTTTTGCCGGCCACGGCCACCTTCTGCACCTTTCTGGGCTGCCCGCAGGTCCCTGCTTGGGGTGGGTGCTGCTGAATCTTTTGACCCCCCTCCTTGGCTACTATAGCTGCGCCCTGAGCTGTTATCTCGGCCATCTTTCTTGAATTTGGGTGGGACGTTATTGTTGTCCAATGGGGATGAAGGTGAGGACTGCTTGGCTTTCTTGAACCAGTTGTCCAACTGCCACTTGTTTGCCATGGGTTTTTCAGGCTGAAGGGGCACAGAGGGGAGCACAGAATTAGGAAACAGTCTCACTGATTGAACTCCTAACAAAATATAAGAGTCTAGAAGAAAGTACCATATAAATATTCAATCCAAAAAGAGAAGTGGACAGTGTGAAAACTGGTTCATACAATCCTTAATCAACCAAGCGGTATTACAGCTCTGTATAAAGTAAATGAAAAATTATTACTTCAGGGGAGGCAGGCCGTGGTTGCTCGTTGGCTTCGCTGTCTGTCGTGCTGCTTTCGCTCTCGCTGTCAGAGCCCGAGCTGCTCTCTGAGCCACTATGGCTGCTGGAGTCGTCCCTTGATTGCTCAGCTGCTTCGCTGTTATTGCTGTTCAATAGGAGAGCATTAAACATTGTCATTGTGGTGTATGAGCAAACATCTATACCTCCACATAAAGATTTTAAGTGATCAATAATGGTATTTTATGGTCGAGTCACTAAAAACCTGTGTATGTTGAGATTATTCGTTACCGCAGCAAAAATCTGAATACTTATGTATGCATTTTTCAGGGTTTAGAATCAGTCAGCATAAGGCTATTAATGCAACCTGTGTAGTAGCTGCTCAAGAGTCCTTGGGTAGTTCATAGGTTTCGATGCTTTAACTGTCAAGCCACAAGGTGTGCATAAAAACCCCAAGATTTGCATTCTCTGTCTTTCTCCACACACTCAAAGCAGCTTTGTTTTATTTTTATATATATATACACATACATATACACATATATACACACATACATATACACATATATACACATACATATACACATATATACACATACATATACACATATATACACATACATATATATATATATATATATATATACACATATATATATACACATATATATATACACACACATATACACACACATATACACACACATATATATATATATATATATATATATATATATATATATATATATATATATATATATATATATATATACATATATATATATATATATATATATACATATATATATATATATACATACATATATATATACATATATATATATATATACATATATATATATATATACACATACATACACACACACACACACACACTTTGCATCCAGCAGTATAGCAAAAATATGGTTTTATATTTCAGGCATCACTATGTCATCAAGGTGCAGTTAACACATAAAGACAAGACACAAAATGGCTGAAAAAGAAGGAGAAAGCTACTCGAGCTGTGAAGTTTTTCTTTCAAGATTGGGAAAATGATTCAAAGTTAAAACAGTAAGTCTCAACATAGGACTTAGATAAAACTTAAGGACTTAAAAAATGTTTTCTACAGTTTACCTTGCTGATGTGTTCCTTGAGGCATTCTTGGCAGAGTCCTGTTCTCCATCACTGTCCTCACTGCTGCTTAGCCTTAGGTCTTCCTCCAACCTACTGAGATACGGGAATCATTTGTTATTCTTTATATGTCGCCACAGTCGTTTGGAGTTACTGTGATTACTTTTAGCTTCTTAACTCAAATATTTATTGTTCAACTATTCCACTCACTACTGACAAGAAAAGAGAAAAAGAAGGTTCAAAGATGAAGCACTTACGTGGGCTGGTCATCGCAAGTTTTGGCTTGGTGGCTACTCGAGCTCTTTGATGAACTGCCTCGCTCTAAAACACACATAAAAAGATTTATATGTATTGATTGAAAGCCTAGAACATATGCATTTAACTTTACTTCACTATTTTATGTGTGTGTAATACTCACTGTGCCCACTTGGAAAAGGGTGAGTATCCTGAAATTAAAAAGAGGTGTTAACTTATTTTCATGAATCTCTGCGTTATTATATGACTTTGCATTCATGCGAAAGATGCCATGATACATTCAATACAAGCAGTAAGTAACAAGTTGACTTATCACATTAAGTAACCTTCCAAAAAACCCTCCTTTTCTTGTCTTATGCAAGGTTTGATTCATACAAATGGAAATAGTTCATCACAACGCAATCACATTAATCAAACAGACACTGCTGCTGACCTTGGTGGGGAATGGAAACTTGGAGGGCTCTGTTTTACAGGGAGTGTGGATGGCCGTCAAAGGAGGGGGCCATGACTGAGTCATTTCCTGAATTTAAAAAAGAGAGAGAAAAGAGAAGGGAAAAAATCCATTAAAATTAGCTTTAAGGTGTGAGTAATCTTGATGGTTCATTCAATTATTTGAAGCAGATGGCTTTTCTATGAAAATGAGAGTTGTGTCTGTACCTTCAGAATTTCGTCGACACAGTTGGCATCACCGGATCCCTAAAGACAGAAACAGCATGCTTATGAGACGTATAAACAACACGATCTCAGTACAGCATGTGTGAGGTGGCTTCCATTTTGAGCCCTATTAGTCATCCTATAGGCATTTTCTGAGAACTAGGAGTTCATTCAGACCATGTGTAACAAGCTGAGAGGTCCTTCAACGTAATCATTACATCATTAAATCAAACACATGCCACTTCTCTGACATAGTAAGCTATAAATTCTACACAAGCCGTTGGTAGGTCGTTTCTAATGTACAATCAGGGTTACACCAGAGGGACACCTCTTGTTTTGAGTCAAGGCAGAAATATATATATTTCTGTGGGTCTAAGAGAAAATGAAGGAATGATCACAGCATGCAACATTCAAAAAGGCATCTGCCTTAAGAGAGACTTCAAAAAGCTGCTCTTGAGGTGATATACAAACAAAGAGCACATTCTTTAAATAGTCAACATACCAGGTTCACAACAGCATGAGATTGAGACTCAGGTCTTACCTCTACAGGTTGGGAAGGGATCTTAAGTTTGGCAAGCTTGGACTTCATCTCTCCCACAGTGCTGCTATGCGACTGTCCAGTGTAGCTTTCCGCTTGCGAACTCTTAGGTTCTGCTGTTTCCTGGCCATCCATAGGCCGCACATAGGCTGTTGGTTTTTGCAGCATTGTGCTGGGCTTGGACATGAGAGATGGGGGAAAGGCCTGACTTGAGTGCTGTCCACTGGGGAAGGACGTGTGAACCCGTGAAGGTGAGTCCCAGTTGGCCTCTCTGTCTCGCGGTGACTTTGAGCGGTAGCGGTCCTTGTTGTGATGCTGCTCAGCAGACAAAGAGCTCCGCGAGTGACTACTGGAGGAACTTAGAGAGCCCTTTGCCGGACTTGACATGTGTGACTTCGAGTGATCGGAACCTCCGCTGTGTTTACTTGACTTCTTTTCCCGCACCTCCCCTCTCTGGCTACTGTTGCTGCTGCTGCCTCCGTTGCTCCTCTGGCTGCTGTGCCCGCCCTGGAGTCCTGAGCGTTTCTGGGACTGGGATGAAGATCCGCCCGCTGCGGGGCCAACAGGGGTCCACTTACTGCTCTGGCTGCTGCCGCCACACCGCTGGTCCCCACCAAACAAAGGTGGACCCGACTTCTCCTCAGAGGAAGACGAGCTGTTGGATGGTTTACTATTAAGTTTTGGAATGGTGTCACCAATTGGCTCTTTCATTTCGTCGTAGTTGCCCAGCATGCTCTGAATACGGCTGGACAGTTTATCTTCCTTGCTCACCTGCAGAGTGAAGCAGAGACAAACAAACAAAGAATAATTATTGTGGAGAACACGAGTGAAAAGAGGGAAAGCAGAGAAAAGAGAAGTTGTTCAACATTTGAGGTAAAGGCGCTCAACCAAAAACAGAGGCGCAGTGAGAGGCCTAAACACAAAGTTCACTTTTTCAGACTGAGCCCAGATCTGTCCAAACCCATCTGCGAACACAGTTACGCTCTGCCCAGACACCCACCACAGAAGATAATCAATCACTGTAAGGCCACGAGTTCCAGCCGACCTGTTTGCAATCAGCCCGTGACAAAAGTCTGTGTAGAGTATCCAGTTTCACACGTAGCCTCACGCTTCAGTTTTGTTTGACAGAGTCACACCGAGGGTGAAGAAATACTAGCCGTTATCTGCAGCAGGAAATGTAACTTAGCTTGGTCATAACGTGCACTCCACTACCTCCGGTCTGCGCTGCCTGGCTCACATATGCGCAGCAAGGTATCACCTATTTTTCTTAATGGCTGTTGGTTTCGATTTTGTTTTAGGCTGTTTTGTTTTGAACAACTGCACTGTTGCTTTCACATAACACACCATTGTTGCGTTATGTTTAACTGAGGAAATTTCTGAGAGGAAAACCTTCAGATTGTAACTCTGTCAAAGCTTTTTTTTTTCTTTCTTGATAAACAATGGTGTATAGTGGTTGTTCAACTGCTGAAACTTTCAGAGGAAACCTCCAAGATGACCACAGGAACACTTTTCACCTTTTGGTTCCTGTGTGACAAAAACACTTAGTCCTGCAGCAGTACGGTCTTTAAAGCAGAAATAAATAACTTCAATCATTCACACTTCAACAATAACAAGCTACAAAGAACAAGCCGCTGATTGCCATCTCTTCAACATTTCTTCTGCCATTTTGTGATATCCGATAATAACAGCCACAAGTTTTTGTTTTTAATCTGACACACATTTAATTTGCCTATTTTTCGATGCAGACAAATGTTCTTAATAGATTTTTAATTTGCTGAGTCACTTTGGCTTTTTCGGGTCCAATTATATCCTGGTACCGTTAGGGTGAAAGCACCTACCCCGTCATATAATTTGAGGGATCCCTGATTTTTATTTTTATTTTTTAAGGAGCCTTTCTAAGTGAAAAGAACATGAAAAACAATATGCGGCTTCATAGATAAGCTTTTATTCTGTGCCGCTGAGAGAGTGCGTGAACTCTATGCCATAAAAATGTTACTGCTGTGCTGGTCTACATCTGGGAGGGCACAGCTGCAGCTGCGTGCACACATGGCCTTTAATACAGAACACTAAACTTCCACTTAGTGGAGCATGACAGAGGAGAGAAAAGTCAAACTAAAGCTTATATAAGACTCGCACAAGTAGAGAAAACTCTATTGGACAGACTTAAGCAGTTTGCTTGTTCCAAAATTCTGCTCTGATACTGCAAAGACTGAACACCATCTTGTTCTTAAACATAGTATCAAGTGTGTGAAAACAGCAGATCACAATGTACAAGGGTGAAAAGCTTCTTCCTTTGTAAAGGTCAAGGAGTTTTCCATCTTTAATGTCAGCTTTTTTATCTTTGTTGTGGCCCAAAACACTCCTCACTTACCTCTGGTGGCTTTTCAATTCCCAACCTGTCAGAACACATTCCTCACTGCCTCTTTGATGGCCAGCTCGAGCTAAAGAGAGAAGCCACTTACATCTGCTCAAATCTGGTTAGTGGCAAAGATTAGACCAGTACAGAGAACTCAAATCCTCTTTACAATTATATTGGCCGGGCAGGAGCCTGAAGCTGGCTGGCCTACATCTATGTGTGTCTGCAAGCACAAGAGGAAGCTCTGCAAAGAGGAGGCATGTTTTCTGGTCTTTAGTTTGCTTTCAACAACTGTAATGCCAAAAAGCTACCCAAAGCCAGGTGTTTTTAAACTGTGCTGTATTTAGTGCAGAGTTGGTGAACTGCTCACAACTATCTGACAAGTATGTAACTCAAACCTCAAATCTTTGTAGAAACATTTGCGCTTTTAATCCATAATTATGATTAGAACAAACACTGCACACAAACCTACCAATTTCCTCTTGAAATCGATGTTGCTGGTGTTCCATCTACTTTCTTAAATAGATAACTATCATATCTGATATCATATCTCACAGTACAATAATATTGAATGGGTTGCATTGTTGTATTTTGTCATGTTTCTCAGGTCTTTGTCTGAATTTCTACGAACATTATTGCTAAGGATTGTCTTATTGCATTGGAGTCACACTGGGTTAAATATGTACACTTGGGTTTTAAGGGGTATTTATTATTTTCTTCTTTTTTTTGGGTTGTATGGAAGCCCCAAACGCAATTTCATTGTTCTTGACAATGACAATAAATAAATAAATACTAAAATACTAAATAAATATCTTGCTTTTTTATCACACGTGAAGTAAACAAGATTAATTCAATTCATTTTCTTCAGTATAAATACACTTGGTGGGAACTACCATAAGAAAGGAGCCTGAAGCTAAACACTCATCTTCACATAACCAAAGACATGTTTAAAAAAAAAAAAAAAAAAAAAAAAAAAAAAAAAAAAAAAGAAGTCATGACTAATTTGCATTGCCACAAAAGCTTCTGATATTATGTACTATTCTCACCACAAAGCTTGACATTCACATGTCAGAATTCATTCCCCTTAAATGCTTGCCGGGGGGGGGGGGATTTGTTTTGGGCGGACAACAACACTTCTGAGAAAAACTATAGACTTCAGGCCTCAATGTGTTTCTCCTCCAACTTGTAATTCAGCTCAGTTTCACTGATACATACTGAGAAGAATAGCCTTAAACTTGCTTTTGGGCTATAGTTCACCTTAGTAACAGTGTTACCTGCCTGACGATCCAGATTAACATTTCAGTTGATGTAAATCTACATTTCTAAATAGTTTAGCTCTTGGAACGTGCTTGTTTAAGCTAGCAAGACTTTCCGAAACAGCAGTGTTGTGCTGAATACTAGATCGCTGTAATAGTGTGCAGGAATTTCCCACATTGTAATTGCTTAATTTGCAGGAACTAATTATTATTATGCACAGTCTGACACCTTGCATTTCCAGTCACTGTTACAGACTCCCTTAATATTACTAACCACTTAGGTGCCAGATAAAGTGAACGTGAGTTGAACAAACTTACCACTTTGTAGGGTTCGGGGAAGAGAGGGGAATTTGCTGGGAAGGCCTCTCCTCCTCCCTGCTGGATTTCTTGATTTCGCCTTTCTCGTTCTTTCATTCGGAGCACATTCCGGTCCTCACGGTTCATGTTGCTATCAACACAGAAGAATAACAAGGTAACATAATGAGAAGAAATAATAAACAAACAGCGTATGTCTTTGCTGAACACGGATGCCTGCAGGGGCAGTATATTATGAAAATGAGATCTCGGAGACAAGTGCGGAAGAATTAAGCAAACATATAGTCTTGTTAAAAAGTCAGCTTGGAAAAATAGAAATGGTCAGTTTTTTCTCTTCTTTTTTACCCTTTACCATTTAAAAGAAAACAAAACAAAAAAAACAATAAAGTCACAACAACTATTGAGAAAGATCACACTACCGCTGTGCTCTGCTTTGACTCATTGTTAGCACAAACATAACTGTCATTAGTGAAATCCCACACGTATCATAAACAGGGGAAGTTGTGACCTATGGAGAAAGTAGGTTCTAATAAGCTTAGCCTAGTCTAGACACTGTGCAGTACCCTACTTCATCTGCAAATAATCTCCTTGTACAGATGGTCAGCACAATTTGCCCCCAGCTGAAACTACCAATTCAATGTTTTCACACAGTGAGAAGGCTGCAGTTTACATACTTTTTATCTCAAAACATCAACAGTTGCAGGAAACGTTTGCGAGCACTTTGTTATTTATGATTGAGATCTGGGTAAATCCAAAGGGTACAAATCAATCTGACTGAACCACTAACATGTTTAAAAAAAAAAAAAAAAAAAAAAGTAAATAAAAACTTTGAGAAGGTTATCAAAAACAATTTAACTTCTTTTCTAACAGCATCTAAAAAAGCAAATGTTGCACTGATGGATCTCAGATGTCGAAGATGGTCAGCTTGATCACCAAGCGTTTGACAATTACGTCAACAGTTTAGCTTATTTTCCTCTTAATGTATTCAATAAAAACACTACCGGTATTACCTGCAAATTCAACTCAACCTGCCCCATTACTGTTTTAAGTACACATCTCTGTTAATTAAAAAAAAAAAAAAAAAAAAAAAAAAAAAAAAAAAAAAAAAAAAAAAACACACCCCAACATATACAAAACAGACACAAAAGGTTAGTGGTTCAGTGCCTACTTGCAGTCACTAATTACAATGCGTTAAACCATTCATTGTTGTATGCGATCAAGGGTTTCAGTTAGCACTAGTTTGTTTTCTCTTCATGCTGGAAGCTGAAAATAAACTTGAAAGCATTTCTCTCTGAGCGAAAGCTGCATTTCTTTTGGTTGGGGAGCACAGTATAGTAGATCAAGTAGTACAGTTTAACCTCTTCCTCCACCTGTAGGGCTGAACGATTATGGAAAATAATCTAATTGCGATTTTTTGCCCCAATATTGCGATTGCGATGCGATATGCGATTATTTTTTAAGGTATTTGTCTTCTGTATTATTAAACAAAGACAAGCAATACATCATATAGTATGGCCAATACTATATTACATTAATTTTAAACTGTTCTTTCCTGGAAGACAGACCTCTGTTATGATGACATGAGGTGATGCATGAATTGATGACTGACATTTTTATTTAACTTCTTCAATCACAACAGTATATTTGAACATACACAATAGTTTATTTTTAGCTTACAAACATCTGAGCATAAAGTGCTGACAAGGAACCCTGGTGTAAACATTAAAATGAAAGTCAGTACAATGTGCAGATTGCAGAAATATACATAAAAAAAAAATCAGTGGCTTTACCACACTCAGTTTTTCGACATCTGTGAACTACTAGACAGTCATTCAATTAAAAAATAATATTAAATAAATAAAACTAATAAATAAAAAATACACACATCTTACTGATCTCTGTAGTCAGTAACATTACACATAAAGTGCAAACATAATAGCAATTGTATAAACACACACACAAACACGCCTTTAAAGTTTAAAGGCGTGAAATTGGACGGTCTAGTTCTGATTAGCGTCACCGCTGTCTCGGTGGAGTTTAATAAACTCGGCCGTCTGCTTCTTGCTATCTAAAATATAACCAGACACTGGTGTAAATTCTCGACTGTCTCATACTTCTGTTTAATAAGTTTTCTGTTTGACGTTTAGTCAGCTGTGTGAAAACCAAGGAGGAACCCACCCGGGGGATTAATAAAGTTTTATTTTATCTAATAACTTTAATCTCAGCCAAACCGATTTACTCACGAACAAACAAAACACTGAAAAAAGCCCAACAATAACATTTTTAGGTTGTCTAAGTGACTTATATATTACGTTTAACCCGAGCAGCGAAACTCCGCGGTGATCTGAAAATGATGTGCCGGGAGTTGTGCCGTTCTCGGCCGCATCAGTAACCCTCGAGCTCCCGGCTAGCTGTCGAGCTGGTGGGTAGCAGACGCCTCTGAAAACGTCGAAGCACTTTTGCAAATATGGGATATCTTGATAAACCGAGCAGATATTTGATGTTTACACAACTACTTTCTCGCCTGAAAATATGTTAAAAGTTTATTTTGTGACCCAGAAAGATTAGTATGAGTAATTTTAAAACTTAGTAGCGGCCGCCATTGCTGGAAACTGGAGTTTGGCTGGGCCGCGCTATGAATTCTGGGATATGGTAGTAATTTGGACAGCCTTCGGCGTGTCGCTGTGACGTAATCGGTCTACAAATGCGGCCTCAGGAGGATGCAGCCCATGAATTGTATAATATAATCGCAGTATAATCGCAGCCTTTGCGGTTAGAAAATTGCACTTGATCATGTCGCGATATTATCGCAAATGCGATATATCGTTCAGCCCTATCCACCTGCTATCGGTTCTTCCTAAACAAGGGGGAGGGAAATCACCCAAAACTAATTTGCAGGTTTCCCTCTTAAAGACTTGGTGTTGTGAGCAATGCCTTGACGATAAATATATAATAAGGTTAAAAAAGCACCACTGAATAAGAAAGGTATACCATTGATAAAAAAAAATCTCTTCAATAAAATAATCCTTATGGGATAATAAATGAGACAAAAATGTAATTTTCTGGGAAAAATGCACAACTATAGCGAGGCACAGTGGACAGAGCATGATGGTTTTGGCCAAGTTGCTACCTCAGAGCCTAGATACTTTACAACTACTGATGGATGGTTTAGAAAGTACACTGTGTCCATGACCTAAAGCTTAGGAAAGGATAATGAATGCAACAAGGCGACAACTCAAAAGCATAAGAAAACAAAGATGAGCATGTCGTCCTGACCTTAACCCAAGCGAGATGCCATCCCAAAATTATTAATCAACTAAAACAGCTTTTTGTCATGTCTCATAACATCTATAACAGTCTCAGAACACTTTTATTTTATAAAATGAGTTTGTACGAATCTTACTAAACTTACCAAACTCAAAAGCTCACTTAATTTGAAAAAAAAAAAAAAAACCCCCAAAAAAACCCCAACAACAACAACAACAACAACAACAACAACAACAACAACAACAACAACAACAACAAACTGTCAGGCTTTTCCAGTGTTATGACTAAATGTGTTAAATAAAGTCACGGAAAGTAAATGTGTTTATTGCAGACTGTGTGACTAAAATGAAAGATCGGGCCACATTTAAGAGCAATCAAATCACAAATTTTTTCTTGTAACCTGCAAGAACCTGATTGCTTTTAAAATATTGGTAATTTTGGGTGGACTGTGTGCTGGATGTTTGCTTGCAATGAATGACAAAGTTAAAATAGACTGTAATTATCTGCTATGAAACTAGCTGGAACTCACTGGGTCCCCTACAGATAAATAAACACACCCCGTAGTCTGTGTTTTCCTTCTGAACATAATGTGTATTATTTAATCAGATGAGGAGAAAGTCATAAGGGCAATACCCGATGTATGGATTGACACCAGTGAGACAAACATCATTGCGACATGTAATATATCCATGTACACATTATCACGATAACAACTCAGAGCCATTCTAAAACATTACCAAAAATGCTCTGGTAGAGGAGAAATCAGGCACCTCATAGGTGCAGTGAGCCAAAAAAACAAATGTGACTTCCCTCTGCTGTGCACTTTGTTTAACAGAAAGCAACTACAGAGGTTTGAAAATAGAAACAAGCACGCTGTCATCCAGGCGTGTCGCCTCCCGGTTTAAGTCGACAGCTTCAAGCTCTGCCAGTGACAACAATGATTGTAAGGCTGTTGACACAGTGCGATTAAGCAGCAACCATCCGGCCTCCTTGTAGATTCTCAAAACTACACACAGGGTCTTTCTAATCTTTCCCAAGCATGACTAAAAAATGTAAGAAGTGGATGAGAAACTGACTCAACGATGAGGAAATTCTTTATACACAGGGAAGTCAAATGGCAAGAGAGTACACTGGAACCTGAGACTTACGAGGAACTGATGAATCATAAAAAATTAAATTGATAAATAAACTGTGTTACAGACTAAACCTTGTCCCCATATGCTGGTCAAGCTTTGAATGAACTATTAGAAAAGCTCATCAGTTAGTCTAAACAGTAATTTCCCAACCAATCTATTTTTTTTTTTTCTTAACACGACCTTTAACCGTTTTATATCATCAACCCTGACATCTATGAGTAATGACAACTCCGACGCATTACTCATAGGAGGTATAGGGATTAATCCACTATGGCTAGGGTTCATTAAGCCACACTTATAAAGAAGCGACTAAGTCAACTTTATTTCATGAAACATACCATTAACATCATGATCACCTCTTGACTTAAAGCACAGCCAAGAACCAAGGCTGGAAATACAAAACCCAAATCCTAGCAACACACTTTGCATGACAAACTTTCTAAAACTGAAGTAGCTATGATTATCATCTACAGATAACATGGCCTCCTGCTATAAATGCTGTCCATAACTTTATTTACATCCATGCACATTTGATTGCTTAGATAAAAGGGTGATTTTAATCTGCTCCAGCAGTATTAGTACTACACGTGTGTATATATGTATATTAGTTTGTTGATGTAATGTGGGTGCGGGCCTGCATGTGTGATTAAGCCACAGTGCTAATTGATCAAAGGCTCCAGGCAGGATCCTTTGTAAACACAGCTCATTTCCATTCTGCCAACTAACTTACCTGAGCTGTTATTTGTTATTATTTGAAAAGGGTGTGACGCTTTAGTATTACGAGAGAAACTCAACAGCCAAGGAGGCTCAACTGTCTTGTTTGCGCCTCCTGGTTGTTGAACTTCTAACATTTCTAATAATTGTTAGTAATAATTGTAGTACGCTTTAATTTTAGACTCTTCCCAAAAAAATCTCATTGACTTTAAAAAAATAAAATAAAATTAAAAAAAAATATCACACTTTCAGAGAAATTACCATGGTCCTATTCACGAAAACTTAAGTTTGGCTTCAGAATAACTGAGAAAGTACTCACTGTACCCAAACAGAAAAAAAGAATGAAAAACAAGTGTTGGTGACATGATATGACCATGTGGCACGTATGTGGTAAGCCTCTGCACTCAATCTGTTTATAGTTTAGTCTTAGACCTGCCTCTAAACGCAAACTAGGCCTCAGGAGTACCAAACCAAGACCCTGATTCTTAATTAAGAAATATGATTAACAAAAAGTTCGAGCAAAACACCATGCCTTTCTGTACACATCAAGATTTTTAAATTGTGAATGAAGAGTAAATCCACAAAATAAAAGGCATGGATTTATTTCTGTAGAAGTGAAACTGTTACCGCACACACAGCTGGTTTTCCACAAACAGTTTTGTGTTCAACATGTCCAAGCAACTAAACCAACACTGTGGATGGTGTTAATCATAATTCCTCCAAATCAACCCATCTCTCACGTCACAAGGTATTGTTATTCACTTTCAAACTGAATGAATAATTTTATGACTTACAAAATAAAGGGTTTTCCTTTCCAATTTGACCTAGGCCAAAAAGAGCGTACTGTATATACTTCTCAGATATCAGTAGCTAAAAGTGAAAGCTATACAAATAAAATGTGACTAATCGAGAATAAATTCAACCACCATTTACTTGTGTTGTGTTCAAAACAAGTAAAACCTTACTTTAAAGTCAAGATGCACATATAGGTGAGCTTTGATTGGCATTTTCCTGACTTACCAAGCCTAAATCCAAACCTTGAGCCACTCCCCTCCCTATTCCAATAAAATAAGATGGATTAACAATAAGAAAAAAAGTTTTAAGTTTAAAGAACATTTATTAATATGAAGGTGTGATGGCCAGCTAGGTTTACTGTAGCCATTCAACACTGTGCCAAACTGAAAAGGTCAAAGTCTGAAGGCAGATCACTCTGTACCTAAATGAATCAGCTCGTATGTCTCGTTCTAAAGTACCACATAACAGTCAGATCTCATCTTTAAAAACAAACAAAAAACAGGGAAAAAAAACCCCACGATTTTCTCAGTATCACTCTGGGACACAGCCATTATGTAAGGCAAATCAAACATGTCTCATCTGTCATATTCAAGTATTCACAATAGGATAAAGTTATGTGCTTTAGTCTTACCAGACACCAAGCGAAATGAGTAAAGCAGTTAAATAGCTCTGCATTTCTTACCCTGACTGAGAGGCCATGGCCCCAACCACTGAAACATTGGAAAAAGGAGGGGAGGAGGTTTCACAGGATCTCCCAGGAATTCAGAAGTATTCTCGTCATGACTTGTCAGCCTGAATTTCCACACAAACCACCTCCAGTCAAGAAAACCTGACCCCTCTTTTTCAAATCTAGATGTATCTGTGGGCGTCCAGCTGAAAGAATGTGACTAAAGTTTCTTTACTCGACTGGAAGGTACTGTGTATTTCCTTGGAGTGGAGACAATTCTGACTTAGGGAGGGGAGGCGACTGCTTGTTCTCGGGAAATACCATGTTGGCAAACAGCGGGGGTTGGTCACATGCGAGGTGAAGGCTACAGAAAGCAGCAGCAGCTTTTGTTTCTGTTTTGAAGATAAAGCATGCATGAAAAATGAGAAAAGTGAGGTGAAAGAAAGAGGTTAATATTGAATAAATGCGAGGGTATTTGTGCTATTTAAATGTTTGGAGTGAATGCAATAGATAAATTAGGGATAAGAGACCTAATTTCTCATGTCTATTTTTATAGAAG
Organism: Rhamphochromis longiceps; assembly: GCF_057381845.1. Taxonomy (NCBI): domain Eukaryota; kingdom Metazoa; phylum Chordata; class Actinopteri; order Cichliformes; family Cichlidae; genus Rhamphochromis; species Rhamphochromis longiceps. Next base: position 23,607,741 of record NC_140566.1, on the reverse strand, counting down.
AGTGCCTGATGTTTGACTGAGAGCACTTTAGGCTGATTTTAATCTTTAAACCCCTCAGAAAGTAGCAGAGGAATAATTTAATCTGAGATAACAAAGCAAGGAGCACAAGCCATCAATTTGAAAAGCTTGCTGAAACACTAATAGAAACACAGTTTTGTTTTCTTTTTTAAAAAAAGGGGGGTGACTAATTAAACCTTTAAGGAATCTTAAAAGATCACCTAGTCTTACTGAACCTTTTTACACCCTATTCTTACACACAAAATTAAGAAGGAGTGAAAAATTAAAAAGGGGATTATTGCGAAGGAAATTAATGAGCTTGGCCTTAAGGAAATGATTTCCACAACCGCCATGCTGGCCAATTAGAGCATCTACAGGAAAACGGGACTGAAGAAACAGCGAGAAAGGGAATAAATTTCACCTCTCTCCGAGAATGGCACAGTCCACCTCCTCCCATAAAAGGAGATGTTATTTTACACCGCAAAGCCTCTCCTCCAAGTGATGTCACGGCCCTCAGCACAACCCAGCCAATCAGAGCTGCTCTTTCCATCAACAACCTCCCCCCACCCCCCACTATGCCCTGGAGCACAGGGCAAAGCACCCATGCAGCCTGTTAAAGTCACAGCGCTTAGGCATCCAGTATGCTGGGTGTAACAAACATGAGGCTTTTTCAGATGATGACGAAACATGCTGACAAGTGTGGCATCACCGCAAGCTGTGAGGATTTTTATCTGGTACACAAGCTGACAAAATGATGCCACTTGTGTTCTTGACTTTCAGCAGATGTTTATCATTAATCAAGAACATTAAAGGGCGGGCTTTTAGGTACAAGTGTTAAACATTCATTTATTGCTTTCAACAAAAATATATCTGAATTTGATCACATCTTTACAAGGTTTTGCCCTCATTATCTGAGGGTGCTTTGATTTAATTGCAGAGAAATTCAACTTCAATAATCTCATAAATTATGACAGTTTTACATTAATTCTATGCTGACTGTGCCAATTCTTCCCCACACACAATGATGCACGCTGTGCTGTTTGCTTGTGGCGTTATTTAAAGTATTAAAACGAAGGCCGGTCTCCAAACTTTGGGAAACTCCATTTGATGGACTTTATAATAGACACAGCTGATATAAATAGTCATCAATGGATACCAAGGCTGTACAGTCCTGCCAACAGCTGCATGTCTGTATCATCAGGCTTACGCTCTTAGAGATACTGTACTGGCTGGAATTATTTCCCATTCATGCTGAATCTGAAAGCACAGTGTGTTAGTCTGTCATTTCTCAGCACTTCCGGCAATTACATATGCCCTCTACTTTTATAAATAGAAGCAAAGTACTACCCTGGGAGGATTTAATCAATGACCAGGCTCATGAAGTAGAAAATGTTAACAAAAGGTTTACTATGCACATTACAAATGGCTCTAATTTTGTATTAAAAGCTATGAGCTGTATGTACATCAATTCATTTTGGATATTAAAACATAAATATTGCATGTTCAGTGAGTCTTGGTTAAGCAAAACTACAAGTGTCATCGATCATAACTGGTTTCCAGGACTTTACAGCACCTTAGATTGCTCTACAGAAAGTATTCTGTAGCAGGTGCAGATGGACAGCCAGTGCCACCACCACTACCACCCCCAGTGCTTTTGAAGCAAACCTGCTGACTGCAGGAATTCCAGAGGGAGCGTCCATTCAAATGCAGCAAACCTGCCCTCTATACCAGCTGTTTGGTGAGGACTACAGGCAAAAATCACATGCAGCTAGGGCAAGAAGACTAAGAAGAAGTGTTGGGAAAAACTGGAGTGGCTTTCAATCACTAAAACATGCAATACTTTTCATTAAGAAAACCCTGCAAGCCATATTTCTGTATCAGCATTTCAAGAGGAAAGAAAAGGGCTTGATTTTCCTTGAGACTTTTATATCAAAGTGCAGATGAGGAATTTTTGAAGAGGGCAGTATCTTAAATTCCCGCTTCAATTAAAAGAATTCAATATTTCTATGTGGCTGCACATTAGCTCCAATTAGCATATCAAAACAAGTCTCGGGTCTTGATTGGCATGTTCTCTAAACAACTGCTTATGTCCTTTCATTAAAGCAGGATTGAAGCATTTGAACTGACTCGCTGCCTGGAAAGCCTCCACTCAGCAGGCGTGCATTATCTGAATAAGAGGGAACTGGCAGCATTTACCAATCACAGGCTCAGTGCTGAGACTGTTGTGCATGTACACAGCTAATTAACTCATATTAATTTAGGAGCTTTTTATGTTTAACATTCAGTAAAGCTGTTTACCAAGAGCAAAACGGTAAATCAGTCTCTTCATGGCACTGTGAAACAGATTTTAAAAAAAAAACAAACACTTAAAATAGTCATTTTCTAAAGCTTTTCTAAAGCTCTTCTAAAGAACTTAGGTATCTAGTAGGCAAAGTAAAGCAGTAGGTAAAATATACACTCTAAAATCTAGAGTAACTCTTACAAACAAAGCTAAAAAGTACCAGGCTCGAAAGCTCATTTGGATTTTACCTAGGTAAACATTGTCACGTGAACTCAGAAACAAAAGAAATGCTCTCACTTGCAGGTTTGACACAGATAACAATGTTCAGTGTACTTTTTAGGCCACATTGTTAGTGGAACATGACACCCAAGCCTCAGTTATCTTGGCAACATTTCCAAAGGATCTGCGTCATTCAAGCTCTTCAGAAGGCACAACACAAGCCTGTCAAGAGGTTTTTCATTTTTAACCTGCTTCTGATCTATTGTACGATTTTTAACTCAGCAGACTGAGCAGCAGTATACGAATAATATTTAAGCAACATGGATTATACCGCAGAGAGAGAGAGGGAGAGAGAGAGAGAAGAAGCCATTTCGTGAATATGCATTTCATAAGGTTTTAGCTACCCATCTTGAGTCTATCAGACCTTCCTTTAGTGTGATGAAACAATCTACCGAAGAATAAACCATTCCTTAGTTAGTCATTTTTTACCTTAAAGAAACTACAATTATCCAGTCAAACTAAATCTTAACCTTTAAAACAGCAAGCACTTTGCAAACTAAAACTGTAACAACATGCAAAGATTTCCTGAAGTTAATAAAAGGTCAAACAAGACTGTAGTTCTCTCTGTGTAATAATTTCCCATCCATCAGTCTCAGCTGTATTACTCAGAGAAAAGTCTGCACTACATCTAAAGCTGAAATGTCTATCACTAACCTCCAAACATCCAATTAAACTCTCTCGTAGCTAGAATAAAGGCTCAGTTGTGGTTAAATGGAGGAGTGAAAACCTGCAATGATAAGCCAATTAACTGAAGTGCTGTCGAAAAATGAATCAGCAAATATTTTTGATAAGGGCACTGAGCGGAAATTTTCGTAATTTCTAATCAAAAATGTGCTGGTTTCAGCTTTTTTGGGTTTCACACTTGTTGATGTGAACATTTGAAGCATCACCAAGGAAATGGGTGTAAATATATACAAAGCACTTTTCAACATTTTATAAAAGAAAGAAAGAACATAAATCCATGAGATTAATCAATAATGAAAATAACTGGCAGCTGAGCCCTAAAATGTAGACAATTATTTATGCAAAATGTTTACATAAGACGCTTAACAATATAAATCTACAAAATCCACATTTTATCTGCGTATTGCATAAATTCATACCTCTGACTCTGGGATTTGTTTCTGTTTCTGTTCCTAATGCATTTGTTATTTCCTTCAAAGCACTTATCCTGCTTAAAACAAAACAAGAAGAACATACTGTGGCAATGAATTTCACTACTATTTGAGACATATTACTGCTGCCACCGAAAAAGACTGAGGCTATTATCGTTCCACTTTAAAAATAGTATTATAAAGCAGTATCTCACAGCACCAATCTATGCCAGATCTGTGAAATGAAATGGCCTTAATGAGCTTCACCTTCACAGGACTGTAAAGCCACATGAGAGTTTAACTCGCATCGCTGAGAACAAAAGCTGAAGAACAGATGCATGAGGTCAGGACACAGTGAGCAGCATATTTCTCTGCTGCGTGAGCAACAGTACTGGGGGATAAAAAGAGAGCTGCTGATGTCTGATTAGATTCGGGCTAATTAAGCTGGCAGACTCAGAAAGAGCCTTCAAACAAGTTACTCTCAACAAGCTTCTCTTTGTACAGGAAATAAGATTTGATTATGAAACTTACAAACCTTAGCTGACCACACAATTAACTTGTACTTTGGGTCAGGTTAAAGAGGAAAAGGTAAATGCTAAAAAGCTGTAACATCTGCACAATGCATAAACCAGACAAGCGCAACACCTTAAAACCATTTCTATCATCAACAGAAGAATAGCTTTTCTCTTTAAAATTGTGGCTAAAGAGGCAATTCTAAGCTTTGGATTAATTTTCCTCAAATGTAGGTGCTCAGATTTGAAATTGTGTACAATGGGCTGCAGTTGAACAGTCTGAAACTAGACATTGCTCACTTCCCAAATATCCAGCCAGCAAAACAACAGTGGAGTACATCAGGAATGTACAATAGGTGTGCCAAAGCCAAAGAAAACATGCATGCACTGCTCTGTCTGGAACAGACAAACAAGTCGCATAACATCTCGACTGAATGTGTGCCCTTCACCTTGGCCACAGGGGAAACTGTTAAACTGAAGCCTCACAGCAAAACCCAAACAGGAAGTGAAGAGGATTTCACAGTAAGCCGCGTCACCAGTAGCACATTTACACATTACTGCCAACAAGGTGTTTACATCGCTGCTCCAGGAACCCTTTCCCCCCTTTTTAAAGATTCTTTTAAACTAACAAAGCTGGTATCTAGAAGTCATCTAGCCTCAGTTGAATGTCAAGTATGCTTAAGGTTTTCTTTGGTGCTTCGGTGTCCGGAAACCCAAAACAAAGACTATCACATCCAGACAATGTACAGTCACATGCATCAACCTTATCTCTCTGCTCAACACTTTCATTTAAAAACAAAGGCATGACACATATATGAGCTATTTTTAACAGTTTAAAATAGCATGTTTTACCTGGATTAATTTTCTGTCTACAACCTTTGAAGTAGCGCCAACACTTCAGTTCAGCTTTCTAACTTACTGCCATCAACACAGCTCTTCAAGCAAGCCTGGTGATGGCATTATGTTTCAAGCTGCTACTAAGAGTATTTCAATTGTATAGTCAAACAAGTGGGTGACCTTCTGTGTATTAAAATACAGTAAGAGCGCCAACCAAGGGCTACACTGTAGTTAAACTACTTAACAGCGCACACAGAAGAGGTTTTAGCCTTGTACCAGAGGAAAATCACCACGTCGGTGAGACATGAGGTGTAATTTACTAATGCAATAAACTCATTATTTGTTAAAAGCTGTCTGTAATGTAGTCTAGTCATAGTGTATAATCACCTCTCAAAGGTCCATTTTTTGCTATAAAAACCCCAACTTTATTTACTATTTGTTTATCTTCTAGAGTGGAAGCTGGAGTTTCAGACTGCACTATTGCCTGGCATTTTCAGAAAATTATTGAATATAAAACAGCAGTTGTCCTAAACCAGCCAAGTACTGCAGCTCACTCCACTGTATGAGGGGGGGGGGGGGAGAGTTTTTTCTCTGACATAATTGAATCCGACTGCAATATCAACACTCCTGTTATGTCTACATAACAACAAATCAACAACTGCAACCACAGTTCAAGTACAGCTTTTGCTCCATCCACCATCTGACTAAAGTTGCTGAGCCGGTTCACAGCTACCTGCCGTGAACGAGTTCATGACCTTAGGGCATGAACTCGTCCCCCCTCCCGACTAAGTGCAGCCAACCATAATAAGTCAGTTGGTTGCACTTTCCTTGTCTCCATGCGTCAAGCCCATCCCTCCACATGCGTGCATGAACTACCAGTGACAAGTGTTAAGAGGAACTCTGGACTTATCACGCATTTTCTGGCCCTTCCCCCCTAACTATGGCACGTAAAATGGCTTCCTAGAAAAGCACATCAGCTGATCCTTCGCTCAACCAAAGCATACATTCGGATTAACTGTGCTGCCCTTCTCCCCAGTGTTGATTTTCCATGCAAATAAAGACTTTGACTGGACACAGCAAGGAGTGGCACTAGGAGTTAGTAATACAATAAAGGAGGAGGATACGAACCTAAAACTTTATGCTCGTCGTCACTGTGCGAAAAATAACGAGTATCAAGAGCCAATGATTACCTAAAACGACCATAAACTAGCACAGAAAGTACAAACAAGTAGCACTTATGTCCCATTGTTTGATTCCCCAGATGCTTTTTAATGGAGAGCGAATAGTCTGTATTTCAAATGCAAAGGAAACATAGTATGTTTATCATTTGCACGTGTAGTATCATATAGTTATGCCGCCGTCTGTAAGAGCAAACTTAGGTGTACAAGTTATGTCAGCCACGGATAAACACAAACATCAGTCGTCATGACCTGTTAGCTGCCATGACAGGAACAAAAACATTACTCCTATCACCGCGATATTTTCCCCTACTTCCTTGCATAGAAACGTATAAAAGTAACATCTACCCTTCCCATCCATCGAATAATTAAAGTCTCCTTCCACCAGAACACCAAAGCAGGTACAATGTCTAACCAAATCATTAGCAACTGGCTAGCACGCTACCTACACGACTACCTGCATATCTGCTTTAGCATAACGTTAGCTAGCCGGACCCTGCTAGTAGCGTATTAAGGCTAGGCTAGCTAGCCCTGAAGCTACTGTTTTTTTTGGCGAAATTCTAATTAGCGTTCACTTCAAATATCAGATACCCTCTAATGCAGTAAAACACCAACTAACGTCTTCCATCAAAGTTGGCATCCTTACCTCTTGTCTTCTTTTTAGGCCCAAACCATTCTAGCTATTGGAAAGCTCTTTTTCTCTTTGTCTTTTCCACTTCCAGTTACACGCAAAACGGATTCAGAAAAAAAAAATGCTCTAACGGCTAAAATACTAAAACCAAGTGGATGGTCTTCATCTTTTCCTTAAAAAACGACGACACATCGAGAGGGAAACAAAATAAAAATCATTTTCTCTCGCGTTCATTTTTTTGTTACTCCTGAACTGATAGGTAAGACTGCTAGCTAAGTTAAGCAGCCAGCAGGTACCACCACAGACAGGACTGAATGCATGGATGGCAAAGCGGTGGTGCATTTGCGCTGTCGGAAATCTGTCAATCCCACCATCCGACACAGTAAACACTGTCATAAAGTAAATCTTAATTAACACGTCAGCACCGCTGACGATGTCTTTAAAAACACGATTGAGCCTTCTTAGCAGTTGCGAGTTTTTTTGTTTTTTTTTTATCGTACCCCTCGGATAGCTCTAAGTAATTCCCATTCGGTGTGAATGCAGCATTTCTGTGACGCGCAAGGTTGACCAGACTTTGACGTTTAGGAAATCACGTTTCATTGTTCCCTGATTGTACCATGGACAGCAGGTTATGACAAACCGTACCCTGCTTTTAATTCATAGCTCATCTAATCTTCAACACACACCCTAGTTATCTAGATTTAGCTGCCCGCGTCTATGATTAATAAGTAAATACGTTTTAAATAGTAATATGATTCATTTTTAATCTTTCAAACAATGACTTACTTTGTGATGTCTTACTCTGCCTCCAACTTCACACCTTTAGTGGATGTGCAATAATATGTCTGACTTTACAGGTGCCTATACGCAGCAAAAACTGACATTACATTGGTTAAAAGGCTCAAAGCAGCTTTTGGGTGTCCTGTAACCTTATTGACTGTCTGTGTTGGATGCTAAACTCTATGTTTATATTTTAATTACTACAAAAACAATAATTTTACAAGATTTTATATTATCTTTGAAGACAACAGCACTTCCCACTAATACTGCCTGACATGGACATAGAATGAAAAGAAGGAAGTGGATCTGTTTTCAGTTCTAAGGTTTCAGGCATCAGGACATAATGTAAAATAACATCTGGTCCTTAGTAGGTCTTAAAATAAGGTAAATGCAACCTCAGTTAAACTTGAAAACGTGACATATTACACTGTTATTATTTATTCATCAAAAATTGAGTCAAAAAACCAAAACGTGTGAGAAACTAAGTACACCCTGCTTCATCTCAGACTCTAAAGGCCTTGGTTAGCATGTTAAATGTTAAAGCTCATGAGAGTACAGTTACAAAAAGATTGAACAAGTATGTCTTGTTTGGAAGGGTTGCCGGAGAAAGCTTCTTCTCTCTTACAAGAACAGGCCAGCACAGCTTAAGTTTGCAAAGTTGCATCTAAACAAACCACAAGAGCAAACTCCTTAAACATATCAGTACACAGTGAAGATGTTTGGCCATAATACGCACTGTAAACTTAGAACTGAACTAGCATATCAACACCTCACACCAACTGTGAAGCATGGTGGTGGAGGTTTGATGATTTGAGGTATTTTTGCAACCACCGGACTTGGAAACTTTGCAGTCATTGAGTAAAAGGTGAAGCCATGTGACTGTCAGCTAAAGCTTGGCTGAAATTGAGTTGTGCAAGAGGACATTGACAGCAAAGCATTAAATCTGCAACACAATAACTGGGGAAAAAAAAGAAAGAATCGAGGTGTTGCAATGGCCGAGTCAAAGCGCAGACCTCATCCTGATGAAATGCTGTAGCAGGAAAGTTGAGCATAAACAAACGCAATGCAACGGCAACCCTCAATGAAATTAAACAACACTGTAAAAAAAAGAAAGGAAAAAAGAGTGGGCCAAAATTCCTCCACAACGTAAGCAACTGTCAGTCATACAGAAATTGATTACTTCAACTTATTCTTGCTAAAGGCGGTTTTACAAGCTACTGAATCATAGGGTATACTTGGTTTTCCCACACACTGCTTCTGTAGTTTGGCTAAGGTTAAAAATGATTTACTATGTCATGTGTCGTTCATATGAGGTTGTGTTGAATAATTTTAAGACCTGCTGACACAAGATGGGTTTTTCTTTGTTATGTGCCGATTAAGGTTATTATAGCTAGCTAAAAATTAAAACTAAACACTTTTATTAAAAAATAAAATAAAGCATATTCAGAAAACACCCTAAGTTTAAAAAACAATTGTTACAACTTGCCTGATGAGGCATTGATGGATGTGTTTATTAAGACTCTAGATGTCGTCAAGACCGAGTCAGCTTTGTTTTTACTGCAATCCTTGGTTTTCCTGAAACTGACATATCCCCTCCCTATATTGATAATAAAAAGACTAAAATGATAAACTGAAAAAAACTAAACTGAAGAAAGAAAATCCTCTCTGAAAACTAACGCCAACTAAACGTAAAAACAAAGTGAAAATGAAATGAAATAGAAAATGCAAAACTACAATAACCTGTATTTCACATGACTATATGCTGATTTAAAAAATATTTTATTTGTAAACTCGTGAACAAAAAGACTGTTTATTTGACATTTTATTCCTAAATCCATATATCTAAAATCATATAATGCGTTTTTCTTTTTTTTTAGCAAAATAAAATATTTTACAATAGCAAATTCAAAAAGGTTTTAAAAAAAAAAAAAAAAAAAAAAAAAAAAAAACACTAGCTTTACAGTGAGACAAGCAAATCCAATTCCCGAGCAACAAGAGTTTTGTGTGCGTAACTAATTTTATTCAGACTAAAACAACTGTTATATAATCTTTTATTGTTGTATCATGTCTTTTCAGTTCTAAATATGCTGCTGTTTTATAAAGATTTTGAACTGTACAGATTAAGTTTCACTAAAAATATACTAAAGTACAAAATCACAAGATTTCATTTGATTAATCACATTCGTTGCTTTGGATATTTAAAGTTTGTATCCTTAGTAGACCTAAAAATTGAAGAAAATATCCCACTAGTAGAAGTAACACTGGAATTGCCTTATTTCTCTCTTTTGTGACATCGTGTCTCCTCTCCTTAGTCCATATCCACTCAGTTGTTGTTGTTGTTTTTTTAATAAGGAGGAAAAAAAAAAAAAAATCAGGAAAAGAAAAATAACAACAAGAAATCCTGCTGATTCCACAATGTTTATTTCTTCTTTTTCTTCTTCTTAGGAGGTCCTTGATCCGAATCGCTGCTACTTCCTGAGTCTGAGCTGTCTGAGGACGAAGATGAGGAGGACGAAGAAGAGGATGAGGAGGAGGAAGAGCTGTCATCGTCGCTGTCACTGCTGCTGTCATCTGAAGAGGAGCTGGAGGAATCGCTGCTGTCTGACGATGAGTCACTGGAGGAGCCGCCTGAGCCGCTGCTGCTGTCGCTCGAGTCTTTAGCCCTGAGAACAAGTGGAGGAAAATCTGAATATCCAACGCTGAACACCAGAGGTTTGGTTATTAAGGTCTCAGGCTGTACCTGTTACAGTCCCTAAGGTGCATCTCACTTGCTGTAATACTCTGTTTACAAATACTGGAACTCAGAGGACACAACGTCAACTACAAGTGCTGATTTTGCATACCTGGAACATTACCTGCACACCAATTTGTTTTCTCACACGCGAATTCTAGGAAAATGTGGGTTGGGACATTATCCAGAGTTGCCCTTTCACACGTGTCGCGTGATGAGATAATACATGCAAGCTGCATTTTTTCCACGATGGGGAAATTGGTGCAGCTGGGTGTCACGCAGACTTCGCGGCTACACACGTGACAACGATTTTACGGTTTTCCTTTTGGATGCTGAACAGACCAGAACAGTCGCACGATGAGCTCTCTGATAATAAGGCCTTTATCTGCCTCTTTTATGAGCAGGGAGTGACAGTGTTATAATTCTCAACAGCTACTTTCATATATCCCTGTTATGTCTGGTACTGATGGGATTTGATGGCATTCTCCCCTCCGACCCTCAAACAAACAAGCAAGACTAAGAAAGTCACAACACTTGGGACAGCAGAACTTTGAGAGGTTTTTCAAGTCGACTCTGGCTTAAAATGCATTCAAGTGACACTTTTTTTTTTTTTTTTTTAAAACCACACACATTCTGCTTTTACACCCATTGAATAATTGCTGTGTCAGGCACCCTTACCACCAGGGGACAAACTCTTGAGTCAATCTTCAGTTAAATAGACCCAAACGGGCGCTCTTACTGCTCTCAAAAAGAAGAAGGTTAATTTATTTGGGAAAGATAAAGAGTCCTCAGCTGAAAGGAGTGCTGTGGCTGTTTTATGGCTGTCGCAGTAAGAAACGCAAAGGTGTCAAGGAGGAAAAGACAAAAAAAACCCCAACAAAACAAAAAACAACAGGTTTTGGTGTAACTGCTTCAGTTTCACAGTCCTGTTTTTGCACATGCTGGGAGAACAAAACAGAGACATTGTGACTTGTTATTAGTAACAACTGTGCTTTTGCTGTGATCACAGCTCAGACTACAACAATGGTGTTTCTAACACATCGCTGTGATGAGACCAGAATCTACCATTAAAAAAATTAAATAAAAGTTTTAATGCATTTTCAACGGATAAACAAAGTGTTTAAGATTACCACAGATGACATTTAGAACAGTTAGGTTGATGGATTAGACATTATGGCTATGAGACAAAACACTGCAATCTTTAAGAGATTTGAAAAGGTTGCAAATGTAGTGATGTGCAGTCACCAAGAGCTTCCACAAGAGGGAGCTGTTTAGGGACGTTTCACTCACTTAAAACAGACTGGTTTTAATTAAAGCTTCAAAACAGGGAAGCAGCTCCGAAACACATACTCAGGGATGCCAGCACCTTCCTGGAATCCCTCGCTGAGCAAATTTTCCCCCGGAAATTAATCAGTCTAAAACTTGTTGAATTGCAAAACTGTAATCTAACCATTCTTCTCTGCTATGAATGTTACCCAGTATCATTTTGTGTAATAAGTTATTTTTTTAGGAATGTAATACATGAACTGTGCAACTCCACAGGCCAGTGTTGGAAAGCAGGACTTATTCTTGTAACGTAAGTCCAACCTCAACTCCGATGTCCATGAATGTGAGCCTGCAAGGCCCATTGGCATATTCTTAAAGCTCGCAAAGATGCACTGAAATCACGTTCCACTACTTTGCTACACAATTTATTCACAGACATCATGGAGGTACCAAAAAAAAAAAAAAGAATAAAATAAATAATAATTGTGCAACCCTACTTTATAGCAGGTCTGATAACTACATCATATCAGTTGTGACAGTTGGTCCACCTTACTTACTTCTTTTTCACTTTCTTCTCACTGGAGCCTTCTGTGCCTGGTCTGTAGAGACCAATATTTAAAACAAAAAAAAGATTTTTAATGAACATCATTAGTGATTAGAAAAAAAAAATCTGATGCACAAATATCTATATTAACACAGAGGTATTGTTGTACATAAAATTGCTTAATCTGATCAAGACACCTTACCCAGCTATGCTGAGGGGTTTGTTTTCATTTTCCTTGAGTTTCTTTTTCAGCTCAGTCGTTCTTGATGGCCTGTGCACATATTTCCTCTTCCCGGTGCATTCGTAGGTCCAGTGTCCCATCTCCAAACACTTCTGGCAGCGCACATGTTGTTTGTTTGCCTCCCTGTATGTAACAACAAAGGCTAATATGAATGTAAATAGACATGGCTGCGGGTACACCTCTTTGCTGTCACATACAGTTGTGGTAAGAAGTTTACATCCACTCATCGTAGGTGTCAATGTCATGGTAAGTTTGGACTTTCAATTACTTTCTTGGATTCTTTTTTCCCCCACAAAGTGTCAAATGTATGCATACATACTTAAATATATACATACACTCCCTTAAATATAGGGATGGGTACTGGTATCCGGTGCCATTATGGCACGGTTCTGACATAAACGGTAGTAACCAGACCGAAAAGCAGCGCACATTTCGGTGCTTTTTTTTCCTGAGATGTCATACACTTTGGATTATAGCCAATCATTTTACCTTTCCAAGGATAGTAGGCGGGCCCATGTACGTACGTTCTTTTATAGCAGAGCTACAGATTACAAATGCCCAAGGCGAAGCGGTCAAAGTCTGGCTGTACTTCACAGCAAAAGACGCAAACTCAGCAGCCTGCAGCAAGTGCTTTAAGGTGATACTGTGCAAAGGAGGCAACTCCTCGAATCTGAGACGACCCCTCCTAACTACAGTTTTATCAGTGAGGTCAGGGCGAGCAGGAGAGGAGGAGGGGTTGCTGTCTTATTTAATGAATCATTTCAATGTAAGCAGCTATCTCCTGGAAGTTTTCAGTCTTTTGAATATGTGGCTTTACAGCTGAAGGCCCCATCCAAAGTTGTGTTTCTTAATGTTTACAGGCCTCCCAAATACTGCACAGACTTTTTTAATGACCTCAGTGAACTGCTGTCTGTGATCTGTGTTGATTTTGACTGTGTAATTATTGCTGGGGATTTTAACATTCATGTGGACAACCCTCAGGACAAAGGGACTAAAGACCTGAGTAACACTCTGGGCAACTTTGGGCTGACTCAGCATGTAACAGAGGCCACACATAATAGAGGACACACTCTTGACCTACTGATCTCCAAAGGCCTGAGCATTTCAAAGGTTACTGTGTCTGATGTGGGCCTGTCTGATCATTACTGTGTTTTCTTTGAAAGTAAAATCTCAGCCCACACAAATATATCAACAACAGTGATCACAAAACGGTGTATAACTGAACACAGTAGTGCAATTTTTAACCAGGTCTTCCCATTAACACCTGACCTGCCCAGAGGGTCAGTCAATGAGCTCGTCAATAGCTTCAATGCTAACATGTTAAATGTAATGGACACTATTGCTCCCATTAAGGTGAAGGTTATCTCTGGAAGGAAAAAGTCTCCATGGAGAAACTCCACACTGGTGAAAAATGAAAAAAAGAGAGTGTAGGAAAGCTGAGCGCAGATGGAGAAAAACAAACCTCCAGGTTCATTATGACATTTATAAAGAGAAACTTCACAATTATAATTTACAACTGAGGAATGCAAGGAGGTCCTACTTCTCTGACATCATCACTAAAAACAGCCATAATGCTCGGGTCTTATTTTCTACAGTTGACAGGCTAACAAACCCTCCTGTGTCAGTGGCAGCTGAACTTCATTCGACCATGGCCTGCAATGACTTTGCCAAATTCTTCACTGAAAAAATCCAAAAAATTAGACAAGCAATTGGTACATCAACAGCAGATCCAGGATATGTACTGTGTCCACCAAAAAAACTGTTTAAACACCATGAAACAGTTTCAACCTATTAACAGCAAAGACCTGGAGGACATCTTAGGTCAACTGAACTCCTCCTCCTGCTGTTTAGATGTCCTGCCAACAAGTTTTTTCAAAAAGGTCTCAAAGACTTTAGAGTCAGACCTGTTACAGATCGTCAACTTTTCTTTATTATCAGGTGTGTTTCCAGAATCACTAAAAACTGCTGTAATCAAACCTATACTGAAAAAGGACAATCTTGACAAGACACAAATGAACAACTACAGGCCGATCTCAAATCTCCCGTTTTTAAGTAAGATCATTGAAAAAGCAGTTTCTCAACAGCTCAGTTACTTCTTAAAACAGAATAATTGCTACGATGCCTTCCAGTCAGGTTTTAGACAGAACCACAGCACTGAAACCGCTCTGACCAAAGTGTTTAATGACATATGTCTGAATACAGACAGTGGAAAAATGTCAGTCTTAGTTTTACTGGATCTCAGTGCAGCATTTGATACAGTTGACCACAACATATTACTCAAACGACTGGAGAACTGGACAGGTCTTTCAGGAACTGTACTAAACTGGTTCAAAACATACGTAGAAAACAGGAAATACTTTGTATCAATAGGTAACTTCACATCTGAGCAGACAAGTATCACATGTGGAGTTCCCCAAGGTTCCATCTTGGGACCCCTTCTGTTTAACATCTACATGCTCCCACTGGCACAGATTATAAACAACAACAAAATAAACTATCACAGCTATGCAGATGACACACAAATATATATCACAATGTCACCAGGAGACCGAGGCCCTGTACAGGCTCTTGGTAAATGCATTGAGGAAATCAATGACTGGTTGTGCCACAATTTTCTCCAGCTAAACAAAAACAAAACTGAGGTAATAGTCTTTGGCGCCAAAGAAAAACGATTACAGGTCACCAGAGAACTTCAATCTATACATCTAAAAACCACAAACCAGGCGAGAAATTTGGGTGTAGTGATGGATGCAGACCTAAACTTAGAAAAACACATTAAGACAATAACAAAGTCAGCTTACTATCACCTCAAGAATATATCAAGGATAAAAGATCTGATGTCTCAACAGGACCTGGAAAAACTAGTCCATGCATTCATCTTTAGTAGGCTTGATTACTGTAACAGCATCTTTACAGGTCTACCTAAAAAAAATCAGTCAGACAACTACAGCTCATTCAGAACTCTGCTGCTCGAGTCCTCACTAAGACCAAAAAAGTGGACCACATCAGTCCAGCTCTGAGGTCCTTACACTGGCTGCCTGTCCGTCAGAGGATAGACTTTAAAGTTCTGATGCTGGCCTATAAAGCTCTGAATGGTTTAGGACCAAAATACATCAATGACCTCCTGACCCAGTATGAACCATCCAGATCCCTCAGGTCATCTGGATCCGGTCTTTTATCAGTTCCCAGAGTCAGAACCAGACACGGAGAAGCTGCATTCAGCTTTTATGCTCCTTATATCTGGAACAAACTTCCAGAAAGCCTCAGATCAGCTGAAACACTCAGTTTATTTAAATCCAGGTTGAAGACTCACCTGTTCTCAGCTGCATTTGAATAAAGCACCAAATCCACACTTTAAGCTTAAATTTCAAAACTTACATTTAACTACTGATTTTATCTACTGTTCTGATTTTATCTGTTTTGATTTTATATACTGTTGTTTGTTTGTTAATTAGTTAGTTAGTTTATTTGCTTGTTTTAATCAATTTTAAATCATGCTTTTTATTTGTTCTTGTTTCTAATGTCTCTGTAAAGCACTTTGAATCACCTTGTTGTTGAATTGTGCTATACAAATAAACTTGCCTTGCCTTGATGAAACACCTGGCGACGCATAGCGTTTTTGTTTTTTTTAAACCTGGAGTTAGCAACATCTCCCAAGAACCCAAAGGGGAGACTCCTGGCCCCTAGCCCTGCCAGTGTAGCAGAAATGACGATGGCAGCATCAGCAGTTCTTCTCTGGGCGAGTAGCTTAATGTTGTTCGTGTGTAATTTACGTTAAGTACGCTAACAACGTTATTATATTAATGCATGCAAGGTGAACTAGCAAACACCGTCGTAGTTACAAGGTTTTTGGACAAAGTTTGTGTTAGGGCTGCTCAATTAATCGAATTTTAATCACGATTACGATCTGGGCTTTCAACGATCATTAAAAATGACTGAGCCGATTATTAGCCCCTCCCTCATGCTTTACTCTCGCGCTGCTCCATGTGGCAAATCAAGCGCACTGCTCTGCATTTCGAACACGCGTCACAACAATTAAGAGGACCCGAGGGAAGCTCGGAAAGCTAAGCAGAAGTTATTTGGAGAGGAGTGGACTGCCGTTGGTTGAAAAGAGAGGTAAAAAAAAAAAACTTAAGTGGTGTGGAAACATTATGGCTTCGCGGAGTCAGACGTGGATCAAGTAGACACAGTGTGTAAACTTTGCTATGGTGTCGTAACTGCACCACAGAGCAACACTGCCAAGTTCACATTTTTCATTTATTTCTTATATTGCAAACATTTGCACTGTTATCAGTATTTGCACACTATTTTATATTATTTTTTAAAGTCATTATTCAATACATTGTTATTGTTAAACCTTTAAAGCCGGTCAGAGCAGCATGCTCGTTTTGTGTAACTATTTTTAAATCCCTGTAGAACCTGAACGCTAAGCTAGCACAATAAATTTTTTTCCATATGAAACCAGAGGAGTTGTACGTACTTCTTATGCCATCAGCTTGTCCTCGGTCACGGTTTCCTTCCACATATAGCTTTGCAAAAATAGCATAAAAAGAGCTTGCAGGAACAAAAACATAATATTCCAGAAACACGCTTTGCCGATCCGATCATGAACTTCCCACATTGAACAAGACGTCAACGCGAACTATCGCAAGTGACGTTTTTGCGGAAAATGTAGTTTTTTACTTGTAGGCCTTAGAACTCGAATTGCACTGCTGGAAATAGTTTATTTTGATGCACATTCTTTGCAAATTTGCATCATAGGATTGTTTTTTTGTTTTTCCTGCAGTATATAAAAATTGCTGTATCTCCAAAAATAAAACTATGAAGACACTCAAAATAAATTTCCTGTTGTTGTAAACTATTTTTTGCAACTTTTTTGTATTTAAAGTTTTGAGGGATAAACCTCTTAAATTTCTCCAAGTAGAAATATATGTAAAAACAAAAACGATTTTCAATTTTTTTGTAGTTTATTGCACTTTTTTGCAATTAATGTAGTTACTATGGACTTAATGCATACATATTTTTAAAATATGGGCTATAACAGTTGTATTGATGTATAGCAACTTGAAATGCTCCCACAAATGGCACTACAGCATGTAAAAAAATAATATAAGCTCTGGCGGACGAAATAAATATCGTCAAATAATCGTGATCTCAATTTCAGTGAAAATAATCGTGATTATCATTTTTGCCATAATCGAGCAGCCCTAGTTTGTGTTCTCCATTCTTTAATCACCGGTTCGAGCACCGTTTAAGCACAGGCACCGTTTCAAAAGTACCGATTTGGCACCGGTATTGGATAAAATCTAAACGATACCTATCCCTACTTAAATATTTTAAAAAGTGGCATTGAAGGTTTCACAGTGTCTTTTAACATGAAAGGCCAAGGCCTATTAACTTCTCATTAGTGATCATGACTGACTGCAAGTGGTAGTTTCTCTTTGCCAGCATAAAAAGGATTTGGCTTACAGCACTCACTAGATTGAACTGTTAAAGCCCAAGGAACTTACTGAAGATCTACAGTAAAAAGGAGAATTCCAGTTTTACACAAACTGGGAAGTTGTATTGGAGGAATTTTATTCAAATGTGTCACCCAGGAACAACTGCGGAACCGCCAGCGCTTGATCCCGATGATGAACTGGAAACTGTTGGAACATCAGCATCACTGTCCACAGTGAAGCTAGTTTTACATTGACATAGACTGAGAGGGTCAAGGGCTGATCAAGCGAGAAGCCCCTGCTCCAAAATCAACACTTTCAAACTCAACTGAAATATGCTGCATCCCACATGGACAAGTGAAATGCCTTCTTGAGAAAGGTTTTATGGTCTAACGAGACAAAAAATTGGTGCTATTTGGCCACAACCACAAGATGTATGTTTGGAGGAGTGAAGGTGAGGCTTTTAAACCTAAGAATAAGCATGGTGGTGGTAGCATCCTGCTCTCTGGCTGTTTTGGTGCAAGTGCTACCTGTACATTGCACAAAGGGGATGGAATAATGAAAGAGGAGGACTACTTCCAAATTCTTCAACTTCCCCTCAAATCAAGAACTAAACATTTGGAAGTTGGACACAATTAGATGTTCCAAGTGGACAATGATCCTGAGCAAACATCAAAACTGTTTTTTTTGTTTGTTTTTCTTTTTAAAATGGGGGGGGGGGGGGCAAACTTCTGGAAAGACCTTCCCAAGGCCCTGACCACAACCCTATTGAAAATTAAAAACCAGGTTAGTGCTAAGAAACCAACCAATTTAAATAAACTCTTACAAGTCTGCCAAGTAAAGTGCTCAAATATCCAGCCAAAAATCTGACAGTAGTTTATTGATGGCTGCCAAATGTCTGGTTGAGGTGCAACTTGCTAAAGGACATTTAACCAAATATTAGTGGAGGTGTATGCGGTATTTAAGCCTGTATATATACACTTTTGATGCTATGTGGATTAGAGAAAATCCAAAATAAATTGAAACTTGTTCTTGCCTTCTTTTAACATCACTGGATGCAGGGTGGCTGTAGCTCAGGTGGCAGAGCAGGTCAGCCACTAATCAGAAGGTCGGTGGTTCGATCCCAGGCTGCCTCCTGACTGCATGCCAAATATCCTTGGGCAAGATACTAACCCCGTGTTTGCCTACTGGTGGTGGTCAGAGGGCCCGGTGGCGCCTGTGTCCGGCAGCCTCGCCTCTGTCAGTGCGCCCCAGGACAGCTGTGGCTACAATGTAGCTTGCCATCGCCAGTGTGTGTGAATGGGTGAATGACTGAATGTAGTGTGAAGCGCTTTGGGGTCCTTAGGGACTAGAAAAGCGCTATACAAATGCAGGCCATTTTACCATTTTTTTTTTTTACCATCATTAAAGATGTACACTGTACAGTAATCCCAGCCTAGAGAAAGAACAGATCAAATAAATCATTAAAAGCCCAAAATTACCATGACCCCTTTGGACCACAACTGTAAATGTTAATAAACAAAAGTACAGCTTTGTAGTTGCTGAAGAAGTTGGAAGTTTTAACTTCATTAGTGCTTTAAAGGTGCTTTTTCTACAGTGAGTAAATATGCAGCGTATATGAAGATGGGCCGACCTCTTATTCCTATACGAATTCAAATGCTCATTAAAGAAAAACAGTAATGAAAAGGAGCACCACCCTGCAGTTCTCCTTGCTCAAGAAGAGATGAAATCATTTTCACGTATCAGAATAAGTTCAGGTGCAAACTTGAGACCAGTGATAAATGGCTGGAAAAAAATAAATAAATAAAAATAAATAAATAAAATAAAAAAGACGAGCACCAGCGGGACATTGCTGTGTTGCCTGTGTTACAATTCAATGCAAAAATATTTTCAACATTTCCTCACAGACACTAAAATACGGCAAAAATCCGCCTGACTTTTATAAACAAGTGAGCGCAGAAACGTGACAGACACCCGACATTTTATTTGTCGTTCTTGAAACAGATAGTGTGACAAAAGTGGCATTCACGGCGTCAACCAGCCTTGAACAGACACCCTCTACAAGAATAAATAAGCTAATAATGATGTGGAGCACAGAGAGGCGCGCTGGAGCTGCGTTCACTGTTCACCGGCCCCTGAGTCTGACACGGAGCTCGAGCAGCTGAACCTCGCTGCTGTTCAACAGCCTGTAGTACTCACGAATATACAAAACCCACAGCGCTACAGTCAATTAACAATATTATACTCACGCTTGCCTCCTGGCTATTAATCTATGCATGGGAGTCGCCATGTTGCAGGTTACTTTTTCTTCTTTGTTGGCGTTAAATAAGCGCGTATTTCCGGCCCAATCAACTCCGTTATCGCCTCCTATGGGTAAGGAAGGTCTACTGCATGTATTTGTAATCATTAACATTTAATTCACAGCAGCCCTGACGTTTTGTGTGTGTGTTTTTTAAATAATACTATGCAAAAGTCTTGAGCAACTCCTCATTTTTCTTGATATTTTGCTTATAAGGAACAGGATATTATTCTAAGTGTTCTTGAGCAATGGTTCTGCAGGCTTCCTGAATTCTGTCAAAGTTTTCCTTTGGACATTCGCTGTTATTTTCCCTCCGTTTCAGTCCAGTCTGTGTATGTAACACTTAACTCTGACCTATGAATCATTCAAACATACAAAAGCCATCTAAGTGATAAATGAGTATGGTGGCAATACAGATCAGACAATTAAAGACACAATTTCAAATTGTATGTCGTTAAATTGTAATCGACAACTACAAAAAAGCTCTCTTCGGCAGATGAGAAGTATCTCAAAGTCATCCTTAAGAAACAGGACAAAATCCAGTAAAGACCTGACTCTTAATCCATCTGTTTGACGAAATGGTCTGAGTGAGTGTCAAGAAGCCATTCTTAAGAATGGGAAACAGCCCGAGGTATGCTAAATTAGAAAAAAAAAAGTGGTCTGAAAATCAGTGTAATTTGAAATTTGTGAGTCGAATCATCATCAGTTTGTGCAGAAGAGGTCAGGAGAGACGTACAACTGTGAGTGTCTGCAGAATCTGTAAAACAAAATGCAGATATGAATCCCCTCCATCATGTAAATCTCATGGTGTTGGAGTTCTTGTTAAAACTGATAAATTATGACTGCAGAAAAGCACAGTCAGAGTTTGATCCTCCGTGCAATACAGTCTGGAAAGCATGACAGTGATACCAAACGCACTGCCAATACAGCAAAAGCATTATCCAAATATGTGTACAAACTCACAAACTCAGTTTTTTCTTGTATTTCCATTTGGTTTGAACATGTTTCAATATCTTGGTGCATTGATTTCCTATGTTTCAAATAAAATATAAATGAATTAGAGTTTAGTGCAGTACTGTGATACATGTGATTCATTTATACTACATTAAAGGAAAAAATGTGCCTCACATAATAATGTTTCGTTTACAATCAGCATATAATGGCATATAAACATTCTGTTTATCATATTTCTCCCCAGCTTCTTATTTCCACTTTCTGTGGAAACAGTTACTGAGGTTAAGCATTCAGTTATCTGTCACCAACACAGTGCACACTTTCAGCAGTCAAGTGTCACCACACCCACCTGCATTTACGATTTGTCAGAGCTGCGTTTACATGTCATCAGCTCTCTTCTCTGTTTCATAGATTCTTAAATAAATGACATTTTGTTTTTGCAAACCAAACCAAAAAAGTGTTATGTCAGCTACTATTTTATACTAATTATTTATAATGATTGGTAATTTTATATCATGAAAATTACTAAGGAGAACGTATTTAAAAACTAATCTTTTTCAGTAACAACGACTTTAAAAATTGCTATGCTTTAGTTGTTTATAATTAATTTGTTTAATGTTATTATATTTTCTTATTTTCCCCACGACTTTGCTCTGAGCTGGGTCATTTACATTTTTTTTTTATTTCTAATAAAATAAAAACAAAAAAAAAACAAAACAAAAGGGGACAAAAATGACTTCATCACTTTTTGCATCACAGTCTATTTTTGTTTCCCCACCCTGATTCGATTCCAGAATTCATCAAGCTAGTCATTTGTTGATTTCACTTACTGTAAACCTTAAACTTGGAGGTTTTTATTTATTTATTATTAAATAAGAAGAAATTTATGGAGCTTTCTCCCTACACCTCGACTGTTGGAGAACTGTCTTTCACGTGGATATGGAAAAGTCCAGAGAGCGCTAGAACCCTGTAAATCTCGCGATGTCTGCGGGCGAGACGGTAAAGCAGACCTTGCCGCTGCAGCCTGCCAACACACATCAGAGACACCGGCAACAATCAGCGGTGTGGATTATGAGTAGAAGTATTTAAGACAGAGCAGCTTAACAACTTCACTTGACTGGAGCATCTTTTTTATGTTTTAAAATCTAGTTACAGGTTTATTTTCTTTACAGAAATCATACTGTATACAAAGATAAACCTAGGAGACACATATCGCTCAAGATGTCAGTGGTGGGATTTGACTTGGGCTTTCAAAGCTGCTATGTAGCTGTAGCCCGAGCTGGAGGAATCGAGACAATCGCCAATGAGTACAGCGACAGATGTACACCGTAAGTACCAAGTAAAATCTTATTATAGTTTGTGAAGGATAGCTACACAGGACAGGTTTTCATTTATAAGTGTTGTCTCACCTGTGTCACTGTAATACACGTGAACGCAACTTCTCTGCTTTCAGCGACCATTTGTGCTCATTGCTGGGAAATTGAACTGCTTTTCCGTGTAAGTTAGTGATACATTTCTCAGCCTGTCTATGGTGAGCATGGAACCATCTAGAAATTAACTCATAAGGCTCACACCGCCTTCCAAGACCGATTATGAAGCTAAGCAAGTTAGCTGAGCTCATAGTTTTATTAACGGTAATGACAGTTTGGAGAATTGGTGTGGCTTCGCCGGTTAAAACACGACCGGGCGGTGTTTGCCACCTGTCGTTTTTAAGTAGTTGTGCTTGTCTTCAAGGCGTAAACTCCGACCAACCGGTGTGCCCCGTGTGGCAAATTGTACGCCTTGCGTTATGCTCTGTACGATGACGACAGCGGCCAATCTCTTGTTGGAATATTCTAGCAATTTTTTATGTCTTTTAGCCTTTCATGTTTTAAACGGTGTAAGGTTATATAGTATTTATTATTATGCAAAAGTATTATTGAAAAACATATTGTTATCAGAAAGGTTTTTTAATATTGTTTGAATTCTGCTTATTTGGGTTCATGGCGCATTTTGTAATTCCATTAGTTAGATTTCAGTCATCGTGACTAATTTTTAAAGTCTTTACAGTATTTTCTCTTTTGTAAGAGTTCAACGTTAATATAAAGCACACAAGCGTTATTGAATGTTATACACTGTCACTGGTTTTGAATGATTAACTGGTATATTTATAGATGTATCATTACAATTTAGAATTCCCTCCCAAAGAGTATTAATAAAATGAAATAAGACCAGTTATTATATTGTAATTTATTTATAACGTTTGTATTAAACAGGGAAAGAAAAAGATAAGCATTAACGCCCAATTTATGCTTAGATGTGCACCTACTAGTCAGAAAAATTTAATATAATATATATAAAATGGGTTTTATGTCATGGTTATATGAAATATGTATACATCATTAAGTTGCTGAAGATACTTTATTGTGAATCAACCTGGACTTTTTAAAAATTATTTAATTTTATTCAAATTTACAAGGCAAACATGTGTCAGAGAAGTAGATCACGTATAAGATAATTTGGTGAATAGAAAGATTATACATAACAGTTTCTTGGTGTGTGTGTATATATATATATATATATATATATATATATATATATATATATATATATATATATATATATATATTATACGACAAATTCACATTCAGAATTTAAACACAGAATTTCATGTTGAATATTTGTAACACACTTTGTTCTGTAAAGGCTTATACTTACTGAGTAAAAAGAAAACAAATACTTTCCTGGTAACTTGCACAACGTTTTGTCTGTTGCTCACATAAATATGTTGCATTAAATTTTGAAAAATTATGAATATTGGACATTTTTTGACAAATATTGAACTGTTTTTGTGAACTTACTCTCTACTACATCATAAACATCACAAACACCACTGTAAAAAGTCCTTTGAGTGCTCAAATAGAATAGAAAAGCACTTTATAACAGCCAGTCTATTTACCATACAACTTCCTGTCCTGTTCTTGATTGAAGATCAGCATCCGCTGAGTGACTCTCCTCAGAGACTTGTATTGTTGACATCACCACACTCCAGTTGTGTGTTCATAGCAACGCTTACTCTGTGTCATCAGCATCTGTGTTTGATAGAGATGGTGATGAGAGGCAAGCCCTGTGTGATTTAAGTGGACTTACCACACCACTTCAGCCTGTGTTTATATAGTACAGACAACTCAAAACTTAAACAAGCCAGTCTGGAGCCTCAGTCCAGGTTTCAACAAGGATTATTTAGAAAAGTGCTGAGATCAACTAGTTAAAAATTGTGACCAGTGTAGATTGGTCACTGAACTATCATGTGAAGCTCTGCTAGTTGTGTCATTAATGTAGCTTAACATTTTGACTCGTGTGTGTCCAGGTGTTTTGTATCGTTTGGACCCCGAAATCGTTCGATAGGAGCTGCTGCAAAGAGCCAGGTAAAAATTAATTCACCGATACGGTCATATTTATGAGAATTATTTACAATTAAATGTAAAAAGTGGTTAATACTTGGCTTTGTTTCCTCCTGTTTTGTCTTTCTTTTTTTATTCAGGTGGTGACCAACTATAAGAACACAGTGCAGAGCTTCAAGCGATTACATGGCAGAGCGTTCACAGATCCTTACATCCAGTCGGCCAAGTCTAACTTGGTGTACGAGCTGGCACCGATGCCCTCTGGGGCCACCGGTATAAAAGTAAGACTGTATTTTCTAACCAGGTTTCTGCCCTCAGCTTAGCTGATGGGAAATAATTAATCAAGAGAAAAAAAAGACCATTAAAAGAAAATTAACCGAGAGACCGCACAGTAGATACAACAGCTTATTTCTGACTATGTTGCATCCTCCACTCACTACATGCTGTGCTCTAAGAAGTGCGTCATGTAATACTTTTTGCTCTGATTCATAGCATTCCTACTTCATCTTCCCATTTAATCCTAAAAACACTTTCAGTATGTTGTACTTATTTCTGCAGGGATTTTGTCTCTTGGAATATTATCCTATGGGCAAAATGATAATTGTGTTGGTGATATGAACCGTACGCTTTGCTGACTGCCTAAATGTGAAAAATGTACACATTTCTGGCACTAACAGATGATGACTGTGAGACTCCAGAAATACCCAAAGTTATTGCAAGTGCATAAATGACAATGCTTCGCTTGGCACACTGCAAAGGCACAGAGCGGCATGTTGTAGAGTCCCCGTGGAGATGATTAATGTCAGTCCTCAGGATAAATAAGAGCACAAGAAATATCAAATCAAATCAAAATACATAAACCTGGTTTTGCCTGTTAAACCACAAGGCTTTGCAATCGGCATCTTTTCCATATTTTATCACATATGCATATTTTTGTCATCTTAAAAAAACCCTAAATGAAACTGAGATAGCCATTTAAATAATTAATGAGTTTTCTTATTAATGGAAATATTAACATAAAATGTCTTGTGTACACTGCAGCAAACATCTTACTCTACTGGACAGCTGTATGATTTGTCCTGACAGTAATCTTTTACCTCATTACCAATTTCTAGGTGATGTACATGGAAGAAGAGAGGATATTCAGCACTGAGCAAGTAACTGGCATGCTGCTGACCAAACTGAAGGAGACTGCTGAAAGTGCACTCAAGAAACCAGTAGTAGATTGCGTCATCTCGGTAAGCATTAGTTGCATCCTGGCTCAGGGATTTTAACCAGCTGCTTATAGCCCTCCTTTTCCATCATGTAAACTGCATCCACCGATTGCTCGTCCTGTCACACTGAGTGCAGCCAGCGCGCCTGGTTGATTCACGTGTTTACATTTGGGTTGCACATTACCAGCTCCTTCGTAGCTTTGGTGATGATGACTTCTTCCTCAAGTACCTTTTGCAGGACCAGTTTTCTTGCATATTTCGCAAAGTATTGTGGTGTGTCAGAGGGTGTTGAAGTCGCCTCCTTTTTAGGTACTAAATCATCATTAGAGGCTGACACGGTGCTTTTACTGTCAGACTTTCCTGGGCTTGTCTCATTGTTGTCTGCACTAGAGGACCTAAACACATGGCGTTGCTACAGCAATGATTTCCTGTATAATACTTTTGTATCATGTTAAAACTTCCAGATTTTGGATGATATAATGTGGCACAACCCTACTTAAGCTCTATGAGACGTGTTAAATAGGATTGGATAGGTCTTTTATTAATCCACCTGGTTATCCTGGTCTCAATAGATAGTTTTTCAGGCTTAGGTTTGTAACAACAGATCTTATGGAGGTAGCTTTAAATGTCTTAGGAGTTGTTTGTTTATTTGGTGAAAGTGACGTTGCATGATGAATCTTTAAGTTGCCATAAAGTGACTTTGTGTACTGTACCTGAATAGAACACTGCATTAGATTTACATCCTGTCATTTGACAGCCAGCGATTAATGTCATCCTGTTGAATTTTCTACCAGCTCAGGTAAAATATGCAGGCTGACAGCTGCCTGCAAGGTGTAGAAATGCTTTGCCACCTGCTCTTGTCACATTTTGAGCCCTGAGCACTTCAGCACACGTCTTGTCTGAAAGCTTTATTTCGTCTCTTGTACCTCGAAGCTGAAGAGTGGGAAGCGTGTGTTTCTTTAGCACAGAATAAGGATCTGTTACGTAATGTTACAGAGCTCACACTTTGAGGCCCTTGCTTTCACTGGGCCTAAACTTAAGGTTTACATCAGCTCTGGAGATGGATGACATGTTATTAGTACTGTTGCCAATAGCTAAATTTAGCCTGTGATCTTTTCCACAAGGAGCTGTTTTGTTTTGGCACCCTGAGTAACTAACTTGGTAATTTTATCCAGGGAGGTTATGAATCTTGTGAGATGGGTGATTTATTCCTTTGAGGGGCCCAGATTGATCCTAAATATGGAATAGTGTAATGTAATGTTTTTTTTTTGTTTTCCTCTTAGGTACCAAGCTATTTTACTGATGCAGAGAGACGGTCAGTCATGGACGCAGCTCAGATCGCTGGCCTCAACTGTTTACGACTGATGAACGAGACTACTGCAGGTTCATGGAAACATCTAGATCATCTTTAAGTCTGCTGTGTTGTTGTTGAGCCTTTAATCTCATACTACTCAGAAACACGTTGAAAATGGTTATTGCATTAGCTTATAACTTAACCATGAGATACAGTGAAATAGATGCACAGCATTAAACCTGCCCTACATTTTATTTATATACATTTGCAGCATTGCAGTAACAATTGCATTAGTTCGAGCAGATTTAGTTTAGCATAGTGCAGCTGGAATTTGGAGTACTAATTAGTTCCTGGATGCAGCGGTGAGCAGAAAATAACCTGAAGCTCCTGTCTGATTGCTGCAGTGACTCTGGCATATGGAATCTACAAGCAGGACCTGCCAGCTCCAGAAGAGAAGCCCAGAATAGTGGTGTTTGTGGACCTGGGCCACTCTGGTTACCAGGTGTCAGTTTGTGCCTTCAATAAGGGAAAGCTCAAGGTGAGTGATGGATAAATACTGAAAGTGCTCATGTGAGTTAGCAAGTTTACTAAAGTGGATTCTGTTTAAATCTTATATTTACGATATTCTGATGTCAATAAACAGGCCTGACTATTAAATAAATGTAAAAAAAAAAATACAGCATTTACGGTCAGTGGTGAACACTTCTGACTATCAGTGATGTTGGTGTTCTGGGTTATGCTGTTGAAAAATAAGGAGGGATCAAAAATCGTCAGAGGCAAAACCTAAACTTGCTTCTACCTACTACTAATATATTTACCTTCTCTACTGTTAGATCCTGGCCACTGCGTTTGACTCAGACCTTGGTGGCAAGGACTTTGACGATATCCTTGTCAACCACTTCTGCGAGGAGTTTGGAACTAAGTACAAGCTGGATGTGAGGTCCAAGCCCCGTGCACTTGTGCGGCTCTACCAGGAGTGCGAGAAGCTCAAGAAGCTGATGAGTGCCAACTCCTCTGACCTCCCTCTCAACATTGAGTGCTTCATGAATGATATTGATGTTTCCAGTAAACTAAACAGGTAAGAAGTTAAATTAAATAAGAGAATAAGATCAGCATATAGCATGTAGCCACAAGTATTTTAAAAAGGGAATAGTGTTGTTTCTTAAATTAATGGAGTTTTCCATAGTGTGCATGTTGGCTGCACCTATTAATAATTTATGATCATGTGTCCCCAGAGGCCAGTTTGAGGAGATGTGTTCGGGGCTGCTGGCCAAAGTCGAGGGTCCCCTGCGCAGCGTCATGGAACAAGCCAGTGAGTACATGAGACTGTAATAGCAGCTGGACTATCCCTGTAGGCACGTGCACGCTCACACATTCAGTCATGTGCTTTGCTGTGGTAGCCCTTCCCCCTGGACAATAGCAGCACGTTAGCCTTCCTTTAATCATTACTTTTCAACTTTAAAAATAAAATGAAACAAATATGAAACGTATTACTTTGTAAACCTAAATAACCTGCTTTGTTTCGTGATTGTCGCTTGTTTTTTGTATCCAGAGCTGAAAAAGGAGGATATATATGCAGTTGAGATCGTGGGTGGCGCCACCAGAATCCCTGCCATCAAAGAGCGGATCAGCAAATTCTTCGGCAAAGAGCTGAGCACCACCCTAAATGCAGACGAGGCCGTGGCCAGGGGCTGTGCTCTGCAGGTACAGCATGCCTGTCACATGGCAAACACTTTGATCCCCACAGTGACTCAGGCAGCAGACTCACACAGTAACAGCTGTGTTATACCAGGAGGGAGACCTATGAGAGGATCGCTGAAGGCTGTGATCTGTGAAAGATTTGGAGACAGTTTAAAAAAACAAAACAAAAAAGATTCACAAATACTGATACTGAATACTATTTTTGGCCTGAAAATGAAGAACACAAAAGTTTAACCTTAAAATTCTGGTTTTTGTTGTTGTTGTGTTTTTTTCCCCTCAGTGTGCCATCTTGTCACCAGCTTTCAAAGTGAGAGAGTTCTCAATTACAGATGTTGTCCCTTACTCCATCTCCCTAAAGTGGAATTCAGCTGCAGAGGAAGGACTCAGGTACTCTTCAGGCTTGAATCTAACAGAAAGTAGCACAAACATCCCTTTAATGCAGCTGGTTTAATACTTGAATGTATTGTCCTCCTGTTTACATTGCTCCTATTATATTGAAGGGTAAGCTTAGCCAGAACTCGTACTGTTGACTCCCTTCACGACTTTCTGCCACACCTTGCCCACACCCATGTACCACGCAGATCCAGTATCAAAAATC
This sequence comes from Rhamphochromis longiceps, assembly GCF_057381845.1. Classification (NCBI taxonomy): domain Eukaryota; kingdom Metazoa; phylum Chordata; class Actinopteri; order Cichliformes; family Cichlidae; genus Rhamphochromis; species Rhamphochromis longiceps. The sequence continues at coordinate 23,578,489 of NC_140566.1, read as the reverse complement.
TTTTCTGGATTCATTCACGTTTTGCTAAATAACATCCAAATCCTGTTTCAAGCCCTAAAACCCTCTCATAAATGATCTTTGAGTTTGATAAAGACTTCAGATGTGTTTTATAAACTGTTGCCAAATAACAGATTGGTGCGTGCTGGTGGGTAGGTGGGTGGGTGGTTGAGTAGGTGGAAACCTTCAGAGGACAAATGGTAGGCTTCGTGTCAGTTCTCTCACCACTTGCGTTGTTGGAATAAAAACTGTAAGCTAGCACAGCTTGTTTCAAACCATCGATGACATGAACAGAAAATTGAGTTTACATTCTGATGTCCTGTCCCTGTATATTTGTCTCAATCACCTGCTCTTTCTGTGTTTTTTGCAGTGATTGTGAGGTTTTCCCAAAGAACCACGCAGTTCCTTTCTCTAAAGTACTGACCTTCTATCGGAAAGAGCCATTCAGCCTTGAAGCCTACTACAACAATCCCAAGGAGCTGCCTTACCCTAAAGCCACTATAGGTACAGCAACTTCATTCAGATTTAGATGCAGTTCTGTGAGTTTCTATTTATTTGTTCATATATGCGCAGGTATTTTCATCAGTGCTAACTTTTAACTCCGCAGGCCAGTTTCTGATCCAGAATGTGGCTCCTCAGGCATCAGGGGAGAGCGCAAAGGTCAAGGTAAAAGTTCGGGTGAACGTTCACGGTGTGTTCAGTGTATCAAGCGCCTCGTTGGTTGAAGTCGTGAAAACTGCTGAAGGAGAGGAGCCAATGGAAACAGACCAGATCGTGAAGGAAGAGGAGGTGTGTATTATGTGCTTTTGCACTGATTGTTAGACACTAATGACATGGAGAGGGTATGTGTATATCAGTAAGGAAGAGACGGGAGAAATGTTTGCTTTCTGTTTGTGTTGCGCCTGAGAAAGCCTTTCAATCAGTAACCTAGTTCCAGCCCCACCCCATTACTGTATTATTTAGGCATCTTGTCTTGACAAGCTTTAGATGGCTTTAATAGCTTTAGCAATGAAGGTTTCTGACTACACTATTGCATACAGACTGATTGCAACTCTTGAACAGGAGTGCACATGACACAAACATTTCCAAAACCTTGACGTGAACATCTGAATAATTGCTGGGGACTGCCATTTTAAAATGGGCTGAACCCAGATTTAATAGATGACACCAGCAACAGAGCAGCACATGTTGTTTTAATTTAATTATATGTATATTCTTTCTTTCGTTACCGTGTGTCAGAGCAAAATGCAAGTGGACCAGGAGGATCAGAAACTCCAGGCTGGAGACAACGGAGACAAGAAAATAGAGACAGAAGAAATGGAGGTAACCTTGTGCTGGGCGATAAGGAAACCCTAATGCCCATACATGCATATATATACATACATGTGTACATACATGGGTACATACGTTCATATAGAAGAAAAATTAGATTGTTCTGTATAAGTACTACGCATACAGCAACCCGAAGACTTTAAAATGTAAAAGAAGTTCACTTTCCTCAACAAACCTTGTTCCCCTAAAGACACAATTTACAGTGTTTAACACAAAAATAACCCAAAATAGACTGATACACATGTACATGGATACTTATGGAAGCTTATTTCTGCCACTGGGGAAAAAGTATTTGGCAGAGCTAATGTAAAATTTGATATGTATTACTCCAGCAGTGTCTATTGTGAAATATATGTCTGGCAAGATATGACCATTATTGTAATTTTTAACCATATCGCCCAGCACCAGGTAACCAATACATCCAATACATTTTATTTTCCTCATTATTTTAAGAAACATGATTTGCCACTGACTTTTTTTTTTAATTTAAAACATTCATTTATTTTTTATTTTTTTGAAGCATGCTGTTTAACATAAAAACACACATAAATTTCTCTATTTGTAAAGACTAACTTCTAAAACCATGTCTTAAGCAAACCTCAAATGGCCCTCTGAAGGTCTGAGGTGTCATCACTTTCTAAAAGTGTCGTCATTCCCAGAGCTTAAAACTATAATTGTTCCTCTCACTTACAACGAAAAATGCATCCATACTTTATCATGTGGAATTTTGCTTTTGACATAACAAATAAAAGCCATAGGCTCATGAAGAAATTATAAACTAACAATATAGAAACTTACAGTCAATACAGGCCAGAATTTACCTATCACAAAAAGCACAATAAAATTATACAGATGGTACAATTGTGAAACTGGTGAAACACAAAAGCACGTTTGAAGTTGGAGCTTTTCAAGTACTCAAAAAGGCTGAAGTCAAATACTGCTGATTTGTCTGGTGGGGGAAAAACGTGTTTCATCTCTGCTATTACAGACAACGACAGAGGATGCCAAGCAGCAGGAGAAGAAGAACGACCAGCCTCCTCAGGCCAAGAAGCCCAAAGTAAAGACGAAAACACTGGAGCTGCCCATAGAGAGCAGCTTGGACTGGCAGCTTTCCGGAGAAGAACTAAATTTGTTTGTGGAAAATGAGGTAATGCTGTAAAAATCACAAGGAATGTGTGGTGTGCATGCACAGTGTTGTCTCAAGCAGTAATGCCTAGTGATGCTCACTGGCCCTGGGTTAAGCTGTCCTAGTTACCATTAACATTTAAAGAAGTGTCTCCATAGTGTAGCTGTTTACATGTATTTGTCTAAGCAGCAAAAGATAGAAACGAACATATTAAGCAGCCAACAGTGTGAAAAAGGGAGGAGCTGATTTGGCTTTTATCATTAACAGCCCCTAAAAATGGACAACTCTTGATCATTTGATAATTAATCAGTTAATCAAACCATAATATCACCTTTTTTTCTTTTTCTTTTGACATGTGTAACATCAGGAATATACCTGAAATTGTAAATGTTGTCTTGCTTCATCCTCAGGTGTTTTTTTTGTATGTTTTTGTTTTGTTTTTGTTTGTTTTGTTTTTTTTGGTGCACACTTAACTAAGTAGTTCAACTAATGTAGACTTTACTGTGACTCCTCCAGGGTAAGATGATCATGCAGGATAAGCTGGAAAAGGAGAGGAATGATGCAAAGAACAACGTGGAGGAGTACGTGTACGACATGAGGGACAAACTCCACGGCATCCTGGAGAAGTTTGTGAATGAAGCAGTGAGTACACACTGGACACGTCATCATACACTGATCGTCTCTGTAACATTTGGATTCTGTTCAATTTAAACTAAGTGTAAACCTTCAGTTCAGATGAAATGCATGCGTTTAATGTTAAACAATGAATCTTCCTCACTGCTTCACATGCAGGATCGCGATTTGTTCTCATTAAAACTGGAGGACACAGAGAACTGGCTGTATGAAGATGGAGAAGACCAACAGAAGCAAGTTTATATCGACAAACTGGCTGAACTCAAGGTAACTACGCACTCATTGTATGACTGGACAGTTTTATGGGAGGAAAAAAAAGACATAAAATGGTTCACTCTACAGATATTTGGAATAACTTTGCGGCCTTACTGACGATGTTGCTTTAACAGAAAATTGGCCAGCCTATCCACGAGAGATACGTGGAAGCTGAGGAGAGGCCGAAAGCGTTTGAGGAGCTTGGGAGACAAATCCAGATGTACATGAAGATAATTGAAGCTTACAAGGCAAAGGTAACCAGGGTTTGTTGTTGAACTCTTTATACAAAGTTTTAAGAACAGCTGTAGGTCAGACATATCACAGACTAAGCTCAAGAATCCCCAGACGTTTGTCAAATTTACTTTTGTGTGCCCCAACAGGACGAGCTCTATGATCATCTGGATGAGCTGGAGGTGACCAGGGTGGACAAGCAGGTAAATGATGCCATGGTCTGGATGAACAGCAAGATGAACCAGCAGAACAATCAAGACCTCACCGTGGACCCAGTGGTCAAAGTTACAGAAATCAAGGCCAAGACTAAGGTAGACATTAAAAGCACACACACACCACTTGCATGCTCTTTAAGAGAGCTTCATTATGGGCTTCCTTAGGGTTTTAAGGGCTCATTGTCTACAATTAGTAGACAGTAATATAAATATGAACATATTAGCAAAGTTTATTCAGTATACTTTTGTAACATCAACTTAAAAAAATCTTAACAGAATAAACATGAATTATTATTATTATTTTACTTTAATGGTGATTAAGATCATTATTCATCATTATCTTTTGTTTTCCTTATACTGACGGCCTAAGAGCATCTGAAGATTTCACAAAAACCCAACGCCAAAAACGACACTCAACAGTCTTGTAGTAGCTGCCAAGCAGTTTGAAGTAATTTGTCATTGTGGTATGAGCTGAAGAATTTAAGTTTAAAAACTGTGATGTCATGTTCTAAGCATGTGTATCTTTTTACTCTTTAGGAGCTTTATGCATCCTGCAACCCAGTGTTGTCTAAACCCAAGCCCAAACCCAAGGTGGAGCCTCCTAATGAGGAGAAGACGGAGAATGGGCCGGTTAACGGACAGGAGGGAACAGAGAGCCAACCGTGCAACCCGGACAAAACGACGCCCGCGGGCACGGAACAGCAGACAAAAACGCCAGAGAAAAATCTCCCTGAAATGGACATTGACTAACTGCTTCCACTGCAGCCCCTGAGTTTTAGTTTCCTCCTGAAACAGAGTTCTGTCCTTCCTCTGAGATTGTTCTTGATGACCGAGTAGCCTCTCTCAAAGACACAGACGACAGCATCTCTAATCAACACTACGCATCAACCAGCCGCCTCAGCATGCCATTTCTCATTTTGTTTGACTACAAAAAATATTGCATAATAGTAATACTGAACGGACTACTTAATGACATAAAGGTTGTGAGCGTGGGATGGAAACTGCTTTCTCTCTGTGCTGCTTTGGTGGGCTGTATTGTTAAAGATGACTTCAGCATTTCCAGAGCAAATGTAAACTATGAATGTCAGATATGAAAAATTTGTAAGCAAAATAGCTGTTCAGGAGAGAATTATACATACGAGATTATTGAAAATGTAAACTACTGCGGTATGTCTGAGTGTAAGTATACATACAGAGGCACTGGTAGTTAACACGGATTGTTCAGAGTTGTACATGACAAAATTGTGTTCCCCCACCACCACCACCACAAACAATTGTAACTTCGGATTATAATGTTATTTCGTTTAAGTGGAAGCAGGGAGTTTTTGTTGAGTTTACTTGTATCGTATGTTTGAACTATATACAACAAGTTACTGTCATGCAGTATTTCTTTGTTGAGCTTTTCTCATTCAAAAGCACTGGTATGTCTGTTGTTCTCTGGTAGCCTTGAATTTTTTGTTTTGGGAGGGGTTTTGTTGTTTTGTTTTGTTTTTTACTTAAAAGTGAATGCTGGTGCAACAAATCACCTTTTTGGGTGCTGCTGTTGTTGCCACGTCACCAAAAAGAAGCAAAAATTTAAAAAAATAAAATGACTTATAGCTGAAAAAGTTGTTTTTTTTGTCTTGAACACAGTAGTAATTGCATATCCTACATCCAGTTTTCAGAAAGAAAATAAGGTTTATTTTAAATGTAGTTTTGCAAACACTCTACAAACATCCTGCAACCTTGCACAATACACTGCTCCAAAAAATTAAACACTTTTTAAGCAGAATATAACCTCAAGCCATTTAAACTTCTTGAATATTGATATGGTCAATTAAGTAGGAGAGCGCTGCTAGCTTTTGACCGACCCGTAGAAGTGGCCGAGGTAGTCCAACTCTACCAGGATGGCACATCAGTTGTCACTGCCAGGTTTGCTGTATATCCTAGAACAGAAGGCCATTCTTAACCAATCAACAGGACCGGTATCCGCTCCGTTGAGCAAGGAAGAACAGGATGAGCAATGCCAGAGCCCTTCAAAGTGACCTCCAGCAGTCCACTGATACAGTCAAAAACATGCTTTGTGAGGAGGGCCTGGCGTCCTCTAGTGGGCCATGCGCTTACTACACCATTATACCACCAGCGGGCTAAAACATTAATACGAGGCAGGATGGATCCATGCTTTCATATTTTTTACACCAAATTTAGGCTGTCTGGACATTCTCCTTTGACCTCTAGTGTTAACAAGGCATTTTCTTACAGAGAACTGCTGTTCATTGGATATTTTTTTTTACTTGTTCAGACCTTTCTCTATAAACCCAAGACATGGCTTTGTAGGAAAATCCCAGTAGAACAACAGTTTCTGAAATACTCGTACTGGGAATATTTTAAATCACCTTTCTTCCCCATTATGATGCTCAGTTTGAACTTCAGCAGGTCATCTTGATCATGTCTATATGGCTAAAAGCACTGCATTTCCATGTGATTGGTTGATTAGATATTAGTATCAGCAAGTAAATGAACAGCAGAGGTGGGACCAAGTCATTGTTTTGCAAGTCTCAAGTAAGTCTCAAGTCTTTATCCTCAAGTCTCAAGTCAAGTCTCAAGTAATGTCAGGCAAGTCAGAGTCGAGTCTCAAGTCACTGGTGTAAAAGTCCGAGTCAAGTCACAAGTCTGAAACTTTGAATTTCAAGTCCTTTCGAGTCTTTAAAAAAAAAAAAACGAAAAAATAATGTTGCAGTTATGCTAAATGTAAATATTAGACCATGTAATTTTTTAATCTGTGTTTTTCTCAACACATGACAAAATAGTGAACTTAGAAAATATACACAAATTGTGAAATTGCACCTCTTTAAAATGCAGCTCAATTAAACCTAGCTCCAAGAATAATTTTCACCGACAGTTCTGAGATAAGCTGCATGTTATTCTTGGATGCGGTTGTAGGACCGGCTTTAAAATCGCATGACAAAAATATCATACATATTAAAAAAAACTGAATCACCAACGTAGCCTGGAAAACATTTGCTAGTTAGATGAAGTCAGCTATCTCATCTTAGCATATTTATATGCATATTTATAATCATACGGTTCTTGGAGTGAGTGCACACACTCATGAAGTTTAGTAACTTCCGGTCACTGCAACAAGCCCAGGTACAGTTTACCGACGGATGGGTGCAGGACCTTGAAATGCACCGTGTAGAACGAAAGACCATCGTACGTATCATAAGTTTACCAGTCTCACAAATCGTCGTCATAAATACACATTCGTTAACCGTTTATTAATAGGACCTTTGAGCTCAACGGTAATTAATTAGTAGTGGAAATAATTTCTGGTACCCATCACAGAAATGTAGCAGTGACAATAATACTGTATGCTGTAATCGTACTGGGCAATTAGTGATACAAAAAACCTGTTTTATCCTGTGAATAAAAGTATATGTTTTTGTCAATGTACCATAATAACAGAAGCGAAACGCAATATTGTGTCAGGACAATTCACTATTTATGCACAATAAACAAAGGAGCATAGCGCGACAATTTCTGTTCAGCGCCAGACTTGCTTGTAACCTATATCACTAATTATGTTATGAAAATGACGTATTAAGTACTAAAAGACACTGACCTTCGTGTAAATGCTTGGAGCAGACTAACCTGTGAGCTGGAGTGTTCTGGGACGTTATATTTGATCTTTGAATGGCTGCAATCCAGACCATCCGTCTTGTCTTTGTTACTTCGGAAACATGGCTCGAACAATTTCTCTTCAACGACGTAATCCGATAACAACCGATCTCTTTACCCGTCGGCTTCCCGTGGCTGTCATGCGACCGGCTATTGCAGTTAATAATACAACAGCTTCTTGACATTTTTGTGTTTCTTTTTATCGCTGTGTGACTGATTTCAATTGAAAGCCTGCGTGCGCTAGTACCGCTTGCCACGAGTTCCCAGAATCCTTTGCGGTTCTACCCGTGAATGACGTCACATTTTCAATCTCTATATAATATGCATGTTAAATTTTATATTTGGGGTAAAATATCAAGTCTTGTACTACGGTGGCCCCTAGAGACAAAGCACGTACAAACTCCAAAACACTTACAAAATCCAAAACACGTGCAAAATCCAAAACACATGCAAGCTCCAAAACACTTACAAAATAAAAAACACATGCAAAAGACAAAACACGTACAAAATACAAAACACGTGCAAACTCCAAAACACGTACAAAATCCAAAACACATGCAAAATACAAAACACGTACAAAATACAAAACACGTGCAAACTCCAAAACACGTACAAAATCCAAAACACATGCAAAATACAAAACACGTACAAAATACAAAACACATGCAAAAGACAAAACACGTACAAAATACAAAACACATGCAAACTCCAAAGCACTTACAAAATACAAAACACGTGCAAACTCCAAAACACGTACAAAATCCAAAACACATGTGTGATGCCTCAAAGGCATTTATTTCATTTATCTTTAATGTTTGCTTAAAGTAATTCTTTTGTATGTATTTAAGTTAAAAAGAACAGTAAAAAGACTTCAAAATGTTAAGAAGCTTTAAATTTGAAGGTTAGCTTGCTGGTGACCTCACTTCCTGGTGGGTGACCTGTATTACTTCATTTCCTGTTTAATTCCTCTTCCTGGTTGCTCTAAGAGGGAGAGGGACATGCGGTCTTGCTCTGAGGCTTATCCACAGCCATCCACTTGGGAACATTGTTCAGGCAACGTCGTAAGTGTATATATTTCATGATGAAGGTGTTAAAAAGGCATAAATAGCGGTATTTGTTAAAAATTATATTTTGTTTGTGATTCATGGAGGTTGATTTGTACATGTTAAAAAAGGCAGTTTTGATGATCATTGCTGTTGCTAAAGCTAACACGAAGGTGTAAGGTCACATTTTGAGTTATTTCGTGATGCAATATTTATGTAAACGATCATTTTTTCTATTCTGTATTTCTTTTCAACTACAGTTTTCACCGCTTGTCAAATGAAGATTCTGAGTAAAAAGTCAACTCTACTCGGACTCGTGTATTCATTGACAGAGGTTTAGCTTGGTGTTTGATCGGAGTTGCTACACTCTGCAACAGAACACTACAGTGAAAAGACGGCACTCGATGGTCCTACGTGTTCATGATGGCAGCAAGCAACAAGTCATCGGTATCAAATACCAGGAGCAACGTGACATCAGCATCATCTGTAAGTGCGGCTCGCGCCAGAGCTAAAGCAGAAGCTGCTAAGGTACGAGCATCATATGCTAGCCAGGAGGCTAAATTAAAATTGGAAAAGGCTGCTAGAGAAGCAGAAAGGAAAACTAGAGAAGCTCAAAATCAGTTGGAAGCTGCTAGAATTGATACAGAGCTGGAAGTGCTAACATTAAATCGTGAAGCAGACGCAGCCATCGCTGAAGCACAGGTGTTAGAAGATGTAGCAGAAATGCATGGAAATGTAGAAAATATGAAATCTGAGTCAGAAGACAGGCTTAGATTGCAACGTACTAGTGAATATGTTTGCTCTCAAAATGATCAGAATCAGTCTACCTTCGCACCAGTATCTGTCCCACCTGTTAAATCTGTAGACCGTACAGAATCACAAGACAGTTTTAGAACATGGCATCCACCTGTAAGCTTAGCGGAATTCCAACATAGCAATAGCAAGCCCAAGCCTGAAGTGGATAATGGGATGCATCCACCCACAACAAACCTGTCTAAACTGACCAGAGCTGAATCGAAGACCGACGTCGAAAGAACAAACCCTCGCATGTATATAAGTGCTCAATCACAAACACCCCAGCATATGCTTCCAGTGAGCGTGCCACAACCTCCATACCCTCTGGCACAATATTTGGCGCGACGTGATCTCGTTACGTCAGGACTGTACCAATTTGATGATAAGCCAGAGAATTTCCGTGCATGGCGGTCCTCATTCACTAATGCTGTGGCTGAGGTTCAACTTACAGAAACACAAGAATTAGACCTCATGACCAAATGGTTAGGAAAAGAGTCTGGACAGCAAATAAGATGCATACGCTCAGTGCATGTGAATAATGCTAGTTTGGCTCTGCGCAAGGCATGGGAGAGGCTGAATGACTGCTATGGTGCCCCTGAGATGATCGAGCAGTCACTGTTTCAGAGACTTGACAGTTTTCCAAAAATTGCAGCCAAAGATCACATCAGATTACGTGAACTTGGGGATTTGCTTATGGAGATACAAGGCGCAAAGGAGGATGGATACCTCACTGGGCTGTCATATCTAGACACCTCCAGAGGTATCGGACCCATTGTAGACAAGCTCCCATATGGGCTCCAGGATAAGTGGGTGTCATCTGGGTCGTGGTACAAAGAAGAGAATAACGGCTGCTTCCCTCCCTTTAGTTACTTTTGTAACTTTGTTTGTCATGAGGCAAAGAAGCGAAATGACCCCAGCTTTATTCGTCAAAGCAACGGCGCAAGCCCCACAAAACCAGAAAGATTACCTATGAAGAGCTTTAACACCAACAAGTCTATCGCGGTTCACAAAACAGATGTCTCTACAATCAACAACGACGCTAACAAGAACTGCCCATTGCACAATAAACCTCACCCACTTAAAAAATGCAGGACATTCAGAAACAAGTCCATCGATGACAGGAAGGCCTTTCTAAAACAGAAAGGAATATGCTTCAAGTGTTGTTCTTCAACTTCACATGTTGCCAAAGACTGCAAATCTTCCGTGAAATGCTTAGAGTGTGAAAGCATCTATCATGATGCAGCCATGCACCCTGGCCCACAACCTCAACTCGCCAAGGCTCCACCACCACCACAAGAGAATGGCGGGGAGGGAGAAGATGACTCTAACGTAACTGATGTTAGAACCAGCTGCACAGAGGTTTGTGGCCCCGGCCAGTGGGGTCGTTCTTGCTCTAAGATCTGCCTCGCAAAGGTCTACCCCAAACATTCAAAACACAAAGCCATTAAAGCTTATGTAATTCTGGACGACCAGAGCAATCGCTCTTTAGCCAGGCCAGAGTTCTTTGAGCTGTTTGGTGTGGAGAACGAACCACTCTTATACCATCTCAGAACATGCTCCGGTGTCATCGAAACGTATGGCAGAAAGGCAGAGGGATTCCAGATAGAGTCGTTGCACGGCAACGTGCTCATACCTCTTCCACCACTCCTTGAGTGCCCCGAAATCCCTAACAATCGAGCGGAAATCCCAACACCAGGTGCTGTTTTGCATCATCCTCATCTCCACCATATAGCCAAACACATCCCCGATCTAGACCCAGAAGCAGAGATACTCCTGCTGCTCGGGAGAGACGTGCTTAGAGCACACAAGGTCAGGCAACAAGTTAACGGGCCACACAACGCTCCCTTTGCACAACGTCTCGATCTAGGCTGGGTGGTGATAGGGGAGGTGTGCCTAGGTAATGTGCATAAGCCAACAGTGGACACATTCAAGACCCATGTGGTAGACAGCGGTCGCCATTCCATATTTCAGCCCTGTGCAAGTTTCATGCATGTCAAAGAAACACAGCCAAGCTTCAGCAGGTCTAACAAAACGCCTGAGAGGATGCTAGGACACACAGTGTTTAAACAATCTGAAGATGATAACAAACCTGCCCCATCAATAGAAGACATCCTTTTCCTAGAGATCATGGATACAAATGTCCACAGAGATGACACTGGTAGTTGGGTTGCTCCATTGCCATTCAAGGAGCCACGGCAACGTTTGCCAAATAATAAAGAGCATGCGGTTAAGAGGTTCGAATCCTTGCAACGCCAATTCAGGAAGAAACCCGAGATGCAGAAGCAATATGTGGCATTCATGGAGAAGGTCATTGCCAACGGTCACGCAGAGGTGGCACCGCCCTTGAAGGAAGATGAAGAGTGCTGGTTTCTTCCATCATTCGGGGTATACCACCCACAAAAGCCCAACCAAATCAGGGTGGTTTTTGATTCCAGCGCTCAGTACTGTGGGGTCTCCCTCAATGACGTGCTTCTGACTGGTCCCGACCTCAACAATTCTCTCTTGGGTGTCCTTCTACGCTTTCGAAGGGAGAGAGTAGCTATCCTCGCCGACATCCAACAAATGTTTCACTCCTTTTTGGTCCACGGAAGGCACCGTAACTTCCTCCGGTTTTTGTGGTATGAGGACAACGACCTCACCAAGGCGGTTATCGACTACCGCATGAGGGTTCATGTCTTTGGCAACTCACCATCTCCGGCTGTGGCCATCTATGGTATGCGAAGAGCCATTGCTGAAGGTGCCCAGAAGTACGGTGCCGACACAATTAAATTTGTGGAAAGGCACTTTTACGTGGATGATGGCTTGGTGTCTCTCCCATCTGAAGCAGAAGCAATCAACCTTCTCCAACAAACTCAGGCTTCACTTGCTGAATCAAACCTCCGCTTGCACAAGTTTGTGTCGAACAGTCCAGCAGTCACTGGAGCTTTCCCGCCAGAAGATTGTGTCCCGCTCATTAAGGATCTGGATTTGAGTGGGGAGACAGCACCCATGCAGCGCAGCCTGGGTTTGCTTTGGGAGATCAGAAAAGACACATTTACATTCTCTGCATCAACTATTATCAAACCTTTCACCCGACGTGGAGTCCTCTCCACCGTCAATAGTGTTTTTGATCCGATGGGTATGCTGGCACCTGTCACAATCCAGGGACGAGCTCTTCTTAGGGAACTTAGTTCAGAACTGACTGACTGGGATGCACCTCTCCCAGAAGACAAGCTGAAGAAATGGGAAACCTGGAGAGATTCTCTTCAAGTCCTAAAGGAGCTTCATGTGCCACGTGCATACACATCAACCTCGCTCACCAAAGCTGTGCGCACAGAGTTGTTTGTATTCTCAGATGCCTCAACTATGGCCATTGGGGCTATCGCTTACTTGAGAGCCATCCAGGAAGACGGAAAAGTGGAAGTAGGATTTGTTATGGGCAAAGCCAAATTAGCACCCCAGTCTGAACCAACAATCCCGAGGCTCGAACTCTGCGCTGCCGTCCTTGCAGTAGAAATGGCGGATCTCATCCGAGAGGAGCTGGATCTGAAATTGGATGCTGTGAGGTTCTACACGGACAGTAAGGTGGTGCTCGGGTACATTTGTAATACTACAAAACGCTTCTACACATATGTCCATAACAGAGTCCAACGTATCCGACAATCTACTAGACCAGAACAATGGCATTATGTGTGCACGGAAGCAAACCCTGCGGACCATGCATCTAGATCTCTGCCTGCATCCCATCTGGCACAGAGTTCTTGGTTCACCGGACCTTCATTCCTGCATCAGTTATCTGCAGAAACAACACAAACCAGTGAGACGTTTGAGCTCATCGACCCGGGAAATGACTCAGAGATTCGACCACAGGTACGCACCTACACTACTCATCTGAAGGAACCTGTACTTACCCCTGATCGCTTTCGCCGTTTCTCCACCTTTACCTTTCTACTGCGAGCTGTGGCTTTCCTTATCCATGTGGCAAGATCTCACAAACATTCAAACCAAAACAGCAGGTGTACAGGATGGCACAGATGCCGCTTACCTCGTACTGTGGATGAAATAGCTCAAGCGAAATATGTCATTCTGCAAGCAGCACAAAGGCCAGCCTTTGCCAAGGAACTGTCAGCCCTCCAAGCAAACAAAGTGGTGTCCACAAACAGCCCGTTAAATAAACTCAGTCCAACTTTGGAGAGTAGTCTCATCTGTGTTGGAGGCAGACTGAAACATTCTCAACTAACATGTGAAGAAAAGAACCCAGTAATCCTACCCAAGGACAGCTACGTTTCCTTACTGCTCGTACGACATCACCATGAGCAGGTGAGACATCAGGGTCGACATCTCACAGAAGGTGCAGTGAGGGCAGCTGGACTGTGGATTTTGGGTGGGAAGCGACTAATCAATTCAGTCCTACACAAATGCGTAATCTGCCGGAAGCTGCGTGGGAGACCGGAAGAACAACGTATGGCTGACTTACCGCCGGAACGTCTCAAGGTTTGCCCTCCCTTCACATACGTGGGGCTTGACGTCTTTGGACCTTGGTCTGTTGTAGCCAGACGCACTAGAGGAGGACAGGCAGAGAGCAAACGGTGGGCCATGATGTTTAGTTGTTTGAGTTCAAGGGCCGTCCACATTGAGCTGATTGAGTCTATGGACACATCTAGCTGTATAAATGCTCTCAGGCGGTTCTTCGCTCTCAGAGGCCCTGCAAAGGAACTTCAGTCTGATTGTGGGACCAACTTCATTGGAGCTAGCAAGGAGTTGGAGATGGGTAATACTGTACAGGGGTACCTCAGCAAGCAAGGATGTAGCTGGAACTTCAGACCTCCGCATGCTTCCCACATGGGAGGCTCATGGGAACGGATGATTGGTGTTGCCAGGAGAATCCTTGATTCAATGCTCTTGCAGCAAAAGAGTCGCCTGACCCATGAAGTGCTGTCAACACTAATGGCAGAAATTATAGCTATCATCAATGCACGTCCACTCCTACCTGTGTCTACAGACCCAAACCAACCTTTCATTCTTTCACCAGCCATGCTCCTCACACAGAAATCAGGAGTTCCACCTCCTCCAGGAGATTTCACAGACAAGGACCTCTTCACAAAACAATGGAGGCAAGTTCAAGCGCTCGCAAACCAGTTTTGGGCCCGTTGGAGCAAAGAATACTTACCATCCTTACAACAAAGACAAAAATGGACAGTGACACGCAGAAACCTTCAAGTTGGGGATCTGGTCCTCCTCAGGGACAAGCAGACCATCCGCAACTACTGGCCCATGGCCATAGTCACAGCAACCTTTCCTGGGAAGGATGGACATGTGAGAAAGGTTGAAGTAAAAACGACCGACCAAGGTGACACAAGAACCTTCCTTAGGCCAGTTGCAGAAGTAGTTCTTCTTCTGCCTAAGGACTGATTTAAGGACTGTTGTTTGGACTCATTCCAGTTCATAGTGGCCTCACACAGGCCAGGCGGGGAGTGTGATGCCTCAAAGGCATTTATTTCATTTATCTTTAATGTTTGCTTAAAGTAATTCTTTTGTATGTATTTAAGTTAAAAAGAACAGTAAAAAGACTTCAAAATGTTAAGAAGCTTTAAATTTGAAGGTTAGCTTGCTGGTGACCTCACTTCCTGGTGGGTGACCTGTATTACTTCATTTCCTGTTTAATTCCTCTTCCTGGTTGCTCTAAGAGGGAGAGGGACATGCGGTCTTGCTCTGAGGCTTATCCACAGCCATCCACTTGGGAACATTGTTCAGGCAACGTCGTAAGTGTATATATTTCATGATGAAGGTGTTAAAAAGGCATAAATAGCGGTATTTGTTAAAAATTATATTTTGTTTGTGATTCATGGAGGTTGATTTGTACATGTTAAAAAAGGCAGTTTTGATGATCATTGCTGTTGCTAAAGCTAACACGAAGGTGTAAGGTCACATTTTGAGTTATTTCGTGATGCAATATTTATGTAAACGATCATTTTTTCTATTCTGTATTTCTTTTCAACTACAGTTTTCACCGCTTGTCAAATGAAGATTCTGAGTAAAAAGTCAACTCTACTCGGACTCGTGTATTCATTGACAGAGGTTTAGCTTGGTGTTTGATCGGAGTTGCTACACTCTGCAACAGAACACTACAACATGCAAAATACAAAACACGTACAAAATACAAAACACATGCAAAATACAAAACACAACGGAAGTGCTCCAGGACGCTAGGGGCAGTGTTGAGCTTTTGTTACCTAGTAACTACACAAGCCAGGAAGTACCAATGACCGGATTTGGGGTCTGCAGCCTTAAAGGCCGCATTTTAAGGCCGATTATGTCACAGCGACACGACAAAGACTGTCCCAATTCAAAGGCTGCTCGAAATGCGGCCCTCAAATGCGTCCTTAATTTCCCTGAATTTTAAGGATGGGTCTGTGTAGCCTTCATGGCCCAACATATCCCAGACTTCATAGCGCGGCGGTGGTTTGGATAATTTTGCCGAAAAAAAACGGCGGAAGCGGAGCGGACGAAGAGTAAACTTCCAGAAGTAAGTACTGAATATTATGTCACTTATTTATGCGCAAATGTTTTTATAATGAAGAACATTAAAACATTACTGTTGGCAACATGTCGGGAAAGTTATGTGACATTAGCGACGTTTGTACTAACTTGGTTTTAAAGCCTTCACTTCAAAATATTCGCCGTTCAATAGCTGACTTTAATCTTACAGAGAATGTGATGATTTTATGCGTAATTAAAGTCAGTCATGTCAGTCAGCTGACGGTTCACTCGTTAAGCTGAAAGAAAGATGCTTTAATCACAGGAGTCACACATGTGTCCACTGTACCATCTGGGAACTCTTCTTGTTTAGCACTCGTAATGACACAAACACTAAATCCTCCTTCTCTGGTGCTGTTTTGTAGCAGTGTATACACCTGAGACTGTCACCTGTCTGTCTGTCCTGCACTCTCTCGGTTTCTTTCTCTCTGATTGTGGAAGAAAAGTATGAACATGTATTTATAAGTCACACTTGTGTTTGAATCCTGCAGCTTATCACACATTTGATTTCTATGTGTGACACCTGCAAGTGTCCAGAGTGAGGACAGACTGAGGGACCCACTGCATTACATCATCTGTGAGGCTTTGCACCCCTGATGATCCACCAGGACAATCTCAGCAGTATGTGAGGAAGAGGAGGAGGAAGAGCCAGCAGCAGCTGACAGATGGAGAGAATAGACAGACTGTTCCCTGTTTGTGAAGGACTGCTAGAAACGTTTAAAATAACTAATTGTCTGTCCTGAATCAGTCTTATTAGGTAATGTTCAAATAATTTTATCATTCCAGTGTTTCCAGTGTGGGAGAAAGTACTCAGGGCCTTCAAGTTACGCACTATGAAAGGCAGCAACAAGTTTAATGTTCAGAAACCTAAAGTCTGTATCAGCAGCAGAATGGACCTAAAAATAAATGTTTGTTTCAGTTCTATGAAGCTTTGAGTATTTTGGATCAGTAGCACTGCTGTGTTTGTTGCATCATATTGCTGTAATTGTTTATATGCTTTATATATTCTGAGGTAAGTTGATCTATAGTGTTACATCATATTCTATAAGGATGTTATGTGTTTGTATACTTTCTGCCCAGTTTGACCCATTTAGCAGACGTCAGCCTGTTTAAAGCTCTGATATCTATTCTGTATGACTTAAAGCAGTTATGACATGGTCTGATTTTCTCACCCAATAAAGGAATATTTAATACATCAGTCTACTCTTCATTTTATCAGAAACATATATATACTATTATATATTGTACATATATTTATTAGTTTCAGATGTAGCCATTCTTGTTTTTTGCTTGTTTACATTATTGTATTTTGCACAACTCTGTTGCTTGTGAAGCTCGCACACAAGAATTTCACTCACATGTGCTGTACCAATGTACCTGCACATGTGATGTGACAATAAAAGTGATTTGATTTGAAACAGCTCACAGCTTGTACATTTTCTTTTTACACATGTATGTAAGCATTTGAGCCAAATTTAGTAATGCCAACATACTGAAGGAACAACATTTGTCTCTTATATATGATACACCTATATATGCACTGTCAATATACATTTTGAACCAGCTGCAGATGTCAGAGTAACAACTGACTGACCCCCACATAAAGTGCGTTACAGTAGTCCACAGGGGAAGAAATAAAAGCATGGATCACGGTTTCAAAGTGCTGCCTAGAAAGAAACGATTTCACTCTTGCCAGTCGCCTTAAATGATAAAAATGGACTGGTCCAACTTAAAACCAAGGGCAGTAACAACAGGTTTAAAATAAACCTCCAGGGGTTCCAAATGAAAAGAAGAGGACTCACAGGGGCCACTGGGTCCAAACACCAACAAATCTGTTTTCTTTTCATTCAAATTTAAAAAGTTTAGAGCCAACCAAGCTTTAATGTCGGCTTCAGTGGCAAATAAATTTGGCAGTCATTCCTATATACTTGTCTTTGAGTGAAGATTTAAGGTGGTAAGACATGTAAATAACTGCAACTTGAATCTGTACTGAAGCTCAGTATTTGACAAAGAGTTCATGTTCACTGCTGTAATACCTAATAATGACTAATATAATAACCATAATATTGGCCATATTATATTTACATTACCAAAGTGATATGACTTTAGTCTCATGAACAACATTAGCTAATTGTTATTTACTAGCTAATCTTAAATGACTGTTCAGTACAGAAATGAAGCCCAAAAATCATGTTTTACTGTCCTGTGGTCTCAGCCTCAGATACTTATCAAATCACACAAAGCTCTTGTAGAAACAAACAAACAAATGAAAAAAAAAATGTTCTCCTTCATTTCTGTCAAAAAAAGTTGTATGACACGTTTCCAGCTGTTAGTATCATAGTTGCTAGGCAACCTGGGAAGCGCAACGGAGACTAGAGCCCATGTGTTTGCAACAAACTTGCCGTTTATTTTACAAATCGAGCTCAACACTGCCCCTAGCGTCCTGGAGCACTTCCGTTGTGATTTGGAGTTTGCATGTGTTTTGAATTTTGTACGTGTTTTGGATTTTGCACGTGTTTTGAATTTTGTACGTGTTTTGGATTTTGCACGTGTTTTGGATTTTGTATGTGTTTTGGAGTTTGCACGTGTTTTGAATTTTGTACGTGTTTTGGATTTTGCACGTGTTTTGGATTTTGCATGTGTTTTGAATTTTGTACGTGTTTTGAATTTTGTACGTGTTTTGGATTTTGCACGTGTTTTGGATTTTGCACGTGTTTTGTATTTTGTACGTGTTTTGGAGCTTGTACGTGTCTTGGATTTTGCATGTGTTTTGGAGTTTGCATGTGTTTTGGATTTTGTATGTGTTGAGGAGTTTGTGCGTGCTATTTGGAATTTGTAAGTGTTTTGGAGTTTATACATGCTTTGTCTCTAGGGGCCACCGTACTTTTCAAGTAAACCGGTTCAAGTCCAATTCAAGTCCCAAGTCATTGGTGTAAAAGTCCAAGTCAAGTCACAAGTCTTAGAACATTTTTTCAAGTCAAGTCTAAAGTCATAAAATTAATGACTCGAGTCTGACTCGAGTCCAAGTCATGTGACTCGAGTCCACACCTCTGATGAACAGGTGTACCTAATGAAGTGGTGTATGTTTACTAAGATTCGTACAGTCTTACAGAGGTACAATATTTATTTAAATACCATGAGGTCGCTGCTTCTTAGCGTAACAAAATTGCAAGTAAAGATGTCATACACTCACAAGCCTGAAGGTGACGCGCCATGACAGAAAGAAGTCAGGGCAGGAGTCATTAGTGCTTTGGCCGCACAAGGTAAGAAACATTGACTTTTCCATAGTTAATTAGTACTTAGAGGCTTAGGGATCTTATGCAGGGGTTCTTAGTTGCGTAGACGAGCTAAAGTGCTGTGTTGCTGCTACAGAAGAAAAGTTAGAGGACGGCCGAGATCCCCAAGAAGCCACTGTTTGAGCTAGCACAACAAGCTAGCCTGGATGGGTTTCCCCTAGTTACTTTGGTAGTTACGGAGCTGTCCTCTAGTTTGAAGCTGACTCACGGTTCAGATTTACTTGCTGTTAAATTAGGATGGAGTTAGGAATACGTCTGACATAGATAAGTAAACTTTTTCTAGCTAGCTTGCTAACTTTTGGGCCACACTGTAGCATGACGTTAGCTACGGTAAGCTGACGTTATATCACAGGAAACTGTACTTTGCTCTCAGGTGATTAGTCATTGTTATATAAAAAGAGTTCCGGGAAAACCACGGTTAACCAAGCTGCAAACTGTGAATGCAGGAAAACGTTATGTTTCTGAGGACAAAATGCAAGTTGCTGCTTTTGTTTTTAGCTTTCTGTCAGTATTAACGTGTGCTAGCGGTTTGTCAGGATTTGTCATGATATTTCTAATAATAAATGTTTGTCACACACCGTTAATGCAGGAATGTAAATGTCTGAGGACAAGGAAGCCCAGGAGGATGAGCTGCTTGCTTTAGCAAGTATCTACGATGAAGAGGAATTTCATCGGGCAGAGTCTGCACAGGGGGGAGAGATCCAGCTCTGTCTGGAGCTCCCTCCAGATTTCAAAGTGGTAGTCAAAGGTACAGCTGTCCGGTAGGCTTTGCAAAGAAAGAAAAGCAAGCTGTGGGGAAAAATCTGACAGGTTTCATAATAATAAAGCGCTTTTCAGGATGCGTTGGAGAAGATGGGCTAACCCTAACCCAATGTACCTTAATATAATTTTATTAAGATCTTCCAGATTCCTGAAAGAAATGGCAATGGGTATATGGTGATAAACATGATTAAAGCTTAAGTAATTATTAGTTTGTTTTATTCAAAGATTAGAGATAGCTTTTTCAAACTGCATGTGGCCATTTAAGATGTTTACATTGATATTTTCATCTTTTCGTTTGCATCCTACAGCATTACTCTCTCCTTCCTGCCTCCATCTCATCCCCCTCCTCACCTCAAGCCTCATCTGTGCTGAAGTCAGGACTTTAACATAGGAAAACTTGCATAAACATACTTATTTATTACCGATATTGTCACAGTTAGTGTCAGCAGGTTAGACATGCAATCCTTCCCGGTCTCCATGTAGCTGACAACAAGCTCGCTAAACAACAACATGTTGGACTCAAGTGTCCTAAAAATTCAACTTTTCCTTATATAAATATGATTACCTTTTCATATCGTATGCGAGTTTGGCCATCCACAGCTAATATGGGGTGCAGAGGGTTAATTCAGTTATTCCCTCCTAATCATGCACTAATAAGAAATGTAATGAAGTCTCTTCTGTCTATCACAGGAGAGAATAAAACTGAATATAATGTCTCCTTCCTACCTCCTTTGGTGGTCAACTTTGAGATTCCTGCAGACTATCCCTCTACAGCCCCACCGCTCTTCACTCTCAGCTGTAAATGGATGACCAGAGCACAGGTACGGACTCATAACAACTCAGATAATCCTTTATTGTGCCACAAGAAGTACTGGACATGTTGGGATATTCAAATTGTGAGTCAACAGTACATCGTAAATATCAAAACCTTTCTCAATGTCACCTCAGATGAGCTCTCTATGCCGACGACTGGATGAGCTGTGGGAGGAGAATCAGGGTTGTGTGATTCTTTTCACATGGATCCAGTTCCTCAAAGAAGAGGCTCTGGGCTTTCTGGGTATCCAGTCACCTCTTGAAATCTTAAGGGGAGGAAGTAAGGCAGGTAATGAGTGAAGAAAACCCGACCGTGCAGTGAAAATTAGAGCATAGATACTTCACACCACACACTATGCACACTGGGACAAACTGGCTCAAAACATTAGATTTGTTAATGTTATTTAACCTCGCCATGTCTTCTTAGCCGTTAGTTGAAATTATCCACATTCCAAAATAGCATAACATGGACACTGTCAGTGCTTTAGCTGCACTGAGCCTAAAATGAACATTTTGGATGCTTCTCAGTTGCAGAATACTTGATGCACACGTAGGCATCCTGGGTGTGAGGATCTCAGTTTTCTCATTGTTTTGCTGATGGCTACCTAACATCTCATTGGTGGTATCCACTTTTTTCCCCTGAAAGTTGAACTGGAAAGATGGAAGGTTGAAAGCTATTAATTGTTTCCCTGTCATGTGCATTGGTACACACACTTGTACACATTGTTCACATCTCAGGCATTTTTTTCTGTTTGTAATTCATATGTACAGATTGCATTTTATGTTTATAAATGGTGCAAATTTGTCTTTTGCTTTTTTGTCCTAGCTATGGTGCAGTTTGGGGGCCATCCTGAAAAAGCAGAAGAAAAGAAAAAAGAATTGATGAATTCCAAGTCTGAACAGAAGATTTCATCGTCTTCTCAGCTGGACCCGAGGACTGTCCTTTTGATGGACCCGCGTGCCGACCTTTTACCTCAGCTCCTAGACTTTGACGAGGCGCAGCGGCAGAGGGTGTTCGACAGCAGAGTGTTCTGCTGTGGAATCTGCTTTGTAGAGAAGCTGGGCTCAAACTGTCTCTGCTTTAAGGAGTGCCAACATGTATACTGCAAGGCCTGCATGACTGAATACTTCCAGATCCAAATAAGGGATGGCAATGTTCAGTGCCTTAACTGCCCGGAGCCCAAATGTACCTCTTTAGCCACACCGTCACAGGTATTTGTGATTTATGAGTCCGTTCAATTAAAGTCCAACTCACCCTACCGTCAGCGCCTACCCTGCTTTCCTTTCCTGTCTGCCTTTATGTTTCAGGTGAAACAGCTCGTGGACGAGGAGCTGTTTGCCAGATATGACCGTTTGCTCCTTCAGTCCAGTTTGGACCTTATGGCTGATGTGGTCTACTGTCCCCGTCAGTCCTGTGGTACCGCTGTAATGATGGAGCCAGACACAACCATGGGCATTTGCTCAGCATGCCAGTATGCTTTTTGCACACTGTGCAAGCTGGGGTATCACGGTGTCTCCCACTGTAAAATTCGTGCAGGTAATGCCACTGAAACTTTAATAGTTTTCTTTAGAAGCAAATCTGATTGGTCAGTTAACTCGACCTACAAATTTTGTAGTAGAAACCAGAAAGTCTCCAATATCAAAATGTTGTCTTTGTCCACCAGATTCTGTACATTGGTGTGAAGATTTCTTTGTTTAAAGACATGCCATCAACACATCTTCATGTTCAAACCAGTGTTTTTGTTTTGTTTTTTTCCCTACAGAGGAACTGCGTAACCTGAGAGATGAGTACCTGTCTGCTACTGCTTCAGGGCAAAAGTTCATGGAGCAACGCTATGGGAAAAGGGTAATCCAGAAAGCAGTTGAGGAGTCCTTTAGCAGAGACTGGCTCAGTGAGAACTGCAAATGCTGCCCGCGCTGTGGAACCAATATACAGGTTGGGCTTTCCCTGTTGTTAACAGTGAAGTAGAACTGGCTTTGACTTGAGGATCATGGTTCAGATTTTTGTAAAATTGAATGTTTATTGTCATCAGACGGTCTCCAAAATGAACTGCAGCCACCAGTCAAAAATTGCTCCTTAAAACGTACTGGCCTAGAGACATCCTAGCAACTCATGTTTGCTAGGGGGAAATGTTTACTCCTGGAATCATTGTCTGCGTTTGTGTCACATGTTTATTTCCGTTAATGCCCGGTGAGTAGTTGTTAAGAGCTTTCATTGAAGTCTATGAAATCCTTGACGAGAGACTCTGGCAATCTGCCAGCAGCCAAGGCAATCGCAGAGCAACTTTTTTTATTACCTGGAAACCACTGTCTAACCAGGTTGCCAAGGGGTTGCCTAGTGATCTTTAGGCCAGTGACTGAGGCGTCATATGTCGTTATTTTTTTCTGTTCTGTCTGTGAAAAATCTTGCGTTCGCTTCCAGATTATCCCAGTTGTAGCTAATGTATCGTTTCTGTGTCTCTTCAGAAAGTTGATGGCTGTAACAAGATGACCTGCACCTCTTGTAAGCAGTACTTCTGTTGGCTGTGCCTGGGCGTCCTCAGCAAAGTCAACCCATACAGTCACTTTAACAACCCACATTCACCTTGTTACAACCAGTAAGAGATTTTTTTTCCTTCTTTTTTTTAACCCCCTCCCCCAAGTTAGGCTTATTGATATTATATTTACATTACGTATTGTTTGTGAATGCATCTTTTCTTTCTTGTTGCAGGCTTTTTCTCGGTGTGGATCCTGATGAAGATGATGATGCCTTCTGGAGTGATGAGGAGGACTGACACTGTGCAGTGCTTCACTGCTGTATGCTCAATTTGAACGCACTTTATCTCTCACATAGCCACCACTTCATCTGTGACTTCAATATGCCTGCATTGGCCAAACAGTGCAACTACAGCCACCATAACCCTACCATGTCACTATTATGTCTTTGTTAACATGGTAACATTAAAATTGCTGTTTTGGTTTGTACATCAATAATGGGTATTTAGATATGTGGTTATTGATTGGCAGCACAGTTTTCTGCACCTGACTGGGTCACTGGGCTAAATCATTGGAAATGCTGTTTGAATTTCAGACTTATACAGGTCAACATTATATTGGTTGTACATGTCTAGATTTTCTCTTTTCAAGTAGACATGCACTTCCTGTCCTGCAGGTTTATAAAGTTTAGGAACTAATAATGGAACCACTAGTTAAGCTCAGTTTGCTCAATTTCAGGTGCTTTTTCTGCCTTTCCAGTGTTAAGAGGAAAACTGGAACCGTCTTTGTCCCACTTTGTCATTATTCACGTCACATTAACAATCTAATCAGATTTTTCATTTATCAAAGGTATGGCATGAAAACCTTTGTTTTTTTTTAAATTTCGTGATATAACAAATACAATTAAGATAAAGCTTTAAAGAAATGGAGACAAACCCAGAGATGTGTTACTCACACATAATTTCAAAACTGGAAGTTGTGCTTTGTTTTAGTTCTAGGCATTATGGGAAAACCCCCATGCCTCCCAAAGACACAGGGTGCTATTTACAGAGCCTACTCCATAGTCTTTCATAAACAAGTTTAGCTGAGTCATTGCACAAAGTCAAAGCAGGTTAAAATTTATTTCATTGGATTGGTTGGTATTGGTTTTATTATATTTCTGTACAGAACTAAATAATAGAGGAAAGTGGCTTAGATACTTTTGAGAATCAATGGTTTAACGATTGCTCATTAGGGTATGTGTTGCTTTAATTTCATTCAGGGATTGGTGTGAGAAATGATATAATCGAATAGATCTACTCCTTAATGTTGCCACTAATTAGTGTCAAAGTGAGGCCAAATAGTTTAATTATATCCACAGATACAAAAATTAGTTTGTATTGTATTACTTCATTTACATTAGAGTGAAAGGGCAAATTTCTAATGCAAGCAGTTCTGTTCTGAATTGAACCCTGCAGCAAATCTGTTCTTTTTTAGCACTGAATGATTTGGTCTGTCCTGCAAAGCATGTTGATTTGCATTGCAATTAACTGTTCCTCAAAGTAAAAATTCTTACTTAACATTTTGTCTGTTTCATTTCATGTCTTGGTGCCAGCATAAAACTGCACATGAATAGACACAACTGTAGGTTGAGGTTTGAACGCTGACCATAAGAGTAATACTGAAAACAGCACAGTGTAAACAGTTTAACGGGTTATTAATATTTGAAATGCTTGCCTCTGTTGTCAGTAATTTAGTGAAAACTTCCTGATGCACTAAACATAATGTAAATGTCATGATTGTCTTGCAGTGTATCACTTTGCCCACATGTTATGAGCCATCATTACTGTGGGCAAAGTGGATATACAGTATAACAGATGGACGAAAGTACTGTGACATTACTCAGGTTTGTGAAGTCCTATATTGAAGCCTCAGGATGAATTTTTGACACAGTCTCTGTCTTTTGAAACCTGATGTACCCATGAAACTGCATGTTTGTTGGCTACTGACTTAGTCCTGCTTTCTGACAGTCTTGTGCTTGAAAGCCGCTGGACTTCTTTAGGTTCCTGAAAACAATTTACAAAATGAACTTGATGTTTTATTCAGTATGACCTGAAATAAGATACGGAGCGCACAAGCTCATCCGTCCACTGCTTACTGAGGTCAGGGCTGAGGGCTGTTTCCACAGTGGTAAGTTTTATTGAAAGTCTTGGTGTGACCCCTGTTTTGACTGCGTTGGCTTCAGTTTTTAAAAAAAAAAAAAATCATCGCTATTATTTCAACAGAATCTTTTTCTCTTACACGGTTACAACAAAATGAATGTGAGATTTCACATGACCAGCAGTGTCATATTTAAATGTAGGGTATATATTTTTCTTGTTTCTGCAGAGGTCCGAAAAAACTTATTTTGCACGTGCATTACACAATTCAGGTTTCTGGTTCAGATGAGTGGTAAAAGTCTACACTCTTACCATAAAGTGGTTAGGTTAAAGCAGCTCTTTGGAAAGAAAGTATTGCCCACACTTGCTCTAGATTAACTAAGGTCACGTTAGCAAAGGCCCACAGATTGAACACCTGAATAGAGACATGTCACACTGGTACTGAATTGTGTTTATAAAAAAAAAAAAAAAAGTGAACTGATTAAATAACTTTCCTTGAAAGAAAAAAGTTTACTTTCTTACACTTGTGCCAAGGCTCCAAAGAAACTAACAATAAATAATCATTTTATATAGGTTTTTTAAAATGATCAGATGATGTCATGTTTAATGTCAGAGGACATAAAATGTTACAATATAAATATTCACTGATAGTAGTTAATAAATTGTCATATTCATGCATATGAATTAAATTAATAAAAATCTCACTACTAATGTTACATAAGCAATTTAAACAAGCTTTGGTTGGTTGCTAAGCTTGTAAAAGGGTTAAGCTAGCTTGGTTAGGAGATGATTAACAAAGTGAAATCAAATTTTGCTAAACTAAATCTTCTATTTGTAGTTTCTACAAAACAGATGCTATGAAAACATATCTATGCTCTTATCATATAAAAGACACCTAAAAATGGGAGACACAAAATAATGTTGGTTATGCTGCTAATAATGCTCAGTAATGGTTAAAACTAAACTTTCAATTCAATTTTATTCATACAGTGCCAAATCACAACAAACAGTCCCCTCAAGGCGCTTTAAACTGTAAGGTAGACCCTACAATAATGCGTACAGAGAAAAACCCAACAATCATATGACCCCCTCTGAGCAAGCACTTTGGCGACAGTGGGAAAGAAAAAACTCCCTTTTAACAGGAAGAAACCTCCGGCAGAACCAGGCTCAGGGAGGGGCGGGGCCATCTGCTGCGACCGGTTGGGGTGAGAGAAGGAAGACAGGATGAAAGACATGCTGTGGAAGAGAGACAGAGATTAATAACAAATATAATTCAATGTAGAGAGGTGTATTAACATATAGTGAGTGAGAAAGGTGACTGAAGAAGAAACACTCAGTGCATCATGGAAACCCCCCAGCAGCCTAAACCTATTGCAGTGTAACTAAGGAAGAATTCAGAGTCACCTGATCCAGCCCTAACTATATGCTTTAGCAAAAAAGAAAGTTTTAAGCCTAATCTTAAAAGTAGAGATAGTGTCTGTCTCCCGAATCCAAGCTAGAAGCTGGTTCCATAGAAGAGGGGCCTGAAAACTGAAGGCTCTGCCTCCCATTCTACTTTTAAATACTCTAGGAACAACAAGTAAGCCTGCAGTGCGAGAGCAAAGTGCACTAATGGTGATATGCTACTATAAGATCATTAAGATAAGATGGAGACTGATTGTTTAAGACCTTGTATGTGAGGAGCAGGATTTTGAATTCAATTCTGGATTTAACAAGGAGCCAATGAATGGAAGCCAATACAGGAGAAATCTGCTCTCTCTTTCTAGTCCCTGTCGGTACTCTTGCT
Organism: Rhamphochromis longiceps; assembly: GCF_057381845.1. Classification (NCBI taxonomy): domain Eukaryota; kingdom Metazoa; phylum Chordata; class Actinopteri; order Cichliformes; family Cichlidae; genus Rhamphochromis; species Rhamphochromis longiceps. The sequence goes on along the minus strand of NC_140566.1, from coordinate 23,551,419 downwards.
GCAGCATTTTGGATTAGCTGAAGGCTTTTCAGCGAGTTTTTAGGACTTCCTGATAATAATGAATTACAGTAGTCCAGCCTGGAAGTAATGAATGCATGAACTAGTTTTTCAGCATCACTCTGAGACAGGATATTTCTAATTTTAGAGATATTGCACAAATGGAAGAAAACAGTCCTACATATTTGTTTAATATCAAGTCAAGTCAAAGTCAAGCCACGAAAACTTTATTCACCCCCAAGGGGCAATTAAGATAGTTGATACCTATATATGTACATTGAAGAACATATCCTGGTCAAAAATGACTCCAAGGTTCCTCACAGTGTTACTGGAAGCCAAGGTAATGCCATCCAGAGTAAGAATCTGGTTAGATAGTTTCAACTTAATGACTTAAAAAATTGAATTAGGGATCTTAAAATTTTAGCTTCTTTAGAAGCAACTTAAACTTTCAAAATGGCAATTTTGAGATTTAGACATAAGATAATTTTGCTCATCTCTTAGACTTAATTCTGCCAGACATTTTTTCAGTAGTAGAAACAAGGTTAAAAAAAGAAAGAAGCCTGGGATTGTATTTTTCTGAAAATTAAAACACTCAGACGGCTACAAGAAATTGTATATTACAAAAAGATAACACAAAATAAAACTCTTCTATTCTAATTCCACGAAGGCCACATTATATATAAATATTTTCGGGATTTTTTTAAATAAATAAAATTATTATAAAAGTAAAAAGTTGTATTAGCTCCTCCTTAAATTTAATTTGTTGAAGACTTTAAAATCTTGTTTTAAAATGCTTTAATCAAGCTTTTAATCTGAAATGGTGAGGTCAATGACTTGTAAAAAAACCCAACAAAAAAAAACCCCAATCGTGTTTCGTACAAGACCTTGGTTCTATGTAGATGTTTAAGTGAACTTTAACCATTAACAAAATCTTATTACCTGAAATATGACCCATATTTACCCTGTAATTCAGAGGTTATGCTGTGACAGACAGAGAAACAATGAAATTCTAAAGAAACAAAGACCCCACGTTTTAGTGTGAGACTGAAAAGAGACGACAACATAGTGTGATCCCTTTGGTCAGAGTTGCTGACAGGGGATAACCCTTTAAAACGGCCCCTCTCTCCTGTCCTGTCCCATCCCCTGCCTCGTGGTCTCTGTTCGCTCCCCCAGCCCATGCCTGCCTTTCTCCATACACACTGATTGACTACATGGCTGGACTATTACTATGCCTCTAAACACACCTGCACGGCAACCAGCACGAGCAGCACCTGACCAGCACTGAGATACTTCACTAACCCTCAAATCATTGATTTGATTTATTAAAGCAGGAGGACAGACAGAGGAGAAGGTCAGTGGATTTTGATGTGGTGGCTGATGGGATGCAATGTGTGAATCTATGTCAGCCACGTTTGTTGAATGCAATAGTGTTTAAGCTAGATTAAGCAGTTGAAGCTATTATGTTTTTACAGTGCCGAGTCACTTAGGACAGCCTTGTGAATCGCTTTCATGTATCTATCTAAAACGTTGAAATGTACAAATAAATAAAATAAAATACTAAAGTTAAGAACATCAACTCAGTTACAAAAGATAATAAACCACTAACCATAAAAAGGACCTTATAGTGACACAGAAATGATTAACAGTGCTTATTTAAGTAGCTTGAAATATCTAGTTATTTATGATAAAGCTGACATTTTCCTCAGTGGGAAATGGCTATTTATTATATCTAATTATTTATATAATAAATACATTCTTTATTTAAAAAAACAACAACATGTAAATGGTTGGGCTAAAATGCTGTACTCAAATAGCCAAAACCATTTGTATAAACTGATTTATAACCTCTGTTTGCACACACATCACCTCAAAGTTAAATATTTCTGAAAAGCTTTTTACACATAAGTGAGTATTATATTTAATCTGATGGGTCACTTAAACAAGTTCAAAAAGAGCAGAAATACATTATTGTATGCCTACATGCATTAGCGTACCTGTGCTTTACACTTTTTATATGTGAAAAATAGTTTTATGGTGTTGTTCACCTCTGAAGCTTAAAGCTCGAGTTAAGCAGAGGCTTCAGTAACTGTTCCTCTCCTGTCAGAAGCACATACTGGAAAGAGAGAGCATCCACAGCACATCTGCAAGCGGTCATATCATGATTGAGAGTGACAGAGAGCTGTCAGCCATGGTGCAGGAGCTATGGGACAATGATATCAACAGACTAAAGCCTGGAAAAGACTACAGGATCTCCCTTCAGGTGCATCACGCACTCAGACACACACAGACACCTGTTGTAGATAATAGTATATATTGCAAACTTATGACGATATCTGACAGTCTGCATTACACCTCAAAACAGGCACTGTTCTTCTCCTGCAAATAGAGCTCAAGTTTTTAGCTCTGAATGAGCTTTACTCAGTAAAAAAGTCAAAGCCCGGAAACTTAGAGACCTACTGTAAAGGTAAAGGTTAGATCTTTGTGATAGAAACCGTCGATATTTATGGAAATTTTTATTGTAGGTCTTCCTAATTTGGACAAACTTTCTACTTGTATTTTTTACCACGTAGTAGTAATACTTACATTTTGGAGGCACAAGTAAGAGTAAAGGAAAAGATATCACTGGAAGCATACATGAGGAGCATTTTATGAAAAGCACTGTTCTTCCTGTTTCAGGGAAAAGCTGGAGACAGCATGAACATCAATGACAACAATGACGGGGCGGGATATCCACTGTTTACCTTTGTCGATGAGAACATTTTCAAAAAGGAGACTTTTTTAGGTAAGTGCACTAGGCACTGTATTGTTATCATCCATGTTTATAGGACTGAGCAGCCCTAAACATTGTTTAATGACGTAATGTGCCACTGAAATGTGCCTCTGTTGATCTTTGCAGCCTTTATCTCCCTGCTGGATAACTATGAGAGTGACACCGGTAAGCCAGAAATTGTAACTCCTGAGGAAGTGGCAGAGAACCACAAGTTCCTGGACTCCATCGTTCAGACTCCCACCATGAAGGTACCTATGAGGGGCATTTGACTATGTTCGCCATCGTAGGTTAGTGTCATTATTAAATACAGAGGATGAAGAAATATTATCAATGGCTTTCTATGACAGGAACAAAAAAAAAACAAACGGATGTTAGTAGCACTTATTTGTCTGTGGAGGTTTGTTCCAGTTTCACCTACTAATGGTGGAAGAGATAAACTCATGGGATCACTAAATAATTAGGATTTATCCTCTGTGGGTTAAAGGTATTTGAGATATTTAAGTCCTGATCGGACCAACTAGCGCTTTCATCTCGAGCCACCCTGCTAACTGAGCTATAAGCATTTTGTAATAAGTTCTTCTATTTTTTAGATAGCCCATAAATACCTGGTCAAGAAGCATCTTTCGCCTGAGGATGAGACAGAATTCAAGAAGCAGCTGTACAGGATCTGGTTTGAGCTTTATGCGAGGAGAGGATCCAGCAGGTGGGTGGAATCTGCGTCAGTGGAATTCAGCACCGCGATGGTAAATACAGGCTGACAAACTGGCTCTGTGTGGCAGATACATTCAGCGTCAGTGCTGTCAAATGGAAGAAAAAAAAGTGTTCAGGATTGGCTTGTCCATGTGGGCAGCTGCAAATTTAAGGCATCGATTTTGGAGCAGCTTCTTTTTTGGCCGGTAACCTCTCAGTCCATGTTGATGTAAAACTGGCTTCACTGTGGACAGCAACACTGCTGGTCCAGCAGTTTCCAGTTCATGGCAGTCTGGAGCCTTGGTGGTTCCTGGGTTGTTCCTGAACATTATAACCAATTTCATCTCATCTGAGTGGGTCTTCTTCCAGATCCTGGCAAAGCAAAGCAAAGACACATCCAAATAACTTGTACATATGTATGATCGTTTAAACTCGCAATCTTGGAATCTGCAATTGTCAAGGAAAACTACTGTGGCATTCACGCCCATGATGAGTGGCTGTAAACTTCTGACATTGCCCTTTTTGTCTCTCTTCAGGCCAGACTCTTCGGGCTTTGAACACGTGTTTGTTGGAGAGACAAGAGGGGGGAGGACTGTTATTGGTTTTCACAACTGGATCCAGCTATACTTACAAGAGAAGCTGGGCCATATTGATTACAAAGGCTACAGTGTCACTGCACATTCACCCCAGGTATACTATTCTTAAGACTTTCTTTAATTAAACTCAGGCAAAGAAGTTCTTTTCTCTGGTACTTTACTTTTAACTATTTAGACAGATATTCAAAAATGTATTCAGGTTACTTTTTCCCTGTATATTTATCAGTAATTTCTTTCCTGCCTTTTCTCCACTGTCAGCAAATATCTGTCAAACAATCTGACTCATTTCTCCCTGCCTAACCGGCTTTTTCATTTTGCCCCTACCGCAGCCCGATGAGAACAAACACATCCTGGCGCTACAGTTTAGCTGGAAGAACGGTATAAAGCCCAAGGGCAGCATCTTCATCGGAGTCAGTCCCGAGTTCGAGTTCGCCCTCTACACTCTCTGTTTCCTCACCTCGCCTAATGAACGCGTCAAAGTCCAGTTCAGTTTGTACGACATGGAGATTGTTTGCCACCACTACAACCAGAAGCATATAGGTACCACCTACCCTGTGCTCCTCAGGTACCTGAACCCTCGGTAACTTGACTAGAAAATACATCTGACATACAACTTCCCCATCACTTAAGCTTGGGTACAAAGTGTCATAGGTATTGTTGTTGTCTTTTTATTTTACATAAAGATACAATAAAACCTTCCAAGAGCTAACTGCATTGCCTTTGTTTCTGTTTTGAGAGTGTGCTACGGATTACGTGATGGGAAATAACTGATGAGTCTCTGAAGTCTGAAGCCGGATACTGATCTATCTTTATCTCTATTTTACATTTTTTCTTAATCTTTCTTAGCGTTTTAGGTCATTAAATACATTTTAATACTAGACAAAGATAACCAGAGTAAATAAAAACCTGTAATTTTTAAGTAATGATTTAATTTATTAAGAGAAAAAAACATAAACATACTTGACCCTATTAAAAAATGAATTGCTCCCTAGACCTAATAACTGGCAGCAACACTGGAGAGTTTTTGAACACGAATGGCCTGTTTGAGGTCATGCCAAAGCATCTCAGTCTGATTTAAGGCTGGACTTTGAGTAGGACTCTGCAAAATATTCTTTTGTTTTTTCTTTTATTGATTTTTATGTGTGTGGGGGATTTTTTTGAGTCATTCAGAGGTGGACTGGCTGATGCGTTTCAGATCACATCAGCCAGTCTTGAAGATCGTCCCATGGAGGCCATTTTTGTCCAGTTCTTATTGTTGAATCATGAACTCTGACCTTAAATGAGGAAAGTGAGGTCTGCAGTTCTTTAGATGTTGTTCTGAGTCCTTTCCAGACTGATAGATATCAGTGATTTTGTTTATCATCTGTTCTTGAGTTTATTTTGATGGTGGCATGATGTTTGCTTTTATAGATCTTTCAGACTTTACTTTGTCAAACAGGTTCAAATGAAGTGTTTTCTTGATTCAACAGGTCTGGCACTAATCAGGCCTGGGTTTGGCTAGTGAAATTGATCTGAACTTTCCAGAAAATATGGTTAATCGCTGCTAAATCATGATTTCATAAATTTAATTTTTAATTTTTAATTATAAAATTAAAAAAATTTGTATTTACTTGTGTTATCTTTGCCTAATATTAAACGTAAAAACTCCAAAACACGTACAAAAGATAACAGAAGTGCTCCAGGATGCTAGGCGCAGTGTTGAGCTTTTGTTACCTAGTTGCTACACAAGCCAGCAAGTACCAACGACCGGATTTGGTGTGTGGTAGTAACAGGTAAATGAACACTTTTTTTTTTTTAATTATTTGAATATATATGAGTGCTTGTGTATAAATACACAAACAATACACATATGCTTTCAATTGTGTAATTTAAGTGATCTAGGTAGCTCTGTTTTGGAAGTTCAGTTAACTCTAGAAATGTGTTTTGGAGTTTGTACGTGCTTTGTCTCAAGGGGTCATCGCATATATTTATATATAAACATATATAAATAAAACCACTTTTTTTTACATTAGTAATTCCTTTTGTGCATAATTTTATATTATTGTTAATAATAAATTAATTAAAGCAACAAAACAACCTGAAGAGTCGGTTTGGAGACGAAAGAGCTGGAAGAGCCGGTTCTTTCGGCTCGACTTAGTGTGTCGAGCCGAAAGAGCCGGTTCTCTAAAAAGAGCCGGAAATCCCATCACTACTTTAAATTATCTTAAATGATCTTGTTTCACTTTCACGACCGAAAGGTGGCAGTACAGGGTTTGTTGTGGCCAATGACGTCAATCAGTTGACGTACAAGAACTTCGTCAAGTAAGTGAGAACGTAGCGGAAACTGATTAATTACATAATAAAATAATTGCAATCTAGCATTAAAATAGAACATGTTTCTTAATTGAAAATACGCGAACGAATACAAAGTTGTAAAACTGCAATGACAACATATTTTTAATTACTATTAAAAACCCAAAGTATTGCGAATTAGGCATCACAATGGATTTTATTTTGAAATGCTAACAGGAAACCTTTTGTATTTTGTCGGTCGCTAGTTTAACTTCACAGCATACAGGCACAGCCGAACGAGGAGTCTTTCCATTGTGGCGAGGACAGAGTTTACCGTTTGTACTGTTATATAATTTCTTACTCGTTGGGTGTCTTGCTGGCATACCTTTCTGTCGTTGATTGATAGCCGTTGAAGCGGGAATGGCCGAATCGAGCCCCAGATATCAGCAGGTAAGAGAAGGCTTAAAGTCAAGCTAAAAGACGTTAAAGCTTCAGTCGTAGGTACCGTCGTCTAAATGCTGTTAGCATCGAACTGTTAACTTCGAAGATAAAGTCGCCCAGGCGTGTCGCTTCGTGTTTGAAAACAAGACAACAATTTCCCATCGAATAAAGATGGATGTCGTCGATGGATTTAAGCCGATTAAATTGTGGGGGTTCTTATTTTAATCGTATAAAGGGTTAGGTGTGTTAACGGGAAGCTAACGCGCTAACGAGACGCTAAAGGTTTTAATTACGCGTTACGTGAATTTTGAACCGGGTTTTTCTTTTGTTCTGTGATAATATGTGGGCGTCTTTTTCATATTGAATTACAGTCTACCGCGAAAGCTTGCCAGCTACTGAGTATTGTTTGGTAAATAAGGTCAACCGTTGAACAATATCTCGATCACCTTTTGAAAAATATGAGAGCATTTAAACTGTGGCTATCACCTGAGCAGCACCAATGGGTGTGTTTACTGTTGTTATTAGAGCACACAGGCCGTATTAGATGCATGTTCATGTTGGTGTTTGATATAATAACTAATGATCAGGTGCATAGAGGCTAATTTGAGTCTATGAATTTCTCACTATGGGGGAAAAATACTCAAGATCTATTGACAGTAAAGGGAACTATATTTATAGTCATATTTATATAGATAGATACTTTAAGCATCTCAAAAAAGGAAATTACTGTGTTACAGCTGCCAGTGTAAAGAATAAAAATATAAATATTATAATCTACAGTAAAAAGAAAACTGTCAAAAGTACCATAGGACTATGTCTCACACAGCATAACTCCACTAGCTCTAGACGATGGAGAGAATATGGCTGGAAAAATGTGATTAGGTTTTTTATTACTCCGTATATCAAAAGCAAGCAGTTGAAAACACCCCAACAATGCTGGAGATTATGTGGAGACTGGAACGCCAATCACTCACATGTGTTTTGGAAGTGTAAATATATTAAATCATATTGGGAAAGAATCGCGGCAACAATGACGAAGGTGCTGGGGTATGAAGTACTGTGTGAGGCACGAGTAATGTATTTTGGAATATGGGAAAATGTAAAAAAGGAGGACTGGTATTTGTTTAAGATTATGTTGTTGTCAAGCAAAAAGGTGATAACAAAAAATTGGCTGAAAAGCGATCCTTTAAAACTGGAAGACTGGATGGACGTAATCGAGGACATATATACAATGGAAAAAATGACTTACACTCTGAGACTGAAATCTGACAAACACCGAAAACAGTGAACAAAATGGATAATTTATAAGTCTCAGTCAGCCTTATAGGGCGGGACCTCTCGTGGTTTTTTTTTTTTTTTTTTTTTTTCTTTTTTTTTTTTTTTTTTTTTTTTGTGTATTTGTTGTTGTGTTATTATTATTATTGTCTTGTCCGTATGTAATACAAAGGAAAAAGTACAAAATAAAGAGTTAAAAAAAAAAAAAAGTACCATAGGACTGTAGTGAAGTTAAAGAAAACAAAAATAAGACTGGGATTGCGCCAAAGAGAATTTTAGCAAATGTGCACATGACAATAAATTAACAGTTACACTTTAATGTCTAAGCTACATAATGTATGATTAATACTCCTGCAGTCCTAGTGTTCCTGGAAACTGAGTTATGGCAATTGAACAATCAGTCTTAGTTTTAAACTCTTATTTTGGGGAAATAGGAGCAAATAAAGTCTCACTGTTTCTAAGTCATAACTGTGTTGGTCTGGTTTCACAGACTTACCTGCTAACAGTTTCCTTGCTAATAACAAAAAAAGGAGAAATAAGAAACACATCACTCAACATCTTTTTTTTCTTTCTTTTTCCCAGTTCTGTTTTTCTGATGATTATATCAATGCTGAGTTTTAAGTTCCTTTTAAGTAGGTCAGGATGTCCAGTGTTGTGCCACAACTTTCAAACATGCAGGCTTCTTCCCTGGCTCAGAATAGGACACTGGGGGAATGCCTGTGCACTTGACTGGTCTTCAGTTTTATATCCAAACCTTTGTTATGGGATTTAACAGAAATCTGTCTTTTCTTGTAACTGGGACAAATATGGAAGTTTAAAAAAATCTGTATGGGGGCCAGTGCGTTTAAAAGTTCATTTGGGCTGAATTTCTCAATAATATCAAAAGTCTGCTTAATACTTAATATTGTAAAATCTTAAACAATGAAGAAGTGACATCTGTATAGTTTCTTATGACATGTTTAGATTTTATTTAATTTAGTTGACTAGTTGTGGGATTTTTTTTTTTAATATGCAATATTTAATCTGCTGTTAAAAAGCTATTTGACTTGAAGGGCAGAACTGATCAGTCCTAGGACTTGTCTGTGCATCTTGACAGCAGACTTCACACCTTTAGTTGTCTTAAACTGTCTTGTTTCACTTCTTTAGAAAGGTTTCAACATTAAAACTAGCAGGCTTTTTCCTGGCTCATAATCTGCCTTAGGCGAGCGTGAAGTTATTTTTGGCCACTTGATAGGCAAATATGCATATGGAGGGTTTACGCATATATGCCTCACAGCTTTAACTGTGAACTTAATTTATCTTCCTCTCACAGCTTACCAATGAGGAGGACTCAGAAGAGAGCCCACAGGTAGCGGCTGATGCTCCTCCGCCGTACAGCAGCGTCACAGCGGACAATTCTGGTAAAAATGATGTTTCCTTGGCGCTGAGGTCATCTGTAGTGGTGGCATTTTGGTCCACACAGGAGTGCCTGAGTAAAAGTCATGTATTAATAACTGCAGTGTACATTTTGTTGGAAAAGTAGTGAGCTAAATGCAACATGTAGCTGAGAAAGAATTGATGTGTTATTGGGCAAACTGTGTGGATATATTAGAATCCTCCAGAAGACACATGGGAAAAAATACAGGAAATTTCCTCTTTCACTTTTTCCATTTAGCCACCACTTGCAGACTAACCCCCTTAAAGGTTTATGTGAATGTTTGAGAACACGTGTTCAGTGTTAGCTTTAGTTTTGTCTTTGTCAACAAAAGGATTGGACCTGTTTAGAATTAAATAATACTTTTTTTTTTTCAGTTTTGTGTGTGCGTGTGTTTGAAACTGTGCTTTATTTCTTCGCTAGCGTTCTTTGACTGCAAGGAAGATGGGATTTTCCCCAAGCCTCCGTCATACAATGTAGCAACTACGCTGCCTTCCTATGATGAAGCAGAAAGAACCAAGGCTGAGACTAATGTTCCCCTGGTACCTGGAAGAGTGAGTGTCTCACTTTTTTTTTTTTCTGCCTGCGGTCACATTCAGTACATACGCTCTCTCACACATATACACTCGTACACTGATGCTTGTGCTTGAACACTTCCTGTGTTGTCTGCAAGGCACGAAGTCTTATCGCTCAGCTGTGGAATTTTTTTTTAGTCTTCTTCATGTATGCGACTGTATCTTTTCTGCTCGTCTTTGTTACCGGATTGAACAAATGCAGATTCAAAAATGAAGAAAAACATTTCTTCTTGTTCATATCAAAGGACATTTGCTGATATCTTTGCACTCAGTGCCCTCAGCTAGCCGCAGTGTAGTGCTCACAGCCTTTTCTGATCTCCTCTTTGTGCACTTGGTTGTTTGTATTGTTTACTCAAAACCAGAGTAAATATAGGTGCAGCCTTTCTACTGTGTGACAAGCTTAGGACAGTCTGTAATGATGCAAAGTTTGGATTATATTTTTGTACCAGTAACTAACGTGTGACATAGCTAAAGCTAGCCACATAAATCGATGTTTCTGGTTGGTGTTTGTACTGCTGTTATATCAGTCCCAGTGCCTTACATCACTTTTTACTTAGTGATGGAGATGTGTAGTAGCAGTGTAAACTTTAAAAATGTTAGGAAGACAGACTAAAAGATGTGATAATATACTCACTGGCCACTTTATTAGGTGCACTTTTTTATTTTTTTTATTTTTTTTATTTTTTTTTTTACTACTGGCTTGGGCCCCCGTTGGCCTCCAGGACTGTCTTAGTAATTTGTGGCATAGATTTAACAAGCTCATGGAATCATTCATCAGAGTCTTCGGTCCTTATTTGGTCCATATAGATTTGTTAGCTCAACATCCACAAGACGAATCTCTTGCTTGTTTCACCACATTCAAAAGGTTCTCTATTGGATTGTGATCTGGTGATTCTGGAGGTCCTTTGAGTACAGTGAACTCATCATGATGTTCAATAAACTTGATGATTCGGGGTTTATGACACAGCACATTATTCAGCTAGAAGCAGCTGTCAGGTTTTAAAGGGATGGAAGTGCAGTATATACAGGGATTGAAACGGTCAACAACAGTACTTTGTGGCATTTAAACAAACTGTTGATACAAGGCAGGATGGATTTGTTCTTTCATGCCTTTTACACCAAATTCTGACCCTACCGTCTGAATACTGCAGGAGAGAGCAAGACTCATCAGACCAGGCAGCCAGTCTTCTGTTGTGTAATTTTGGTGAGCCTGTGTTAACTCTAGCCTTGGTTTCCTGTTCTTATCTGACAGCAGTGACACACTATGTGATCTTCTGCTACTGCAGCCCATCTGCTTCAAGGTTCAATATCTTGCTCTCCTGCATCTGTAATGAGTGGTTACAGTAACACAGTAACTGTGGAGTCACTCTTGCCTTACTATGAGCTCGAAGCAGTCTGGTCATTCTCAGGTTAGCATTTTCTGAAATACTTAAATTATCCCTGACACCAACAGTCATGCAGAGTCACTTAAATCACCTTTCTTTATCATTCTGGTGCTGATGTTTGCACGGCAGCAGGTTGTCTTTGACCATGTCTACATGCCTCAATGCATAAAGTTGCTGTGATTGGCTAATATTTAAATGAATAAGGAATTGAACAGATGCACCTAATAAAGTGGCTAAGAGGATCTTATCGTTAACATTATGTATGGGGTGTCTTATATAGTTTTAAAAAAAGGGGAGATCACTCTTCATCCTCCACAGTACGGCAATAAAGGGAGTTTTAAAAAGATTCAGTAGTTTAAACAGTCAGGTGCTGGTTTATTACAAGGAATTCATATCACACCTCTCTCTCTCTCTCACACACACACACACACACACGCACACACACACGCGGAAACTAAGAGCATGTTTTTAGCTGTGAAATGGTGGCTCATGTATGACCTCTAGTGGTCACTGTGATGCACTGCATCTTACTGCATGTGGGGCTGCCCTGTTTGATTGCTGCTGTTGTGTTTCTCTGCCACACATTGCCTTGCGCTCAGCAGCAGCCTCAGCACAGGGACCGCCTGGAGACTTTTGACGATGTAATTCGCAGTTCACTGGAGGTAACTCGAAGAAGAGTGTACGATGAGAAGGAGTGCGTTTGGTCCTGGTTGTGTAGTTAGAGTGTGTTTGTATTAAAACCCTCAACCCCAGACCTTCCTGTGTGTTTGTGTATGTAGACTTTAGAGTGTTAGCTGAAAGTTATGCAAGACCTAGTTCTGCTGGTGGCCTGCATTGAATCGGACACATGCCAGACTTTTAGGTAAAGTCACGGTGATAGTAATTAAGTCGGCTTGCTGTCTTGTGAAAGTTTCCATTAGTGTGTTGGTTGTTCATGTTTTGTTCATTCTGTTTGTTAGGATGACTTGGTTTCTACCAAGAGATGCTCACCCAGGCTCAATCACAATTGGCTTTGTCTACATTCTAACTGTAGAAATTAAAATATAGCAGTGTGATGTGTTTGAATTTAAATTGTCAAAATTTGAAATGATTAAATGAAAGCCCGGGAAGCTCTGCTGCTGTCGTGTGTTGCTGTGATGACATTTTCTCGCTGATTAAACGCCTCACTGTTTTTGTGCTCTTCTGTTACTCACTCCATCACAGGATGAAGACTTTGTTACCAGAGATGACTTTGAAGATGCAGATCAGCTGAGAATAGGAAACGACGGCATCTTCATGCTCACTTTCTTCAGTTAGTTTCCCAATCGTAAACATGTTCTGTATTCATCAGCTCCTCTCTTCCTTGGATTTGTGCAGAGATGACTGACTTTTTCCACCTTCTCTCTCGCCCTTTCAGTGGCATTCCTGTTCAACTGGATTGGTTTCTTCCTGTCTTTCTGTCTGACCACCTCTGCTGCCGGACGCTACGGGGCCATCTCAGGCTTTGGCCTTTCCCTCGTCAAATGGATCCTCATAGTCAGAGTACGAGACGCAGACATTACGCAGCACACATACAAACACATAAATTGTGGTTTGGTGTACGCACAAGCAAATCAAAAGCCCCAAACACCACTGTGGTATTTTAATGCCGTCTCTGTAGTGGCTGGCTTGTTGGCACCAAACTGTTTCCTCAAAGATCCGTTTGAGAACTGTGCTGCTTCCTTAATTCGCTTTTAAAATGAAGGACTCATTTGAGTGAAAGCTGGGCCAAATTTATTCTAACCCGTGTTTGTGTTGTTTCATTGGGTTTTTAGTTCTCCGCATACTTCTCAAATTATTTCGATGGACAGTACTGGCTGTGGTGGGTGTTCCTGGTGTTGGGTAAGTAGTGAACCTCTGAATTTAAATGAATTGCACGCTTTGTCTTGAACAGGATAGTTACCATTACCTATAAAAGGTGGAAGTTTAGATATCAAATTCAATAAATAACACTTTATCTATATTTACCAATTTATTTTCAGTAAAGAAATAGGTAAATTGCATAGGCATGTTAGAGTCAAAGAATTTACATTTAAGTCTCTTTCACCCCTCTGTAAATAAACACAAACACTGTTAGCAGGCAAGACAAACAACACAAAAAGAAAATGTGTTTTTAAGGATAAGGTTTTCTTTTTATCAGACTCCCTTGATACCATAGAAAACAATAACAACAGTGAAATTAAAGATGGGAGTAAAACTGGAAGGTCTGGGGTGTTTCAGAGTGTAAGGGAAAAAAATAACATTTGATAAAACTACCTCTTAAAAAAATTACAGAAATGAAATGACAAGTACGTAACTTCACAAGTTGTTCACAGGATGAGAGAGAGGGAAACTATGAATATGAATCATGTGATATCTTTCATTGTAAAGCAAATATAGAAGCAGGTTGGCACAAAAATGTAAAAGTTTTTTATTTTTCCTTAATTTTTATTATTCTGATGTTTTATTTATTACTCTGATATGTATACATCACTTCCCCCCCCACCAAAAGTTGGGGGCCATTTAAAAAATATAAATAAATGGAAATTTTGAATTTGATGGCAGCTGGATCATCTTTGTCCTCTTTAGTCCAGAAGACATTTCCTAAAGGAATTTCAAATTTCATTTCCTCTGGCCGCAGAGCAGTTTTCCACTTTTCCTCAGTCCATTATAAATGAGCTTTGGCTGGATGAAGATATTTGTGGATCACATTCACATGTGGCTCCTTCTTTGCATGATAGATCCTTATCCTTCATTTATGGACGGCTCTGAACTGTTTTCACAGACGGCGATTTCTCGTGATTGTTTATGAGTCTATGTAGTGATTTCGCTCATTCCTGTTTTTAATCCAGAGCAGCACGATCTCATACATCCAGTTGTGATTTTCAACCTCGTCCCTTACACACAGAGATTTCTCTGCAAATCTTTTGATGATATTATGTACCGTTCTGCCCATCTTTACAAGTGAGGAACTCTGCCTCGCTCAAATGCTGTTTAAATATGCAATCATTTTTAATTAATTAGTTTTTATAAAAGGCTGATGGTATATTGTTGTTTGTAAATGTGAAAAGTTCATAACAAGGCGCGCTAGGAGGCTGAGGGGTGTCAATGGCGGCTGCCAATATTTTACTGGTCCGTCAACAGCTAGCCTAATTAGCTGTAAAATCTTCCACCTGTTGTTTCTTTTTTTGTACCACTTACTTTTCCAGCCTTTTGTTATCTTCGTCCCAAATTACTGGAGACAATAAATCCCAAATTAGCCACTATTTCTCCTGAACCAATAAAATCTCTGTTTAAATGTTTTCTTTATTCTCTTGGGAATAAAATGTAGGTTTATGAGATTTGCAAATCATCCCGAGCTTCATTGGAATTGGTTTGCTATCACTTCAATTCACTTATTTATATAGCACCAAACCGCAACAGTCACTAAAGGCAATTTATGTTGTAAGATAAAGATCCTACAGTAATACAAAGAAAACCCCTTTGTCTTTGTTTTACTAGTAAGAGCAGCCGCACCTAGGGGCAGTGAAAGTCGTCACATGGAGATGTAGCATTGTTGTTTATTGGACTAGTCTCATGCCTATTTCTTCCCCTCTTCAGGCCTCTTGCTCTTCCTCCGAGGATTCATCAACTATGCCAGAATCCGCAAGATGGCGGACACTTTCGCCACCCTGCCCCGCACCCGGGTCCTCTTCATCTACTAAACCCCTTCATTCTTTTGTTTCTTGTTTCTACAGTGAGACACACTGTTAAGCGTTATTCAATCAGATAGGGAGAAAATATGTGTTTTTCCTCCCTCGGCCTAACATGATTTGGACAATACCACGTCTGTTGTTCCCTCTTGGTGTAAATCTTTGACTGCTGAGAAATCTGTAAAACCCTTCAGCTGTTAGTGGTGAACTGTCAAGTGCTATTTTACAATTATGAAGTGTGTAGTAAATGTATAAATGATGCCTTATTTACAATTTTACCATCTATTGGTATCTGCAGCATGCTTGGGTCCCTCTTTAACCACCAGGGGGCAGTCTTGCTTTTTGTTCTTCTCTTTTTGGTGGGGGAGTGGGGCACAATTGACTTCTAATGAAGTCATTTGTATAGATAAAGGTGTTTCTCATCCCAGGGGTCAATGGATAATTCTGGGGTTATGGGTTGATTTGTGTAATGTAAAATAATATATTTCAAGTACCAATTTAATGCTTTTAACCTTTTTGACCAATGCGTTTTGCTCTTTGTCAAATGGTACACAGTTCAGGTAATATAGGGCTGTAAAGGGACAATTATTAGCTTTCTGTGGGTTCGAGGCTGAAAATATGGAAGAATATTTGTGTATATCCATAGAAGATCAGGTGCCAGGCTTACTTCAGAGCATTTTTCCTCATGTATTTATAAACACTCCATGTCCTCACTATAATTAGGAATGTTGTTTCCCCATTTGCTTTATACGTATATCGGCCTGATCACCCCTATATGCAGGGATGACCAAACTTGAGGGATCACTGCTTCGCTTAAGGACATGTTGCTAGTCTGACACTGGATTTAGATGTGCAATTGGACACTTCGGTTCAAATAAATGACGCCAATGCCCTGTCTTAGTCACTGGCACCCAGTTGGTGTCCAGAGAGAGAGAGAAAATGTATTGCCAGATGTGATTTTCAAATTCTACTCTTAGGAGTGAGAAATATATTCATTAACGAGAGTTTTTCTTTGATGTAACAATGAAATAAACTTTTTTTTTTTCATTAATGTGGAAGTGATTTTTATTTATTCTTTGGTTCACTGCTGCACTTTGTTTTCACTGTATTGAGCCAGCTACTTAAAAATTTTAGGACATTTTGTGTTTTCAGTGTGGAATTAGAGAAGTCTTTTTACAAGACAGTGCAGTTCTGTGAAAAACTACACACACGCTTAAAGCTTCCGTAGGAGTTAAGAGGGAAAGTAGCAGCCAGGCGTTGGTAATAAAATGCACTTGATTACGTGATCATCAGCAAGTCTGAGCACCAATGTAGAAAGCAGAAGTTTGAACTATTTTGCTTGTCTGGTGCATTCAGTGTGCACATCCAGCAAATGCTGGATGTGCATTAGGGTCAAACTATGCAATGCTTGTATAATTACATTTTTTTTTAAATATAAAAACTAATCACAACAGTCACTTCAAGGTGCTTTATACTGTAAGTTAAAGTAATACAGAGAGGGCTTGATCAAACAACCTCCTTTAAGCAAGCACTTGGCGACAGTGGGAAGGAAAAACTCCAGTTAATACGTTCTGCACACCTGAATCAATGACACGTGGCCAGGAGGAAAGAAATATTACAAAAGAAAATGTACATGTATATAGATTATGACCTTACACTGTTTCGCAATTATTTTTAATGAAATATGTTTCAGTCCAAGCTACCTTTGTTAGGTACAGTAAAACAATGTTCACACAGTCACACACAGTAATATATACTACCACTCACAAAGGCAGAATGCAATCCACCAATTAGGAAATAGTGACTAGACACAAACTGGACTCAAAAACAACAGTAGTTTTTGTGATTGATTCTCTAAAAGCCAGAAGAAAAGCAGACACCCATTTGTAACATTTATCAGTAACATCCAGATCCAAGGAAAATGTCCATTTAACATTCTAAAAACATCATCGAAAAATTAGTTATTACTATTGCGAAATGCTTTCTTTCATCCAGTCGATCATGTGCAATACTATAAGAATGCAAACGACATCAAAATCTATTAGTCTTGTACAATAATCCCTACAAAATAGGATCATATGAGAAACTGCAACATTACATTCAGAAGTTCATTTAATCCTGTGGGTGACAAAGTCTGCAGACTTTGTCACTAGAGTAAACATCTAGAAAGCCTTTCTTTTCTTCAATAATAAATCATGGTCTCCTCTAGGTGGTGCTGAACCGTGTTTAATACCACAAAGTCAAAGGATGCTATATCATATTTCATATAATTAAAGTGGGCTGCTACTGAATAGTCGCTATCAAGCCGGTGAATTGCACTTTTATGTTCAATTTTCGAATGGTTTTACCTATATGTGCTGCACATGTGATCACACTCCTTATTGGAAACTGTTTACCTGTGTGTGGATGACAGAAATACATTGTTTTACTAGTACTGTGACACTGGGTGCACACTGGTAATTTAGTTAGAGATGAAAAAGTTCATTACAGTACAATTAAGAAAACATCCAAACAAGCACAGTCTGTTTGGAACGGCTGGCAGTGAAAGCCTCTTCTCTCAAAAAATGGCAGCACAGCTTAGGTGCAAAGTTGTATCAGAGTGAACCACAAAACATCTGGAACAATGTGCTTTGGACTGATAAGACCAACGTGTAGACATTTGATCATGAATGCCACATTTTGTGAAAGCCAAACACAGCATGTCAGCATGGTGGAGGAGCGGTGATGATTTTGGCTTGTTTTGGAGCAACATGGCCTGGTCATCTTGCAGTCACTGAGTCCACCATGAACTCCTTTGTATACCAAAGTTTTCTAGTCAAATGTAAGGCCATCCGTCTGTCAGCTAAATCATGCAACAGGACAAATGTCCAAAGCACAGTAACAAATCTACAACAGAAGGACTGAAAAAGAAAAAATCAAGGCGTTGCAATAGCCCAGTCAAAGTCAAGACCTTAACCTTAAGAGAGAACCTCAATGAACTGAACCAACGCCGCAAATAACACTGACAGACAATGTGAGAAACTGATAAAGTCAGACAGAAAACAGTTATTTCAAGTTGTTGCTGCTAAAAGTGGTTCTACAAGCTGCTGAGTCATGGGTGGAATTAGTTTTCACAGAACTGTACAGTGTCTTTTTTTACACGAGTCTGTGCTGTTATTGGATACAAATATTGAAACTAAATTACATTGGATACTTTTTTTTAATCCAGTCATTATTGTGGAGTTCACACCTTTTTATCCAGCCACATAGAGAGGAAAACCGTGCTTGCCACAAAGTTTAGTTACTGACACGAGGTGTACTTTTAGCTGTGCTAAATTTAGCATACGAGACATGTGTGCACAAGAAACAAGATGATTTACTGGCGGTGGCTAATTATACATGTCAGCAGTGTTTTCCCTTGCAACTGAACAGGAAGTGAAGGTCACCCCACCTGGAAGACTTGTCACATCAACTGAAACAGACGTTGGCTTTTACTGGAAACCGTAAATGTCGCACAGTGTCACATTATCTCTCAGGCCGCCCCCCAACCCGACCCCACCCAACGGCTGGATATTGACTGGCCTCCAGTGGGTCTCAGCTGACTCAACACTGGCTCCATTCAGATCCTTTTCACAGCTCTCAAAAGGAAAATATCACTTTATCTTCTTTTATTTTTTATTTTACAGCATGCAAATAATATATGCCACCAGGAGTAGAACATGGAAGTTTAGTTAACGGCCTTCGGGGGGCACTTTGCCTCATGCCATTTTTGAGGAGTAATTGTTAAACAATTTCAGATTTAATGACACCAAGTTTTGAATTTGACACAAGTGTACCACCTACTGCTAAATGGTGTCGACATTTTTCAGCAAAAGTTTATCTTCCCTCTGAAAACTGATTTACCCTGCTGTTTATCTCTGTCTTGACGCACCACTGGTTCTTTTTGGAAATCTTATTTCCTGAAGTCATTTTTTTTTCTTTTGCAGTGTACACATTGTTAAATAGAAACAGCTGGCGCTCTGAAAATACAGACGTTCTGTGGCTCTGTGCTGAAAATGAGAACTTTAAACTGTATCAGCTTTACAAAACATAGTACTTAAGTAATTCAAGATATTGTGTTTCTTTCTAAGGAGGAAAAAAGGAAGGGGGGAGGGGTGGACAAAAGGGCAAAGGTCATAAACCAGACCTTCAGCACTGGTCCGCTGAATCCCCACGTCACCAAATGACCTTGGATAAACAAACTTCCCTTTGCCAGGTGCAGATAGTTTAACTGTTGACAGTGTTTTAGCTGCAAATCCCCAAAAGCACACAAACAGCAAGACTTCCCTATCGTCCACATTGTGACTCAGTCTACTCAAAACACTCTGTAATGTCATTCCTCCTCTGCTCCAGCAGGGTCACCCAGTGCAGGTGTTCTTGTTATCCAGATGTCATTCATAAAATAACTCTATTGTGCCAAAACCTGTCTGTGTCTTGTCAGCTGCCGTCGATTTACAGAGACGGAAGTATTTCTTGGAGTAATGGATGGGAATTATGTGTGCTAGCCAAGTGGCTGTGCTGCTTGCATGTTTTAGCTATCAAAAGATAAGAGGAGTCTTTATGATTTACAGAGAGTGTGTGGGAGTGAGCCATCTTTCCAAAAGGACATGCTTTACTTATCTGGTTTCTGTAAGGTTGATTTTTTTCTTCTTTTTAAAAAAGAAAGTTTTCATTTACATGATGAGGAGCTTGAACAAATCAATTTACACTAACTGGACACTTTACTAGTAGTAGGTAGAACCGTGTTTTTCTTTCTAAATGGCCTTAATTCTTCATCCTATAGATTCAACAAGGTGCCGGAAGCATTCCTCAGAGATTTTGGTCAACACTGGTTGCAAAGATTGGTCGTTCTACCCTCACCTGTGGCATCAACAAACCATTTTTGTTTTGGGACCTGGTGCTTATAGGATACTTTCTCTTTTTTGGACTCTGTGAATCCTTCAGTTGTCTTGACCAGGTCTACATGATCTACAAGTGCACTGAGCTCCAGTCATGTGATTGGCCGATTAGGCGTTTGCATTAAAAAGCAGTTGAACAGGCGTACTTAAAAAAGTGGCTGGTGAGTGTATAACACCTTGGACAAAGCCAGCCCAATGCTTCCTACAGTTTTCCTTTATTATACCAAAATAAAGTTGAAGACATTAAAGTTTTAGGTTTTTTTTTACTCTCATCCTACCTTTGGGCCCTAGAGCAGGGCACTTTCAACCACTCTACTAAAACTGCAACAGCTGTTGCCAAAGTGCAAATCTATTACTACCACATAAAGGTAAAATAATAAATTCCCCCACTAAAATCGGAAACACCAGTTTAAATGATACAATCAATGAATAATGAGAACATTTGTGTTACTGTCAAAAACATGGGAGGAAATTGTACCCCTGGGTCATATGGAATTGCTTTTCCGCACAAATTGGATAAATTAATTAACCGACTGATTCATTACATTGCCGCAAATGCAAATTCATTTGCAGTGTGGGCACAGAATGAAAAAAACAAAACAAAATAGCAAACAAATAAAACCAAAACCGATAAATCACACACAGTCCACAGCAAAACAGCATGACACAATGCAGTGGTAAACAGTAGGCAGATTTAACTTAGTGCAGACAAAAATACAAACGCTGATGTGCACTTAGAGGTTGGAAGGCCAACGAAAAGCTCACTGATAGGCCCAACAGCTTTACACTACCTGGACAAATATGCTCTCTTCTGTTAACTGGAATGGGTAAATTTGATATATTATCTTTAGCAGACGAGACACCAGGAGAAAACACGATTAAGATAAGTTGATGGCTCCTGCATTGATTTGATCACAACAAACTGACACGCTGCTACAAACTTTTAACATCCTCATTTATTTAAAGCCACAATATCCTGCCAGAGATTCCCCATCACCTTAGACAAACTGCACTCAGCCGGAGCCTCCTGCTGTCAGTCTGAGTTTCAGATGGGAGGTTCCCAGGATGTGGGGAGGATGTGGGTTGCATCCAAATGATATGTCCTTCTTCTTCCTCTTCTTCGTCTTCCTCATGTCTGTGTGTGTGTGTGAGAGAGAGAGAGCGACTGGGCCATGGGGGGAGGAGTGTTATCATTGAAGTGTGAGTCATCCTGACCCTCCCCTCCTCTCCCTGCACTTTATGTGGCGTGTGTGTGTGTGAGGGAGGTGCATTTATGTTAAACGGGGATGCTTTGAATGCATCAAAGGAGGCTATGATAGTGTGTATGATTTATTATTCCGTCCATGTGTATCATGGCGGATGGCGTGAGCATCCCTGCGTGATGTGAGCGTGCAAGGTTGATAAAGCTGAGGTGAGTCATCCACAGGCCAGCATCGCTTGTTACCATGGGTCACGCACAGCAGGTACCCCACCTCTCCATGTGTTTTTTTTTTTTTACTCACCTCTCTTCCTTATCCTCTTCCTCCTCCATCTCCTCCTCTTCTTTTTCCTCTCTGACTCACAGATGACTCCCCACCACCGCCACCGATGACATCATCACCCCCTCCCAAACACTTTGTTGTGGTGAATCATACTGTACGTCGAGATTTTCTCCGCTCGGCTCCTCAGCCAGCCAGCAGGATAGACCCAAATGTTACCCGTTCATTCATAAAATCCTCCTAAAGTCGCTGAAGCGTTCGTCTCTTGACGGCTGACTCCTCATGTTTGTTGCTTGAGTGACGTCATCCATTTTAACATTTATACTGTAATGGAATAAAATGACCCTCTGATTATGTTCGGGGAAATATGCTCTGCTTCGGACGCCCATGCGAACGCGCTTGAAATGCCACTCCCCCCCCTCAAGTAATCATCAGCTTGTTTGAAAGCTTGTTCAGTTTTGGAGAAATGTCTCTCTGGGTTAAAAGTACACATTAAGATTAAGAGTAGTCTCTTAACTGAGAATTCTTTATCATTTAAGTTATCTTAGGTGGGAGCCAGAATATGTTGCCTCTTTTCCACATTGATATGAGTACAGTGGTAAAATGAAGCTCATGTTTCAACACTACCTAGGCATTTTTCATGGCTGCTGTGACTGTGACTCTTATATATTGATTGGTTATACGTTTTACAGGAAATGCACCATTGTTCTCCTGTCACTCAATCAGTAATGAATACAATGTGCCTGTATATAAAAAAGGCCAGTACACTAAAAAAGTGCTGTCTATGTGTCTAACCCACCCAATCTCAGCCATTTGTCCATAAAAGTATCATATTCAGATTTCTTTCAGTTGTTAACAATAATGTATTGTCATCACATCTCCTCCTCTGGTGGAATAACCGACCCTGGTTTCTTCCACAGACTGCTGACAGCTTACGTTCTCCAGATGTTTCTAAATTTTCCGTCACAAAGGGCGAACTCGCTGTGTTGTCTGCGTTGTGTCGTGCCTGTGAATGCCGTGGGTTAATAACACGCGGCCAAATCAGACCCGCAGAGACGAAGCGATTCAGTGACGTCAGAGACGAGAGCGTGAAGTCACCTGACTTCTTTGTCTTCAAACTACTGTATGTATCTGCTCCGCCTGTCGTCTCAAACTACATATGGATGCTCGACAAGGCGGTAGATTGCTACATCTATCCTTAAGATGTGAGGTGCCATATAGTTTCTGTTATATTTTATTCCCATTTTTTAAATTGTAGTTGCTGAACTGGAGAATGTGCTTAACACAGCATCTAATTTCTCTCCTCAGCCACAGTTTTACGCTGCAAGTCAATTTTTTTCCTTCACAATGGGACACCTCAAACACACTTTCTGACAACAGCCTAATTACTGTAACAAATCACTGCTCTTGGCAGTCTCACTCATATTTGACAGCACATTCTGTAACCATGGCAACAGTAAATCTTCCACAACATGCTCTAAAAAGTAATTGTGAAACGAGCTCACATCTGAGCTAAAAACAGTCATTACATCTGGCAAGACTTTTTTTTTTTCTTGCCTGCTCTCTGTGGCGATGAATTTCAAATAGATGCCCTGAATCACGTGATATGAATCTATACTATTCAATTAAAAAAAAAAATCTGCTACTGTTACAGTGTTTTAATGAAATGTATGTCATCGTACTGCATGACAGTTTGTGTGTCCTGGCGTCGTAAGTCCACCTGCCGTCTCTTCCTCGGCTTGCAGGGCTTTTTGTGAATGGAGGCTTGCTGTGCTCTGACGGTAGGATGGATGAATGGGAGGGAGCGGCGGACGAATGAATGAGAGCGATGGAGGGATGTGTGTGGCGAGATAGGGAGAGGTGGAGGCTACGTCATATTACGTTTCCGCAGTGCATCAAGGGAACTAGTCTGTCTGTGACTCATACTGTCAGGATGGGGGGGAAGGGGGTTGGGGATGGCGAGGGAGAGAGAGAGCGAGAGAGCGAGAGAGAGAAGGGCAGAGGGAGGAGGAGACAGAGATGAAGAGGATGAGGAAAAGAGAGCAGGAAAGGAGGGGTCTGGTCTTTTTTTGTCCTACCTTTAGTTTTTTTCTTTTCCACTGCTCCATCCCCCATCAGTGATGTAATACAGGTGACCTATTCATCGCTGGGAGGAAGCCTTCCTCGCCTCTCCTCCTCTATCCCCGCTCTCATTTTCTCTCTCTCTCTTTCTCTCCTCCCTCACTCCTTGCTCAGCTGACTGACTGAATGCATGAATGAACAGGTCTCTCTCTCGCTCTCCTTTTAACGAGGTGGGGGGAGGGGTGACACAGGAAGCTGTGAGGCAGACCAGAGCAGGAGAAGAGGAAAGAAAGAGTGATAAGGAAGAGAGGGAGGAGAGAGAGTTCCCATGGCGTCTGATACATATCGACTGCTGATCTCATCCTTTACGTGCGAAGCCGTCACTATTGTCTGTCTAGCCGTACCCTATGTGCGTAAGACACAAATGGATGCAGCTCAATTCACTGAGAAATACATGTATGTTTTCTGAGAACTCTGTCTGACTTGGAAACTTCTTATATCTGCCGGCTTTTCTAAAGTGCACCAGTGAATCAGAATTTGTACACACAGCAATGCATCACACAATTTAAAGTGTATGTAGCAGTTCTAGATAAAGATTAGAAACAATGCTACCTCTATAAATGTGAAACTCTTAGGTGACTTCTTGACCTTTGAGGTCGCTGGGATTAGAGCTTGTCCAAGATTTTAAGTAGATGCACCTATGGTATCAGTTTCAAAATCCTACGTCACCTCATTCTTGAGTTATGCATTCACAAGATTATTGAAAACTTGACCTCTGACCTCGAGGCCGAGGCCACTGAGATCGTCGTCCAAGGTTTTTTGTACATGCACCTATGGTATTATTTTGAAAATCCTACAATGCCTCATTCTCGAGTTATCATATTCACAAACTTGGGTGTCCACAGTACCCCATCGCCCTTTCACAGCTGAAGGCTAAAAACCTGTATTTGTTATCGAACTTTACACTGTGACAACTTCCACATGTCACCTAGCCCTATCAAGAGGAAAAAGTTAAAAAAAAAAAAAGTGATAACTTACCACATGGTAATCTGCTGACAGTTCAGATGTGAGGAACACAGTGAGCTAAATCACCAGAATCAGATTACTTTAATAGTAAATCCACTGCTACCATAAACAGATCCCAAAAAATCAGTTTAATGTTGGATAAAAGTAGCTGCACCAAATTTTCCCAGATGAAACAGTTTATCTAATAAAATACTTACTTTTAATGGACTTGAAGCTCAAACTGCTGGAGACCCGACTGCCTGGGTCCATGGATGTTTGTCGTGGACGCGTACGTGTAAAGTGTAAAACCAGCTGTAGCCTCTGGGGGCAACATTGTAAACAGCAGGTCTTTGTCTTCTGTAATTTCCTACAAATGCAGACAAACAGAAAAATCTTATAAGAAGCTAAATCAGCTACACACAAATGCTAAAAATTTTGAGACTACATTTCAGTAAAATACAGTCTGTTCCCTTGCACATGACTAAAGCCTTCCCCCAAAAGAAGGGATTATAAATCCATACCTGCTTACTTTGCCATATAGGCTACATATGTAGGAGTTTGTACGCATGTATGTGTGCCTGTGTGTGTGCACATGCTCATTGCCAGCCATCAGACCCTGGCTGTCTCAGCCTCCACCTTGTATGAGTCAGAGCTGCAGTACAGTGTGGGAGAGGCGGGGATTGGATATCCTGCTGGTGGCTCGTCCACACACTTGCACACACACAGACACACACTTTTGTATTATTATTCATGTGAGTACCGCCAACAATACATTCCCAAACCTTCAGAAGTGAGGACCAGCAAAATATCCACTTTGAGTGTCAAAAACGCCAGCAGTTCCTCATAAAGTGAAACGTTCAAGAACAACACAACACATGAAAAACTTCCACACGTATGCAGAAAGACATACAGAGAGCAGCAGCGACATATATGTCTGCATTTAACACAGATAAGGAGACATACAGTGCGCACACGTATAGACACATACACAGCATGCTGTCACATCCGGCCCTGCGCTCCACAGTGTGGCCTATAATTAGCTGCCTGCAACGCTGACTGCCTAGAGATGAGATGAGCTAACCAGAGAGAGAAGGAGAGGAAGAAAAGGAGATGAGCTAACCACATGTAGGTAGATGCTGTTTCACTGAGTGAGGAGGAAGAGGAGGAGAGACAAAAAATAAAAAATAAAGGGAATGTAACCAGTTAGAGGTGAAACTTCATAAATTGAGAGCCACCTATGATAGCAGACAGATGGAGCACCCTCAAAGGACATCATCCCAAATCTGTTACAGAACTATGGCTGCACACTCTGAGTGTGGGTGGCCCCAGCAGGGATTAAACGCCAAACCCTAACAATCATTCTCAACTCATTCAGATGTACAAGGCATCCAAATGTGGGATTGAAGATGTGTGCATGGGCGCGCGCGTGTGTGTGTGTGCATGAGCCTTCCTCGGCACATACTCAGAGACTGGAGCATTTTTATGAATGGGGCTCCAGCAGCCAGTGCGATAAAGTATGTCACAGCACTATAATGAGAGCTGGGATGGTCTCTTAAGTAGCACAATTTCATCTGTATAACAAAGGCAGGCTTGAGACTCGGCTGTGAATGAATGAGTCAGGATCGACGTAACCCGGCTACATGGGCAGGGGTGGGGGTAGGATGGGCCGGGAGGGGGGGTGAAGGAGAGAGGGAGGGGTTTGTGTATGACTCATACTCTCACTTTTCTCATTGTCACTCCACTGCAGTAGGACTGTAGAACTTCTGGACTGCTGTGGGCTCTCCCTCTGCCTCTCAGCTGGATCCACAGCTTCTTCAATACTGCATTTTCACTTTTGTCAATTTGCACATTTTTATAAGAACTGCACATCTCATTCTGCTTTGACACAGGTAACGAAGGCGATCCGTACCTCACAAATGCATTGGCTCTGATGGTGGGTCAGCGTTTCATAAATGCATACTGTGCAGCCAAAACTTGTCACAACCCACTGAACTTTTTCCAGTCGGGAAACTAAACATTAATTTTGGTATGAATTCATGGTTAAATACATTTGTGGTGCATAAGGCTTCAAGAATGAATACATTTGCTCACCTGTGCAAACATAAAACCACGTCTGCAGTGATATATAAATATTTTTCTCAGTGTGAACCACATTCAGCTTTAATAAAGAATGGGAATGAGCTGATGTGGAAAACACAGCATGCTCAAACTGTGTTAATCACATAAGTTTCCCATACCTGAACATGTCGCAGCAGCAGCAAACTGTCCAGGAGATGCTGCTGGTTTTTTTTGTTCAGGTGGTAGGCGTGGCTAGTTTTCAGCCACTGTTTTACCACCAGCAGTTAGTTTCAGTTCAATGATTTGTTGCTAGTAGCAACCACTGCTGGCGCAGTTTGCTGTTTAACTGGCTTTGGCTGTGCCCCAAATCCCCCCTTGTTTACTCACTACATAAAATATACACAAGACTTTACGGAATACCACATACTTTCCAGCAATCTCTGCAGTTTGATGTGGTACGGCTGTTAAAGATAATCTGCCATCTGATGAATGTCCTTCACGAAAACTCACCGTATTCTTTTTAACCCTACGTCTTATCCTATGAATCTAACAGATAACCTTGATTTTTATATCTAAAAAAAAATCATCGCCACCACCACCACCACAAAAAACACGTATCCGGTAATTCTATAGATGTTGTATGCCTCTCTCGTCCAATAACATCCAGCTTGAAAGAAAAGGTTTCCCTGGACTGCTGTTGAGGTGGAAAAAGTCATCCACCTCTTAATCGTGAAATGTTTTTTGCTGTCAGAAAAGGGACACAACATCGTCTTCATAATGACGTTTGGTGGGTTACTCATTGTCATTTTGTGCATCAAGCTCAGCTATTGAGCTGTGCAGTGGTCTCGCTTTAACCAGATTGGTCAAAACTGACATGCTCATGAGTGTGCAGCTGACAAATCTGCAAGAACTGCATGACGCTATCGTGTCAATATGGACCAAAATCTCTGAGAAATGCGGATCTCATTAGTTTGTTTGCAGAACATAAACAGCATGTCATGTAGCCATTCAGTCATAGAGTAATGGAAAAAATAGAAAAGTTAAAAATTTAAACCTTCTTCCTTAAAATCAGCAGGACACAAAGAGATGAGAAACCCAAATGATGACAAGTATGGATAAAGAAGCAGACAGATAAAAGAAATAACCCCTTTGAGATGATTTTGCAGCCAAAAGCTTATTTTATTGTCAGAGGAAGAGCTCCGTGAAAAAAACAGGACATACATTTTTCAAAATAAAACACCTGGAAAGTGATTTAAATTATGCAAGGTTCCTCTAAAGTGATCATATTGCCTGCACAGTAATGGGTAACACCTACATGCAGCCCCAGTTTGATTTAACTCCTTTTAAGAGACCTGTTAGGAACAGCTCAGACCTGTATTTATTTCAAGTGTGCTCATGGCAAAGATGACGCAAACTACGCAAATCTGATCAGTGAACACACATACATACACACGTTTTGCTAACCTGATATTTTAGTCAGCTGCTCAAGGACACAAATCCAGGAACTAAACCTCAACACAGCGATTTACCAATATACGCTTGCTGTTATTTTAAAAATCCCCCAGCTATGCAGAAGATTACATCACACCGGGTCTGTCTTCATAACTTGTGCAATGATTTAGAAACTCCATTTGAAAAGCAACATCTAAATAAAAAACACACTTCTCAGGATGATCTCGTGTCATAAATCATGAGGAAGTAATTCATTCATGATTAGTGCTCCACTTTATAGTTCCCTTGAGCTTTCTATCAGACGGTTTTTATTATTTTACCTCCTGAGAAGTTTTGACAAATTCACTTTCCAGTCCAAGAGACACAACGTGTGAAGATCTTGCTGGGAATGGAGCTGGTGTGACTAAGAGTGAACCAAAACAAAGCACTTAAAGATAATCTTTGTTTTTTTATGAGCTCATCTCTGTATTTGTAGACTGTTGTTGAAATAGTCACCAAACCTGACTTATTAACGACTGTGATTTATTACTTAAAACGTCTGTAAGAATACTCAACAGAATTAGCTTTGTGTCCCTGAGTGCGGTATTTATTACTGGGCATGATGCTGTGCCGTTAAAAAACAAAACTAAATAAGTTTCAACATGAAAGCAATTTCAGCTTTAATCCTTTGTATCAGATGGATGGAAAGATTATTCTGCTTTCATTAAATTTTTTTGCATTTAATGATTAAAAGGAAACTACATCAAACATGGTCCAAAAAAAAAATTGAATTTCACGTGTCTGATATGGTTTTAAAGATGCATTTCTGTTTTTAATAACATAAACTGACGAGATCTCATTGTGATTGACCCCAAGCAGCAACTTCTCCTGGTGTTTTTACGGCTTTGCACCTGTGTACGTAATTGTACCACAATTTAGCTACTAAAACCAAAAAAATATGTTGTCCCCTGGGGAAAAAAGGTGTACTCCATTAACATTTTGTAGTATTAACAGTAGAGACGAGCATGTTTCACCTACCATTTTGCTTCAGTTTATATGAAAAATAGTAACGTTTATTTCCTTACTTTTCCTAAGTAGGTGCTACTTTTATGAGCTGACAGGTCAGCTGCTGACAGATGTGAAGGGTCACAGGAACAGCAAGTCATTGTGAAGCAATGACCAGAGGAAGCGAGGAAGAGGAGAATAGAGGTAATGAAGGTGTAATTTGCTAACCATTTGTGAGGTGCCTGGTTGCCCCGGGGGTTTCCTCTTCTCCGGAACTTCCCCTCCGCAGGGGTTACAGGTGCTGGAGAGAAGAGGAGGTGGTGAGAAGCGGCTGGTAAAGTGTAAAGGAAGGGGTGATGCAGGAAACGTAAGGGGGAGATGGGAGGAGGGTGAGAAGGACAGATGGATTAATCAGACAAGCAACAAAACAAAGACAGAGGAGATAGATTCTTATTAGATTATTTGGAAGGAAAAAAAGACACAACAGGAAAGTTAAGTGCACTTAAGAGGTTTAATGTAAGCCTCTCTTTTATTTCTTTAAAAAATACCCAAAGGTATTTTGAAATTTTCATGTATTTTATAATACGACAGAAGTACCTTTCAAATCTTGTAGAAGGTATGGTGGTGAAGATAGAAAACAATTTCTAAACTTCTCCATCTGTAACTGCCAACTTTCTAAACTTCTAACTCATCCCCATCACATCTTCTCCTTCTGCTTATCCCACAACAACAACCCTGCCTTCAGAGATTGAGTCAACCCTTTTTGCTGTTAGTATTAGCGTTGCTAATTTAGCGATTAGCTATTTAATTAGCTATAGCTTGCTCCTAGTTGAGCTTTTACTTCTACAGTACACAGATAAGGGTTTACAGGATCCCATTGCCAAACAAACGAACAAACAAAAAAGCAACAGGCCAGGGAATAACGAGTGGATGGGATGTTATGAGTGGCTACTGGCAGTGGCTGTGAAGTTGATTGGCTAGAGAGCAAGGCTAGAGACAAAGTCAGCAAGCCCCTGGTAACCACCAGTCACTAGGGAAAAATAGGTATTCTGCAACCAGTTGGCAAGTACTCATGGGAAGCTGCTTGCTGTTGCTGGTTGAAATGGTTGCAAAGTGGTATATGGTGCTGCACTATAAAAACTCCTTGCTATTGCTGTAGTTGCCTGTAGTTTGTATGGATAACACTGAATCCTCTGCACACTCGCTATTTGTTAAGTGTTAGCGAAACTGTGAAGAGAGCAGCGCAAACCAGAAACGGAGATCATGTGCCTTCAAATTAAAAGTTCAATTTTTTAAATCAGTTGGTGTCAGCAGTAAGGTACCGGCGCTTTGAAGGCAGAAGGTCTCCATTTCCAGTATGTATTTTTTCAAGTTTTACTATTTCTTGGTTGCAGTTAGCATGTGTTTTCGAAAAAGCTTGGCATCTTTTATACAAACAATGGGTGATCACAAGGAGGTTCTTGATGGAGAATGTATGTGCGACTGATTTCAACCAGCAACAGGCAGCAACCTTACACCAGCTGGTTGGAGAAAACACATTTTTCCCTTGCGAGTGGCAGTTGCCAGTGGGTTGCCAACTGGTTTCTAGGCTTGTGTGCCTGAGGGCTTAGCTGTACATATATGAGTGCATAAAGCTGGTAGCTATCCTCTGGGTATAAACTGATTAAAAATAGAGGGATAAGACCTGATTCTTCAGGAATTAAATGTTTTTAAGTGGAGAGTACTTTTAGATTATTTAGGTATAGGTATGTCATGGCTGACAGTGTCTATTTCCGATCAAAGAACACTGTTCCCACAAAGCAAACTAGCAAACAAACAAAACAGTTTCTGTAGAATAATTTGGTCTGAAACCACTTTGTTACAATCATCGGTGTAAACCTGACCCCAAAATTTTACTTGCTTTTCTAAATACTAAGTGTTTCTCAGGGGGACTCACTGCAGCAAAAGCAACAGAAGCTAAGCGTGCACAAACCAAAACCACTGAAACTTAACTAACATGAACCAAATTAAAAGGAGGCAATCTCTTGTGACTGAAAATTGAACCTCACCTCGTTTTATATCCGCCCGACTTTTTGTTTTGCAGTTTTCCTTTACGACACCAGTGCATGTTTAACTCAGTTCACACCACCTGCACATCTGAAATGCTTATTCTCAAAACTCTGTTTTTAATCAGATTTAGCTGCTACTAAGTATTTTGTATCTTTTGTCATCCTCCCTGCCCTATAACCCCATCTTACCCTATAAACTCCTCACTTCCCATTGAACATGCAGACAGCTGGAGGTGGTGGTAGTGATGGTGGCTGGGCTCCTTCCTGCTTTGAAGCACTCCAGTCAGCTGTGTTGCCTCTGACTGGCTCTCTCTGAGGGGCTTATAATGGCTTTAAGACGCCCTAGCTTCCTCGATAATGACTGCTTCCTCTGCTCTTGGCCTGGCAGGCTGGCTCGCTGGCTGACTTGCTGGATGTGTGGGTGGCTGGCTGGCCACCTAACAAACTGACCAATGCTCAGTTCACATCTGCAGTATTATAACTACACTAACCGAACACAGGGAGGGTCTGATCAAACCTAATGAAGTTCTGTGTATCCTGTAAATCAAACAATCAGGCAGCAACCAAGTTGTTTGTGTTGCTCTGTAGTTTTTTTTTTTTAAACTTTGCTTCAAGCTTCTTGTGAATACTTGTTTGCAGATTATTAAATGAGTAAATATGAGCTGTTGTCTTGCTGGTTAACTGAGGGAATGGATAGTTAGTTTAATGCGTGACTCTTTGACTGACTGGGATGGTTATAAGCTGGCTCCTTAAGTAGCTGACTTATTGGCTCAGGAATGCAGCAGGTGGCTCAAAATCTGAATGGGTTTTGCGGTTATGTGTGTGTGTATGTGTGTGTGTGTGTGTGTGTGTGTGTGTGTGTGTGTGCGTGTGTGCGTGCGTGCGTGCGTGCGTGTGCACATGTGTGAGTTTTGTGTGTATGGGTTTGTGCCTGAGTGCGTGTTTTTTTCCCATGGTTGAAACCATTGAGCTTGTCTGCAGGCCCTCAGATTTCTTCTCTAATCTGGCATGTTTCACATTCCCAATTTCCTCTGCTGATGCATGCCTCCTCTGCTGTTTGTTCAATGGGAGACTGTAAAGGGGAAAAAATGACAACTGCCTGTCTTTCCAACTCTGTCTCTCTCTGCTCAAGCTGTTCCTGTTTTCACACAGTCAGATTAGGTGAGGCATGAGCTCCTGCTCGTCCACCACATCCGTAACACTAACATGCAATGCAAAACTTTGCTGCACTTCTTACTGCTGCTAAATAGTCAGCTAGGATATTAATCTTGGATAGGATATTTGCATTTGGCAAAATAAATCAGTCATATGTCAATGTAATTTACAAAAGAAAGTGTTTTCTCCTATAGTATATTAATGGAAAAACATTAACTTAAAAAAATATATGGTCTGTTTGTGGCACAATGAAAGCTGGAATCCACCCACATAACACATAACGCACACACACACACACACACACACACACACACACACACACACACACACACACACACACACACACACACACATAGAGCCACTTGACCATTAGGTAAACAAAGGGCAGCGGAAGCCAGGGAACACTCTATCAGCAGGTTATCTACAGTACTGTTGACTCTACTATCCCTTATCTATTACACGAACTCTATACTTTCATATAAACATGCTCCAGGTATGTGTGCGTTCCACATTTGGATAAACACTCACATGCTATAAGAGTGTATATATGTTACCCCGTGTGTTTCCATCTGGTTTAACAGTTGAATATGTGCGCGACAGTATGTATTTGTATGTGTTTGGTTTTCAGAGTGGGAGGGTTTGTGAGCGTGTGTGTTTTGCTGAGGTCGAGAGGAAACAGCAGGACAAGTGAATGTGACACCAGCATTTTCTGATGCAACACCATGACTGGATTCACTGTGTTTGTGTAACACATTTTCATATCTATTACCTTTCCTATGAAGCTGAATTGCACTTATATGGTTAAGCACGAGATATATTTAAAGTATTCCCTTGATTAATGTTGATATGCTCTGGAGTGTTACAGAACCTTTCTCTCTTGCACTCTCTCAGTCCTGTTCAGACAGGATTAGTATTTGCACAGGCAGCTATTCTTTCCCATAAAGAGAAGCAACCCATCCTGGTTAGATCATATAAAAGTAGTAGCAAGTAGGGCTGACATTGGCCGCGAGATTAAGACACGTGCATTAGAGCCTCTTAATGCGTGTTTTGTTACCAAAAATAGAGAGGGGACAGCTTAACATATAAAACAGGAAAAGACCCTTTATTTCAAAAAAGTAACTGTATTCTAAATACGGTAATGGTAACTGTAACGGAATATAGTTACTCATATTTTGTATTTTAAATACATAACGACAGTACGTGTATTCTGTTACTCCCCAACACTGCTTACATGTCTATGGTTTATGGGGTACAAATGTTGGTTTCTAGTCCCTCTAATAACTTTGTTTGGGGTGATTTATGGTCACACTTTGGCTACAAACCTGGATATTCTTGAGTCAGCAGGTACCTTAGGATTCACAGACATGTTGCATGCAATGTTCTTAGCTTCTTACCCAGAGCAAACCTGCCCTTGTTTAATAATACTAGGATGGCGATATACGCCAAATACCTCCCGAATGTGAAACTGAGATGGAAACCAGAAACAAAGAATGCCTACTTTTAAAGTAAAAATTAGGCCTTACCGCTGCAACTAATAGATTTTAATTTCAAGATGAATAGTATCCTTTTCTGTTTTGCTTTGCACTTTTTACAGTTTCACTACTGCTTGGTGAGTAGTTGGCAAGTGTTTGCAGACAATTCTGTCCTCACCACAAACCACAGACAATCTGCTAGTGGCCAAAACTAGCACATCCTTGCAACCAATTTCAGCTAACAACGCCAGGAACCTCATACCAACCAGTCAGAGATTACACTTTTTTAGCTAGCGACGTAGGGTTATC
This sequence comes from Rhamphochromis longiceps, assembly GCF_057381845.1. Classification (NCBI taxonomy): domain Eukaryota; kingdom Metazoa; phylum Chordata; class Actinopteri; order Cichliformes; family Cichlidae; genus Rhamphochromis; species Rhamphochromis longiceps. The sequence continues at coordinate 23,517,378 of NC_140566.1, read as the reverse complement.
AGGACGTAGATGCTAACTAGGGGTAGTACAATAACTGAAACTGTATAAAACAGTAATTTGCTCATTTGTTTACCCATCTAGCTGTATGGTTTAGTTTTTGCTAACAAATATTTTGCTCTTCCTTTATTTTTTAAATTTAGTTTCAGTCATAATTTGACTCACTTTTTTTGTTATAGTGGCTGACAAAATAAAAAATGTTGTGAACTGAAAGAAAATTAACTCTCAACACCAACGACATCACTTTTCACATTTAAATATGAAGAAAAAACAGATACGACATGGTGTTGGGTCCTGTTTTTTGTAACGCTGAGGTAAGTCGTGTCTTGGCTGTAGTGTCGAATTTACTAGACACGTGTTGTGATAAAATCATGAAACATGCTTTAAATTTCCTTTAAAACTACCTGACAGATTTCAGTGTAGGTGAAGTATACTTACTGTTATTTTCCAAAAAATCACACACCCTGGTATCCTGCAAAATAACCGTAAGTCTAATATCTGATATGTAGCCATATACTGTGCACCAGCTGCCCAGTTTGCTTAGTGATATAACAGGAAGTGATGACATGCAGGTCTTTCAAGGATATCCCAAAGTGAACCCAAATACACCAGAATTTATCAGATGTTTGCTGAAAGTACTGTGTCAACCTTTCCAGATTATCAGCAAGAGTTTGCTACATAATAGGATAACAAACTGGGTCAGGCTTCTTTTTTTGTAATCTAATAAATGCAATCGATAGCCTACATATTCTGTACCATATCTCCCAGACTCACCAGTAATTTGGAAGACAAGAATTCCCTGTGTATTTCTGGCCTCATGTCAATTGCATAAAATCAAGCTCACACCAGCTTTATCAAACTTTAACAATCTTAACACAAGACAGTCTCCTTTCTGTTTGTTAAACCAGACAGTGCCCTCTCTTTTTTTTATTCACCTCACTTTGTGTGTCCTCTCGCTCACTAACCCTCCTTCTCTTTCTCCGTCCCATCCTCCATGCTAAATGAGAACCAGACGTTCAGCAGACCTAATCAAGATGTCCTCAGCTGAATGAGCGTTATTATGGGATGGGTAAACAGAGAGATCCGATGCTGCTGGGGGATAAAGTCCCCGGATAAACCAGGGTTGATTGAGAGCAATGATACTGACAACGCACAGTGAACACTTGTCAGTTGCAACTAACGTCTGTTGATGTCTAAGGAGGAGAAGAAGACCTTTTCAGGACTTCAGAAGCATTAATGTATTCACGTGATAATAAATGGTTTTGACGATTTCATCTTCAGTTCGATGTGGTCAAATCATTGCATTATATGGCTTCAAACACAGCTCTGGGAGTGTGTAATTATTCTCTTGAATTATCCTTGGGATTTCTAGAGCAGTTTGTGGAGAGCTACAGCTTCCTGTTGATTGCTGATTTGAGTGGCCCTGCTATAAAATCTAGACTGTGCTTGTTTTGTCTTTAATGACGGGAGGCCATTCAGACTAACCTGTACATAAATGTTGGCAGTAAAAAGCTGCATGTCGACCCTGCTGAGTGTGAACCGCGGACTGGATTCCTGATTGCATATATCTAATTCTCAGCATCTACAGAAGGAGTCGATTTCCAAAATGTCTTTGCAGACAAAATGGCCTATGTCAGAAAACAAGTAAAGGTTCAGGCTGTGAGTCAGGCTGTTGTCAGCAAAGCAGTTTTCCCCAACGGTAACATGACATGACCTCATATAGTGTCTGCTATGTTGTAATTACTGCTTCAGATACTAGGAATAGAACAATGCGTTTCTTCATTAAACTTTTCCAACCTGTTAACTAAAATGGAAAACAGATTGTGTCAATACTAAAGTACGGTGGCCCTGAGAGGTCAAATGCACTGCAACTTAAGAAAACACCAGCAAGTAGAAAAAAGCACATAAAACCCAACGGAAGTGTTTTACGGTAGACAGAAACACGACGGAACAGCTGCGGTAAACTAATACCAAACAATACCAAAGTCTGACTGCAGTCTTCATGTTTTAGTTTCTGTCACTTCTGCAGCTGTGCTGTCACATTATCGTCTCCCCAAAATCACTTCCGTTGTGTTTTGTGAGCTTTATTTGTCTGTTTGTCAGCTTCATTCAACTTCCGTTGGGTTTCGTGTATATTTGCTGCGTTTTCTTATGTTGTCTTAAACGTTCTTAAGTGTGTTTGACCTTTTCAGTGAGTATTTCATTAAAGGGTATTAGTGGGACAGTCAAAAAAATTTATCTATACATTCATGTTCATGGAAACAAATTAAAGGATAAGATTTTCAGGATAAGAAAACCCCAAAATGATTTATTTGCTTCCTGTTTCAAATTTTTTGATTGATACAATTTCTACACAAGCGCTGATGCAGAGGTTTTTCCTGAGTGGTGACACCTATCTTTTAGGAGAAGACTGCACGCCCTCAAGCACCACTATTAACAGTGATGTGGCTGTGGCGATGTCACAGAGGGCATGTGATGTAATATGGTGACCATAAACCATGATTGTAGGGCTAACCAAACAGCAAAGACAATTAATTTTTAACATTTTCTGCTTGTTCACTGCAAATTTTGGTATTGATCCGATACGAAGCAAACTACAGCAACAGTAGTGCCAATATCAATACCAGAACTTATGAAAGCAGCTTCTGTAGTGGAGAGCAGTGTGTCATGATTTGTGAGATAAATCGTTATCAATTTGCTATTTCTGAATACATTTTAATGACCAACAAATCATTGCGATTTTTACTTTCCACAATAATTAGCTAACGCAACAAAACACACCTTTTAACCTTTCATGTATTTTGGTAAATGTCTAAAGCTTTTTGGGTAAACATCTGTTGTATAAATGTACTTTAGAACAGCGGCTCCCAACCCCTGGGCCATGGACCGGTACCGGTCGGTAAGTCGTATGGTGCCGGGCCGCAAAAGTTGAGGCTCAAGTCTGAAATTTATGGTTTTCAGGGTTTTTTAATTGTTAACTGGGTTTCCCTGGGTCTTATTTTATGCGTTACCATAGCGATCAGAGAGCATTAAGGGGCAGAGGGGAGGACGTTACTCTTAATGTTGTTGGTGCATTTCAGGAGGACGCTGCTAATAAAGATACACAATTACAGAGTGAATTCACTTTTATTATTATATTTACAAAATAACATAGTTTTTGTCTTGGTTGTATCATTTTATTTTGTTGTATTTATCTGCGACACCTTAAAGGCTGGTTCGTGAAAATATTGTCTGACATTAAAACGGTCCGTGTCGTAAAAAAGGTTGGGATATATAAACATATAGAATTAAAAAAATAAATAAAAATAGACCCAAAACACTTCAGACATTTTTCAAAGTGTATGTTTGAAGCATATTTTCTCATTTCCAAAAAAAACAAAAACACAGTTCAGTGGGTAAAATACTGAAAATAGAGGATTAAAACAAAGTATTGATCCTGTCATGGTAGTATCGATCTGATATCAATACCAGTTTTGATATCAATAGTATCGATGGTTGAATCACTCATAAATAGGACGGGGCTTTTGACTGTCATCCATTTTCCCCCAATTATTCAAATCAGGTTTAAAGGAGAAGGGGAAGACTGGAGTCTTTCCTAGCTGTCATATAGCAGCCCAACACAGCTCACTAACAATTAGGTTGTTCTAGAAACTATGTTACCCATTGTGGCCCCCTTGTTGACTACAGCTTAACTGGTAGTCAAACAGAGAAGCCTTATCATAGGTAAACACTAAGCGGCCACTCAGCCGTCCAGCTACGAAGATAGGCACAGAGAGATAAACATCTCTGCATCGTCATGCAGAGCTGCGTTCAAATTGAATTTCCGCTCCACGGTTTGGACTCTTGTTTATGTCCAAAAGCATCTGGAATATTAACATGACCTTGAAGGAATTTCCTGACACGCTTCATGCAGTGACCACATGCACATTTTAGTGCCATGTCAATGCGAGTATGTATACTTGATTACTACCTATTTAAAGTTTGTATTTTTGCCACTACTTGTTCTTTTGAGTTGTATATTTGTTTCAAGTTTTCCCTTCAAGGACAAAGTCAGCATCTGTCTTTTTGTCAGAATTGACCCAAACCAGCCAACATTGCACTATTCTGTCGTTCATTTCTCTGCCATGTCTATGACCTGAAGGGCATTTCTACTAAATCTCTACTATAGCAACACACAAAATCTCAAAAAAGAGGAAAAAACAGGAGGAAAGGTAACACATACACAATTCTGATTTAAAAAAAAAAAACGTTTAGCAAACAGCTCCGCACACTAGATTGCTATAAACGTCACATCATTTGTGGGGAACTATTTATAGGTGCTGATCAATAAACATTTTCTGCACTCGTGAGCGTTTATGCCACCAAAATGATGCATGTGGGTTTGAGTCACAACAATTTACAGTGATCACAATGAATAAAACCAAAGACCTGGTGCAACTGTGTAGCTCATTGATGTGGTTTTTTATAGTTTTCTGGACAACAATGGAGGTCTGGGGCATACAGGGAAGAGCTAGCTTTTGGCTGATAAAAACTCAAGAGGATCAATGAATTGCAGGTATTGATATTTTCTTGGGTTTTGTTGAGAATAAGACAAAAATAAATCTTTAATGTAAATGCGATTTTTCCCCCCAGAATCTGTGCTTGTGTGCATTATTAGTACTTTGTCTTAAACTGCAAATTTCGCATCACTCAGCTTATCCAAGCTAATATAGGTTTACATTTTACATCAAAGCAGGACTTCTTCGGGGCATGCTTGTTGCCACACAAAGCCTTCTCCTTACAATGAACCTAACATCAGAGCTGACTGGAAGGAGAGCTGTTGTAAAAGATCTAAAAACAAACTCCCTGCATGCTTATTTTGCTCTTGTTTTCCTGCAGCACACCAGTTTTTCATTTTGGGAAGTGATGGAGAGATGGAGCGAGGAGAGGAAGGCAGGATAGAGTGCATAGCGCTGACAGTATTTATAGCCCAGTGTTCTGACCAAAATTATCAGTGTACCACAAAATAACTTCCTCTAGCCTCACCGCTAAATAACAGGAAGCCTTCAATTGCACGTATTTATTAATTTTAACGCACGCACTGACATAGACACACACACACACACACACACACACACATGCAGAGTTGCTGAAAAGTACTTAAATTAAAATACGCACACATATGTAAGTGGGGATTTGCCGCCTTTATAAATAGAGCAGCTCCTGGAGCTCTGCAGAGTCGGCTGTGTAAACTTCCTCCAATTTCTGCACTCGCTTTTTCTTTGTGCTCGCAAACTCATTCTGTCACTCTGCCCTTCACCATCTCATGCAGAAGGATGCAACTGATTGTGACCACATGAAAATGCACACAAACATGGACACACTCCCAAAAGTCTGGCTTCCATTTGAGAGCCATTCAGTGGAGTTTGGGGTCAAAGGCGAGAATGTGTTAATGGGTGACATGGGGGGTCTTTTCTGCTTGAATGACCATCACTACCACACACATACACACAGGCACACAAACAGAGAGAAAAAAACAAACAAAAATCAACCATCTATGTTTATTAAAAAATGACTTTGTCTGTCTTTCCTTTCCACTGTCACCTCTGTCTTTTTCCTGTCCCCTCTCTGTGTTGTGCCTTGGGCTCTGTAAATCACAGGTTGGATGTTTCAGCACAGCACAGAATACAATTGCAGACGCTGCACCTGGTAGACGTGTTACTGAGCTTGTGCACGTGTGCAATGCTGCGAGTGTACATGTACCGATGCTGCATTTGTGCTACGTCAGCAATACTTGGACTCAGGTCCCATAAAGCACGATCATAAGAATCTGAAACTATTTACATTTCTGTTTCAAGCAATGTATTCGGAAGGGTCTGGTGCTGGAAGTTATGTATTTATAAATTGTTTCTTGGAGTCCAGGCCTCATGGGACTCGCAGGGTGCTGGATCAGGAGGAATTGGATCCCAACTGCTATAGGTTGAGAGGCCAGGAACACCCGTTTGTCTGCAGCCCACCTGCAGTGGCCTTTAAACCCCGACATTGGGACCTACCGTAAAGTCTAAGAAACACAGGATTAGTTCCATGTCGAGCTTTTGTTTGTGTGTGGATACAGCTCGTTTGGTTGTTTTCTGTGTTCTGTTTGCAAAAGTTATCCCATCGTTTGATATCACATAGAAATATTGATGTGCATTGCATTAGCTGAAACTTCTCAGATATACTATCTGGAACAAATATGGCCACATCTGGTGTTAAAAAAATCTAGATTTTTTTGGCCACAATGCTTTAACCGAGAGTCTTTTACACGCATCATACAACTATATTTAGTTGTAGTTGTGAAGCTGTTTCTGAAGTTGGAGATTAGCATTAGCTGACTAAAAGGTCACAAAGGTATGTAATGCTCTGTTTTTACTGCTAGAGCACTACGACGCGCTTTAGTAATGCTGTTCTCAACATTTTGCTTTCGTGAGTCAGAAGCTTTTAAAGTGACCATCCACTTCACACCAAATGAACCATTACCTATTCTGCTTTGTTATGCAAGTATTGTGCAAAGACCAAATCCCAGTGAGCTAGTGTAAGAGCCATTGAATGTGCCTGCATACTTGTAAGTGCATCTGTTTCCTCACCCAGGTGAGCCCATTATCTGCATGTTTAAGTGTGTACTCATGTGTTTGTGTGTGTGTTTGTGAAAGAGGAGTTGACTGAGGTTGCGTAATCACCATGTGCCTGGGTGCCTGGAGCCGGCAGCTCGTTAACCTGCCTTCCTTCCTGCTGTCACCTCAAACTAAATAAAAACAGAGGCTATCTGCTGTGCATGCACACACACACATGCACAGACACACACACAAACACACACACACACACACATAAATATCCATGCTCACACTTGCATTTGTGCATATGGTCTTTCTTTCTTATGAGCACATAATCTACACATGTACATCACTGGAGGCTCTTGTCTTTGAGGATAGCAGATCATATATCTCTTACTGATCATACACACACACACACGGACTAACTTTGAGCTTTTATTTACCCTGTGGGGAGGATGTTACTGTTAGGATGGGATACAACATGTCATTGAGGAATCCTGCCTCCCTGACAGTTGAAAACAAGCTGCTGGGTCTTTTCAGACTTTAACCTCTGCTTGGTGTTTTTCAGCAGGGGCTTTATTGGCACCCAACAGAGGTTTGCGGATGTTGTGACAAGGCAACCAATATGTTACCAAAAAAAAAGAAGAAAAAAAAAAGACATGAAGAACTTCCCCGGGTCAAAAATGTGACAGCCATGTAGAATTGTTCTAGCCATAATTATTGTTTATTGATCTGATTCTGCTGAAATAAAAACAACTCTTTAATGAAAAGTTTTTATATTTTGTTATATCCCTGAGTAAACATGGCTATAACTGGTTAATAAGGAAAAGACAAAAAAAGGTTTAAGTTATTGTTTTTCAAAGCTATGCAAGATTTTTTTCTGATTCACCAAACGCTTTTCCGTTGGAAAAGGCATTAAATAAAACGTATCCACAGCAATTGGGTTAACATTAATAAACATCTTATTGCTCTTTTTTTCTCTCCCCACTTTTTCAAATGAAAATTCTTGGACATCCTCACTGATTACCAAACGTTCGTCGGCTGAGGATGGCCTCATCCGAGCTTAACTTTTCACTTTCTTTGTCCCGAGGCCTTTAAATCCATTAAAAGACTAAGACTGAAACTACAGCCTTTCATTTCACAATCTATCTCGAACCACATGTGACGCAGCCACATCAATGGCTCATGTTTGTTCCATAAAAAATAATTACATTAACATAGCCCCTTTCTCTCTTTCTCTCTCTCTCTCTCTTTTTTTTTTTGCTTTTAAGCTTGAACCCAGTATTTCAACATTAAACTCAAGTCCTCGTCAGTGGGTTTTGTTTTTCCCCTTCTATATTGTACTTTCTTTCTTTTAAAAGCATAACATAAGAATGTGGGGGAGGACCAGCAGTGCGAGCATTAATAAACAAAGAAATAAATAATGTTTATTGCGAGCCAGACATCACAGTGGGTTTATGGCTGGACTGTAAACTAGAAGGCCCCGGCTCAAAATTTACATAATTACTTCCTGGTGCAAATTGCGTACCCGCTTCCTCTCTCGCTTTGCCTCTGTTCTTCTCCCGAGCCCCATTCACACAGCCTATTCAAGGTTCAGGTTTTAAACGAGCAAGTAAGGGCATCATAAAGACGAGTCGTCCTGGGCTGCCTTGTGAAAAAATGGGTTGTGGCTAATTGTAACAGTGGATTAGCAGGAAAGAAACCTTTCGCAACTGATTTAAAATAACTTGACATTGTTATGATAACAGAGGGCGCAACACCCCCAAAACGCAAGGGCTGCACTAAAACCTTTGTGTTTTATGATGTTTTTATTACAACATGATGAAGTCAGCCTGTTATGGCGTCATTGTGATGTCGTGGGGCTTGGTATTGAAAAAATAAAAAGTGTGTTGCGCAGCTCTCTCCATCTCCTTGTTTCTCTCAGGGTCAACTAAGATGAATAATGAAGGTCAAGGTGAAACGCTTAGCCAGCCTACGTGTTTTTGTCTCCCAAGGCCTCGTAGATCGTTGTGAAGTTTGAACACGAGCCTTAAAAATGTGGGGGTAATATGATGATTTTCACCAAAATATGTCAGATTAAGTTGTTAATGGTATCTTACATTACACCAAATTTAAAAGTAATCTATCGAAAACTGAAAAAGTTACTGTTAATAAACAGACAGACAAACAAACAACCGATTATAAGAGAAAAATAGACTTTCTACAACTTCATGCCATCATTATTAGTCCTGTAAAATTCTTAATTGTCCACATCAGTCTGATAGAGATCAAGTTGTTGATATCATTGTATTATACACTAGCCAATGGCTTCATTAGGTGAACCTTACTAGTACAGGATTGGGCTTCTTTTGCCTTCAGAACTGAAGTTCCACCACACCACCAGGCTCAAATGATTTGAGCTTTGGTTAGCAAAAATACTCAGGCAGGCTGGGACATTTAAATGATGCTCAGGTGCTATTAAAGGGCTCAAAGCATGGCAGGAAAATACTCTTTCACATCCTTACTTTTGTGTTGTTTATACTAAATTCTGATGATACTATATGAATATCACAGTAGAAACTGAGACCCAATCAGACCAGGCAAAAGATGCCCACCCTCACTCGGGTGGTCCAGAACTGAGGATCTGTACCAAGGCCCATTAAACAAGGGTGATTTTAAATGTTAAATCCTGGAAAGCTTCTGCATTAGTCCCCCTTTAAGTGCAGGAAAACACTGTGGTCTATGTTAAGTTCTCAAATAGTTCACAGTGTCATGAAGTTTAGTAATTGAAGTGGTTACTTCATTAACATTTGACCCAGCTAAAAGTTCTTAATTTAGTTAAAGAGCCACAATGATGTAATTAATATTTACGTAAATAAATACAGTGTATCTGCAGCAACGGTGGACTTTTCCCTTATTAAACCAGAGCATGCTGTGAGTGTCTGAACACAAACCCCTCAAAAAGTTGCGGTTATACTGCTGTAACTAAAGATGCTGCAACACGAGACGTTTTAAAGGGGGAAAAAATGCACTCAGTAAACAGATTACTAATTCAGTATAATCCTGACTTGCAAAACAACTTATTACATTGTGTGTAATTTGTTTTAGTTGATACGGTTGTATTTTTGCTTGTTTGACAGCAGATAAATGGAATGATTGTAGTTAGTAAGATACAACAAAGTTTATTTTGTGTAATGCAACTTACAGCCTTAATCCTTTAATAATAAATCCTCATGAATACGAGATTTATTGAGAGATACAACTTTGTACCAGGAAAAACTGAAGACTTAAAGTATTTCTTTAAGGTTTTTTGATTCTTAATCCTTTTTTTTTTTTTTACAAGGACGTTTTATTCTATGTTTCTGCGAATGTGCACGTATTAGCCAGCTGTCCTTTTGCTTTCAGAGCAGTTGGGTTTACAAAACCAAATCAAGACCAAGTCGCAGTCATCAGAAGCCTATTTTGTTTTTGCCTTTAAACAATGAAACAGCGAAACCCTCCATTTGGGAGCTGCAGGGAGGTTTTTTCTGTCTCTGTTCCAGCCGTGAATTGTAAAGCACAGGGTTAGGTTAGGTTAGCGGAGGTCAGGGAACACAAGGACAAATTGCTAAATGAAATGTTTCTTCGTCTTTAGGTCTGCCTCTTTGCCTGTCTGATGTTTAGGCTTAAAAAAAGACAGTTAAAGGGTGACAGCCTTTTCTTTCTCCAGCGTGTCTGCTTGCAGAAACTAATGTTCTGTGTCAGTGTGGTCATTTTACGTTTTCAGTATTCTCCTTTAGTCCTTTTCTCTATCCTTGTACTTTTTTTTTACTTTCTTTTTACCCGCACCCCTTCACCCCTTCACCCCTCGCTCTCTTGTTCCTTCTTTCCCACTGGGATGACAGCCATGTGCTTTGGAGGCCCTCACGGACGAAACCACACACTGAAGCTGTAGCAGGGGGTAGAAAAAGAAGAAGAAGGCGGCTCCAGAAAAAGCTATGCCAGTGCTCCTGGCCAAGACACCGGCCAGAAACCAAACTGGATGTGGTGAAACTGTCAAATTACTTAAGGAAACTGCAGCAAAACCTCAAGAGGCAAAAAACAGACAGGGAGAGGAGTTCTTCAGTGTGTTGTGAAACAAGCAAAGCTAATTTTATTTCAAAAATAATTTTAAGTTATTAGTTAAAAGCTGTCAAAGAGGATACCTGGTGGTGCACAGCTGCTTTTCAAGCGCCCTGGCGCTGGTTGGTCTGACAGCAGAGATGCAGGCAGGGTTTGCATTGTTTTCCAGTATCTTGCAGAGTTCTGTTACACGATTTAGTTTTTAAGTCTTTTTAATGAGTACGAACTGATCCAAAAAATAATTAACTTCTTCACGATACTGCTATTTGATAGTTACATTTCATTTTTTTTTGCCTACAGGCCTTTGGTGATGACCATGAACCACAACGTTCAAGTCAAAGCCAGCAGGGGTTCTTTGTTGGATGCATTCCTTATATCTCTGTTGCCTCATTTCCTGTAAGCTTCTAAATACAATTCCCCAAAATACTTTTAAAATAATTGACCACAGCATTTATGACCACAGAAAACAAAACAAAGCAAAAAAGATGCTTCCCGAAGATGAGAGATTTGAATCGAAGAGGGTTTCTGTGCATTTTCCTTGAATTCTATTCTAAGATCCAAATCCAGCCACCGTGAGCTCTTAAGTAATGTAAAAACGACATACGTGACTTCTACAACCATTCGTCCACATCAGTGGGACGAAAACAATAAAGTTGTCTAGATTTTACTGTGAAAAGCAATGAAAACTGTCTTATTGAAAGAGTAAACCTTGTAAATCTTTTGATGAGGAAACACTAGACCACATCCATTTGCAGTCCCGGTTTTGAGATTATAATTATATAATGCAGATTTGATTTTGAAAGAAACATAATTAATGAGTCTGTTTATTGGCAGCATTTCTCCGAATGCACTCTAATGCTATGTTTTTACACCGCATGGTAGTCGCAGGGAGTTGCCTGGCCTAGATGGAGAGCGTACAAAGACCTTTCAAATGTACTTTGGTTAAAGTTAGCGATGATGAGGGTTTCCACTACTTATTAAAAATAACTTTTATGCCATGTGCTCTAGACTTCTTAGTCTTTATCCAGGTCAGTGTTTACCTAAACCCCGGTTCCTTTGAGATCATCCTAAAACATTTCATTTAAACAACAGGGTTGTGAAACTGTGGATTCTTATTAATTTCACAATACCGATCACTGATCATTTGTTCACACGCTCACAAAAATAAATCCCCCCTACTGCTGTGTACAAAATCTCCTAATGTTAGGTAAAATGTGAAGTGGTGTTTCTTTCACTTACAGCTGTCAGTGGCATCATCTTCCTCCGACTTCCTGCTGCTTGTTAGGTCCCTTCACAACATACTCTTCTTACTCTCATAGTGCTGCAGCTTGTTTGTTTTTAATGTTCACTTCTGGAAACTGTACTAAAAAATAGAAAAAAAGGTCTTAAGATCTCATTTGTATAACCTGAGGTGGAGCACTTGGCATATTTACCTTTTTACGCAGTTGCTGACAAAAAGAAGGCTTTTATTTTGACATTACTGCCTGTTAAACTGATGCAGGATTCCACTTTCATGTCATTTATGAGGAAGATGCAACATGAAAACGCTGCAAGAGTTGACATAAGGGATGAATCAGCTCAAGGCCTGAGTGGATCATTAGGCTGCTATAAATCACTGGTATATGTTTCAAATAAAGTGTTACCATTTGTGACTGTGCGAGTCTGTGTGTGTGTGCACTTGCACCGTGCTCTGACTCCACTGAGACTCCGTGCCCAGCAGTTACAGACAGCAGAGACGGCTATAACTTCCACTGCGTCTCTCTCCCTCTCTTTTTCTCCCTGTCACACGTACACACTCTCTACCTCCTCCTCGCTCCATAACAAACAGCAAGAGCCTGGGCCCCCAAGGCTTCCTGTATCCTACACGCAGCCAGCAAGTAAACACAATCACATTCATTTACCCCTATACACAAACACGCACACACACACAACCACACAAAGGCATTCATTCGAGCACAACCGTGCTGCAAAAATACCCGAGGACCCACATAAGCATTCAGGCATGTGCAGACACACAAACCGAAAGCCCGAAAGAGGACTTAGACCGAATGGGTAACCACTGCTATTTCTTCCCTCATTAAGCAGCAATATTACGAGCTGACACTCGGAGAGGCCTGTGGGCTTGGACTCAGTGTCCCGAGGTTTCCACTGTTGAGGGGTGAACGTCTCCTTCCGTTACAGGATGAGGGAAGGGAGGAATCGGAGGCGATAACCAGCAATTCCACAAAGATTTAATGCCCATATTTTAGAGGTTAAGTCAAGGAAATTGTCCACTCAACAATTAGGGTCTCGGAGAAGTCGACGACTTCTTCTTTGGACAAAGTTTCCATCCTCTGCAAGTTTTCCTGTGTTTCAGTTAAAAGTAGAAACATTTTCTATCATAATGAACTTACCAAGACAGCATTTCTCATTTAAATAAGCTGACGTTTATTTATAAGTTTGTATTTCTCTTCCCGTTTACCTATATGGACATTCCAAGAGTCATAGACTCGTAGCTGGCAATTTAATTACAGTACATATTATTTATTGTTTAGTCACATAAAAGCAGCTGAAATATTTACGCTTGGGTGAGTCAGTAATGGCAGTGAAGCTAAAAAATTCAGTGAGATGCAGTAAGGTGGGAAAGACCAGCAAAAAACGAAACGAAAACATGACGATTTTAAGACAGTGATTGCAAACTGTAATTTTAAGGATGATTAATTCATTAAACTAGATATTTTGGTAAATTAATACACTTTTTCCCTCATTAAACACCTGAAATAAAACCTATTAAATATGCAGTTATTTGATTTGATTTGATTTTTATTTAAAACCCATCTTTTCTCTTTTTTCATTATCTTTCTGCTAAGCTAAGCTAGTTTTTTTTCACCAGCTCCGGCAGCGGCACCACTTGGATCTTACAAAAGTGAATTTACAGTTGTTCCAAACAACTTGTTTAACTTGTAAAATTATTTGGTTTTGCTGCAATAAAATGAAACAATATTTTAAAATAATCAAAATTACTGTGCAGTTCTTTTCGCATGAATAAAAAAAATCATCACTGCTGTAGTTTATTACAATTCATGCATAGAAGCACAGGGTAAAACAAAATTCACGTCACTGTCTAACTACTTATTGGTTGGGCTGTATCTATTAAGGGCTTAAAAGCAATTCTGCCTAATTCACCACCATACTAAGGCTAAGATTTAATGGGTCTGTGTTGGCTTTAGAGTGAAATTGCACTGATAGATGCAATTATTTCAGAGTTTAGATAGTCAGAGGTGGTTTTCGGGGCTAACCATCACGCGTGCAGGCCCCTGACCGAGCCAGCCTGCAAGCCTAGAAAATGTCAACTATTCGTTGTGCAAATGTGAGGTTTTTTAATGTCAACCAAATCAGGATTTGTCAAGGATGGAAAAAGACTTTGTATGAATGATAACGTCCCGACACTAAACAAAGAAAAACAACAACAAAATAATACAATCTATGTGTGTATAGCTGTGCCCGTGTGTTTATTTTAATTCCATTTGTGTACATTTAACTTGATAAAATTAAAAATATCCTAATTTATTGACAGCATTTATAATCTTTATTAAATAGAGTGAATACTTTTTCCACCTGGCAACCAAAAAAGGTTCTTCTTGGGTTTTAAACTGATCTACAAAACATAAACAAATTTATTAAATATTAACCCAACTAAGAACTATCATATTTTATATGTTCTGTTAGCTCTTTCTTAATGCTTTATTTTTTTATAACCTTTCTCTCAGCTGTGCTCAAATAATAAATCTTCATAACCTTCATAATTCCACAAAACAAAATATTTCCTCCTGCTTTGTAAACTCATGAAAGACGACTAATTTTTGGTCTTGTCACACATGTATTTTTGACTCCATGTCTACATACGACACGTGTTTCATGATATCCTCGTTCCTCTTGAGCGTGTGAAAGGAAGATACCAGGGTAGCAACAGAGGAAACATAGCAACCACATAATTGTTGGCCAGTATCAAACTTCAATCACAATGTCCCATCGGTGAGGTTTTGTACCCTGTTCTTTTCCCATATATCTTGAGCCATAATGACAGTGACACAACTCTGCTACTACAGGGTTTGGTTTGGTTTGGTTGGAATGTATGTAATCGGTTTACAACAACTGCATTAAAAACATCTGCAGGGTAGTAAATGGAATTGCAGACATGCTTTGAAAAATGTTTTTTACCTGCCGTTTAGTGTGGCATATTTGTTTTGGCATACATCATTTGCATTCACTGTTCACTAAATCACACTCCACTGATCTGGCAACATCTGAAGAGTTGGCTGAATGAATGCCATTGTCACTTTTATGGAAAAATCGTGATGCAATCTTACTTTTAATAGTTTAGAACTTTAAAATGCATTCAAATGCATCAAGGGATAGAACAGGATGGGGTAAAGACACAAAATTATGAAGCCACTTAACACTTATCTGCATGACAGAAGGATTTTTAAGTTTAGATAAATTGTCTTGCTTCCTGCAAAATATTTGATGCACCTCTTCTAGTCTATCTTTCTTTTGCTTACAAAAGTTTTGCTGTTTATCTTGTAATGAGGGGTGAGGGTTGGTTTAGGGTTGATATGAAGAGCACAAATAAACTGAGGCATAATTTGTGCATGGCAACTACACTACCCTAGACAAAAGTATTTGCTTGTCTGCTTTGACATGCATATGATCATCCAATGAGTGACATCCCATTCTTAATCCATAGATTCATATGATGTGGGCCCATCCTTTCGAAGGCTTTTGAGTTTATGGGAATTTTTGACCGTTCATTCAGAAGTGCATTTGTGAGGTCAGACACTCATGTTGGACGAGAAGGCCTGGCTCACACTCTCCACTGTAATTCATCCTAAAACTGTTGTGTTGGGTTGAGGTCAGGACTCTGCGCAGGCCAGTCGAGTTTTTCCACACCAAACTCGCTCATCAATGTCTTTATTTACCTTGCATTGGTGTACAGTCATGTTGGAATAGGAAGGGGCCATCCCCAAGCTGTTCCCACAAAATTGGGAACAGTTTGGGGATGAAGCATTAACCACCAAAATTTAAACTTGGCACAGTGCAGCCAGACAAGTGCCTTTCTCCTGGCAACCGCCAAACCTAGACTTGTCCAGCGAACTCCCAAAAGGAGAAGCATGATTTGTCACTCCAGAGAACACATCTCCACTGCTGGAGATGTGTTTTGTCAGCAACATGCTTGCAGACACTGCATCCAAACCCTTGCATGAGACTTGGCAGTGTAAGGTTTGGATCCAGCTGCTCGGCCGTGGAAGCCCTGAAGCTTCCTATACACTGTTCTTGAGCTAATCTAAGCTAATTGTGTAAAGTTTGGATATGTGTAGCGACTGAGTCTACAGAAAGTTGGTCACCTGTGTGCACTATGCCCCTCAGCATCCACTGACCCTGCTCTTTGTTATAATACTTAGGAGCGAGGAAATTTCATGATCGGACTTGTTGCACAGGTGGCATCATATCACGGTATCACGCTGGAATTCACTGAGCTCCTGAGAGCGACTCATTCTTTTACAAAGATTTGTAGAAGCAGTCTGTATGTCGAGATCAGGGGTGGGGAACTCCAGGCCTTGAGGGCCGGTGTCCTGCAGGTTTTAGATACTGTCAGGTTTCAGTTAACGGACTCAGGCGCAGACCGGGACTCCTTACAGGATTTACAGATTTTATTTACACAACGACACCAGGTGATGCTATTTACAAAGTGCTGGAGGGAGGGGAGGGGGGTCCAGGGTTCCGGGGTATGTGAGGGAAAAGACGGGAATCTGACGTCCTCCAAAGGCTCTCTCTCTTCACTCCCCACACTGGGGAAACACCATCCACTCACTCGTCCACGGGATGACAGGCAGGCAGGGAAAGGTCCGGGATAGATCTGTACACAGAGATTATAGTTAGAGGCGAACAGACGGAACGAACTCACAGATCCTTATTTACAATCTACTGAGCGACTGACGCTGATAACTCAACGATCCAGCGACGAGTGACACAGTGCTGCTGTCTTAAATCGGCCTTGTGATTATCCCGATCGGCAGCAGGTGCGTGGGCCAGGGGCGGGAGCCCATAATGAGCATCGCCCCGGCAGGAGAGAGAGAGAGAAAACATGTTGCCTAATACAGAATCAGCTGGTGAGGCACAGGGACCATGACAGTACCCCCCCCTCAACGGGAGCCCCCCGGCGACCCACCAGGCTCATCCGGATGCAGACGATGGAACGCCCGCAGCATGCGCCGGTCCAGGATGGCCGCCCGAGGGACCCAGGACCGCTCCTCCAAGCCATAGCCCTCCCAATCCACCAGGTACTGGAAGCCACGCCCCCGCCGCCGAGAATCCATGATACGGGTGATCGAGTAAGCCGGCAGACCGTCCACGAGCCGGGGGGGAGGAGGGGGCCTGGAAGGCGGGCACAGAGGACTGGACCGGAGAGGTTTAACCTGAGACACATGGAAAACATCGTGTATCTTCATGTTGCGAGGCAGCTTGAGCTTAACAGACACAGGGTTAACCAAAGCCGAGATCTCGAACGGGCCGATATAGGCAGGAGAGAGCTTCCTGGATTCCGCCCGGATGGGAACGAAGCGTGTGGAAAGCCATACCTTCTGCCCAACAGTATAGGCGGGAGCGGAGGACCGGCGGCGGTCAGCGAAGCGTTTGTTGCGGTCCTTGGTGCGTAACAACGCAGCCCGGGTGGCCTTCCACACCCGACGACACCTACGCAGATGCGCCCGGACGGATGGCACAGAGTGTTCGCCTTCGATGGAGGGAAAAAGAGGTGGCTGGAACCCCAGAGAAGCTTCGAAAGGGGACCGGCCCGTGGCGGAGGAGGTCATGCTGTTGTGGGCGTACTCGATCCAGGGCAGTTCCTCGCTCCAGACGGCCTGGTTGGAAGAGACGACGCAGCGCAGGGCCGCCTCCAACTCCTGGTTCGCCCGTTCGGACTGGCCATTGCTCTGCGGATGATAACCAGAGGAGAGACTGACCTTAGATCCCAATGAGGTGCAGAACTCCCTCCACACACGGGACGTGAATTGAGGACCCCGGTCAGACACGATGTCATCTGGAATGCCGTGCAGGCGAAAGACATGGGTGGTGAGCAGGCGAGCAGTCTCCAATGCTGTAGGCAGCTTGGGCAGAGCAACAAAGTGAGCCGCCTTAGAAAAGCGGTCAATGATCGTGAGTATGACCGTATTACCTGCAGATGGCGGGAGGCCGGTCACAAAATCCAGAGAAACATGGGACCATGGTCTGGTAGGCGTGGGTAAGGGATGAAGCGGACCCGAGGGTGGCTGGTTTGGGGTCTTGTTTCGAGCGCAGGTTGTACACGCGGAGACGTATTCTTTGGCGTCCCGGCTCAGGGTGGGCCACCAAAAGTAGCGCTGCAGGAAAGTAATTGTGCGGTGTATTCCTGGGTGACAGGAGAAACGGGCTGTGTGTGCCCACTGTAATACCTGAGACCTGACAGGTTGGGGAACGAACAGGCGCCCCGCAGGGCCGCCTCCTGGATCCGGTTCGGCTCTCTGAGCCTCGCGAATGGCCGACTCGATTTCCCAGGAGACAGCCCCCACCACACAGGTGGCCGGGAGGATGGGAGCAGGGTCCGCCGGGTCTTCGGAGGTGGAGAACTGTCGAGACAGGGCGTCCGGCTTGACGTTGCGGGATCCTGGCCTGTAAGTGATTGAAAAGTGGAACCGCGTAAAAAACAGAGCCCACCTTGCTTGTCTGGCGTTAAGCCTCTTTGCGGTTTGCAGATATGCCAGATTCCTATGGTCTGTCCAAACGATGAACGGTTGGGCAGTGCCCTCCAGCCAGTGCCTCCACTCCTCCAAGGCGAGCTTGATGGCAAGAAGTTCCCGATCGCCAATGTCGTAGTTGCATTCTGCGGGGGTGAGACGACGGGAGAAAAAGGCACACGGGTGGAGCTTACCATCCCTCTGTTGCGAGAGGACCGCTCCTACTCCCGTGTCGGATGCGTCCACCTCCACCACAAACTGCAGGGTTAGGTCGGGCTGGACCAGAATGGGTGCTGAGGCGAATCGCTCTTTCAGCTCCAGGAAGGCTGATTGGGCAGCATCGTTCCACTGAAAAGGAACCCTGGGAGAGGTCAATTGTGTTAAAGGCAGAGCTACCTTGGTATAGTCCCGGATGAACCTCCTATAGAAGTTAGCGAAGCCGAGGAACCGCTGCAGCTGCCGTCGGTTGGGGGGTTCAGGCCACTCCACCACGGCTTTCACCTTAGCTGGGTCAGGACGTAGGTCTCCCTGCTCGATGACGTAGCCTAAGAAGGCAACTGTGGACACGTGGAAGACACATTTCTCACCTTTTACGAACAACCGATTTTCCAGCAGGCGTTGCAGGACCTGTCTGACGTGGGTCTCATGCTCTGACAGTGATTTGGAGAAGATCAGGATGTCGTCGAGGTAGACGAAGACGAACCTGTTGATGAAATCCCTCAAAACATCATTAACGAGTGCTTGAAAAACTGCAGGAGCATTAGAGAGGCCGAACGGCATAACCAAGTATTCAAAGTGTCCAAGGTGAGTATTGAAGGCGGTCTTCCACTCGTCGCCCTCTCGGATCCGAACTAAGTGATATGCGCTCCTCAAGTCCAATTTGCTGAAAACTGTCGCCCCCTGGAGCAGCTCAAAAGCAGAGGTCAGAAGTGGGAGTGGATATTTGTTTTTGATGGTTATGTTATTTAATCCACGGTAGTCGATGCACGGGCGGAGAGACTTGTCTTTTTTCTCGACGAAGAAAAACCCTGCTGCTACGGGCGATGAGGATGCGCGGATCAAGCCGGCGGCGAGGGACTCTGAGATGTATGACTCCATAGCCTCTCGCTCCGGTAGAGAGATGCTGTAGAGACGGCTAGTAGGCAATGGCGCGCCAGGGAGTAAGTCGATAGCGCAATCGTACGGTCGGTGAGGAGGCAACGACTGGGCCCGGTCCTTGCGAAACACTTCGGCGAGATCATGATAAACAGGGGGCACTCCGGACAAATCGGAGGGCGCGGTCGACTTGGCGAGGGAGGCTGGTGTGTGAGGCGGTGAGGCGGATTTAAGGCAGGTCATATGGCATTCCTCTCCCCACCCCGTAATGCGTCCCGTAAGCCAATTAATGCACGGGTTGTGTTGACGAAGCCAGGGGTGCCCGAGAACGAGCGGCGTCCGAGTGGCCTTAAACACAAAAAAACATATTTCCTCAGTATGGTTGCCAGACAGAGTAAGAATAACGGGCTCAGTGACGTGAGTAATGTCAGGTAGGCGCTGGCCGGACAAAGCAGTGACATGCAAAGTGTGGGGAAGAGGTTCCTGCCCTAGCTGAAGGCGGTCTGCTAACTCAGAGTCAATAAAATTCTGTTCCGCCCCTGAATCTATCAAAACGGAGAGAACATGACCTTTGGTGTTGACCGTGAGCTGGGCAGACAGCATTAACCGTGGAGGAGATTTGTCTTGGCTGAGACCGCCCACCAGCACTCCTACCGTCACTGGTGGGCGTGACCTTTTGCTCGAGATGGGCAAGAGGCGACCACATGTCCCTTGTGGCCGCAATAGAGGCACTCACCGGCAGAGATACGGCGCTGGCGTTCCGCGGCGGAGAGATGCGAGCCTCCAATCTGCATGGGTTGCTCTCCTCCGTCTGCGCTCTCTGCCTGCCGGGAAGAGCTGGGCTCCGAGGTGGAGCCAGCCCTCCACTGCCCCGTGGCCTCCTGGGAATTGTAGTGCCGCGGCAGACGACGAGCTCGCAGCCGGTCATCCACCTTGATACATAAAGCCATTAACTCGGTAAGAGAGTCGGGGAGATCTCGCATAATGAGTTCATCTTTCACCTCTTCACGAACATTATTGAGCAGTGCACTCCGTAAGGCCTCCGGGCCCCAGCCTGTCTCTTCAGCCAAAATCCAAAAATCAATAGAATAGTCAGACATGCTCCGCTTCCCTTGTTTGTAGTTCAGCAGACGAAGCGCGGCGACTTCAGCGCCTGAGCCTTTATTGAACACAGTCTGGAATTTAGACAGGAAATCAGCATAGGCAATCCCGGGATCCGAGCTAAGCACGACCTGAGCCCACTTTAAAGCCCGGTCCCGCAGCAACTGGACAAAAAAGGTTATTTTGGCACCGTCGTTGTTATGGAAGCGCCGCTGCTCACGGAACACAAGAGTACATTGAGCCAGAAAACCAGCACACTTGTCCGACTCACCCGTAAAAGGTTCCGGCGTGGGCAGGGGTCCGTCCGAGGGTGGCAGAGGTGCCGGAGGTGTGCTCGCAGCGGCAGGCGCAGGCTCCTGGGGGGCGGGAGCCGCCGGCCGGGGATCACTCTCCAGAGGTGTTAAGCGAGCGACCGCCTGCGTAAGCGCCGCCATTTCGTGGTGGAGCCGCTCGAGCATTTGCTCATGTCGAGCCAGAGCAGCTCCCTGAGCGATGAGTGCCTGAGCGACAGGGTCCTGAGCGGCTGGGTCCCGACCTGCTGAGTCCATGATGGCTGGATCGTTCTGTCAGGTTTCAGTTAACGGACTCAGGCGCAGACCGGGACTCCTTACAGGATTTACAGATTTTATTTACACAACGACACCAGGTGATGCTATTTACAAAGTGCTGGAGGGAGGGGAGGGGGGTCCAGGGTTCCGGGGTATGTGAGGGAAAAGACGGGAATCTGACGTCCTCCAAAGGCTCTCTCTCTTCACTCCCCACACTGGGGAAACACCATCCACTCACTCGTCCACGGGATGACAGGCAGGCAGGGAAAGGTCCGGGATAGATCTGTACACAGAGATTATAGTTAGAGGCGAACAGACGGAACGAACTCACAGATCCTTATTTACAATCTACTGAGCGACTGACGCTGATAACTCAACGATCCAGCGACGAGTGACACAGTGCTGCTGTCTTAAATCGGCCTTGTGATTATCCCGATCGGCAGCAGGTGCGTGGGCCAGGGGCGGGAGCCCATAATGAGCATCGCCCCGGCAGGAGAGAGAGAGAGAAAACATGTTGCCTAATACAGAATCAGCTGGTGAGGCACAGGGACCATGACAGATACCACCCTGGGTCAGCACACCTAAATCAAATGATTAGTTCCTTACCAGGCCTCTGGAGAACTTCAAGGCATGTTGAGGAGGTTTAGCTATTTTAAATCATTTGCGTTGGATCAAGGACACATCTAAAACCTGCAGGACACCAGCCCTCGAGGCCTGGAGTTCCCCCATTCCTTGTCTAGATGTTTGTGCCCATGGAAGTGATTAGAACACCTGAATTTAATGATTTGAAGAACAGATTTATGCCTTGATTTCCTTGAACTGTGCAACAATTCAGAAATGTGAGTCGCCTTCCTTTTTAAAAAATCAGAATTGCTACTGGCTTTGTGATAAATGGAGGTAGAGGACAATTATGTAACACTGCATATCATGGACCTGTTGCTGAGCTGAAATCTGTGGCCAAAAAAAAGAAAGAAATGAAAGGAAAATAAATCCAGCGATTTAAGCTCTAATGCAATGCCCCACTTTTGCAGATTTTCCCTTCTCTCTCGTTTTGACCTCCTACTGGTGACGAGCTGAATTTCAGAAATACTACTTAGATTTCTTCACTGACTGTTGAGCTGTTTCCATGGGGATGGCAGTTTCAAGTTTAGCATCCAAAGTTCAGCCCACCCTGAAACAGGGGGGAGGACAGGGCAGCTTTTCTGGCACATAATATATCTAATGTGTTTAATTTTTTTGCAGTGAGACCCCCCCAAATCTTTTAGTCTACTAGAAATGAAAACAGAACCAGTAAACTAATCACTTTTTTCATCGCTATCAGCCAGGAAACACTGTTTCTTTTGCAAGCAGATGCCAGTGATTTTTCTGTATTAAGCCTTTTTCCTTGCTCTGACATTACTTAGATGAAGTTGGACTGACATTATCGTTTAATCTAAGTTCCTGCTTAAATTCACTACAGAGTAAAATCTGTGGCGAACCATTTTTTTCCACTGAATATAACGTTTGTGTGTGATTACTGCCTACAAGTGTTTGTGTGTGTGTGTGTGTGTGTGTGTGTGTGTGCGCATGTATGAATAGACTCACTCTGTACAAACAGCTATCTTGCTGTGCTGTTTGGTCGTCCCACCAGACACAGGAAGTTGCAGTGTCCTGGACGTCATTGTATTGTGGGACAGAGGTGTCTTTGTCTGGGCCGAGGTCGCAGAGCAGGTGCTCCCTCTCTGTTCCCTCAGTGTCTCTCGGTCACTCTGTCTGTTCTTTGTTTTTGTATCTGGCTTCCTCTCACTTTCCAAAAAATCTCTAGCTGCATCCCCTTTGGAGATTATGCACATATGAACATCATAAAGTGCAAATATAAGTTTTTGTAAAGCACCTAAATTGAAGTATTTGCTTTAATGTCATGTTAGGTTCAATCTTTGGATTAGATATGTAATGAAAATATATTTAAAGTGGATCTGTTATGCTTTGAATTTGTTTGATCTTGCACTCATGAATGATAGGTAAAGACCTGATCAGATGATCCCCTACGGGCAAGCACTTGGTGACAGTGGGATAAAAAAAACCCACCGTTTAAACAGGAAGAAACCTTCAGCACAATCAGATTCAGGGAAGGGCAGCAATCTGCCGCGACCGGTTGGGAGTGATGGGAGGGAGACAGGACAAAAGACACACTGTGGAAGAGAGCCAGAACTAATGATTAAATGCAAAGTGAGTGAAAAAGGTGAGTGAAGAAGCCTATTATGGCACAACTAAGAGAGAATTCAGAGTCAACTGATCCAGGCCTAACTAAACAGACAAGTTTTTACATTTTTCGGACAACTGACATCCATACAACATTCCCACTTCTGAGAGTACTCCTTCTTCAAAAGAGCCCAGTATAAAGGGAGAATAACAGATTGGACTGTTCCATCCATGCAGGCCAATGTTGATAATTCAGATGCATAATGTGCAAATAACATTATAACATTAGAGGTTTTTTCTTGTGTGTGAATATTTGTGCTGATTGGCTTGTAGTTACAGTTTTAGTGATGTTATTATTAATATATTATTTTACACCCCAGAGCCAAAGCTAAAAGTTCCAGTTTACCCACAGTTTTTATACAAAGTATTTTATCAAGTTATTATAAACTTAAACTGAAGAAAATCTGAATGCCTAATTCTGGCTTTTACCCCTATCCTAACTTTTAATGGAGTGAGAAGCAAGGTAGACTATAGCAGGGCTAACACAGAGAGAGACAACCATTCTCACTCTCATTCACACCTACACCCAACTTAGACTTGCCAGCTAACTTCACATGTATGTCTTTGAGTTGTGGGAGGAAGCCAGAGTACTGGGAAAAAATGAAATCATGCAAACTCCCCACAGAAAGAGACCCAGCTAACCACTAGATTCAAACCCAGGACCCTGCTGCTTAGTCATGTCTGCAGCTTATATGGACTCAACACTCAATCCATGAGACCCCTCCCTTGGTCCAGACACAGAAAGATTGATAGCTCATCTTTGATTTTGTGGGTGGTGGTCCATATCCAGTCTTGTCCAGTCTAGTTGCTGGAGCGATTTGTCTCTAATACTCTCTTAAATAAATAAATTACATTGAAAGAGCAGATAGTGTAGTGGCTAGCTTGCAAAAAAAGCATTTATAAGACCAAAAGATGCACTCACAGAAATACATGCACTGGCTTCTGTTTTTTGGGGAAAAACAGACCTTTTATCCCGTCAATTTTCCAAATAAGAAGTATCACTAATGGTAGCTTTTAGGGCATACATTTGAATAACCTCACTAATATTGTCTAGTCCTTATCTTTTGATAAAAGCTTTATATCAGAGCAACAATGGCTAATTTATTACTAAAAACGTGTAACCTCATTTAAAACATGCTTCTATTTTCTGATCCTTTTTTTTATAGTCATGTGCTTACTGAACAGCATTGTGTCTTACAACAGTTAGGAGATATGTGGGTATATGGACCTCTTGTGTGCGGGCCATCAGCAGTAAAAGAAAAAATGTAGCAGACCTGAGAACAAGTAGGACAGAAGATGTATGCAACCATAGAAAAACCCAAATGTAGGAAAGAGGAACACTGAGAAAAAAACGCGAGAGTGAGATTAACACACTAATCCAATATCCTATGCTCCTGGAAGGAGGAGCAGCTGTTGAATGATGCCCCTTTTCCTCTTTTTTGACAAGCGCACACACACGCGTGCAACAAGACACACATGCAGCACACTATAGATGGGGATTTAAATGATTCGTCTTGTACGCTTTTCACTGAGCTCAACCACATCCTTGGCTAAGCCACAGACTCAAATACACAGCCACAAGAATAGTATTCATGGCCAGAGGGCTTCACAGGCCAGACCACCTCTCAGACACAAAATTTACAGGGTTTGCTTCTAATACTCATTTCTATGACTGCGCATGAACATGTGCACGTGTGTGAGTATATGGCTCAGCTAAGCTTGTTCCTGTAGTTCTTAGAGATTCCCTTTCTTGGAAACCATTACTCACATCACTTTTCACAATGGCTGGCAGGAAGCGTATCCAAAGGATTTTTAATTAATTTCCCCATCATCATGCTTTCAGAGGTTCTGTCCTCTGCGACCCATCAATTGGCTGCTGTATTCAATGTTGTATAGAGTAGGTTGAAAAAGAAATTCATACCAAACTACTCCTTTCCTTAAGGCCCTTAATGCAGTTTTTTGGTCTGGAGCATTCACGTTTGTGTTAACAATGCCACAATGACATTGCAACAAACTGGCCACAAGATCAAACTGTGCAATGCTTTGAAAACCAAAGAAAACCCAAGAACTACATCTCTGACTCCACAGGCCTCCGTTATTTAAAACAGATCTACTCATACACTTCCTAAATGGCTCAAGCACAAAGAAAACTTTTGAAATAGTTAAATTATCAAGAAAAGTGACAATGCCTATTTTTTTCCTCTCCAGTTTCAGTAGTGAAACTGTCAACCTTGTTCCCGGCACCCCGTGATGGACACTTCCTCCCATTCACTGTGAAAGCCAGCTATCAGCTGTTAAGAAAAACTGATGGCAGCAGGTTAAGCTGAATAACTGTTTCCAGCTTTAGCCTTCTGTTTGTGCGTTCTCATTGCTGCTGCTGTTTGTATACAGTGGTCACATGTTTGTGCTATGTTAATATCACATTTGGCTTAAGCCTGTGTGATATCTGAAATGTTAGCAGAGGAGGCTTTCTCTGCATGTTGCAGTTTACAAGTGAGAACCAGCTGCCATGTCTATAGAGATGTGGAAACATTGTGGTACCGCTGGGATTCTCCCTTTCCTTCCTACATTGCTGTGTGACAGGACTGTGCACTACTCTGAAAAGTAGCCTCATATTTTATCGTTTGGGGGGGTTTTTTGTTACTGATTTTTCAAACATGTGCAATAAGTTGCAACAATGAGCTCATGTGAACGTATTTACTGTTATAGTAACCATGTCGACATTAAACAGGCTTGACTAAGTATAGGCATTATTTATGTAAACTGGTTGCATTTAACTAGGGGTGCTGTCCTCTGCTGTCTGTGGTGGAACTGCACTGGAAATTTGTAGGGAAGTCTGTGGGCCTTGTTGCTATTTTGCTGTGTGAATTGTGGAGCTTTAATCAGAATCAGAATCAGAAAGACTTTATTTATCCCCAAGGGGCAATTAACATACAACAGAGCAGCATAACGTTGAAGATAAAGACAATAAGAACAGGCAATAAGAGTGAGATAATAAATACACAGAATATAGAGTTTTAAAATTACACAGTTTTAAAATTAAAGTAACTGTAACTGTATAATAACTGTAAGTGACTAAAAGTGAATAAAGTCTCGGTAGTATAAAAAGAGTGTAGAGTAGTTTATGTTTCTGGTGTGGGAAATGGTCTTAGTGTGCGTGTCTACAGTGTGTATCCCAGACCCAGCATTGCGAATTTGAGAAGCTGTTTCTTAACTTAATTGATTATGTGTCTCGTTTAGCTCATACCTCTATGGCTTTGGCATATGATTAGATTTTCAAAACCCATTTCTTGAATGAACTTTAGGAAAAATGTACACTTAAATGAGCGTCTGGTACATTGTTACTGTCTGGGGCTGAAGACTGATCAAAGGAGATTTTGATGAAAACCCCTCATCACGTGAGGTGGCTAGTTACTGGTTACTTCTTTTAAAAAGTCATTAAACTTATTATAATCTTTATTCAAATACAAACGATAGCAATGTGTGCTAAAACCTGTGTAAATGCACTGTATGTAGTAGTTTTTCTTTCACTGCTGGTATTTATAGTTGGCAAGGTACTCTGTGCAGATCTGACTACAAGAGTCGATCCAGGTAGCTGATTTTGGTCAAAAGACAGATAACCGTGCGGCAGAGGAGGCTTGTACTCTTACATTTGTGTTTCCTACAAAAATAAATCTGCACAATTGCAGGTTGTAAAATGCACACTTTGCCTTTCAAGTTTTCATTACAATGAATTAATATTATTATTATTATTTTTAGCTTGCTGTTAGTTAACTAAATGCAGCAGTGTATACCTACCATGCGTGCTAAATATTCAAAAGCAGTCTCCGTTCTTGGGCTAATCTAGCTAGTATATCTTTCTTCTAAAGTATTTCGTATGGAACAATTGGCCTGGCTTTAAAGATCTGTGACCTTCGACTGAGAATGCATGACAGGAACTTCACAGGAAGCGAAAAGGTCAGCCAACAGGAGCTCAAGAGTGCCAGCTGAGCTAAAAGGAAACATTAAACTGTGGTGAGACATGCCAAGATACTCCACCCTGAGGTCGAAAACATGCACACACACACACACACACACACACACACACACACACACACACACACACACACACACACACGCACACGCACACGCACACGCACATAAACATGCACATGCACTCTGCCTTGCACGAATGCACAAAACTCTCACATATCTGAGAAGACATGACTTGACCTCTTTATCTACAAGCGTGCCAGTTTTAGCGGTAGTGAGTCTGCTTGTGTCTGAGGGGTTGCCCTGGTGATTTTCCTTGTTGTTAATGAAATTAGTGAAACAGATGTATGGCAACAGGAAGGTGGGAGTGCTTGTCAGGTAAAAACAGTGTTCACAGTTGACTGCAGGAGAAGACTTGACTGTGTTAGATTTACAGTTGGATAGTTGCACAAGAGTAGGGTCCTCTCCTTTTTTCTGCCAGAGAACACAGATGTGTTACTCCAGTAACTGGCATAACTGCCATTAGTTTTGTAATATAAAGCTGCTGTAAGTTTACCATCAGATATCCAGCATTCACAACTTAACTCTACAAGTCTGCTGGCCTGTTTGTAAGTGCAAACATTTCTCTAATGGCTCTGTCTGATGTGCAAACTGGACCTGGATACAGAAACTTAAAAGCTGTGCATGGACACTTTAGAAATATGTTCCTTTGATTTCATATACAAATCAAAACAGATTTTCTTAACTAAATTTAACTGAATAACAAAAAATATTACAGACTAAAGAAATAAAGAAGCATACTAGTACACATATTTAACATATGTTAGTGCAAACCTAAAAATCAAACAATCAAACATACCACTTCTGATCAGAGTACCAGTACAGTTCAGGGACCTGACATCCAAGGGCCAGTGCGGACACTGAGGTGTCTTCCTGTGTCCTAACTTCACTGTGGACCATGAAGCAAGCAAGCACTCGCACACACTTACATACATAATTTACAATTAATTAATGCCCATATGTGCTCAACATGCACTGAAAAACATGGTCAAATGGTATAAACACCACGGAAACAAATGCACACAGAGGCACACACTCACAGACATTGTGATTGACTTCCTGTGAAGTCATGTTTGTTACATAAGAGTGTGTTTGGCTCCTTTTGTGTTTGTCCTGACATGGCAGATACTGCAAACACAAAAGGACAAGCAGACACATGAATAAAGCAGACTGAACCGTGTGTAGCACAATAGGTAACGAAAAGCCACGGATGCACGGACATATACGCAGGAGAATCACGTTTTTGATTTTTGATTTGATTTATCAAACATTATGTTGATTAGATAGATTTTTTTAAATATACATTTGATTTCTTGATTTTAATAGAGGCAGCAAGACAAATTCCCCACTGGGACAATAAAGTCCTACGTTCGTATTCCATCTTTGAAATTCAAGTTTTGTTTGAAACGAGTCAGTTTTGTGACTTTTAGCTTTACTCAAGGAAAACTTCCAAATATCTGCTGGTTAAAAGTGTGATCACTGCTTGCTATTTGACTTACATTGAGAATAGCAGGTTTACCTCTTTCACTGACAAGGAAATTAATGAGCAAAATAGCCGAGGAAGCTAAATTACTCCTTCTGGTTTTGCAATAAGCCAAATGTCAAACATTTCCCTGGAAATAGTCACTGAATCTGTTTCTTTTAAACTTAAAAAAAAAAAATTGAATGAGGCAACAATCCTACTTTTTTTTTTTTACTGTTGCAAAAGTTGTGAGACCCATGAGTCTATAGAGGATAGAATGTCAGCTCTATCTCAGAACAAGCAGAGGTCAGGATGAGGACGGTTTTGTTTGTAATCTGTTGAATATCATACAGGAGAAAAGTCAGTGCAACAGCTTCACTTAAGAGGAGAGAAAAAACAAAAACAAGATTAGAAAAGGAACATCGATAGGAACACTTGGACTGGGAGGAGTAGAGGGAGTGATATGGGAGCAAAGATAAGAATCAAAACAGTGTTTTGCAATACTGTTGTACATCATGCATGCAAGTACGCACACATCCTTCCTTGTGCACGTGTGTGTGTGTGCACGTGGGTTTGTGTGTGCGCGCATGTTGTTTGTTTGTGACTCAAGCCAGCAAATAAATGTATAAAATGTTATTGTGGTGGGGCTGGCCCTTCTCCAGAGGAAGTGCTTGTCTTTGACAATGCTCTCACCAGGAATGCACTGCAGGCGTCCGCCAAGTGGGCGTGTCACTGCTCCGGGGTTGGAAGCCAAGTTTGGTCGGTTCAGTTTTGGCCCCTCCGACACCTCGGGGGACCGTCTCGCTCTGCTGTTGTTCAGAAAGAGGGAAAAGAGAGCGAAAGAAGGGAGAGAAGGAGAGGGTTTGTGTGTTCCTGTAAGCTTAGTTTGTCTAAACCTGAATGTGTGTGTGTATGTGTTTTCCCTTTGAGAGGAGGATCTGAAAGGAATGCAACTGTTCCTTTACACATGTCCACCCCCCCTCAGGCAGCTACAGGGCCTGTTGAAAACAGGCACGCACCCATGACAAACACACACAGACACACACACACACGGAGGTTGAGGAGTGGAAGGAAGTATCAAACTACACCGGCAGAATACTTATCAAGACAGAGGAGCAAAGCTGCCCATTAAGATTCCACACTTTCACTCCTTAACTTCTGCAATAAGAAAATAATAGGATCACAGTACAGACCAGTCTAGAATAGAATAGAAAGGAATCGAGTAGAAAAAAATAAAATAGGGTCGAACAGAAAACATTAACTTGTCCTTCTCTGTAGTAAATCATATAATCAGTACGCTGTGTTAAAGTCAGAGTCCAGTGATGGGACTAAACTTCTCAAACGCCATGCAACATCACGTGGTATAGCCTCACAAGTGCTAAAAAAGAAGAAGAAAAAAAGCATGTGACCAAGTGAAGCGCAGGCCACGTGAAATTCGGTTAAAACCATTTGCTCGGTGGGTTTAATTTGTTTTTCTTTTTATGTGCTGCCCCTTTCGTTGACGCTCGTGAAAGCCGAAATAAAACCCTCCCCTTGGGTTCAGGGTTAGTATAATGGGAGAAGGCTGTACCAGAAAGCAGTAAAGAGGTCGGTGTGGCGGAGGCCTTGGTGTGCTTTAGAGTGGCAGTGCCTGGTGATAAGAGGCTGCAGCCTGGTTGGCCTCTCTGAGGGGAAGTGATGCAAGACAGTAGCTCTTTGTTTAGTGGCATTACTTGGTCCCGTGCCAGTGGTCCCACTGAATGAAACGGGCCGGTTGGCTTGTTTGCTGGCTGGGTAACTGGCTTCATGGTGGACAGGCTGACTGCCCGGTTGACTTGCTGGTAGGCAGGCAACTGTGGCATTAAAAATTGTGGCTAATCTCTCTTTTCTCTTCTTCTTTCTGCCTTTTTTTCTGTCATTGGCCTATTTTGGGCCCATAAGAACACTTAAGTGACGAATTTGGAAATTTTAGATTATTTTATTTTATTTTATTGGCATGCTAGTGAAAGTGAAAACTATTTCGATTTTTTACAATACTTGTCAAGTTGGAAGCTTTCAACAAAAATATAGTTTTATTTATTGCAATGTGTATAATATGTTTATCACAGCTTTTATTGACTGTTTTGGTCAAGCTTCCCAGACAACCTTTTCTCCCTGTTGTCCACCTCCGTCTCTCCCACCAGCTCCCAGTCCTCTCTTCTATGCTATCCCTGCTACTTCCCAAGTGCTGAAATGTGTGTTTTTCTTCAAGCCGCACTTAAGCTAATTTTACTGTCAAATTCCACAAAGGAAAGAAGAGAGAAGGACTGGAGGGGACAGAGGAAGAGATACTGTGCATGTTTGATAGGGGACAAAAATGCACTTGCTATGTATGCAAGTTATATATGAACATGCATATGTAGCCACTGTCTTATTTCATCCATACCATAAAGATAATGTTGATTTATAATGTAAATAAACCTGGTAAATAAATGATTGAGGTAAGGAGAACACTATGGCCTCTGTGTGCACGGGTAAAGAGAGTCTACCTTAATTTAATCCTGATTAATTAAATATACATACATGTCACACACATTTTTCACATGTTTTCCCTTTTTTGTATTTTTGTATGTATAAAACAGAGAATGAGAGGAGTGAAGAAATGGGCTGCACAGAAGAGGAAGAGAGGGAAGTGTGTAACTGTGTGTGTGTATCTATGGGTTGTCAGTGGTGCGCGGGGGTCTGCTTGAGCGCTACACCAGATGTGAAAATGGCTTTTGCAATATGTCATCTAAACAGCAAACTGCAGGGGATTTACTTGAGGTAACTTGAAGCACATAAGTGCGGGAGAGTCGAAATTACAGCTAGCTTCTTGAAAATCTCAAACAGATTCGGAGACCAGCTGAGGGGAAACATCATTCATAGCAGGAAACTGGCATGCGGTTTCCCCCACGGCCTTAAATAATTAGTCTAACATATGTTACCTAAATGCAGATTCACACTGGAAAGAAAACAAAAAAAAGTTGGTTTATCCCTTTAAGTGGTATCTCAGGTCACATCAGTGTGTGCTGATACAATGACTTAGCAAGTTCTGCTGGTTGTGAAATGCAGCCGATAAGAAGACAAATGTGGGATGGTTCAAGTCAGATTATACCACCTGGATGTCACACCTGATGATCCCTTTGTCCTGTGTTATTGCAGCGCAACTTCTGCTTTCAGTGACGCTTTAAACCAGTGCACACACTTGATCACGTGACTAGCTGGAACAAAGTCCCTGGCAGCCTGAGGGCCGCTAGCACATTTTTACAATATACATAGATAAAAATCCCTCTGTTTCCCCGTATTCTCCTTTTATATAATAACAAGGGTTGCACTTGGTTATGAAATCTATTCTATGTGTTATTACATTATTTTGATTAGCCTGCTTGTGTGAGAAAAGACCCACACAACAGAACTACTACAACATGATGATGTGTTTGTGTGTGCTGGGTGTGACGACCTTATTCTTGCGACTGAACAATTACATTGCAAATGAAGCAGAACAAGAGGACCTGAATCTTGTACTAGTTTCTCTCACTTGCACAGCTTAACAACTTAAAAAAAAAGCACTGTAAACATTCAAAAACTTTGAAATATTAGTTTCAACCAGTTTCTGGCTGCTGTCCTTGCATTGTCTTCTGTGGTAAACCCAACCTTTTTGTAGCACAGCAAGCCAAACCACAGCACAAATAATTATTTTCATGCACAGTTTCCGACCCGGGACGGGTTCTTCACTGAATCTAGGCTGTGTCATAGTACTAGCTGATAATAAATGCTTTCTTTTCCACTTGCCTGTGCTGCAGCTTCCTGTGTTGATGATATGTATGTGGCCTGATAGGGTGGAGATGACAATGTAGGTGTGGAGGAAGTCAAATGCAGGTGTTTGCATGTGCGTGTGTGTGTGTGTGTGTGTGTGTGTGTGTGTGTGTGTGTGTGTGTGTGTGTGTGTGTGTATATGTGTGCTGTCCCAGGTGGGTGCTGACAGACCGGCAGGTAAACAGGCAGGTTGGTCTCTGATCTCACCTGTTGGAGCAGACACAGCAGCGCCTGCAGGGCTTTTACTGCGGAAACATCTTCTTTATGTGATGCTGGAAGGCCAGGCCCTTCTCTTCTCTTCTCTTCTCTTCTCTTCTCTTCTCTTCTCTTCTCTTCTCTTCTCTTCTCTTCTCTTCTCTTCTCTTCTCTTCTCTTCTCTTCTCTTCTCTTCTCCTCCTAACAAACTCTGTTGTAATTCATTCACTTTCCTCTCCCAGGTGCATCCAGGTGAACACCCAGTACACGAGTACATGCGCGGGAGGTGGAGGGGTTGGGAGCTGGGGGGTTGCGTAAAGGGAGGAAGAACACCAAAAGGTAAGAGCAGCACAGGTGTTCTGGGGGAGGGGGTTGGGGGATGACAACAATGTGTGTGTAGGTGTGTGTGACAGGAAGAAGCCGTATGTGCTCTGGCTTTATAAGGTGGCGCTTTTGAGAGAAAGGAATGTTACACATCCAGATTATAACAGACCACCCCTTCAAACTAAAAGGAAGTGAGTTTAACCTACAAGTCAAACACACATTTAAACCTGCACACACACACACACACTGCAGTCATCAAGCTCTGATATGAATTAAGCATCCTGACTAGTTCCTGTCTCATGTTACGTCGTCCTGAGGGGTCTGCGGATCATTTCCTGTTCCTTATGTAATGTTTTCTTTCTGTTTAAGGTCATACAGATTTATTTGGCCTTTGCTGCTCTACCAGTGTTTTATAGAGAGCGACCTATTCAGACACAGGAAGGGAGACCTCGGGAATTTGAACTGTTGAAATAAAGAGACTAAAGCGCCTCGCTGGTCTTTTACAGACTGCATAATGTTAAAAAAAAATCTTCAAATTCAGCTTATAAGTGATCGGTTGCTATTGTAAGCAGTTAAAAAAAAACCCCACATACAAACCTATCTCCTGTTTAGATATGTGCATGTGATTCACCAAACTGTTTGGTAGCAGATGCTTTCTGGTTTCATTTGTAGTCCACTTGTAGCTTGAGTTCTATTGAACTCATGTATGTATGTCAAGAGCAAAAAAACCCCCAACTGTATTTATTGAAAATCATCTAGCTCCAGATTGAGGGTTTCATTAACTTTTAAAATTCACCTTAGGTTTGTAAACAGTGACCGGTAGATGGAAATCTTGACCTACAGAAGCATATCAACCTTTTTGGGATGTACACATGCAGCACTACTGTGAGTAATGGGGTTGGTGCCCAAGAGGAGGATGCTAGGGACAGGGTCAGATCGAGGCAGATGATCCGCTGTGGCGACCCCTAAAGGGAGCAGCCAAAAAGAAGAAAACGATTAACTTTGAGTAGCGGAAACTTTGGGTCAGAAATGAAGCAGTATATAATATATTTTTTACATTGAAGTAGTGGCTCAAACTGTGGGGCAGACCCCACTAGAGGGGCATAGAGCCACTGGGGGGGGGGGGGGATAATAGTTTGTTGGTGCTGCTATCTTTATGTCAGTATAAGTCAACTTTTTTAGTGGTAATAATTCATATTAGTATAAATCCTCTGGGTTTATGATCGTTATGATGGCACGGTGTATAAGTGTGTGTCTGTGTTATGTAGTTGAAACAGTAACGACACAAACAGCTCGGTATATTTAACAATATATATTTCCATTGTCAATGTACATTCCATTTCGACATAAGCTTTCTTCACAAACAAAAAGTTGGCATCTAAATAAATACTATATAAAATAGAACTTCAAAATAAATATATCTATAAAGGGAACCTTTTATATGAGATTTTTGTCTTTTTGTTATATCTACACAAAACAAAAGCACAGATCTTGTTTCTCAATACCCAACAATGACATTGTAAAGGTATAAAAGAATGGAGTAGCATCACCCAACTGTTTGAGACCTTTCCTCTTGTTTGGGTTTAAATAAAAAAAAAAAAGAAAAAAGGAAAAGAAAAGAAAACCGTGTTCACAAATGAATGACACACAGGGGGATTGGTGTGTAAAAGTCACAGCGTAAAGAAAAGGTTTTAATGTTTGAGCTGTTGGATGATTATTCCACACCTTAAACAGGATAGCGAGCACGTGATTGTATAAAGCCAACATGAAGTTAGGAGCATTGCTTTTGCAGTGATGGAGCTGAGTAACAGCAAAAGAAGAAAAGAAAAAAGGCAGCAACTGTTGGAAATAAATGTCCTCTGGTGAGAAGAGATGGCGCAGAACACAACTGGAGAGGAAAAACCAAGTCGAGAGTGAAAGAGAGACAGACATGTCTTTCCATGTCTCTGTGGTATGACAAGTTTATGCACAGCAGCTGTGTTTGTCAATCATGGAAGGTCAGGGATGTTTGTTGGGCAATTTCTCGGGGCAGGAAAGAGAGAAGCGAGGAAGAAAGAAAAGCAAGAAGAGAAAAAGAGGGAGCTGAAACACCGAGGAGTAACGGCAGGAAATGGGCTGATGGGGGTAGATTGTGCTCCCTGTGTGGATTCAATGAGTCCACAGTCTTTAGGACTCGGAGAGGAACCAGGGAATTAGCTTAGCCTCTCGACTGCTAATGAGCCATGGATAGCATAAACAGCAGGAGTTTTTTTTCTGCTTCTTCTCCTTTTTTTTTCTTCTTTAATTTATTGCCGGGCACACTTTTCTAAATCAAGTGCTAGTAATAGAAACGTCTGTTATTTCTGTTACCCCTTTCCCCAACCTTCTTCTTGAAACTCTCCTTTTTTCCTTTTCCTCACAACCACAAAAACATCGTATTCTTACCCTCAAAATATATATCTAATATATTCTCTATATATTTTGTACTGAATCGTAGCTATAATGTACCATGCAATCTTTCAAGGACATTTAAAAGTGTCTTCTAAAGAACACAAATGTTGTGAAACTATTTACAGCAAATAACATTTCACCTGCATAGCTCTAGTACTAAATATATTGTCAAAACATTTGTGATTTTTGCTGCCCACCTAGAGACGACCAGGCATTTGCCCGGTCCCGCGACCAATCCCATTTTGGCACCTTTTCTCTCAGGCTGAATTGCTAGGTTTTGAAAATATTGCCTCATACATTAAAGACTAAGGACCATGTGTGTTTTTTCCCTCCCTTTCCCCCCGTCTGATAGCTTTGTGCAACTAGACAAGTACAAGTAAAAGCAAAGTTAGGCACCCTAATGAAAGTCACAGGTCCGATGTGAAGCAGAGATGTGTGTTATGGAGTCGCAAAGACAGTACGCTTTTATGCCAAACGGAAATGGCCATCTGTATTAAAGGGCAGCCCACCTTTAATAATGACCAGCTGCCGTCAACACCACGTGGCCAGACTGGCGTGACTGTGATCATTCTGACAGGAAAAGCATGCTACTGTATAACAGCTTCCTTTGGCAAAGTCCTAAAAATGTCACGCAAGCCACAAAAATAGACTTTAAGAATTAAAAAAAGAGGCTATTCAACGTATGCAGCTACGTGGCATAATGATTTAAACGTGATGAAGACGCTCTGTGTGTGGGGGCAGTGGGGTGGGGACTAAATGTAGTGCACACCAACGTAATGTGAGATAGCTGAGGTGGTTAATACTGTGCTTTAGTACATCCTTTAAGGGGTTTGCGTCTTCCTAAAAAGGTTGTGCAAGTGGCAGGTTTACTCTACAAAGGCTGACTGCAGACATACACAACAGCGACTTTGCTATGCCTTCTCTTCCCCCTCTTTGCTCTCTATCACTTGCACCCCCTCTCTTCTGGAAACACTTTTTTCTGGCCAGTTTGTCTCTAGCTTAGCTTACTCGTTTTAAATGATTCACTCTTGCCTTTTTGCCCCTAAATATTTCTTTGCCTTTTTGTTTTTTTTGTGCAAAGAGGAAGTAGACCAGGCTCTTAGGCAGTTTAGTAATCAACATGCGGTGTAGGCCAAGTTCTAGAGAGGATTACTGTAACTGTCCCTGAGAAGGTTGAGTGTACTTTACTTTTTTTTTTCTTTAAACACATTTCTCTACTACAAATCGACTTCTAGTACAGTGGGTAACCATTAGACTAAAGCATGCAAGTCATGACATGCATTATGTCAAAGGTGACTGGTGAACAGCATTCAAAATATTTGAGAATGTCTAGGCTTCACCACCTCGTAGTGGAAAACACACTGTAAGGTGATCATCTCAACTGCTTATGCACAATACATGGTGAGAGTTAAGGGGAATTGCTATTATTTTAAAGTCTAGAAAGGTTTGTTTTTACAGCTCCACTCTGGACATAAAAACTCAATGGAGATCAAATGTTAGCAATACCAAGGTAGCATCTTTCAGGTGTAAGAGAGGGGAAACGCTAAAAGATTGGTGGCCACGATAACCTTGGAGCGAGTGAGTAGTTAAAAGTGTTAGTTTCACTCCTGCAATGGCCTGTCATTGAAACCACGCTATAGATAATCACTTGTTTTCATGTTTAACGCTGGGCTGTGCTTTTGGGTTGGGGTGGGGAGTGGGGGGTGGGGGCTAAGTATAGATATTAACCATCCATCAATAATTTCTATGTATTCTGTGGATCAGCAACCAGCTTCTGTTTAGTAAGCATTACAAAATTAGCTGAGAAATATTGAGCAGCAGAGAGGTACAATGACTTTGTGCCTACGGCCATCTTCGCAAAACACAAATACCAGTCCCACAAGCTTGTCTCTTGTTCTTTTGTCACTCTTACAAAGAAGAACAAAAACATCTCAGAGGGCCTGTTGGCTATTCCTACTTGCCACCTCCCTCATATAAGGCCCATTTTTGATCATACACCCTATTAAACATCTTTGTACCTTTGTTTTACATAAGTCATCTTCCAGCAGTTTAACGGGATAGTTTAATGGGTTGGTGTTGGATTGTCCAATCCATAGAGAGCAAACAAGTATGGTATAGTCCAGTCCACTTTTTTTTTTTATTTTTTTAGCAAGGTCACCACCACACAGTTTGGTCCACTATCATGATCCCTGCTGCTGCTTCTCCAGAGTGCCAGATTTTGCTTCTGTGGCTCCACTTTTACACACGGGGACACTCACACCGCTCTGTGAGTTTTTACAGCGGCAGCCAGGCCTGCTAATATTGTCATAACATTTCTGTCCCAGTTTGGCTAGGCCCATCGCTGGTAGATAGCAAACCAGGCAAGGCAGGACGAAAGAAAGGGCAGCCATGAAGGACCAGCGTGCACAACAGTTGGCCTGCGAGCACGAGCAGGGCTTGTCGGCACAGGAGCCCTCATCATCCTCGTCTTCGGTGCAGTGGTAGAAGATCCCTTTGACCAGGCACATGCAGGTGGCGGTATCTACCATGCTCTGAGCAGAGCACAGGCACTCCTGGTTGCAGACCCAGCAAGAAGGAAGGGTTCGGGGAAGTGTGCATTCTGTGCACCTGCACTTCCCACAGTGCTCGCAAAGAAGGAGGTGCTTCTTCTCGGTCGGAGAGGAAGGAATCACTGCCAACCCTTGCTGACCTCCAACGGAGCATACACCTCCCACAGGCATCTTTGCGGACTTGAGGTCAAGGGATTTAGAGGAGGAGGAGCAGGACGAAGCAGAGGAGGAAGAAGTGAGGACCTTAGATTCTGAGGAACTGAAGCAGCCTGGAGTTTGGGTAGTGATTGTACTGATGGGGCCGGGGTGAGGGTGCAATTTAGGGTGGTGGTCCACTGTTGGAGTGGGCGCAGCGTGTTCCAGCAGCCTCTGGTCAGATGAGGTACTGCTGCTGCTGCTGATAGAGCTGGGCCTTCCACTGAAGGAAATCCAAGGGTGGGTGGTGGTGTCCTGATGAAGGTGGGGCTCGCACCTACTATGCTGGGGAGGTTGGTGTTGGTGATTGTGATGATGGTTGTGGTTTGCACCAAGAAAGGCTTCTTGATTCTGACCTAGCCAGGTGATTCTTGGGTTCAAAGATTTCTGGCTGGGAGGCTGCTGAGAAACAACAGCAGGGCTGTCAATGTAATCGTTCTCCACGTGTGATGACTTTATCTGGTCGATGGGGTAAATAGTGACAGGGTGCTGAAGACGACCATAGGGCACACGACTGTCCAGCAGGGGTTGAGATATGAGGGAGGAGGACACTCCGGGGATGTGGTGGGGAACCCTGGACTCCATATGTAGGCTGGTGCCTCGACTTCTCTCTAAAGCAGCATTTAGCAATACTGCAGAAACAGATACAAAAGAGACATTTAAGACTAATCTCATCTTAAAATATAAAAAAAAATGGCAATAAACTAGAGAATTAAAGATGGTTAGATGTCAGATCAACACCTCTAACAGCATGCGAACGTGACATTTGATATAAGTAGTTCACTTCACAGAAAACAAATACTGAATCTTTAAAACAAGTCTCTCCATAGAAATCTTTTTTTTCTCCAGACCGGATCTTTGCAATTATTTGAATGTAGAGTTTCCAAACCATGGTGATTTTTAGACTGAATACCGACAGGGTATTCAGTCTAAGCCTCCTCCATTCTAACTTTGACATTAGAACAATAGAAGTTGGGCTCTCACTGCCTCCCCTCCAAAGAGCAGGGAGCACCAGAGAGCAGGGTTTGCATGCAAAAGACTCAAAGATGCAAAACAAGGCAAAGTAACAAGAAGGTTGCCAGAAAAGAGACTTCAACGGTGACTAAATGAATGCAAGAGGCAAAGGAAATTAGGTCTTTTTATAGAATCACAGCTATTTCATGTAATACAAGTTGACCTAATGTTGTATTTTTAAATTTGATCTGTCAGTGTGCAAACTGCATAAACACGAATCTGAATCAGAGATCAGACCCTGGGATTTGTGAATGGGGCTGATTTTATGAACTGCAGTTTTTTGTGAATGGGCTGCTGGCTGCACTCGGTGTTGCAAGCATGAATCAAGACGCTCCAGTCATGGTGAGGCTGAAAGAAATCGGTTTCATCCGTTTCATCAATGAGCGCTCGGCAGATTTAT
The DNA here is from genome assembly GCF_057381845.1 of Rhamphochromis longiceps. Lineage (NCBI taxonomy): Eukaryota > Metazoa > Chordata > Actinopteri > Cichliformes > Cichlidae > Rhamphochromis > Rhamphochromis longiceps. Next base: position 23,477,579 of record NC_140566.1, on the reverse strand, counting down.
TTTATCCATTTTATTTACATATATATTGACGAAAAGCAGCTCACCGACCTACTGTCTACAGTATTCATTTGGGTTACCTTATAACAAAATATACCGACGAAAAAATCAGCTTGTTCAGATCATTTTCGTTTGATTATGCTCGTCTTGTGATTTATTGGGCTTGCGCACATCACCCAGCAAATATATACATCTGTATTATTTTTTCGTAAATGTATCAGTGGTAGACACAGCTTTGCTTGACCGTCAGCTGTCAGTGTGATTCTCCCATTCCTCATATTTTCAGAAGCCCGGTTGAGAAACCTGTTGCGACATAGCTGGCACCGACACAAGCGCTTGTGATCGTCAAATCTAGACTATTATAAGCTCCAAGCCGGAACTATGCGTGTGCAAGCCCGAATGTGTGCGTGTGTGTGTCTATGTGTGTGCGCGTCCCTCCCTACATGTCAATGACTGAGTCATAAAAACCGGAGGCGGCAGCTCGACTTACACAAATAGCATGTTTATATAGGCGTTATAAGCAGGTATTCAAACAGTTTTTGTAAAATGTCAAAAAAACACACAAGCTTAATAAAGGAAATGGTACATTGCGTGCCACCAGACACGGGAATGTAGAGTCGTTTTGATAGGCGGCTGTTCGGTGCGTAGCTGTGTGTGTAAAGCTGGACATTATACGTCCACGGCACTCAAAAAACCAAAACGCAAAAAACAACAACAACAACAAATGCATTGTAGAAAATTAATACAAGATTTGTCGCAGCCAATGGGCTAAAACGAAAAAACTAATGGCATAAACACCTGACACCATCGATGGCGTGCCAGCCAGGCAGTCGCTGCAGAGCGAGAAGGACACACGCAACCGAACCGCCCGAGAGATAAACGTACCTACAGGCTTTGGAGAGAAGGGCGAATCACGCAGAGATTGAAGTGTGGGTCTGCCCCGCTGCTTTTTATTGTGTCTTTGAAAAAAAATAAAGACAAGGAAAAAAAAAGGGGGGGGGGGGGGGGGGGATGTACGAAGCGATGCGACAGCCGCTGAAATGCGTATTTGATATTAAAAAAAAGAAAGAAAAGAAAAAAAGCGGCGGTTTGGACTACGCGTCGTTCTCCATCTCTGATACCTTCACCTTGCTTTTGGTCCGAAGTCGGTGGTTAAATATTGACCTAAACTGCAAACCCTCGGAAACAGCTTGTTGCAAAATAGAATTTGCAGGAGCGTTTTAGTGCACGCGATTGAGTAGACTGAGAGGACCAGTCAAGTGAAGGCAACACTGAACAGTACCGAACAGTTTCTCTTTACAGTGACACACTTACTAGTTACAAACATCTAGAGATGAAAGAAAGGAAAAACACGAGAGGTGATCACTTACTGTTGTTTCAGGATACAATTTTCATCTCTCCGCTGCGCGCGACGTTTACGCACAGGCTTTATTCCAAGGCAGCGAGTAGCTCCAGGAATAATGGATAAAGATAAGTCCAAACTTTACAGGGTAATAAGAACAAGGTATGGGGACGGCGAACTGGTGCCCCGCACTATTCTCCACTCGCTGGTGCATAAAAGACGACTGCGGTTGTGGACTCGGAGCTTTGGATATGATGTTGCAACCACCGAGGGGGAGGGAAGTGAGTTTTTATGAATGGGAGGGTAGAGGAAAGGAAAGGGACGGCACTGCGCAGATGCCTGGTCTTTTTTTCTCTGTTTTTTTGTGAATGGCAGGGCCGCGCGACTGGGGAGGGCTGAAATGCGGATGTTACATTTTTATGAATGGGGAGGACTCCGAATAGCATTGCGCAGGCGCCATACCTACGTTTTTATGAATGGGAAGAAATAGCGAATGAGGCGTGTGTGTAAGAAAAAGGAGGGGGCGAGGAAATGAGAAGGAGGTGGGGGTTTTTTTTTGGTCACAAGGGCAATGTCAGGCCTGATTTACATAAAGAGTGGGCTCTGATGTCCCCCCCACCCTTTTATCCCCCTAATTTATTTATATACGAAGCCAGCGATGCTACATGTTGTTATGATTATAATATGGTAACAGAAAGGCGATAGAGCGGAATATGAGTGGGCCAAATCTGCAATGAATTAATTAATTTTTTTTCATTGAAGGCAGATATGATCTCTGGTATTGATTCTGACGAATGGATGGCGACCTGTGTCTAATGGAAAACATGCAGATGCAGAAAAACAATACATACCAGAATCTGCGAGAATATAAAACGTTTAATAAATATAGTGTACGTCTGAGGTTTATTTTTTTTGCCTCATTCAGCGGATTCTCAACGAGGATATCAAGATACCGGAGGTCACATGCCTCTGCTCGATTAGACTTCATAATAGCCGCTCCCCTTGTGTTCCTGTTCCAGCTAAAGACATTTATTACGAACAAGGACATGCCCTTCCTTCCTCGGCAACAATGTGAGGTATGACTACAGCCTCTCTGGCAATGTTTAAAAAAAAGAAAGAAAAAAAGGAGAAGATGAGGAGGAGGAGGAGGGGTAGGAGAACGGCGGGGGGTTTAACGCCTACTCTGAAACACAAACCAGCATGAGGGCAGGCAGGATTCACAAAAGGACAGGATGTTGTTGATTTGTACCGAAACCACACGGAGGAAATGAGTGCGAATTTCCTTTCTCACTGACATCCTAGTGTGTGTGTGTGTGTGTGTGTGTGTGTGTGTGTGTGTGTGTGTGTGTGTGTGTGTGTGTGTGTGTTTCCCTGCAAACTCCCCACCACTATCCTACCTCCCCTCCCTCAGCTTGGGGCTTTTAACCAGTCAAAGGTTAACAGTTGCCCTATTATCCATTTGCACTCATCACCATGGAAACCACTACATCTCCAAATTGGGATTATTGTTTTGAAGAAAAAGGAGGAAGAAAAAAGAAAGAATACAAGAAAGAAAGGGAATTAAGTCAGCATTCAATTTTTGAATATGTGTTTGGATGGACTGGCGTATTACTGTGATATGTCGGTAAAACATGGATTGAAAAGAATTTGAATTTAGTCAGAGGTGTTTCAAATGGTCAGGTACGGCAGTAGGAGACATACGAAAACAATCACACCTGCAAAGAATAGCCTATTATTTAATTTACATTGCATAAATGACTAAGTTTAAGAGAACTTTTGCAGCTTCTTGTAGTCTCTTGTTTTGCTCTGGTGGGAGTCATTTTATAAGATCAACATACTTGGACCACATTTTTTTGTGGAGCTTTGGCTCTGTACGCCACCACAGTGAATTTTAAATCAAACCATCAAGATATGATTGAAGTACAGGTTTTAATCAGATCTATTTCTAAAATGGCCATTAAACCCATTTGAATTAAAACAGAAAGTCTGCATTTTATTCATATCTTAACAGTTTGATTTCAAATTCACTGGCGGTGGTGTACAAAATTACAAATATCTTACCACTGTCTAAATGCTTATAGACCTAAACATATAAATGAGTCTATAAATCGATGAAGTGTCACCTCATCATGGTGAAGCGGTGTGCAAACCTGTGTGGTCCCAGGAATTGTATTGTTTTGCCCATGGTAGGGTCTGCCAAGGTGAGAAGCTAGAGTAAGTGCGATTCACAAGATCCCCTTGACGAAGAAAACAATGGTCCTCGTTACTGCTCCCAGAACAGGATTATTGAGGCCACTCTCTGCATCCAGTTCTGGGGGAGGGGCTTATCTCACAAGGCCTAGCCTGAATGTGCCGTATGGGCTAGCCCTCATGTGGGCCTACATATACAGAAAAGGCCATAGGGGTCCATAGCAGTCAGAAGTCAGGGCTTTGGTGGTTGTGATCTCCAGTTGCTGAAACTGGATTTTGATACATGGAATGTCACCTCTCGGGTGGAGAGGGAGCCTAAGCTGGTGCATGAGGCTGAGAGATATTAGCTAGATATAGTTGGGCTTACCTGAGTGGAGAGTTTGAGTTCTGGAGCCAGTCTTCTGGAGAGGGGCTGGACTACTCAGTGCTGGAGTTGCCCTCGGTGCATTGGGATTTTTACCAGTGAATGAGAGTCTTGCTTTCCTGTATCTTTGGGTCAACGCACTGGCTTTGACTGTTGTTTGTGCAGAATGAGTTCAGAGCGCGCGGGCATATTGGAGTCACTGGTGGTTTAGGTTGCCTTTTCTGGGGATGCCATTGACCTACTGGGTGACATGAAAGGGCCACGATAGGCTGGCCCAATCGGAACCTGGCTGGTGTTATGTTACTGGACCTCTGCTGGTCACATGTTCTTCATTCTCACTGTTCGAGCATAAGGATGTCACCAAGAGAAGAACTGAACTGTCAGTTGATCAGGTGGTGGGGGAGGATGATAAAACAGGTTGGGAAAGGAACTTGGTTGGCTGGTGAAACTCTGGAGATTTGAGGATAGGGCAGTAGCTGAAGCAAAAAACTTGGATGTGAGGGACATTTACCGTGGACATGGAACAAGACTATTGGTTAGCCTCAAGGAGATTGTGGCAACCCATCAGGTGACTCAGGACTAGGAAGCAGTTTCCTAACCATTTGGGATCAGGTGCTGCTGAACTCAACCTAGTCAGCTGGTGGAAAGAATAATTCAAGGAGCCCCTGAATCCTGCTGATGCACCTTCTGTATTGGGAATAAATTGCCCATTGCTGTAGCTGAGTTCACCAAGGTAATTAAAAACTCCACAGCAGCCAGGCCCCTGGGGTTGATTTGATTTGCCTGAAGTCCCTTAAGGCTCTGGATGTTGTGCAGCTGTTCTGTTTGTAGATCAGTGGACCAGCTCTTTATCCTCTCAAGAATCTACATGTGTTTTGTAGACCTCGAGGAAGCATTTGAGTTCATACTTTGGGCAGTGCGTCGGAAATATGGGTTAAAGGGCTCAGTGTTATGGGCTCTTTGACCCCTGTTCAGCTGTAGTGAGAGCTTGTATTGCATTGCTGGCAATAAATCAGACTAATTCCTGGTGACAGGTGCACTCTGCCAGGACTGTCCTTTGTCATTGATTCTGTTAATAATTTTTATGTTGTGCGACACCTCAGTTGAGGTGGTTCGGGGTTCAGAGTAGGATGTCTCCTGGGTGAGATGCTAGAGATATGTTGAGCTGGAAGGAGGCCTTTGGAGCCAGCCCAGAACAGACTGTGACTGTGACTGTATCTCTCAGCTGGTTTAAGAACATTTTGGTTTCCCCTCCAGAAAAGCTGGAGGAGGTGGCTGAAATGGAGGAGGTCATCTCTTCCTAGACTGCTCTCTCCTCTGATCCATATTTGGAGAAGTGGGGAAAAATAGATGAATGGACCATGACAGTGTGCTGGCTTGTTAGTCTGCAGGGATATTTTCAGTGTAAAGCTATCTTAAAAGAGTACTGTAAAAAAAAAACCAAAAAACTGAAGACATAATAAAACATTAGGAAATGGCGGCCTCCTTTTCCTTTAGCTCACATTTTTGTATGTCTCTTGCACACACAGATGTGCAGACATGCACAAAGACACACACTGTGGATACTTGAAGATTTCTGTCTGCAGCTGGCTGGTTTCCAGGCATGGCCCACATGAAGTGCTCGTTGAATTGTAGATTTCTCATCGGTGTGATCATCCAGGCATACATGCACAGAAGGAAAGGCCCGGATTTCTCTCCAGAGTCTTCCCTCCCTACTTTTCTTCCTGCCACATCTGCTGGCTACTGCTGTGAGTTTGAGATTAGCCCCATCTGCTTCATGAGCAGTTTGACATACTTAATGTTAAAAGTATTTTCTACCATGTCACTGAGTAAACTTTGGAAAGTCTTCATTATTTGTAATGTAAAATACTTCTACTGTATGAATTGTTATCCTCAGCTTTGTTTTCGATGTGCTCCAATCCCCAAATGTCTCAGTCTAAATCAAATTACAGCATCAGTACACCTTTTGCTTATCACTTAGGTCTGTCTGTCTTTGTTTTTCACTAATCTGTTGCTGTTTGTCTGTCTAATATTTCCTGACTCTATCTGTATTTGTGTGTCTTAGCATGTTAACGGTGTTAGGTGACGGCCCTTCAATGCAAATCACAGTAACAGCTTTACAGGGTACTCACACCTTAAATCTAAAGCTTCCTCTTGCAGGTAAACCACCATTTATTTTTTCTGCCCACCCCTTCCCCTGTTTCACGTTTTAAAATCTTTCAACAATTAACACCAGTTGTGTGGGGCTCATGCAGAAATACAAACTCAAGAGTTTGAATACTTTCATAGTGCATTCCAAGGTCACACCATGTTTGTATGCTCACAGCTTTCCCCAAACACATGAAATAGCTGTGGAGCAAGAATCAACCTTGAGAAATAGATTTATAACCAATGATGAAGAAATGTTAATTAAACATTCACAATCAGCTGCAATTGAACAAAATTTGCCCATCAGAAATCTGAAGTTGATTACACAATACCAGCAGGAAAAAGCCTGCATTTTAAAATCAAATACAAATGTCAATAAAAACCACAGCTCCACATAAATCCTCAGCTCACTTTAGAGCTCTGTCACTTAGTTGGCAAATTTCCTCTGTCGACTTCCTGTAAATATTTGAGTTGTTAAGGAGTACTCAGCAGTCCAATTCAACCTCCTGGCTGTAGGCAGGGGACCTTTGGTGCATTCAGAAAGATGACTATTTCCTACAAATCACAACAACTCTGTTTGCTTGTTATGGTATTGTGCCTGGCTGTGGAGCAGAGTGTTTGCTAGTCAAATTTACAAAAGCATGTTGATGCAAAAATACTCCTCCCACAAATTTTCATGTTATTTATCTGTTGTGATATTTAAATGTTTGCATCAATATATGAGTGTTAGCAGGAGTAACCGTGCTTTACGGAAAGCTTGCGAATAAAGATATTGTCATATTTTTGGCAAATAGACCAAAAAAAAAAAAAACCCCACTACTTTTGGCTCCTTCTTTGAGTTTTTAAGCCACATGCCCCTTCTGTCCCAAAGGAGATTGGCGTTTCTAAACCAGCAGCTTTTTACTTGCTAAACAAATTTGCAAACCACTACAATAAAACACCAATTAGACAGCATACTGAAATCTCCATTAATTTGAGTGACAATTGTTGAAATAGTTCACAAAAAAGTACAAACTAGTGGCTTAATGATTGAAACTAAAGTAACTGATAGGTGAACTTGTTGCTAAACCACTAAAAAGCTGGTAGAAAAACAAAAAAAGACGACACTAAAACAAAACACACCAGAGGGAGTGAATAAAACAATGCATCATTTTCCAAAAGCAGTAACAGATACACACCTAAGACTGGCAAAACATACTGAAAACACAATTAAAAAGGTAAAAACAGAGTAATAAATAAACACATTAAATAAGTAGCTAAAAATAAAACTGATACTATGTAGACACTGAGGTAAATCAAAGAAATGCGTAGTTATTGGTTGTGCTAATGGCCAGACTTGATAGGAGCAGTATTTATTTTAATCAGTATTGACTTGTGAGCCTCGTAAACGTTATAGTTTGTCATAGATTCCATGTATTTTGAAAATGTATGATGGTGTCAGTAAGGGTGTATTTTAAGGGATTGTGAGGGAATGCCAGGCAAAAAAACCCCATTGGAAATCATTGCACCAGAGCAGATCACCAGTATGTGTTTTTCTTAAGTCTTACAGTAAGAGTGGGTTTTTCTTAAACAGTAGGGTAAGATTAGAGCCAAAGCTAACAGAATTCGCAAATGTAATGATGTGTTAACTTACAGTAACACTCAAGACGAGCAAGCCGAGAGCTGCATTGTAGGAAACACTATAGTTTGCCTACAGTAAAATCTTGACCATGAGGCCAGGTAGCCCAACTCCTCAAATATTGACTTCCTTCCTCGCTGCCCGCCTGCTCGGGGTGTGTGTTTGTGTGCTTTGGAGTCAGGAGAGGTGTGTGGTAAGAGAGGTAGGAAGGGGTGGTGGGGGAGCATGTATGTGTGGTTGTGTGAGTCTGTGTGTCCACATCCATCAAAATAAAGAGTCTGATGACTTTGGCCTGCCCTCATTGCACCATAATAGGATACATTAGACCTAATTCACTTAGAGCCATTAGAGAGCTCAAAAATTCCTGTAAAGGAAAAACAAGACAGAGGCCAAATGAGCTGCACTGGGTCTGCTGCCACAGGAGTTTTACAACAGATTGATTTGTAACAGCATCCCATTGTATTCATTTTAATCAAATGTATTTGTAGACTTTGGGAAATCAAATGTTCTTGTTCCATTTGACTTAAAAATTTGTTTTGCTCTATAAGTTGAAATCGTTCCTAACTTCAAATTACAAAGAAACTGCCAGTAAAAAAACATTTCTTTCAGCAAGTGCAGTATTGACTTGTCGTCCAACCAATTGAATCGTTTTGCAAATATTGTGTATTACTTCTGCTTCGTGCTAGAATATTTTCACTTGTAATATCTTCTTCATAATATATATATATATGGTTTAACGTTGGAATATTTAACATACCATAAGTGCATTAATTTGACTTATTTCTTTTAATGTCTGTTTTTCATGTTTGTATTTTAATAGGACATCTGTAGCTAAACCATATTCTATCCAGGTTCTTTTATCAGGTTTTCAGTTGGGCTGGAGCCTATAGCAGACGCAATGTTACACCCTAGACAGGTCACCAATCTGTCACCAGGTGAGCACGTAGAGATAGACAACCATTCAAACTCACATTCATGTTGATGGGCATGTGTTTGGACTGTGGGAGCAAGCTGGAGTACCTGGAGAGAACATGCAAACAAAGAAAGACCACGGCCTGGAATCAAACCCTGGAGACACAGTTGTTCTAACAAAGCAGAATGAAAATAGCCCTTATTTTACCAAAGCCAATATATTTTTTGCCAGTCTGGTCAGTGCTTATATGACTTTATTCCAGACAAATCTTGTAACCGATTATTTGACATGGCTGTGCAGGAAGAAAATGGGTTTTCTCCTTGTAGTTTAACATCCACAAAGCCTTCTCCCTTCACAGAACTTTATCCAGTCAGCAGTTATTTTTTTTCCTGAGAGGCCATTGCAGAAAATAAAGGCTCTTATGATCTGACTTTGTTACCTTTAAGAGAATATCAAGAAACACGTTGTTTAGCATAAACATTTATCTATAGTTGCAAGAACATTATATTAAGCAAAAGCCATATGCTGTGATCAGTTAATTTATATTTTCACATGTGACGAATTGCACATGAATTAAATGTAGGTTTAAAATCTATCAGGTTAAAGTCTATGAGCCTGATGACTCAAGCTTGAAGATCCCTGACCTTGAGGTTGAGTAGACTATATTTTAATGACTTGGCATCCATGTTGGTCGCAAACAAGACCCTGATTTTATGTCAGCTGCAGGGGTACTGCACTGTTGCTGACCCTGACCTCTGAACTTCCTGGGCTGGTGGAAAAGCAATAAAAAATTCTCTGCAGGGATCAATGAAACCATCTAATTAAAACACTGTGATACATTTGTTGCATGGATTTCCACAAGGAAACCAACACTGTAGACCATAACATGTAAGGCAAACAAATGTCAAGCATCCATCCATCCATCCATCCACAGTTAGGCCACAGTTTCACATGCGAACTCTGTCTGTAAAATGAAAATGTGATTTTTGCATCCTTCAGATGTACGTTCTGTATGGAACGCCTTTCATTGTTGGGTTTGAAAACAAAGTGTTCATATCCTTTCCACATTTTCCTGCCCCAGCCCTGCGCTATACCAAACACTGGAAAAGCTATTTTTGAACAGGGCCATCATTTAAACCCTAATGGAAACTCTGTTTTGTAGGGGTTTTTTTTGAAGAAAAGATGCAGCAGACATTGTGGCATCACTGACTAACTTCTGTGTTTAGTCAAGTACAATATTATTTTCAGCATCTTTTGACCTGCTTTTGTCTGGCCCTGCTGTTTCTACATTTGACCTCTTAAACACAACAACAGTAAACATATACATTGCACAGTATATATAGTAAACAGAGCATTTACATACTACATTTACTCTATATGTACAAGCACTGAAGTCATCCATAAAAATCTATGAATAGCTAGTACAAGCAGAAATCACACATGAACACACATCCCTAACTTGGCCCTCCAACACTGTTTCCAGAGTCAACTGGTTGGCTGATATTATGTCTAATTTCAGGCATGTAATTAGTGTGTAGCCTGCTTTGGTTCTGTCTGGGGCAGCGTCGAGACTGCGTGTGTATGTAAGGGCGGTGTGCGCTTTTACTATATGTGTGTGTGAGTGTGTGCGAGCTGTGTGTGCGAGTATATGTCTGATGTTGGCTAGCACCAAAGAATGGGATGCAGACTACACGGCTTAAAGCTGAAAAAACACTTTACTGAACACACACATACATACACACTCTCAGGTCAATCCTTGGTACCCTTGTGCCAGGAATACTCGAGCAGTAATACACAAATAGCAAAGAACAACCGAATGGGGCGATGTGTTTTACCAGACAGCCACAAAACATACACATGCCTCATATTAAAACTCGTGCATCTGCCAAACTAAGGTGGAAGACAACTAAAAACGTCTTACATTTGTAAGACTTGTTCCAGCAAATTTGAGAGAGTGTTCCTAAATTAAAGGCTTTCTTGTGTAACTTGTTATACTCTGTCGGCATAGAAAAGCTCACAGACATTTACAAACTCATCGGCTGAGTTTGAGTAGGGTAAAGACATTTTGGCGTGCAAACACCTTCAGTCAATTTTTCACCCCATCTGTGTCGGGTATATGTATGTATGTACATTATCTTGGAGTTCCTGGATGATATGTGTGTACAGTGACACTTGGAATGCCCAGAATGTGAGGTGTGGTGAGGAGGAAGCCCCGCCTCTGACGGCAGGTCACGCTATAGTAATTGGTTGGTCCCTAGGGGTCAGAGTGCAGTTGGGGTCCTGTCGCTCCATTGAAGAAAGGTCAGAGGTCAACTTCCACTGGAGCTCTTCTTTCCTCCTCTCGCTCAGCAGGGCTCTTCCAGGTTACACGAGAGCCACAAAATCAAAGCTGAAGTGTTTTCAGGGCTTTTCAAAAGAGCAGAATAAAAGCTTTCTCTCTGCACGCGTGCAAGAAAAGTGGAAAAAAGGTGGAAACTAGTACATGACCACAGCTGACAAAATGAACTACTAATCTGAAAATATTTAAACCCTGAAGCAACTTCATTATTAGTTTTAGTGTGTAAGACAAATGACTCCCAATGGCAGGATGCAATTGTCAACTTTTACTGAGAAATTACATACATTATTTATACGATTTACCAGTTACATGTTTGAAACAAATGTTATTACTGGTTCAGTGATGACTTGAATTAATGAAGTGTCCTAGATGAAAGAAGCTCAAGCAGAACTATGTTTTTCCCCCATAATGTATATCAATGTGAAGGGTGAATGATGCTTTTTATACAACCTCTGTTTTTGCTGATTAACAGCTTTAAAGCTTTAAACTTATCTGGAGTTTGTAGTGTTAGTTTTGTAACCGATCTCTCAACTTTGATGCAGGTATTTCTAACTTTTCCTATCTCGTGACTAACAGTTACCGTCGTCTTAATTTGTAAAACAGGTGACTCATACTATTATACATAGTTCAAAATTAGTTTCCATTTCCAATAATCTCACCAGCATGTGCCACTGATTTTCTTATACTCAAAAAAGAAAACACAGCCTCTTTAAAAAAAACTAAACATCACATAAATAATATACTAAAAAAATTGTATCAGGTCTTAAAATTAGGTAAATACAACCGCAGCTGAAATACAAAACATGAATATTATACTGCATCATTTATTTTATTTTATTTTTTCTGAAAAACTAAGCCGAAATGCTAAAAAGACGTGTGTGAAAAACAAAGTACACCATTACTCCTTCCATAGAAATTAAGAGGAATCAAATGTCTTTGACTTACTGATTATCAGCAGTTGTAAGCACCTCTATACAAGCTGAAGTTTTGGTAGCGTGCTGGTCTCGAGCATTCAGAAGTGTGTTAATAGAACACCAAGGAGCAAAGACACAAACAGTGATCTTAGAGACTACCTATCAGTCTCTGAAGGCCAAACAAGGTTATAAGGCGGAACAATTTGAAATGATTAAGCTTATTCACAAGTTGAAAACATTCACCCAGCAAATTCACTCCAAGGTCAGACCAGCAATGCCAAGAGTAACTACAAAGACTCTACATGCATCAGTTAACATGTTAAATTTTAATGTTCATGTCAGTACACTTAGAGATAGACTGAATGAGACAGCCTGTTCTCTCATGGCAGCAGAGCGTAGGTTTGGAGACATGTGTCTAAACAAAGCACGAGACTTCTGAAACAATGTCCTCGGACAGACAAAACCAAAACGGAAATGTTTGGCCAACATTGACACAGCATATCAGCATAAACACCTCATTCCAACTGTCAAGCATGGTGGTGGAGTGGTGACGATTTGGGTTTGTTTTGGAGCCACAGTGCCTTGACACCTTGCAGCCAATGAGTCAACCATCAACCCCTCCATATACAAAAGTATTCTAGAGTCAAATGTGAGGCCATCTGTCCAATGGCTAAAGCGTGGCCCAAACTTTTTCATGCAACACGACGATAATCCCAAGCACAGCAACAAATGTGCAACAGAATGGCTGAAAAAGAAAAGAATCACGGTGTTGAAACGGCCCAGTGAAAGTCCAGACCTCAACTATATTGAATGCTGTAATGCACTTTAACAGAGCTGTGGATAAACAAACGCCCACAAACCTGAATGAACCAACAGCATAAAGAAGAGCGGGTCAAAATTCCTCCACAACAATGTGAGAGACTGATAAAGTTATACAAAAAAACATTACTTCAAGTTAATGCTGCTACAGGTGGTTCCATAAGCTATTGAATCATGGGGTGTACTTAGTTCTTCTCACTTTGCTTCTGGAGTTTGTGTAATTTTTCCTAATGGCACTGTGTTGTGTGTCATGTAGCAATTTTAACACTAGAAAAGACGAGCTAAATTGTTGTTATTCCCTGATCTGTAAAACCTGAGAAAGAGAGTGTACACCTCTTTTTACCATCACTTTTTACTTAATGACTTAGCACATAAAATTTTCATGGGATGTCAAAAGCCAATGACAATTCATAGTTGCTCACAAGATGTAATTTGATGTCAGTGCAATGAGTAACTAAGTTATAGGAATAGTGAGACACACTGGGTAAACAGCACTTTCTGGGCAGTAAAGTATTTTCACCCAAGCCATGATCTATGTACTCCCAAACCTAACCAAGTAGTTTTTATTGCCTAAAACCAACTATGTAGTTCTGGGTGCCTTAATCTAACCAGAAAATCCAAACAAAGCAAAACCAAGTGCAAAAAACAAACTTCCAAATCGGACATGGAAAAATTAACACCAGGCTTCTTCTCAAATACAAAAAAAGGCAAAGAAACCACACACATACAGCTGAAACTCTGAGAAATCCCCAAAACTTTATTTTTAAGCTGTGTGAAACAAATTAATTTTAGGTTTTTTTCTTCTCTCTTCCTTTTCTGTTAAATTAAAAGACTGAAAAAAGGAAATAATACATTTTATACAATCGGGAGTGGACATCAAATTATCAAATTTATGGCAGAAGCATCAACAGTATCCAACCCCAACTCTCACACACTCTGAGGACAAGCTTAAATCAAGTGGTCAGAGGAAAAATAGGAAGACACCAGGACACCAAAGAAGTGAGGGAGAGAAGGAAAGACAAGAGCATCAGATGAGTGGAAAAGGAAGCAAATAGGAAAGTGTAGGAGAATGGCTAAGGAGGAGGGAAGATGAGAGGGATGAGCCGATCAAAGAAAGGGAATAAGGGATGGAGGTGAGAGGAGATGGTGAACAGTAACTTCCTGTGAGCCATAAACCTGGAGAGGAAGTGAAGCAAATGAAGTGGGTGGCTGACAAAGGAAAATTAGTTCCATGTTTGCAACATGACTGCAAAGATTTTTCAGTCTGGTCAGTTGTGAAATGCAGATGAAGGCTTACAAAGGAAGGGAGCAGGATAACATTTGATGTGGTGCTGAGATTTTGCTTAAAGTCCACTAACTCCTGGGCTGATAGATGTTCATATATTAGAGACAGTACACCTGATAATGACTGCTGTCTGTTGGTGTTTTTTTTTAAAGAAAGCTTCACATTGTGCGTTAGTAATCCAATAAAGATACGATTTTGGCCCTTGGGACAATTTTGGCCCCTGGGCCTTATGTTTGACACTCCTGGTCTAGATGATTAATATAAACCTGACCATAAACCTCTACGCCTTTAACTTCAGTGATATTAAAGAATAACTGATAACATAGACCACCCTGCAATTGGGTTTTATCAGTTTACCATCTGTAAAGGCGTATGTAAATCAAATATAAGACCTGACAGGTGGTGTGCGTTTGTGTGCATTGTGTGCATAGTGAATGTGCTTCACGGGCCTCTGATTAATATAACAAGATCTCCCCCTGAGCTGAGAGGATGTGGCTCAAGGGGGGGTGCTTTGAGTCATCAGCTCTTTTGTTGTGATGGATGATGAGGTGGTCAATTTCTGAACGCAGTCCCAGTCAATACAGGATATGAATCAGGATCAGATTCAATATGAAAAGAAAATAAACAGCAGCTCTTCACTATAAGGTCTATTTTTACAGTTCTCACTAAAATGAATCATTCCAGTTTCAGGAGCTGAGTCAGTTGCAGTGATTATATCCTAACAGTCAGATAACCTCTGCATAGGTTACAAAGAACACGTGTCTGACTTGGATGAAAATGTCACTTGGTGCATTTTCTTGTAGGAAAGTAATCTGGTTACTATCAGCTGTCACAAGTAACCTAATGTCATTTGTCAGGGTTCTAAGTTCTAAGTTTCTGCCGTGACCAAAAAATTTCCCACATGTGGGACTAACAAAGGTTTATCTTATCTAAGTTTGGAATTACGGTTTTGGTTTCATTGTAATTGTATCAACGCTTAACTTTAAATGTGCTGAATTTTACAGTTTGTGTTCCTGCTTGGTTTTATCGCTGTTCAAATTTTTTAAAATGTTCACTTTTGCTGTTTGGGTCTTATGTGCTTTCCTGCCCATGACTTCTTGTTTAGTGTTAGATTTCATGCCATGTCATGTCAAAGTGCTAGTTGTATTTTGGGTATTTCTGATTTCACTATGAAGTGTAATTTATACTGACACTTAAGGGTATGCGGATTCAATGTAGTCTTGTCCTGAATGACAGGTTTTGCAAATCAGAAACAACCTCTGCATCAGCACTGGTATAGAAGCAGAGGAAGTAGAAACATTAAGCAAAGATATCACCAAGATTTTTCCATAATGTCTCATCTTCCTTTGTTTAATCTGGTAATCTCTGGGTGCCTCTACTGATATTTTACCAAACTCTTGTTAAAAACTGATACAAATGTACACTTGTGTCTTCAACCTGGCCTTGCTATGAGTACCAAGTTAAAATAAAAGCACTCCAGAAGTGTGTTACCAGTCAAAACAATACCAGATCATGATGCATGCCATCTGGTATGTCACTTTTATATTGCGCTGCCATTTAAAAAGTCTATCATAAACTAGGTGTTAGTCTTCTGTGTATATATAGTCCTGTCTCTCACTTTGCCAAATCCACCTGATTTATCTCTGAATGTTTCTCTTCACTCTGCTGACTCTGGAATTTCTGCTTATGTCCCCTTTTCTGGACCTTTGTGTCACCAACAAAGGCTTTTGCTTGTTTTACCACCAACATCTGTCACCTGTATCTGTGTCTTCTCCTCACAGCTCGTGACACCAACGTTACTTTCAAGGAATCAAATGTCAACAAATAAAGGCAGACAAATGAAAAAGTCTAATAAGTCAATTTGTATTGATAAAGCTGGAACGATTGTAGTCAAAATGAAGAAAAAAGGCAGTTAACAAATCCTATCTTAAACTGATGCGTTTGTTTGCTCGTGTTCATGCAAAATGTTAAAAGTTAGCATTTAGTTTATAACAGAGCAAAATGTAGTTGTTTGGTATGATGTTTGCACTTCTTTGACCTTTGTGCAAACAAACTCACTGAGAAACTTGTAAGACTGATGTAAGTGGCCTTTTCCTTCTCCCTCCTTACACCCCTCTCTTCATCACCACACCTTCATTACCTTAATTGATCCCCACATCCTGCATATCAGGCCGATTAGCTTTGGATTAACCAGGTAAACACAGCCGTGTGTGTGTCTGTGTGTGTGTGCATGTTTTAAACCTGAGGGGCGAAGTGGAGTCTTTGATCAGGCTAATGAGCTGCCAGAGTCCCTTCAGGGCCTGCTGGTTGTCTGGGGGTGTATGGACCAGAGGTGTGGACTCAAGTCACATGACTTGGACTCGAGTCAGACTCGAGTCATTAATTTTATGACTTTAGACTTGACTTGAAAAAATGTTCTAAGACTTGTGACTTGACTTGGACTTTTACACCAATGACTTGGGACTTGAATTGGACTTGAACCGGTTTACTTGAAAAGACTTGATATTTCACCCCAAATATAAAATTTAACATGCATATTATATAGAGATTGAAAATGTGACGTCATTCACGGGTAGAACCGCAAAGGATTCTGGGAACTCGTGGCAAGCGGTACTAGCGCACGCAGGCTTTCAATTAAAATCAGTCACACAGCGATAAAAAGAAACACAAAAATGTCAAGAAGCCGTTGTATTATTAACTGCAATAGCCGGTCGCATGACAGCCACGGGAAGCCGACGGGTAAAGAGATCGGTTGTTATCGGATTACGTCGTGGAAGAGAAATTGTTCGAGCCATGTTTCCGAAGTAACAAAGAGGCGACTGGATTGCAGCCATTCAAAGACCAAATATAACGTCCTAGAACACTCCAGCTCACAGGTTAGTCTGCTCCAAGCATTTACACAAAGGTCAGTCTGCTGTTGTAGTTAATGCGTCATTTTTCTTAACATAATTGGTGATATAGGTTACAAGCAAGTCTGGCGCTGAACAGAAATTGTCGCGCTATGCTCCTTTATTTATTGTGCATAAATAGTGAATTGTCCTGACACAATATTGCGTTTCGCTTCTGTTATTATGGTACATTGACAAAAACACATACTTTTATTCACAGGATAAAACAGGTTTTTTGTATCACTAATTGCCCAGTACGATTACAGCATACAGTATTATTGTCACTGCTACATTTCTGTGATGGGTACCAGAAATTATTTCCACTACTAATTAATTACCGTTGAGCTCAAAGGTTATATTAATAAACGGTTAACGAATGTGTATTTATGAAGACGATTTGTGAGACTGGTAAACTTATGATACGTACGATGGTCTTTCGTTCTACACGGTGCATTTCAAGGTCCTGCACCCATCCGTCGGTAAACTGTACCTGGGCTTGTTGCAGTGACCGGAAGTTACTAAACTTCATGAGTGTATGCACTCACTCCAAGAACCGTATAATTATAAATATGCATATAAATATGCTAAGATGAGATAGCTGACTTCATCTAACTAGCAAATGTTTTCCAGGCTACGTTGGTGATACAGTTTTTTTTAATGTGTATGATATTTTTGTCATGCGATTTTAAAGCTGGTCCTACAACCGCATCCAAGAATAACATGCAGCGTATCTCAGAACTGTCGGTGAAAATTATTCTTGGAGCTAAGTTTAATTGAGCTGCATTTTAAAGAGGTGCAATTTCACAATTTGTGTATATTTTCTAAGTTCACTATTTTGTATGTGTTGAGAAAAACACAGATTTTAAAATTACATGGTCTAATATTTACATTTAGCATAACTGCAACATTATTTTTTCTTTTTTTTTTTTTAAAGACTCGAAAGGACTTGAAATTCAAAGTTTCAGACTTGTGACTTGACTCGGACTTTTACACCAGTGACTTGAGACTCGACTCTGACTTGCCTGACATTACTTGAGACTTGACTTGAGACTTGAGGATAAAGACTTGAGACTTACTTGAGACTTGCAAAACAATGACTTGGTCCCACCTCTGGTATGGACACCTGAAACAACATGGACACCGCGCATATCCTCAGGTGCCACTCACACACACTTTGGCGCGAACACACTCAGCACACACACCCTTATCAGTGCAGCACATCCACATCCTGTCATCATTATTCTGTCTCTGGCACCTCCTACCACCCCCTGCTAGTCATCTCCATCCATGTGTCAGTCACCCATCTCGTCTGCAGCTCCCACCCGACTAAACAGTAGATTAACCTTTCATGACACTCACACCACCCACCCACTGCCTTGCTTCCTACCTGTCCTCTGATTTTCAGTCTAGCACACTTTAACCTCAAGTCACTATCATCTTATTCACCTTTATATGGTTCTTCCTTTAATGAAGCAAAGGAGCTTGTTTACTTTGTCTTGCCAGCTTCAGAGACCCCACCTACATGCATACATTTTCTTTTCTGTCATTTTGGTCTGTCACAGTAATACAGTGACACACAACTGCTAACTAGACTGCCTCATTTCTTCCTGTATCTGCCCATTTCAATTATGTGTTGAAGAGTTCTGCCAAATGTCACACTTTTTATTATTTCCTCTCAGATCTTCCAGTACCACAGTTACCACCTCAGTGCTTTTAAATGTTAAAGATTAAAAGTCTGCTGAGTTGTCAGTTTGAGTCTTCTTTTTATATAAAATTATAACAGATAATTGATGCTGTTGCAGCAACATATTTCAGTAAAATGTAAAGCACAGGGCACAGGATTATAGTCAGATTGGATAATACAAGACACACTAAATGAAAATGAAATAAAAACCAACAACAAAAAACTCCTTAATGCCTATTATATTATACTTGATACATGTGTTTTTGAGAGTGGTTGAGACTTCTACATCATCAGTGTGATTTTTTTCTCGTCCCTCACAAACGTACATAAATTGCAAAAAATAAAATAAAATAAAATAAAATAAAATATTGTGTGGTAAATATGATACTAATTAAAAGTCATATATGCAAATTAATATTAAATCCATTTTTAAAAAATCGTCAGAAGGTTTAATAAACACTCCATTATCAAAATAATTGTGAGTCCATAAAATGGTGTTTAAAAGTCTTGAAGGTCAATAGGGAATGATTGTTTTTTTGAATGAACTTCAGGTGGCTGAATAGTAAATTCAGTTTTTGATAATTTGGCAGTGGTTGCTCTTTGATGCTCACTGATAAGTTTGGTTCAGTATATCTACCTGTGAAAATGTCTATTATTATATATTATTAGAGCTAGTTCAGATGTCCCTCCAGAGGCAATAGACAACCACTGGGATTTCTGATGAGCTATTTTATACTTATTATCTTTTACCAATATAACACATACACACACACACAAACACACATGCTTCCTCAACCCCGTTGAACCCTCAACCCTGATGTGTGTCGTTCAAGGTGGTGACAGCCAGAGATGGTGGTGCCGACACGAAGGCACTCAAGCGATAAGCATTTGTCTTTGAACTCCTGCATTTTCTTGTGTGTCTGTGCGTGTGTCTTTTCCTCTGTGGCACCTGCAACAATTTACTATATGACCCATATGATCTGTCTTTTGAAAGCTGGCAAAGCAGTTTGTTATTTCATACTTTAAAGAAATATATAAATTCCAACAAAAGAGTATTGTGGTATTTTAACTTCATAAGGGCCTCTAAAAGTATAACTTCAAAATTATTTTTGTCCTTCTATTATGTACTTTTGTCTGTGTTTGTTATGTTATATGGCCAACGAACTTTCTTAGTCCATCATAACTCAAATTACAGGTCTATAATGATCAGCAGGAGAAACTTAAAATTATGGTTCAAAATTCCTGAACCTTCTTGTGCTTCTTCAAACAAAGCCAAGTCTTCTGAATATACTAAACTTACTCACTAACCTCTTTATGAGCCATCTTACAATAACTGCAGAACTCACATTTTCACAGCCTACCTCTCTCCACAGCGCTTATTTGCATGATTTAAAAACCATCCCACCGCAGATGTCTCTGTGTTATATTTAGCTCTCTGGGGTAGCAGCACTTTCAGCTTTCTGTGACACAGGAAACAAAAAAAAGGTTTCCGAGGTGAGAAAGATGGAAACAAACCACTGATACGCTGCTTCTGTGATCAGATTTGCTGATGAAATATGGTGTCATGACATATGCATGTGTTAAGATGTTAGGATAAAAGGTTGTAAAAAAGATGCTGCGGTTTAATCTTAAAGGTTATCTGTAGATCTTCGTGATAGATGTGGTTTGCTAATGCATGTTTTGCCATGCTGACAAAACATGAGAAGTGTCATTTGACTCATCCATTCATTAGATATACATCTAGACCGCCTGGGATGCATAGATAGGCAGTTCATGTTAAAAACTGAATGTTATGCTTTCCTTTTACATCAGCTGAGTTATTACTCACCTCACATGGACATTTCTTGTATTAGTGTGTGTGTCAGCACGTACTCAGGATGTTTTCTCAGCACTCAGTTTTGACAGGGTGATTTACATCCTCCTAGAGATTCTTACTGAGGAAACACACACACACACACACACACACACACACACACACACACACACACACACACACACACACACACACACACACACACATGCATGCTTTCTAGAGACTTACTCCAACCTTGACCACAACTACAACTTGCCTAACCCAAACCTTTCCCCAACCTTAGATTTTACCTTAAAATTTTAATGACTACAGTTTGTCTTTCCCATAAATGTGACCGTATAACTTGATTTAGGTCCCCACAGCATGAGTAACTCACATGCAAAAACACACACACACAAAAGCCACATTGCACAGGCCAAAAGAGCGGAAGACGTGCTCAGCAAGAAAACAGGTTGATGATCAAACTGGTTTAACAGAGGCCTCAAGATGTTTGTATAGAGTTCTTGTCCTACAAAATCTGTTTCACATACTCAACCCTGACAGCACTTCCGCTGAACTCTGAATGTGAGTGTGATGGATATTTCAGAAGTTAGCAGAGTCCTGTCACACATGCATTCTGTTTCTGTAACAACTGGATTCTTGGCACAGGTTTAAGACCTGAAGCCACAATTCACTTTGACAGCATTTTTAAGTCACTCCTTGTATCGTGAGAAATAAACTGCTAAGTTTTTTCTTTGGTTTGTTTCAGGAACATTTCACCATGACAAATACAAATGCTTAATAAGTTAGTCCAGGAAGTCTGATGTGCTGTAATTTCCTCCTCCAGTTCAACATGCTGACAGGAAATAGTAGGCACAATGTATACAAAGAAGGCGGTAGGTGTTACCCAGATTAATACATACGGTAAACACCTCTGGCCTATCATCACATTTCCAAGCTAAATGAAAAAGAGAACTGTGACATGGTCGTGTGAATCAGTAGAGCTCCAGTATTATGTTTTTAGTGTTAAGGACCATTTAATCCATTTGAAACATTTTATAATGGAAATATTGGTATTTCATGAGTTTATGTGTGGTTAAAATACACCATTTTCAATTCCCCTCAAATTATGCATTTTAATCATATTCAAAACTACATTTACATTTACTGTAAATGTAGCTGTATGATTTTAGATACTAAAGACTGCCTCATTCTCTGGTGTTAAGCCTTGAATATATTTTCCACATCCACGAGTCTACTGGGTTCACATGGGTCCGTTTGATATAAATTTAATCATCAAACAGCGAGCGTCAGAGGACACATGCAAACATCCATATCAATGTCTATTTTTGTGACTACGTGTAATTCTCTGCGGAGAATTTTCATGACAGCGCACCAAGAGTGCACGCACCCCAGGCAGCGGACATCAAAGAAGTATAACAGGAACGACTACTTGGCAGAATCTGGTTCGCAACTGTCTGTTTCCAAATCCGCAACGGAATATAATCAAGGCGTTAGTTAGCTCACCGCTATGGATTATGGGACGTCAGATACCCCTCATGGAGTGCTTCAGAAAGCCAACAGCTACTTGCTTGTTCACAGAATGCTGTATGTATTACTTTTGGGCAGATGGGCGACAATGTTGGGGATCAACAATGGTCGAAGTGATGAGAGCTCATCAAAGGGATTTTTAGTAAATTGATTCGCATCATCAAAAGAGAAAAAAAGAGGGAAAAAAATCCTGACTACTGAACCGATTTTTACATAAGAGCTTAATGGAGCTATAGATTTGCAGAGACATTTGTTCATATTGTCACCTTAACTTTCCATCAAGAAATTTTTGCCAGTGAGAAGGAACCAGAGAATAGGGCAGGAGATACAGGTGGGATATTTTATGCAGAAAAAACTAATTGGGCCATGTATTAGAACTATAGGTGGAAGGTATTTAAGTAAAGAACTTTCAGATTCTATGACTTAATAATATTATATTAATAATTATTAATAAAATTACAATTGTTCCTGGACAGAAGAATTAGCTTTAGTCATTGTATGTTATGCTTGATTAATTTCTGACTTTTCAAAGAAGTCAATAGGAGAACGTGCACTTTTGCGCTGTATGTTAGAATCCAGATTGTTGCAAAGCTAAATCTGGAAGGGGGCAAATATTTTTTTATGGCACTGTATATCAGTTTTCTCTTCCGCACATTTTGAGCACTTTTTAGGACATGTCATATCACTGCTATGCAGATGACATTCAGCGGTAAATGGCTGACAATTACCTCTGAATAAAGGGAAGGGAAAACAAAACTCCTTGTCTATTCTCTTGCCATATTTATGAATTCTTCTCTCATAAACCTTAGGGTAGGTTTTGACTCTGCTTTCACTCTGGATGTTCATGTTAAATCTCTTGGTTTTATCACTTAGGAAATATTTCCAAGTTGTGTTCCGTTGTGTCACACTCTATTTTGGAAACTGTTATGCATGCATTTATTTCATCACATTTGAATTCACTATTCACTTGTCTCACAGTTTCCTTGGAACACTTGCATAACTCTGTCAGGCTTCTGACTTTGTACCTGTACAATGTTTCCTACCGTCACACTGTTGCTAATTCAGTTGCACTGACCCCTAATTAACTTTAGAGTCCTATTTAAGATTCTGATAATGACTTTTAGAGCCCTGCATAGACAAATACCAGTGTACATCAGCAAACCTTTACATCCATACATCTCCAGCAAGTCCCTGAGAGGGCTGTATGGAGGTCAGGGGCTGCTGACTGTGCATCATACAAGCCTGAAAACTAAAGAAAAAAGCGCTCGTGTAACATTGGTCCCCAGACTCTGGAGCTTTCTCCCACTGAGCCTGAGAACTCTGGACTGTGCTTAAAAAGCAGCTAAAACTATTTATTTTTTTGTTTTAGGATTGTTGTTGTTCATCACTTTTTGATATTTACCTTGAAAGGTGCCATTAAAAAAAACTTAATTACGCATGTATTGCAGGAAGATTTGGAATCTTCCTTGATTAATAATCTTTACAACAAGTTCAGGTGTAACCCCGTGTCTGCATGCATGTGTCTATTCACATGTACTCCTGCTCTCAAACAGCTTCCACTCTGTGTTACCCCTTTCCCCCCCGTTGTTCTTCTTCTCAGGTGAAAGGGATCCTGGGAACAGCCAGGTTCCAGCTTCCCAAAAGCCTCTCAGTGCTCAGATTTTACAATGGAACAAAGATTGTCTCAGTGTTGTAATGCTTCTGGGAAACCAAACCCAAACTATAATGGGCACAGTTTGACAACTGGGAACTAAGAAGAGACTGAATGGAAGCCTGGACCTACTGTATAAGCCTGGGAAATTAGATTTCTACACTTTAATAGTGTTTTAATATCACACATAAATATTATGATACCCAATATCAAAATTACAATTTAATACAGTGCTGTTAGTCTTATTATTCTTAATATTATTAGTGCTGTGATGTCTGTCTGCATTATGGTTATTCCCAGAGGATGTGGCAGTGCTCCAAGCAAGTTCATATTATGCTTTTGTACAGTAAAATACTTAACATGATCAGATAACATGTTTTAGCAATTTAGTCCAGAGATTAGTCTATAGTATAGCCCAAACTAATTTGTAAGATTCATCGCCAGCCATGTTACAAACAACGTATGGGAATGAGAGAGCTTCAGTTGCCTCAGGGACTACAACCACAGTAAGAAACAAATGTTGCTGAGGAGAAGAATCCTCCACTCTTCTCTCACCTTTCAACTAAAGCCTAATCATGATGAGAAGGGATTATCGGCACAGGCCCAGCGTGAGTCCAAAAGAGTGCACGATGTGGGGGAGTGGCGGCCCAGGCTGTATGACACGTAGTTAGGAAGAACATACCTCCCACCATTTATCAAGATAAATAACTTTTGTAACATACCAGCACTGCTATAATGGATATAGTGGCAAACAGCTCGATTCAGCATGAATGTGCATGAATCCCATCCTGTGCTACCATACCAGAGAATGAAATGAAATCTGAGAAAGAGCAAGAAGGAGCTTTCTCTCTTGGACTAGTTTTCAAAACTGACTGGGTACTCAATTTTGTTAAATTATAGCTGGTTAAATCCAAGACAGAACATGATTTTGGAAGATATTTGTACGATTTACTAGAGATGTAATAGAGAATGACATGAAGTAAAGGTCTGTGCATCCAGAAATCAAACACTGTGTCTCGTTATCTTGTGGTACGTGCCCCAATCATTGCATCCTGAGCTGGTCAGACTTGCCATGGCAGCAAACCATCATTTTCTTTGAACAGAAACCCAACAATATTGAAGATCACGCGAAGAGAAAACAGATGGTAAAAGCAAACAGGAGACATGCGTAAACCCCACCAAAAAAAAACAAACAAAAACAGGTGATGAATGATTGAAAGTGCATTATTCATCGGGTGTGACACCACAACAGAGAGTCCAATGGTAAACATGTGTGTTGGTTTGGGGTCTAGTGACTGCCTCAACTCTGAAACAGACTTTCTACTTTGGGTTAGAAACTGTAGGCTTGGCCTGTCTCTCAGTATTCTGTGAGTGGTATGCTCAGGGATTTGAATGTGTTAGTCAATTACCTACTAATCATAAATTTATGTGTGTAAAATATTTGCCTGTACATATCTGTGTAGATAGGAAAACCTTTTCACTTTTTTCAGTCGATCTACCATATCCGAAAATTCTTTGCACATGGTACTGTGTTACCTCACGACAAGAAACTCGAGATTGAACCTCCTGGTTGGTTGAGGCCTGTCTGTGTCTCTATGTTTTCCCTGTGCCTCTGTTTGAAATACATGCAAATTAATTTAAATTGGTCATAGGTATTAATGTGAACAATTGTCTGTGACATACTGACCTGTGTGCACCCCAACGTCTTGTCTTATAACTAAAGGGATAGGACCCATCCCCTCTGCAACCCTGAGCTGGATAAGCGGTTAAGAAAACGGATGGATGGCAAGGGCAATCAGTTAATGGATACAAGATAAACGTTAGCTGCACTTAACAACAAAGAGTCATGCTTTAAAAATTAGCTGGAGTTTTGGAAACCTGTAAACTTAATCTTTCGTCATTATTAGAGCATTCACGTTTTCTGACAAGTCCAACCTTTACCCTGGCACGCTGGACTTACTGTATTCAGAGAGATGCATTGTTCCTGTTCCAAATGATTTGTATTGGTTAAAAAAAACAAACAACTGGATTTCCCAAATCTTCCCACTGCCCATTTACACATGAGTAAAGTATTGGCAGCTTTAGCAAGCTACAATCTAAATCTGCAGGCTTCAATCTGAGGAACTACAGAGAGAAAAAAAAAACTAAACCATGCAAAGGCCCTAATCTGACAGTTTTCCAGTCATTCATGGGGTCTACCTGCAATCTGTCTGTCCGTCTGTATGGGTGTGGTCATGGCTGTCTGAAGTTTCTGAAGTTCAGAGCAGAGCATTGTACAAAGTGACAACCCCATCAAAGAGACTGGGCCTGCATAAAAGGACATTTTATGACTCTGCCCTTCAAAAGAACAGTTTGAAGAGTTCAAAGCACACACACAGGCTGTGGATGGAAAGTTCAGCGCAAAACCAACAGTGAGACAGTGAGACGGTGGAAGAGAGAGCGAGGGGGGGGGGGGGGGGGGGGGAGAAAAGTGAGAACGAAACATAAAAGGGAAAGAGAGGAAAACCCTCAAAAGCTATTTGATATCTTTCATCAAAGAGCGACACTAACCTGCCGCACTTTGCATTTCCATCTCGATGCTAAATCTCCAACATGAGGTTGTCATTCTCCCCCCACCCGACGCACATCAATCCCAGCCGTGGTGTTTGATCAACCTCACCAGTTTGCACGTGCGTTTTTAGGGCACACACCTTCCAGCCATATGCCAGGGATTTCTTCTGAAGACAGGAAATGTCATTTCGTGATTTACAGCGAGGTACTGATGTTTGGTTAAAGCAGAAACAATGGCCAGTGCTCATGGTTTGCCCTTTTGTA
This sequence comes from Rhamphochromis longiceps, assembly GCF_057381845.1. Classification (NCBI taxonomy): domain Eukaryota; kingdom Metazoa; phylum Chordata; class Actinopteri; order Cichliformes; family Cichlidae; genus Rhamphochromis; species Rhamphochromis longiceps. The sequence continues at coordinate 23,451,271 of NC_140566.1, read as the reverse complement.
CACCTTTCCAGTACAGTGCAAAGATTTAAAGCCTCAGCTGAATCATCTGGCCCAAAGGCAGACACAGGCAGACACCTACTGTGTTTTTAATTAATGGCTGCAAATCAAAGGTGGCGAGCTACATTTTCTTTCCAAAAAGCTTTAAAGTCATAGCTTGGATATTAAAAAAATAAAACGTTAAAAAAAGAAATCCAGTAAAATATCTCCATTTGATTCATATCATTTGTTTCGCATCAAACCAGTTAGCGAAATATGTTTATTCAGATTACTTTGGGCCCTTTAGAACCAACTAATGCTCATTGACCACAGTGTACCCATTTAGTGGCTGCTTGCATGTTGCAAAACTTCAGTAGTCTCAAACTGGTTTCTTGAGCATGAAAATGGCTTTTCTGGATTTAAAAGTCCTCTGCATTCACCAGATCTCAGTCCAGTAGAGCAGCGGTCCCCAACCTTTTTTTGCGCCATGGACCACTTTAATGTCAGACAATATTTTCACAGACCGCCCTTTAAGGTGTCACGGATAAATACAACAAAATAAAATGATACAACCAAGACAAAAATGGTGGTATTTTATAAATAGAACAATAAAAGCGAATTAACTAATGTAATTGTGTAACTTTATTAGCAGCGTCCTCCTGAATCGTGCCAACACTGAGAGTAACATCCTCCCCTGTGTCCCTCAATGCTTTCTGGTCGCTATGGTAACGTGTAATTATTTCTTTCAAAATGAGACCCACAACTACAGCACGGGAAAAGACCCAGGGAAACCGAGTTAATGATAAAAAACACTGAAAACCATACATTTCACAGCTGAGCCTCAACTCTCGTGGCCCGGCACCAAACGACTGACAGACCGGTACTGGTCCGTGGCCCGGGGGTTGGGGAGTGCTGCAGTAGACCACCTTAGGAATATGGTGGAACAGGAGAGTCACAAATATGAATGTGACTGGAATGTCTGAGCAATGAGTCCAGCACCTTGTTGGATCTTTGCCATCAAGGCTTAGTTTTGGAGACAAAAGGGGGTCCAACCTGCTACTAGCAAGGTATACCTAATAAAGTGACCACTGAGTGTAGTATATGCAATTACAAAGGTGAACGCTTATGTTATATACATGTAAAGAATATAGGATTCGCAGTGGCCACAGTACTTCACCTTCATTCTGGTGTTGTTTTTCCACAGCTCAGCTGAGTTACTGAAGTTTACCAGAAAGTTGCTACCCTTGTAGTGCAAAGCACTCCAACATCCACTGAGTCATAGTCTTTCTTGTAGTCAGTCCAGGCAATGATCGGGTTGCCTTCCAAATGTTAAACACAAATCTTTCTCAGATAACTTTAACAATAACAGTGTTCAGAGATCCACAATGAGCAAGTAATCCAACAAATCAAACCAAGTAAACACTAGTGGGTATGACATGAAAGTGCTCTTTTCAACTGCTAGAATGCATCCTAAACTTCAAAATAAAACCCCGTTCACATCTGTGCACACATGGCATTTTGTTTTTTTCATTCCATGCATGTGCGGAGTTAAGTGTGCTATTCTGGTGCTGGTGATAATTGTGGAGGTGTGAGAAGTATGGTGTTGGAGGTGGCAACCCTACTCTCACCACCTTAACTAATCCCCCAGTAACAAAAGCCCGCTTCTCTGCTCCGTTTGACACTGAACCCTGCTGGACTCTGCCTCGGCTGTTTACAGTTTCCCTGCTCCTGCTTAAATGTGGCTTTACCTCCCAAAAAAAGGGTGTGGTTGTGCTAGATAGATGGTTAGCGAGGCAGAGGAGGAGGACAAATAGGTGTTTTTTTAAGCAGAAATAAGGGAGCTATTACATCGGAGATGCAGAAAGGAAGGGAGAATCATCGGTGGGTGGTGAGTAGAAGAGGAGGAGGAGGAGGAGGAGAAGGCGGGAGAAGACCCCGTCAGGGATTAACCAGCCAGCTGCTCCCTCAGGGACCAGACCTGAGCGACACTTTTATTCTGATAGGAAGAGCAGCTCGAGAGAGCAGCGAAGAAGAAACAGAAAGAATAACTGAAAGAAGTTGAGGGATAACAGAAGGACAACTGGGATGGGATAAAATTTAATTTAAGGTGTTCATTTAGCTAGCAGACATGGCCGGAGGCCATCCAGTGTCAGGGCCAGGAGTTTCAGATTCAAGACAGCACACTTTGAATGTAACTGAGAAAATTAGCTAAATAAAGCAACAAATCAAGTCTTAGTGACCCCGTAGTTTCCTTTTTCTTTTCGGCATGCTTATTATCACTCACTTTAGGACAACAAACTACCTGTCTATGGTAGTTTGTATGGTCAGGAACCTTCACCTGAGCACTTGTTGTCTCATTGGTCACCATCTTTGACCCTTTGCATTAGTCTTCTGTCAGAATCACAGGCATTGTAATTTAGTGAAAACACACAGAGCACCAACTAATACAGAACATTAACCGTTGATCTAATATTTCAATATTTTCTGTCCCCTAAAGCAGTAAACCTCCTTTTTTGGTAACTTTTACAGAAAGGAGAGAAGAAATGATCGATCCAAGCATTTGATTAGACACAGATTTTTATGCTAGATGCCTTTCTTGATGTAATGCTGCTTTGGTTCAACACTAGGGGTACACAAGCTAGAAAAGTAGCAATAAAACACAATGGAAATGTCTCAATATGCACACAAAACTATGGAATCTATCTTTTAGCATTGATAACTTTTTTGCTTTTGTTTGTTTTTCGCCATACATCCGTAAAAAAAATGTGCTATTATCTCAAAATGTGTCATTATGTCAACCTTCTACAGGAGCCCTGCTGACAGGCTGAATGACAGTTTGGTATGGGAGTTGCTCTTCCAACAGCCAAAATCACTACAGATTGTGGTAGAGGTGGCAGAGGACATATTTTTAAGAGCCTTCCTGCCATTAAGATCCTCTACCTCCAGTGGTGCTTACGTAAGACCCACAGTATTATTGGGTATCATAGCCATCCAGTACACCAGCTATTCTCCTGGTTACTGTCAGGTACACGATACAGGAGTGTGGCTGCAGGGATTACCAGATTAAAGAGCGATTTTTATTGTCAAGCCATCGGACTCCTCACCTGCAACACCTGACACCTGACTGCTGCTTACAACTGTCAGATCTCTCATGTGCAACATGCTGCTTAGCACTGACCTCCCACCTTATCTACATGTGAATATTCAACAATGTTTATTCATTTCTTAGTTTTTGTTTTTTTTTTTAAAAGCCTTACTTATCATTTTTTTTGCTACTTTTTTTATCTTGTGAAATTTTCAGATTTTGAATGTTTTGTTTTGTCTTTCATCTCGCCAAACATGTTTCGTTGTAATGTTGACCCTGTGTGAACTTACATACTCAAACAGGAACAAAGTTTCAGGTTAGATATCTCAATTTTGTATTATCTGAAAGTTTCTACTTACTCAGAAGTTTGAGCCATCCATCCATTCGCTTCCATTTATCCTTTTCAGGCTCGCGGGGGGCGCTGGAGCCTATACCAGCTGTCATAGAGTACACCCTGGACAGGTTGCCAGTCTGTCGCAGGGCTAACACACAGAGACAGACAACCATTCCCGCTCATATTCACTCCCACGGGCAATTTGGATTAATCAGTTAACCCATCCCCACAAACTGTGGAAGGAAGCCGGAGTACCCAGAGGGAACCCACGCAAAGAAGAGGGGAACATGCAAACTTCACACAGAAAGGCCCCGGCCTGATGGTGGAATTGAACTCAGGACCTTCTTGCTGTGCAGCAACAGTGCTAACCACCATGCCACCGTGCTGCCAAGCTTGAGCCAGTCAGTTGAAAGTTTTTAAATGTGAAACTCGAAGTTTTGAGATGATAACGTAGCTCTTCCTGATGGGTTTTTTTCAGTGGTGGATACAAACCTTTATATAAAACTGTGCTACTATTGGCAAATTGTTTCGTTTTTTTCTTTTTGGAAACCTCCTAAAATTAAAGTTTGATTAAAACCTTGTTCTGTAACCCACTATGATTGTGTACAAGGGAAAACATACGAGGATTGTCTCTTTGACCAGCAAATTATAGACCTAACCCTCTGCCTGAATAATGCCATTTTTTGTGCCACCATTATTGTGAAACAGTAAAAAATAAGTTATATATGAGTTATAAATAAAAAATATTACTTCCAAAAAATGTATTTTGCATTTATTAGCAAGTTATTAAATGCACTTGCACTGGTGATAAATTGTGAATCATTTTATTAAAATTAGATAATATAAGATGCATTTGGCACCATTACTGAAACTCTCCATACAACAGTGTCTCTAGCGTTATGTACCAAGTTTAGTTTTACTGAATGTGTCATGTGTGGCAGAGAAATGTGTCCCTATAGACCGCAGAGACAGAATGAATGTGGTCATGGTTTACAGCCCACAGAAGCTGTACATCTCTTTACAATGAGCCACTAGTATTGATATCTCCATCAGCTCGATGAGACAGCAGGCAGCTCAGATGCATCCCTCATGTTCATGTGGCACGAGACCTGAACCCATGCAACAGGAAATATTAACATTAACATGCTAAGATTGAAATTTAAAAACCCTTGAAGAAAACCTCCTACAAGATCATAAAGTATGAAGATACAGCAGAGAGTTTTTCTTCCTTTCCTTCTTCTCTGCCTCTCTGTCTTTCTTTCTCCATATGGCAGCCATTTGTCTGGAGGAGGTCTGTCAGACATAAATAATAGGTTATGAAAAAACAGACGGAGGGAGGGGGGGGGGGACGCTTGCTTTCTTCCTGAGGGACGGGATCTCTAGAGGGCTGGTGTCCTTCATGGCAAAACAAGGAAAAAGTGAGACAGAGGGAGCGAGAGAGAGTGAGAATGAGGGGGACTGAAGGAGAAACTGAAAGAGAGGGAGAAAAAGCAAACTTAGAGCAAGGAAAGTTGACCGGCAGAGCCTCGCATATTTGAGCTATGAGTTTCCGCACTAAAACATGATGAAGTTTGATTAATTGACCAATCAGTGCAGCAGGAAGGAAGACCAAGAGCCAGGAAGAAAGAGAACGTGAGGGAAAGACGGAGAAGAGAAGGGGGAAAGGGAGATGAAGTGCAAGGCAAAGAACATTAAGGCCTTCTCAAGTTTGTGTGCGTTGATTTTCATCTGAAACCAATTAGTTCCAAACCACGAAGACAACACCAAGCCTAGTTTTTAAAAACATCCTCTCTCTTTCCCCTCATCTTCCCCCCTCCTGTCCATTCATGTGTCAGGCTCTGCAGCTCTCTGCTGGGTCTAGACTCCTTTGTGTGTATGCATGCAAGCATATGAGTGCGTGTGCATGTGTGTGTGTGTGTGCGCACTTAAAGGCATTGTGATTAACATTCGCCCCAATTCGCTGAGGGACACGCATTCTAAGCCCTTCCTTCCTGCTCCGAGTGGAATTCTCATTAGCTGATAACTACTTTTCAAGAGACTGCTGCATTCCTCTGCTCGATACCAGAGGCCTTACACACACACACATGCATGCACGCACACACTCGTGCATGTACACAGACAAACGCAGGCACAAATGCACAGGCAAAATCATAGATACAAACAAGCATTCTCACTGGCAGGGAAAACCACAAATGGAACACTCTGATTTTGGACCTTTTCCCCCTGTTTTCATTTTGAAAAGTTTCATGGCTGAAACAACTCTCATACCTGCACTACCAAAAGTTTCCGCAACCACAGACAGGTAGACAGGCAATAAAAATTTCTGATACCTTGCTTCCTGCATTATTCTGTCTTCCAGAGACTGAGGACCAAAGCACTTTCCTTATTAGATTCAAGCCAGAAGTTTATGGTATCTGTTACCAAATGCTCTCCAGCATCTTTCACTCACTTCCCAGGACAATGACGCTGTCAAACAGTGAAATATATAAAGAGAGGTGAAGGTGTCTGTTTTTAAGTGGGAGCAGACAGAGGGGTTGGGTTGGGGGGGGTAGACGGCGACACCTGGCGCTCTGTTTTCTCATCATCATCACACCTCATTTGGATTCATCCTATTGTGAACTTTTGGCAGAGTTGTAGACATTGACTACAGCCAGAGGACATTTATAGTTCCTTTGGGGGCATGGAACCTGTTAATGGGGAAAAGAAATATTGTTATATGTCAGAAGGATTTAAAAAATAAACATATTAGAAAGGATTTGGGACGACATCCATGAAAAAAGAGCAAAAATGAAAGTTCTCTAATCAGCCAAGTCTGGCAACACTGTTACAGTGCAAAAGGTAGCCTGTGAGCGATTAGTCAACAAATGACCAGCTGTCTCATATTCTTCTATATGTAAACTCACCTCCTTTGCCTCTCCATCTGCCTCTCTGCTTACAATAACAATGGCGTGGACTGTTTTGCTTTGCGACATTCAACTCTGTCTAAAAAAACGTCGCGATTTCTCGGGTGCTCAAAGTGCGCCGCAGGCTCGATTTTTCACGTCAACGAATGGGGCTATTAATTTATAATGTGTAATGCAGAGCGGCCTGGTTGTTGTAGAGGAGGAGTGCGCATCAGAAGTAATGGAGAAAGGGAGACTGAAGGGAGGTCACCTTTAAATCCTAAATTCTAAAAAGATTTTTGTGCAGGATCACTGGGGCAAGACACATAATGCAAGTAAGCACTATTTAAATGATGCAAACACAGCAGGGCGTAAGGGCACAGCAGAAACAAGACACAAGTCATGAATCAAAGCATGTTTGTACTGTCCAGTTCCACAAAGGTTCAGAAATCCTGTTAGTTCACAAAAAGGTGGCCACAATGTTGCCTTGCATGTGCCTGTAACTCCTCTTTTCCGCTTGTCAGCTAGAGGAAATCTAAAGTTGTTGCTTTTTTCTGTTAGTATTTCATCGCTCGCAAGCCGCAATTTGTCTCTGTGCTTCCTCTTGTCTACCTGTTGGACCATGCTCTGTTATAGGCCAGTATTGCCACCTACTTTGCTCTCACTCAGCCATTTGTCTGGCTCCTTCCCCTCCCCAGGAACACTTCCCCTTAGCCTGTAAAATGATCACCGGATGGCTACTTGATTTGCCTCTCTTTCTCTCTGTCTGCTCTTCTTTCTCCCCCTTCCTCTCATCTCCTCTTATTTTCACTCTCTCTACTGGCCTCCCGCTCGCCCACCCCTTTATAACCTTAAGTCTCGTGGTCCTTCCTCTCATTTCTCTTCCTCTATCATTTTGTTCTTCTTCCGTTGCTCCTTTCCTCTCTAAAATGGATGCTGTTCCCTGGGGAGTGGTCAGCAGAGAACAGAGGAAGTAGGAGGAACTTACTGTAGAGCTAAAAACTGATGCTCCTTAAATGAAGGCTGTTAATTCAAGGAGGTATTACGTGTTGGCAGTTGAGGTAGATGAGACAGGCACTCAAAAGGTCCTAAAAGGATTTCCTGTCTTAATTAAAACTGATTAACACAGTTTGTCATATTCAGCTTGATTACCACACTTGGAAAGCTAGGTCTCATGGTTTCTTTAGTGCTCCACATTACCTGCAAACTTACTGCACAAACATTTTGGGCTATTTTCAGCTAAAATATGGAAAAGCATCTACTTGTTATACTAAAAGTTTTGGACTATATGTTGCCAGATTTTAAAGTGAGCAGAACACCAGCCGAAAACAGGAGCAGCTTGCTTTACACAGTCAATAACCTGTAGATCAAACAATCACGACATGGTGTGTGGTTGCATTATAGTCAGGGTACAAGGAGTCCCTTTGCCACAAACTGCATGCTGTTCCAGCTCTGCACCATTCCTGAGTTTGTTTCCCTGCTGTTGTTGCGTGATCAGACAGTCTCAGAGGCCCCTGGTTGCACTGGCTGACTCCACTCCTTTTCAATGGGGTCTTCCGCTGTCATAGTCACAGCCGTGGCCCTGAATTCCCATTCCCGTACACACATAAACGGCCCCTTCCAATCCACCCATATGTGCGCGCACACTCACAGACATCAGGGGTGGTGGTGGAGGCTGAAGCCGGAGGTGGGGAGCGCATGGGGATAGCCCCAACCGGAGGCACGCTTCTAGACTTGTGGATGAGGCAGAAAAGCCATTATGAACTGTTATGGTTGGCTGATCGCTCCCTTTCAGCTGCTGAGCTGCAAACAAAAGCGCCAGGCAGAAGCTAAAATAATGGATCTCTTTTCGGCACGCCCCCTCCGGAGCGTATCTGACTTTGTGTGATCACAGATGCATGTTGAGAGGTGGAGGGGAGTGTGCGTTTGTTTGCATCTATAAGTGCACGTTCTCGGAGAAAGCATGCGAAAGTAGAAACGTCATTTTTAGCAACCCATTCAAAGGCCGGGCTGTTTTCTTGAATGGGTTCATAAATAATAGACTTTCATTGACCAAAAATGTTCACGAGGGGTGATGTTCCAAAGGTATTAGTATGATCCTCAGGTGTTACCAGGGAAACAAGGCTATTTTTAGTAAAACACACACACACATATTGAAACACACAAAAACATGGATGCATAAATGTGGATACAAACTCCCACACGGACATGGAAAGAGCCACATCATAGTGAGTAAGACGGTGTACAGCCCTGCTTGCTTAGATTGCAATTGTGATATTAAATATCATCACCCACACAAAGAAAAAGCTCAGCAGTGATGGTTGAACTCATTGTCATACTATTCTTTTACTACTAGGAAGAAAATGTGGGTTTGAAAATTATGCGGCTTGTCTGATTTACAGGCAGTCCTCAAAATATGTTTGCAGTTACCACTGTGTAAACAGCCTGCTTATTTTGAAAGGGTATTACTAGCACAGCACAATGGTAGTGGCACATCAGCTCCTGTTATGTCATTGCTTTCTGTGACATTGAGAGGAGTTACAGCTATCTATCCATGCACTGGTCTATAAATAGACCTGGAGCCATTTATACACCAATGCCACTCTGTGATGCTTTAATGCTGCTTTTTCAAAATAGGATTATGTCTCAGTGTTATTCTTTTATATTTCTTTACATTGCTGTTTTACAGAGATTTACAAGAAAAGGAAAATGTGTATTATTAGAAAACATACAAGTAGAGATAATATATTTACTTTTTTTTTTTAACAAAAAGAAGATGACTCCAGCACTCATACACTAGCATCTACTGACTATGAGTTTCTTCAAATAGGCACATGCTGAAACCCTCGCCCACTGTTTTCTTCTTGAACCCATCATCGTAGACGTCATCTTGTATTCTGTTTCCCTGAGCGTATGCATATCTGCTCTCTATATGGAGACCAAACTTGCCACAATTGACCTCAGACTTGATGCGTGTGAAATTCTGTGTGTTGCACAACTACTAAGCAAACATCTGCTTCCTCCGTGAGGTTTGAAACAAAACATTCAAACACTTAAAAGGGCACGCAGAGTACACTCTCCACCATAGCCAGCCCATTATATTTCAGTGATTTGGAGCTTAGCTGGAACTTTCCTTGCCCGTACTCCACCCCACCAATCACATTTCATGAAATTCGGCCTGTTGATTTTTCCATTATTTTGCTGACAGCCAAGCAGATTAGCAGAATGATTGAATATCTTATATGCTGTCAGTACAGAGTGGATTTTTTTTTGTTGTGGAAAAGCTAATCTACTGTATACTGAATGCACTCCCTAACAGTTGGCTACACTTTAATGTCTTGTGAAAATGATTGTTTTGGCTTAAGGCAGACACCAGACTATAACCTGTGTTATAGGTTATATCTCCACCTGGACTTTGTATTTGGGAGCTGCCAGGTTAGAGGCTGTTTAATGTCTGATCTGACTAAAGTTCAGTAGTGAAGACATGTTTTCTTTGTTCACAGATACCAATAACTTGATTGGCATAGATTCTCAGAATCAAAAAAGTGCCTGCCTTAGTTTGATTGATGTCATGTTATATGTGCAGAATTTCCTAGTATGAAGAAATGAAAAATACTGTGCAAGTATAATGAAAAACCCTTCCCCTCTATCATTCATTAGCCTAACCGCTTGTTTTATTTGTACAAAGATTCCTGTAGCAGCTCAACTTTTATCTGAATGGAAACATCGGAGGTGCTGTCAGTGCTGTTTATGACGCCCATTCACACCACAGTTACAAAACTCCTGTAATCAAACTCACAAATCTGTGTGTTTTATAAAGCTACAGCGAAACGGTAACTTTCCCTCCTGCTAGATTTGCTAAACTGAATAAAAAAAGATGAGATCACAGAGTTTAAGGGGTCTTTTTTTTTCTCTCGTGAAAATACAGTTGAATAACATTTTCTTACAGTTAACAGGCAAATTTCTGAGTAGAGTTGATAGAAGTCATTTGTTATCTGGGTTGTTTGGACTTGAGCGATATTATAGCACAGACCAAGCTCTTTACACTTTTCCCACCCACCAAGAAAGCTGCACTGACTCAGTCAAAATGTTTTTTCCTCTCATTGTGCCTGATTCAAACAGAGTCACAAACGCACAATTGACTGTTTCTGATGAATTTTCCAGTGATCTATTTCTGCCCAAATGACGTTAATCAAAGATATTTTTATCCTGTTAATGTCTTCCAAGTATTAGGCGTGTATATATGCATTTATTTAATTTCATATTAATAATAACTTTTGGAAATCCTCTGTTTATCGAGTAAACAAGGTGTTTTTACACTTTACCCAGTTTGCTGCTCATAATTTTTCTTCATCTCTGTCTTAAAGCCTTTTATTTGGGCATTTATTTATCTATTTTTAACATCAACTGGAGATGTTCACAGCAGTACCAAAGTACAAAAAACTTCTTTTCAACTAAAAAAATTCCAATTTCTAAGTTTTGAGAAAAGCATTTGACCTTCTAAGAAATCTTTTTCGGGTTCAAGGGGAAGGGAAGTGCTAGAGATCTCTTTTTCTGAGGACTTACAACACTGACAGTGAAGGCAGCTCTTGGTGACATACAACACTGGGAAATCTGAAGCAGTTTCTTGACATCAGGCAATGTAATGATATGTCATGTCAAGAATTAGACACAGCAGATTGAGCAGTTCCGTGTTACTACTGTGCTCACTCTCAAAAACCTCAAAAATATTTAATCGTTTTCAGTTCAGCTGCTTATTGGATCATAACCCAATATTTGGTCATATTGGACTGCGGTTATTAGTGATCACTGGAGTCAGAGGTGTTCCTATAGTGTCATATTTCTGTGGCATTTTGGACTATTTAGGTGGGCTATTTGGGCAGGAGCCTAGTTTGAGTTTTGAAAAAGGAGGAAGGGGATGGGTGAGGGATAGGAAGAGAGAATACAATTACAGCTTCCAGTCTTAGAAGGCAGATCCGGATCCATTAGCTCACTAATCACTAAATCAATAGCCACCAAAGAAGCTGGTAGTTCACTTAACCGTGTCTGAATCACATGCGGAAGCGTTGTGCCTTGGGGAGGAGCACTGACTATGCACACCCTCATCTTTAAAATGGCCTATAGGAAAGCAATACATTTTAATGGCAGGTGACAAAACTGCCAAACTATGAACGCTGAAATAGACTAACAATGGAGATTATTCTGTAGATGGGCTCACATATTCCTGTTGCCCACCCGTAGACATATCTCTTGCATTTATCTTGCTAGACTGCATGCAAAAATAATACATGCAGATATTAAAACTATGTTGACTGTAGAAGAAAAATCTGTGCTAATAAGAAACAGGGTTACATATACGGAGACTCTATTCTCACAAATTCCTACTTCAGAATAAAGCATATATATAGGAGAAGAGAAAACAAAACCGTCTATATACCCATTGTTCAGCAGATTTTGGTGCAGAATTTGAATCTGGAACACCTTCTCAACTTCCAACTCAGGAAAGTAGAAGGAATCTCAGAAACCCTGAGTTAACAATCCTAGATGGCGGCAAGGAGCATAAACAGGATGTAAAACAGTTAAACTTTTCATCTGTACTGCCACTGTTGTGTATTTTTGTCTTGCTAAAAAGACTTTATCCATGAATGTGCTGCAGCAGCACTTTTAAGCACAAAGAAAAAAAATGCATTATGCTGTACTGATAGTGATACCTGAAGGACTCTACCTTGCCAAGGACCAAAACAAAAACAAATTTGGTCTTTGACTGAGAACAATTTAACAAAAAACATGACATATTCTGATGGCGTGAGGGCAGAGCTAGGTTTACATGAGTAATCTCCCTTTCACTAGGTTTGTGGTGTCAAAGTTGACACATCAGAAGAAAAAGGAGTAATGGCTTCCAGGACAGACAGTTTTATATTGCAACATACCATAAGCGGGCCATCTATATCCTACTCAGGACAACAGCAATAGCGCTAGCCTTGCTTTTTTCCAACACATGAGCCCTGGGGTAAAAACTACTGATATAATCATGTCACCGTCACGGTCACCCTTGTAGCACAGGACATATTTTAATGCTTTGTCTATATGTTAGACAAGAAATCGCTGTGAAATTTGGTAAAAAAAAATGTAATAGATGGTGGAAAAATAGCATTTTGTGCATAAATATAGTGATATTAACAATATTAATATACAACATGATCTATCCCTATATGAGTATTCTTTTTTCTAAAAGGAAAGCACTAGCTCCAAGTGTGCTGTCAGTCCTGATAATGAGTGATTCTTGGTCATGTGTGAGTAATAAAGCCCAGCACACTGTTTATTTCCTCAACTTGACCTCTTTTTAGAGCATGCATAACTAGGATTATTACACCAACTGCATTGAATGATTTCAGCTTTAACATATTCAATATAAGGTAAGTGCGTGTGTCTGTGTGTGAGAAAGAGATTAGCTGTAAGAGATTAACTGTAATGGCTCTAATTCAGAATTCATATAAGAGGAAAACCGTCCATTCATCATATTTGCTTCACTTGACACAACAACAAACATTTCACTTCATTTTGCTTTCTTTCACCCTATATCTCTCTCTTCCCTCCTCTTATCGCTCTTACTCTGCCTCCATTTGACTTTATTCTGCTCTGCATCCCCCCTCTTCTAAGTCTCTTCCCCCTCCGGTCTTCCCATGGGCCCACAGCCCACAGGAGACAAGGTGATGTCATACCTCCGCTTCCTGGCGATGTGGGTAACTGTACACTGTGTGCCTTGGGCCATGGCAGAGTGTGTGTGTGTGTGTGTGAGTGTACGTGTGAAAATGTGTGTGAGTAGCAAGTAGGTTATCTTTTTGAATGAGAGACACAAATGGAAAGAAGAGGAGGAGAGAGACAGTAGTGGGATGATTGTGAAATTTGTTCCAATAAAGTTTAATTTGTGTTTGCACCATACAATGTTTTCACTTAACTATGGTCCAGTTATGATCATGTTTTTTTGTGGTTATATGCAGTTTTTTGGACATAAATGTTATATATCAGCAAGTCCTCTAGCCTAATCTGTGTATTTGAAACAGCATTTTAACAGCGCTGTGGTAGAATCAGCTATATTCCTCAGTATGGAGCCATAGGCTAGTTTTGTGCCCAGAACTTAATAAATGTACAGTAAATACCTTAGCACTGACAAATCTAAGTATGACTTACATTTAATTTCTGCAAATAACATAGTAAAACACAACCTTTAATTCTTGTATCATGAGCAGGAAATCAAGCATATATGTCTTACATACTTTTCTCATCTGTTTCATTTGGTTTTGTATTTATGGTTAGGCTTAGGGAAAGATTTGAGATTACCTTAAAAAAAGAAATTTGTTTTCATAGTTTTCATAATAAATACAAATTTAAATAATGGACATAATTTAGAGAAATGTTGAACCTCAGTGTGGAACGTTCCATGTCATCCCATCCATCCACCCTGACCTCCTCCCAGCTTCCAGCATCGTCATCTTCAAAATTTGCTAAGACCGCTTAGATTTGTTGGATATAAGATAAGATCAGATAGCCTTTATTAATCTCAGTTTTCTCTTACCGTAGGTGTGATATATGGTTGACAACATGAGTAGACATCAGTCTTGTTTAAGTCTGAGAATGAAAACCTGTATAAGTGATATTAATATACATGATAAGTTTGTGTCAAATGATTTCAGTACAAAACTCACATAACTGAAATTGTTAAATATCTAAGGCAGCACGGTACAACGTTGGTTAGCACAGCACAGCAAGAAGATCCTAGGTTGAACTTCAGCATCTGGGCTTTCTGTGTTCGTTTGCCTGTTCTCTCTGTGTGCTCTGGTTTCCTCTCACTTCCTCCCACAGTCCAAAGATACAGTTAATGGGGCAGAAGAAAGTGGATGGAATAATAGCTTATATTTAAAAGTTGATTCGTTTGCATGCAGTATCTGTAAATGTTGCTGAAAACCTTTCTGGTACTGAGTTATTACTAATATATTTTATAAGTATGTATGCATGTATGTATGTAACTATAACTGAAACTGTTTAATTGAATTGAATTTTCTTGCATTTTCTTGAATTTTCTTGAATTTTCTTGAAACCTTGAGTAGCAAGCAAAGGACAAAAAGTTAGCTATGTTTGTGTAGATGTTAGAGAACTGATTTTAAACATTCCCACAGTTTTTGTAACCTGAGTATATGTGTTATTAAAAGCAAGTTCTTGGTATTCATTTTAAACAAAATTATACTTTAAAACTCTCTCAGACAGGAGCAGAGACGAGAGACTGGATCAAAGGGAATCTGACAATAACTAAACCACTGAGAAAAATGAGATCCACCCTCCCCGCCTCCCCTCTTGTACCTGTAAGCTCTGCCTGTGCCCTAAGCCCAGGGCAATAACACTGGATAGCAGCATGAAGCTGTAAAACAATGTTGAGATTGTGCCTGAAGCAGCTCCCATATAAATCAAACATAAAACCATGCTGGCACTGCAGTCCACCTTGGCCCGCAGCAGCACTTTGAACAGACATCACGTGGAGCTTTCACCTTAACAAGAATTGCTTGCAGCTCCAATGCACTTACAGTAAATGGATAGTACTGTGTGTTTTTATTTTTTCTTAACCTTGTTACTTTATTGCTTATACCCTTACACAGTTTTAGGTTGGATGAGAGAAACGTTTGCAGCATTTTTGCTGACTTGACTACAAAAAAAATAATTCTGACATGTCTTTTAAAATAGTTGACGAAGCCTGAAAATCTAACAGCATTAGCCACATTTAAAGGTTTTATAATAAATAACTGTAACTTATATCATCGAGGATTTAACCAACCAGTCCCAGATTCAGCTCCAAACATACAGAGGCACTCTGTTAAATGTCTTCCATGCCAGTGTTATGTTTACTATGGGTTTGCCGAGGGTTTGCTTGGGTCAGCGTGAAATTTCATCATCTCAGTGAACATGAGGCAGACGTGTGGACATCCACATGGGTTGCAGTTTTTTGTGACCCCTGGACTTTTCCATGAGACACTACACTGCAACACACTAACTCCACAAGCCTCATTCATGTATCCTTCCTTTGTGAAAACCAGCAATGATGCGGCAACCAGCATTGAAATGTATTCATTTGTAGGCTCTGCACTGTTTTTAGGGTGTTAGATGGTAGGACCTAGTACCAGGTACTCAAGCAGGGATCCAAGTGATCTAAGTCAGTGATGTCCAAACCCAGAGGCCTCGAGGGCCGGTGTCCTGCAGGTTTTAGATGTGTCCTCGATCCATCAAAGCTGATTTAAATGGCTAAATTACCTCCTCAATATTTCTTGAAGTTCTCCAGAAGCCTGGTAATGAACTAATTATTTGATTCAGGTGTGTAGACCCAGGGTGATATCTAAAACCTGCAGGGCACTGGCTCTCAAGGCCTGGAGTTGGCCAAACCGGATCTAAGTAATCCAAAAATGTAACGTCAACAGACTACAGCCTGTTGTCATCACCAATTGGCTACTCAAAGAGACATGAGAGTGACTCCTTCCTGAAAACCAAAACCGCCATTTTTGAAACCTGACAGTGAGGGAAATGGCTATACAAACACCCTGGTCCTGGAGTTTGATAAAAAGCCTTAGACTGGGTAGCAGGTATACCTTTGCCTCGACATCCTCAATTACTGACTTCACGGGACTTTCAGCCACGTTGAGTGGATGCACATAAGGTGGAATTGTAGTGGAAAATGTGGAAAATGCCATATTTTTTTGTGATACCCTTGATTTATCAATAAGACACTACTATATAATACAACAACTACACAGGTGTCCATCAGGCAGACTCCTAGCAGACTGGAAAAAAGTGTGCTGTGACTCTGAACATGGTATCCGGTCTTTAAGTCTGCTGTCATTAGCTGTTTCCCGGTCCAAACTCTGCTTCAGATCCCAAAGCCAAAGAAACACTGCAGCATCACTGAGAGTTAAAAACTGTCTAAATTCTTTCGTCTTTAATAAAATGATCAGTGTGGCTGCTCTACCAGGGGAAACATAAGTTTAAAGTTAAGTTTAAACTTATATTTTAAGTTTAAAATCCAGGCATCCATGAAAACAGAATTTATGAAATTTAATAGAGTTAGAATTTAGCAGGGAGTTAGCTTGCTAGTTCCCATCTAAAGATGATACACCATGTTCTGACTGAAAAATTAAAACTTACAGATCTGCTATCACTTCCGACATAAATGAAGACAGAAAACTAAACAGCAGTGATGTTTGCAGGGTTACTGAAGTCGGGCTAACTGGTATATAATTATGTGCTAGGTGGTTGCTAGCTATATGGCTAGCATGATATAAACACAGTGAAGCTAATGTATGCTAACTTTTTTCCACTCGATAAAAGTTAACACGAGGGTGGTTAGGGACAAATTTCAATTGCATGCCAGGATGCTTTAAACTGACCAAACCTCAGTCAGGAGAACAATTGAGATAATCAATACACAATATGAGGTTAGTCATTAATATACTGCTGCATGGGCTGGGCTGTAGTAAGATTGTAAGGTTTTAAAAACTGATCTTTAAAATGAACAGTGATAATAAAAACCGAGAGAGGCCGACAGTGGTCACTGACCTTTTTTAGGGGCTTGTTCAGATTAAATAGAACAAGATACAAAGCATTAAAATATGTTAAAAACACAACAGCCTTAATAAACTCAGAGCAGTTGGGAACTGGGAGCACAGTTCATACCTCATTACTAAAAGACCAAATAGTTGCTGGTGTCTGATCGGGTGGATGTGGGTGTGAGTATTTCAGAAACTGATGATCTACTGGGAATTTCCCACACAACCATCACTAGGGTTTAAAGAGAAGTAGTCGGGGGTAGTATTGTGAAGGACATTTTCTTTGCATCCTACAACCAACTGAGCATTGTTTGAAGGCCACAGCCTCACTGAGTATTTTTGCTGACCATGGTGATCCTTTTATGACCACAATAAACCACAGTATCTTCTGATAGCTGGATAATGAACCGTGTGAAGCAAACTAAAATAATCTCAAACTTGTACCTTAAAAGTCACTAGAAAAGGGGGCCCAACATGGCACTAGCACGGTGTACCTAATCCAATTACAATGCAGATTACTAAGAATCTTTATTTTCTAACCCAGTCTCTCCTTCCTTCTCTCTTGTCCTATTTGTTCATTTTTCCAAAACTCCCGACCTCTCCCTCGTTGCCCTCAGTGTTCACCACCTCTTCACCTACTGAAGTCGGCAAACAATGAACCACTTCAAAAGGTTGGTTTGCTTTAGACATTCCTTTTTGGAGAAGGAGAGAACAATTATAGCTACTCCTTTGGTCTGGGAACACGCAAAAAGGATGTCACCTAAAAACAGAAATGAAAGGAAGTGGCAACAGGATAAAATAGGGAGTGAGTAAGACATAAAGAAAGAGAGAGAGGAAGCCACAGTATCCTGCAATGACATGGCTGCGGCCACAGCCAAACACTCTGAGTTATCTGGGATGTGTGGTATTTAAGATATTTGCCATAAATAGGATCCAGCTGTTTGTTCAGAACTCTATTTTTCCTTTGGTCTGACAGGTTTTTTTCTCCTTTTTATTTTTGTGTCCTGAATGAAAGGAAAAGGAAGAGGAAGAGATAAGAGGTTAAACTCAGACATTTCTTTCCCAGACAGGAGACTGGGCAGCAGCACAGAGAAGAGTGGGAGTAATGGCTTTGCTTACGCATTTAGTGCCAGAATAAGAACTATTCCATGATCACTTCCAGGAGAATGAAAAGAGGATACTGTAATGGCTTTTTCATCATGTTCCTGACATTTGTGAAGTCATGGTTTTACTTAGAGAAACAGGCTTTCTGTTCCCATTGCCACATAAAGAAACAAAATTTATTATATTATGTTGTATTATATAATATTATGTGTTTAAAAACAATTGAGTTGGAATGAAATGGAATGAAAAAAGAAACTCATAGTTTCATAACTTTTTCTCAAAGTTATGGGAAAGCTGATGATTTTTTTTATGGTTTAGAAGTGAATAATACTTAAACAACTTAATAGCAAGCCCTTTCCTTTGTTCTGAACGTCATCAGGAAGTCTCAAACGTCAGTCATACTTGGAAAAATGAAGTAATAAAAGGTGTTTTCAGTGGAAGGGGCCATAACTCAGTTAACTCAGTTTCCTGCATAGGATACTGTGAGGTGCCATTTGCCTGGGTGTCCTCTAAAGATTGTAGATTGTGTATTGTAGCTTTCATCACAGAGTGTATCTGTGAATGTTTTTTCATCTCTTGTGGCAGAGTGCAGTGTCAGTAGTGTAAAATTCCTGAGCGTTGAAAAGGATTAAAAAAAACGAAAAGCAATGTGACTTCACTCCTAATTATTCCACTCGGGATATTTTTGACCATTCGCAGGCGTCATAGCTGCAGTTGGTCTAAGTGTGAGAGTGTATTTGTGTATGTGAGACATCGCAGCTGAGACGACAGGCCAGCTTCCGGTCTTGATAAAATGTGTGTGGGTGTGTGTGTGTGTGTGTGTGTGTGTGTGTGTGTGTTGGCTTCCCAACTAAAACAATAGATGACACTGCTCCCACATTTGTGGAAGTACAAACAGTGATTTAGAGAGTCACACTTAGCACGTGTAGGACTGTGGGTGTCTGTGCACAAGTCATACCGAGTGCAGGTATGACAGGGGAAACAATCACGCTGTTATTGTCGTCCCTCTCTTACTATTTTTAGGAAATTTGCAGGATATGAATGTTTAGAAAGTTCTGCTTTGCAATATCTGGTAACTGTGGTTATGTTACACTTTTGTCTGCACTTGATTTTGATGATATTGGTCATATGCATACTTTCGCCTCCACATACAAACCTTTTCATAATATTTTATCAGAGGTGATGCTTTTCCCACTCCTCTCAATAGCTTTGCCTTTTATTCACACTGAACTTGTTAAAAGAGGATTGAAATATCGCTGCTGCCTACTGTGGAGTTTAATTCTTTTATTTCATTGGAACCTTTTAAAAGCTTAAATCTTCTTGTTGAAGCTGACACCTTTAGGGGTCGACTCAGTGGATCAGCTGCTTCCTATATTTATATAGACCATATATAAATTAGCAATCTATGAGACTACTTACATTTAAAAAAAGATTGAATATTAAAAATAACTCTTGCATCTCTGTCCGAGTAACCTAGTTCAACATTACTGTTATTAAAAGTGAATTAACAGTGAAAAATCAATTTGTTTAATAGAAACAATGTCTCATGAACACAAATAATTAAAATCATGGGTATACCCCAGCAACCTGTAATCCATCCACTCATCCATCTATTCATTTTCTATCACTTATCCAGATTTGGGTTTGTGGGGGCACTCTGAGCAGAGAAGCTGAGACTTCCCTCACCCACCTCTTCTAGCTCATCCTGGGGGACACCGAGACGTTCCCAAGACAGCTGAGAAATGCAATCTCTCCATTGAGCCCTCTGTCTGCCCCGGGGCCTCCTCCAGGTAGGACATGCCTGTAATACCTCACCTAGAAGGCGTCCAGGAGGCATCATAGTCAGATCCGTGAGTCACCTCAACTCGTAATTTAAATGCCTTTTGTAATGAGATCATGTTTCACATGTTTCATAAAGGTCATTAAAAGGGAAAAAAAGTATAATCTTGCAGCTCTGTAGCACACTTTGCACAGAGGGATCAATAGTTCTGCTTGTGATTGATCACATGACAGTTTTCATATAGGAGCATAATGGATAATAAAGCATGAAGGTTCCGTTTAAATTTTGGATGGAGAAAATGAATTGGGTCAATCTTACTTTACAAACAAGGTTCCCTCATAGACTAAGACTTTAGTTATTATTTAGTTATTTATTTATATCAACTAAGGTGTTCTTGAAATTTTCAGGAACTAATAACTCATAACCTCTATTTGTAAAACCAAGACCAGGACCATTTATATGAGGTAATACCAAAACAGGCGAGTTTTCTGAATACACTGCATTACTGCAGTTCATGCAGTTCCATACAAATGTAGCAATAGCTTTGTATATTTAAAAGAAGACTGCAGAAAAACCATAATGTAGATGCTGTACTGCTCTATTGTGCTGAAGTGAGAGATGAGTGTGAAAGCAAAGCTGATGATTTATTGGTTATCAATGGTCCTACCCTCGCCTGTGTCCACCAGCTGTGGGTAGTGACGGAAAGAATTAGAACACTGAAACCAGCAGTGGAAATGAGCTTCCTTCAAAAATGTTGGGCTCGCCCTTAGCGATGTAGCGTGCAGGGGGAGGCTCTGACAGCAGCCCCTACTCTTACACATTGAAAGGAGCCAGTTGGGGCAGTTGGGGAATCTTAGTAATATGCCTCTTAGATGCCTTCTAGGTGAGGTGATTTCATCCATTTCTAAATGGTAGACGATCCTGGAAAGAACCAGGAAACTCTGGAAAGATTATATCTCTCAAGCTGGCTTAAAGTTTAGGACAATATTTCATGTGGGAAAACAACTTGTTTGATAGGAAGTTCAGTTTTTTGGGAGCATATCGACACATCAGCAGATGTAAAGCTCATAAAGACATTTATTATGCTTTAATTCACTATTCTTTCCCCTAAAAAGTTCCGCAACCAAGGCGTGTTAGCAGTTGCGCTAGTTTATTATGCAGTGACAGTAGTTATTATTAGTAGTGTTCTAATAAAACCTTTCTTTGTGTTGATATTACAGTCTGCAGACGGGGTTTGCACTTACGAAAGGTTTTGATCTTCTCAGGATTATTTCTTTCTTTCCTTTGTTTTTTTTAAACAATCTAGAAAGGACTCTCTTTGCTATATAGTAGTTGAGCTTATTTGTTGAACCGTACCATTTGCTTCTGCTCTGAGTACAAGATGCATTTTTGCAGCCCAGCAGAATGTGTCTATCCAGCAGAAATCATTTATTAGGAAAACAGTTGCAATAGGGCAAACCACAAGCATCCGGACGATTCTCTGAGTTGTCAAAATGCTCCTTCTCGCTTTCTCTGTCCCCCTAGTCTGCCTTCCTCCCCCATTGTCTCAGAGTGCAGTAGCAGATGGGGAGACAAGTGTCAGCATTTCCAGTTGGATCAGCTGACGGATATGCATCCCCTGCTTCCGTTCCTGTTGGTGTGTAAATGTTTGCTTGTGTGGAGGAGAAAGGTGACATGACAGAAAGGTAACATGTAGAGCAATCCTTTTTTAATATCATGAATTATTATTTCTTTGGCCTGCTTTAAAAAGCAATAGACTGTATTTGTTTCTCCCCCGTTTACAGGGCTTGATTATTAAGATTGTTGCTTAACCAAATCTGCATCTGTCTAATAAGAAAATGCAATGCAAACTTTCCAGAGGTATCCTCTCTTTGCTATACAAACTTTGTAAACTTCCCTGATAGGAGGGAGGAAGCAACACAGAGAAAGAAAGAGAAGAGAAAAAAGAACCATAAAAATTAAAAACAGAAGATAAAACAAAAACAAAATAAGGAAGAAGAGCTGTTTGAAGAAAATTGATGCGGGAACGTAGTAGGATGGAGCAGGAGATGAAAGTAGGCTGGAAATTGAGAGAAGGGCAGGAAGGGAGAGTAAAAAAAAAGACGGAATTGAGGAAAGAGAGACGAGTAACAGATGAGAGAATGTGTCCTAGTTCCAGCGTGTGTACGTGCTGATTGCTGTGTGTGTGTGTGTGTGTGTGTGTCTGCTAGAGTGGTTTGTGTTGCAGGGATCTTGGCTGCTGTCAGGCTAGGGGACTCCCAGAGGAAGCCAGTCCTTGTTCAGTTTACAGTGAATGATTCCCTTCCTGCCCTGCACAGCCCTGCAGGCCAATGGCCAACCAGGTTTGTGTGTATATGTGTGTGTCTCTGGGTGTTTGTGTACTGAGCTGCTTCATAGGGTGGCCTGCTGGAATGAAGGAGAGACACTGTCCTGTAAATGAGAGGTCACAAGTTGTGTAATCGGCAGTGTTTGTCCACCAACAGCCATGTGTCCACTTAGAGTCCTTAAGAAAGAGAGGTCTACCAGTTTTTTTCTTCTTCTGCACACGAAATGTCTTCACAGCATTTTTGTGACAGAAAACAAATTTAAAAAGCAGAAAACTTTTTTTTTTTTTAAAAGCATGTTTATATTTATTCTCCTTAAGTCAGGGACTATACATAAAGAACTCATACTGAAAGCAAAGGCAATTGCTATGCAGAATTGCCCTTTACAGAGAGCTTCATATCTAAATTACTATTAGTTTAGTTTAGTTTAAATGTTATGATGCATTGTTTGCTCTAAACGAATTATCTATGTCCCATATAAATGTTTAGAGTGTAAATAGTTGACAATGACAAAAGTTGATACATCAATAGAGAATTTAAGATTATTGAAAAAATTGTATGGTAAGACGGATTACAAGTATTTTAATTTAGCTCTAATTTAACTTGTGCACAAAATGATTATTTCAGTAGGAAAGGGCAGACCTATTGCTCAACTTGAAACAGTAATTTGTCACACTCATGGTGCTTGGATAAGTAATAATCCTACTGTAATGTTCCCTGCCAACTCTGTTTAAATCCCACAATAATATGGGACTTGTTGGAGACATGAATCAGCTCCAGTCCTCCCGAAAAATTTTTAAACCACGCTCCAGTGTTTCCTCCAGGATATTTTCCTGGCACAGTCGACTCTAAAACAACGTTTCAGGCCATGTTCTGTTTCAGCCGTTACACATTAAGTGTGGATTAGATGAAGAATGCCACTGCTTCCAAAAATGTGGTGAAAATACTTGATCGGGGTGAATGGGGCTGGTAACATCTGTCACAGCTTTGTGGTTACAATCGTTTCGACTGGAGTGGAGAAAGTCTTCACTAAAACTAGTGCATATGGGGTTTCCTTACAGTTTTCAAAAAATTAGCTGCAAGTGCTTTGTTATGCAACTGCTCGGTACACATATTGTGTCTAAGAATGAAAATCTGTCAACAGCAGGAAATTGACACTGGATGTTTGGCATCTATGGGGAAGTTCAGCTATTTCAGATATTTTGGTGGTGGAATAACATTTTAACAGCATAATATTATTTTAGGTAGAAATAAAAATAAAATTCCAGTCCTTCAAAATGTAATTATCTTTATACAAAGAGTTAGATAGTAGAATGACTCCTGGGATGGCTTTCCTTGATTATTTTCCTTCTGCTTTTTCAGATGGTTTAATTTACATTGATTTTTTGTACATACTATAAGACAGTTAATATATAAAAATATACTATATCAATTGTTAGGTATGCCTGTTATATACACGAGTCGTCTTTACTTGGATTTGGACGTGTAAACCCAAGAACCATACATGGAAGTTTAGACAATGCCTCCATCTTGTGGCCAAATGTATATTTTGCCTATAGTAAATATCTTTAACAGTGTAATTTATCAATAAAACACCAGTTTTCACATTGGAATAATGCCATAGAAATTACATCAGAAACAGACTAAATACAAAACTAAAGGCACTACAAGAGCGCAAACATCCGCCAAGGCAGCTCAATAGTAATATTATATTTTGCATATACTGATTTTGTTTTTTAAATGCACTTTAAGAAGTTTCTCGTGTTGTAAAAACAAGTGCAAAGTGGAGGCTTTTGGTATCTGCCATGTTCAAACCTATTTTTATATACTTGACATCATTTTTAGTGTAATTATTTGTTGTTATTTTTTATTTGTGTAATTGTAGTACATCAATCAATACGCACCACATTTGCAAGAATCATAGCTTCTAGGTTAAAATGCTTTTTGTCAGTTTTTGAGCAATAACTTGATCATTTGAAGACCTTGAAGACCTTAGTGGATCCATGCCAGATTTTAATGGATCGTTAACACACACCCAAAGAATGACAGGCACACAACCAAACTCCTACCAATAACATATTGCTCCTTGGCAGAGGTAATAACTATCATAAATACAGTAAATCAAAAATAGTATTTATTCATTCATGTATAATAATACAGGCTTAATCATTACATTTAAATAGAGTGAATACAATATGTATTACTTTGTGAAAAGGTGATATAGTTACCTTTTTATTCCTTCACTGTAAGCATACATTATTTAGAAAATGTCTTTTACAATGTTGAGTAGAATTAAATGTTATTAGCAATAAATCTTTATAAATACATATTCATAATAATCTAGGATAAAGTTACAGTAACAGGATTTTAACTCAAAATTAAAAAGGGGGGAATTTACTTGAACTGTGAAGCATTTTACAAAATAAAAGAAAGCTTACGTTATATACCTGCTATACATCGTACATAAACACACTTAATAAAAGCTTCACTCATTTCTCTGACAAAGTTTTCACATCTGCTTTTATAGGTCTGTCAGCCTTCCAACAGTCACACAAATACAGTATATTAATACAATAATAATTCTTAGCAACACAAATTATTTAAGAGCTGCTGTTTTAAAAGGAAGAATTCTGGCTTCACAGTAACACCATATCATCTTTGCTCTCTTGACTCCCTCGATCGACATATTCATTACAAAATGAGGAATTGTTTAGGAAGACTAAATATCTATTGATTGAAATTCAATTATTATTATTAATTCAATCCATATAAGACATTTTTAGATTACTACTGTAAACCTTGAATATCTTTCCTTTCTTAAATTTTGAATTCAATGCCATATTTTTGGTTTTATTCTTTAATTATATTCTTTTTTTGTGCCAGACATTAGTAATGCTAAATACATTTACGTATGTAAATTGCATATTTTTTCCTCCCTGTGGTGTTTCAAATCAGGGTTTAAATTAATCACTTTATATATTTTCTATCTGCAGTGAGATAAAGTATATATGCTATGCACTTACAAAAAAAAACTGTGCTGGATATGATCACATATCCATACAATGATCATTTATAAACTGTTCAGTCAAATGTTAAATTTGTGTATGAAGAGCGACATTTAGCCCAGTAAGAGTTTTGCCTCAGCCATTACCAGAAATAACAGATTTTCAGTGACCTCATAATCGTTTGTCAAGTGTAATTTTACACTAATAATGTGCATTTAAACATTTTAGCGAATATACAGTGCCTGCTGACATTTGGCTTTACATGTTGCCTGCAGGCCTTGGCAGGAAAAAAACGGCCTTCTGACCCTGGTGGGTGTCTGGTCCGGCTTTGGGCTGGCCGTTCCTCTTCAAGGCGACGTACCAGTTGTACTTCTGAGAACGATACGTGTTGTGATGGTTCTCTTCATATTTCTCCAGGAAGTAACACTCATCGTTCAGAGCTTGCTGAAGCAAGAAAATGAAAGGGGGGGGGGGGAGGATTGATTATATCACCAATATACGGTTAAAGGTAATGCGGGCATTCACAAACAGTAACTGAGCAGGATACAACGAGGAATATTGTAACATACTGAATCACCAAAATAATAATCAACATAACAACCCTCTAAAATAAAGCTTGTCTGTTTTATTTTAGACATCCCAGTGACAAATTATTAGTCACAGCAATTTGGTAATTACACTGAAACTTTCCACTGTTTTGCAGTCTAGGTTGTTTTGCACAACCGTTACAAAACTGTAACGATCAGCGAGTTTAAACTTACGCTGAGAAAGGAATGAACAATTGTGTGACTTGATGAAAAAAGAATTGAAACTGTTACATAGAAAGACAAACGGGACCAGTGAGCATTAGTTGCAATCTGTAAGTGTTCAACCTTTCCATCCAAAATTCATTTTTAAGTCAAACTGCAAAATATATATATATATATATATATATATAAACACAACTCACTACTCCACAGAGGCGTCCATTTCTGTTCATAGCCAGATACCTTCCTGTCGCCTCACCTTTGATGACCACCACCCCCGCACTCACAGCCTTCAGCCTCAGGATGTCTGCAACACACATTACACAACACAACACCACAGCGTTATTGCTTTTTTTGTTTTTTTCTGTTTTCTTTTCAAAGTTAACTGGACGATCAAATCATGTAAAAACAATGTAACTGTGATATCCCGGAATAAAAGTTTAATAAGTATTTTTCAGGGAAACTAGGCCCTGCTGTCCAAATGTGTACACAGGTTAAGATGCTATTATTGCAAAACCAAATCACTGAGCAGCTTTACCAGCAGCCTAATTATTATTCCTTTAGTGGCAAGATGTCCTCTTTTCCTCATACCCTCATAACCTTTAATCAAAACATCTTAAGTTTACCCATTCTCTTTTGTTTACCATCGTTATAACAATCACGAAGACTTTTAACCTAATGTTGAAACTAAAGTTAAAAGCCTCCCCTTCATATCTTGCACGTAATCTCTGGCTCCTGATTTTGAAATATAACCAGCAATCACAAATCAAACAGTTCTTTTGTTTTTTTCCTCACCATATGTGTCATTTTCTTGCCTCCCACCATTGACGGTTCCATCTGGTAAAATCCTTAGGTGATAGCCTCCATTCATACTGTAGAGCCTGGTCAGTGTCTGGGCTTCCTGCTTGGACAGGTCCAGGGACCCAGGTCCAAAAGGCAGCACTGTAATGTCTCCCTCAGACATCACACAGAGAGTTTGAGGTATGGACGGAGCAGCGTGATGTCCCTGTGTCTGCAACGACAGAGAAGATCCAACGTTTTCACTGTTCACGTCACCTGGACTGCGGCTGAGACACAAGACGAAACAGGAAGGGGAGGACAACGTCGCCTTCATAACATGATTACAGGAAATGCTCCCCTTTCCTACCCTCGCCTAATCACTTTCTCCATCTGCCTGGCTCTCTGTAACTTTCTGTCAGCCTTTTAAGGAACACACTTTATTATGAAGTGATAAAACCATCCAGGGATCAGTTCTGGATGAAGGCCAGGAGGGGCAGCAACATGACCGGACTTGTTTTAGAACTGAGCATCACTTTGATTCTCTTTGGAAAAATAATTTCCAGATGGTGGGTGATGTAATCTTACACCTGAAATCAGTGTGAGGCTAGACAACAAAATAACCAACACATGGACATAACAGCCAAGAGAGAAATTTGTGGTAATTGTTTAACTTCCTTTAAGTAAGTTTTATATTAGCCAGCATAATCTTACAAATAGGTGCAAACACATGACGCTGAATCCTACTCGTGGGATACTGGACCCTTGACATTCTTCCTACACTCTCTGAAGCATTAACACTAATCTATCGTTCAGCTGGATTTAACAGACATGTTAACACGTCAACAAATCAGCGACTATCAATATGAGAATTTAGAGCCCAGGCAGCCCTCTTGGTCTTACCCCTGGATTCCCTGCTTCCTCAACAGCTTTTCCAAAAAACAGTCAAGCTCATTTTAAAGCCACACTGTCAGTATAGTTTTTATTTCCTGGATGCTTGAGATCCCAGAGCAGCGGTAGCTGTCATAAAGTCAATCCAGTCCAGAAACAGCAGTGGCAGACCAAGCCAGTGGGGATACTCTAACACGCACAGGTCTTTGTTATCATTTGAAACCGGAGGTATAGCTGCTGAAGAGCCAAGTTAGCCCACATCTGGAATGTCTTGGAAGAAGCAGAGAGAAGAAGGGGAAAAAGAGAGAGAGCGAGGGAAAGTGAAAGCCACAGGAGGAATGTAAGGCCTACCCACTGGCGGTCTGTTTTTCCTAAGAACAAGATCTGGAGGACAGGATTACTGGATATGAGAGCTTGTGCCAGACTGGCTTGGGGACCTTCGGACAGAGCAGCAAGTGGGAATGACGTCAAAAGTCCAACCAATGACCGAGTCAGAGTACAGATGTGTGGGAGGAGAGCTGGAATCTGTGTGTATTTTAGTGTTTATTTCAGTGTAAAGATGAAGAGCATGACGGTGAGCTAAAGTAAAGTTTGGTGGGGGGGGGGTGCAATGAAAGCCACAAAAATAAGAGGCTTTCCGTTGACCCTGCAGTGGTCCGAGTAAACAACCTTTAGTTTGCACGTTTCTAGCACCTCTTTTACTTTGAATCACTTGGCAATAGTTCTACATGTGCTTCACAAGAAGTTTTCTCTTATTTCATTTGAATTGGCTTCACTGTAAGTTGTTTTGGCCTTTGACTAACAGATTGTACTGTGTGGTAAAACGGACTGTACCACATACTGTAACCACTCATCTACCACAATATTTCATTATTCTCACGTGCACTCTACTGGTTGTTACCTTGTCTTTAACTCTTTACCCCTTGACTAACACTCTTTTCTGACTGAGCAGTTTCTTTCGTATTTCAGGCCTGCCTATAGAACAAAACAACTAGGTTAGTGACAGTGATCACTAACCTATACATCTACCCTTGGAAAAACCCAGAAGCTGTTCTAACGATCATCAAACCACATCTTTATTGATATATGTATATATATATATATATGCAGAAGTATCAAAAAGCAGGGGAAAAGTTATGTTACAGATATGTACACACACAGACCAGACAGTCAAAAAGAAAGCACAAAGAAAGACAAACATTAACTTCATTTTTTGTTATGAAGATCCGTATTTAACTCTGCAGCACTAATTACTAGCCAACTTTATTACCACACAGACAATAAGCCATCTTCACCTACCTGTGACAATGTCATGTGACAGTGCCCCCGTTGAGCCAGCATGTCCTCTTTTTTTCCTCTTAACTGAGGCTTGACTGAAACAAAGTTTTTGGGGCCTCTTGTGCCAAACTGTCTTCCTCCTTTCTCTGCCAGTGAAGTGTCTGGCCTTTATACGGGCTTCTTAAGTATGAATTTGAACTCCATCCACTCCTCCCTCACCTCACCCCCTCTTCTAACAACGTCAGAGGACGCATTTTAACAGGCTAACGTCAGGACTAAAATTACCATCCACGACTGGAGAGGGAGAAGGAGGACAAGCCAGACCCTAGAAATGAGCCAGGCCGCCTGTCTGACTGAGCACTGATACATTCTTGTAGTGGTGTCCTCCTGGAGACACTGGCAGGCAACACAATATAAACATTTATAAGAGACACAAAGGGAATGACTTCAGCTTCCAGAATTAACATAATGCCAGTGCCTTTGGATTCCAAGTTCTGCTTCCCATATTACAGGATAATAGGATTCCATAAAATTCCTGCAAAACATATAATGCTCAGGTATCAAAAGTACGAGTGCATTACATGTATACAGTAAAAGTATGTGGGGTGTAAATGGAGGAATACTGTACTTAAATGAGGCATTAAGGAAAAACAAAGTTGTATTTTCAACAAAATACTTCATATCCAAAACAAAGATTCATAAAAAAAAACAGAAAGAAGGAAATGTCGAGTTTTGTACCTCCATAATTCCAGCTCTGTAATCTTGAAAAAGAACAGACACACTCTCCTAAAAGGTTAACCAAAAGATATGAGGCTGATTTTTGACTGGCAGTAACACTGAAGCAGCTCTGAGAGGAAAACACATTAAAAAAAAGGAATGTAAGTCCAGAAGATAACACAGAAATGATCGACACCCTCACATTAGCGCTTACACAAGGTTAATGTTGGGAATTTGGGGGGAGTTATAGGAATTTATGATTCAAAATGCTGCAGGACATATTAAAAGCATTTTCCAAAGCCTATAAAAATAGACATTTTTGGATATGCACTGTGATGCGCTGACATTTCTAAAAAATGGTGGAAATGGCTTCCAAGACATGGCAATCTCAATATCTATTTTTGCAGCCGTTCACTGTCTTTCCTGCAGCTATGTGAGAATAAACAGTGGCGGTGTGCAGGCTAGGTGATATATTCACACTGACTACTTTGTCCCCGTCTTCTTCTAATGGATTTTTCTCTCCCTAATTCATCATCTGCAGTGCATCTAAAGGTTAAAACCATCACTTTGAAGTCAAGTAATCACGAGGCACAAGACCGTGTCAAGAATGTGCAGAAAAAAAAGAGTGATAACCAAAAACTGAGGAATCTGACCTACTTTTCTCTCACCTGTTCCATCAGCATTGAACTGCTTCTTTTTCTTTGCTTCTATTAACCACAAGATGGCAGAATGGGTTAACCTTAGAGGTGCTTCAGTCTGCAAAAAATCAAGTCTGCTGTTCATGTCCACAGAGCTGACACAGGCATATTTAGAGCATGCACCATTATACTGCATTCTCATTAAACCGGCATTCTCAGTTTTTTATTGGCACAGTATCAGAACAGTGAAAGTAGTATCAAATGCACATTTACACGCTAGCATTTATTGGGTGTTTGTGTGTTTGAGTGTGATCAGCTGGTGAATATCAACTTCAATATTTCCATTCCTGAAACAAATATGCGGCTAATTAGCTTCTTAATGTTGTAGATTGTACACCAGCCTTGCCTGCCAGTGAGATTGTGTGCAGACAGTGTTGTTTGTCAGAGCTTTGACACCAAAAATTGGTGTGAGTGAACCAAAAAACTACAAGCTGCAGATTAAAAAGCTAAAGTCTGATAATTCTCCTTGGGTTCATCTCAGTTCATATTGCATGAATTCATTTTATGGGGCTTTAAAAGGCTAACTGACACTCAGTCATCATATGCTTTTATCTTTGACATGCTGCTGATTAGGTGCCATTAATCTACAAGTATTCTGCCAAAAATTAAATCCCCAATAATGTGTCTGATGCTTGAGGCAGGTTTGTAACAGTGCTTTCTTTTTCTCTAGATAATTCCACCTAAATTCTTGAGTTCCTGGCAGTCTTGGGCTTGTCATCAAAATGCATTTGTTCCAGTTGTCTTATTAAGTGCTATGTTCTCCATTTCAGATACAATTTCTTCCCCTTCAGTTTTTTGTGGTCTATTTTTTCTTGGCGTTATCAGAGAATTATTAAGACCAAATGCTGATCCTAAAGAAAAATCTGTTTCCTGCATCACCTCGTTGTGTGGTGGTTAATTCTGGTTCTTAAACTAGCCTCCTGGATTTTTAAAATTTATACATAAACAACAGGTGACTTCCTGTACATTGCATGTCTGCGTACACCAGACTGTGACAGATGGGGTAATGAGCAAGCGACCAGATGCAGTGCTCTACTCTGACAGAGGAAGTGACACTTCTAAATATGAGCTGTTTTCGCACAATAACCACATGCACTTAGTGTGCATGTATCAGTGACATGAAGTGAGATCTCAGGACAGGAATCAGTGGCGGAAATGCATTAGGCCTCTTCAAGCTTTACCGGATCTGCCGGTAGATCAGTATCAAGCTGATATCAAATAAATACAGAGCAAGTATTGCCAAAGCCAATAGCCTATGTAGGGGAGAACAGTGAGTCATGGTAAGATAAATCACTATTAATTTGAACAATTTTGAACACAAAGATAAATCACTTTCGTTTTTACTTGCCACAGTTATTAGCTAATGCAACAAATCACGCCTTTCCATCAAATATCGATACTATCGATCTATCAGCCCACCCGTAGTGCTCACAGCTAGATCAGATCACTTTAAAACGGATGTTCCCTCTTATCAAAGAGAGTCATAGAGTGTAAAAAACATATCTAAAACTACCAGTTTAGAGCCATCTGGAACCATATTTATTACAGCCTATTATATATATATTTTGATGATATGGCGTATTTTTACATTATATTATAAAACATCACAGCTATTTTAATGTGATGCAAACAACTATGGACCAGATTTTCAGAAAAGGCAAACTAGTGCGCTCAGGTGTGGTTGGTTTTATGCGATAAATACAAAAGTCGCAGCCAGTTTTTCCCAGTATCCAGTGCAAAAAATAAGGTATGCTCTTTCACTGCGAAATTAACATTAAATTGGCGTGTCGCAAACGACAGTAACTCAGTTTGCATACTCCTCCCAGAAATACATATACGACAGGGTGAGTCGCAAGGGTTTCCGAGTTCCCACCTCTTACACGTAATGCCCCCTCTCTGTTTATGCAGCCTCTTACCAGTAGAGGGCGCCAGAGGTGATGAGCCTTGGTGGGTACCTCTCCTCTCTACAGAAATTCCCCGCTCTGGTTGAAATGACATCACCGTCTCCTCCCACCAACCAGACTCCGGAGCCGCTGCATACACAGATCGTTTATTCACAAAAAGATGGTTCACTCGATCTTTGACAGGTTTTGACCTGTGGGACGCTTTTAAGCCGAAACATGTTCCGGTCATTGAAATAAAATGAATGAAAAGTATTTCATACATGTGACCCAGTTATTAGTCTTTCATCCCAGAGCGAGCCTACTTTCTGGGAAGCTCCAATTGACATTGTTTTTACCCCACGGGTTAAAGTTCACACCATTCAATAGAAACTTTGAAAATTTAGACAATTAAGCAATTTCGACTCAAAATGTAAACCGTTCTCTTCTTCAAATGTAAAGATATGTCTTCCAATCTTTCAGAAATCCTCATTTTATACAATAGTAAC
The DNA here is from genome assembly GCF_057381845.1 of Rhamphochromis longiceps. Lineage (NCBI taxonomy): Eukaryota > Metazoa > Chordata > Actinopteri > Cichliformes > Cichlidae > Rhamphochromis > Rhamphochromis longiceps. The sequence continues at coordinate 23,418,699 of NC_140566.1, read as the reverse complement.
CAAATATTTTTGGCGTTTGAGCTTTTGGAAAAACCAAGAAATTAATAAAGAAAGTAATAAGCTCATCATTTCGGTTTAAAGGTAACTGTTGTGTACCTGATACTCCCTTTATTTTCCTCCATGTACACTGTAGTGGGAAGTGCATAGTATGCTGATTGCCCTAGCTTGTGAAGCACTGTGAGTGACATCATCTCCAGAAAAACAGCCTTTTAATGGGATTACTGATTAGATGACTTGCATTAGCTTTTCATAAATATGATGAATCTAGTGGTAATCAAACACAGCGAATATAACTGCATAGAAACAAACCAAAAGCAGACAACCACTTTGTTGCTTAATTTCATACTTTAATGACATAAACTATTGGCATATAATTTTACATTGCACTAATTATTAACCACACCTGAGATTTGTAAACTAGTGGCACAGGTATGTAGGATGGCAAAGCTGGGGTAGTGGTTGGTGATGTTCAGAAGTGGTCCAGTGGACCGGGATAAAATGCAGTACATACATTTACAGGTCTTAGGAGATCAGATGTGTGTTGACTTTGGTGAGCTATTAACTTTTCTTCCAGTGATTTACTTTCTTTGTTTTTCTGTTTAGAGTGTAACATGCTGACATTGGTTGAAGTATCAAAGGTAGAATGTTGACTTAATAAAATTAAGCCTACCTGCTAAGTATTAATTACTAATTAATTATGAAGGAAGTAGTAATGTGCGAATATTTTCACTGTTTATATGCTGGGTGCTGCTCTTTCCATCTAATTCTAAGAGTTCACTTTTCCAATGCAGTTTCAGGAAACTTGGTCAGAGTGGACCCTCCTTCTTTTATCCCACCCATCTTTGCTCTGGAGAAGCTCACCGCTCGATCCGCCCCTAAATGGTCGAAACTGCCCTCCACGTCGTGCCTTGCCATCTCATTGGTCTAGACAGACGTCAATCAGTGGATTATCCTTGTCGGGGTAGGTTGATTACGGTCTGCGGCGCTGAGCTGAGCGGTGCTGGGAGAAAACAGTGCATTTAAAACCGCCCAGGGAAGACACCGCATTTACGAGCGGAGTTTTGTTTTTTTGCTGCCTCCCTCCTCCTCGGCCCCGTTTCAGTCTGTCCGGTCCAGAATGAGTCGTTCGAGAGGAATGCAGCACCGGCTTACCTGAGCAAGTGGACACCTTTTCTTTGAAATCCATTTCCAGACACTTATTCAGCTCTGTCTCTCTCCCCCCCCTTTTGAAATTTAATTTTAATTGGATGTCTTGTTGTGTTACTGCTGCTGCCTTGTGTGTCTGCCTGAGTGTTTTCCTTTGCAAAGAAAAACGAGGTTATGTAGGTAGGGATTTCTCTCGGATCCATCTCCGCCCTGTTGTTTTCATGTTGTAATTGGATTTTCTATCATTTACAACAGCAAAAGCAGCACCAGAACAACAGGTTTTCTCCCTCCATCATCATCATCTCGTTCCTCTTTCCTCCTGCTGTCCCAATCGTTTATTCTTTTGCCGGGTGGTGGTGGTGCAGAAGATGGGATTACCTGCCCTGGAATTCAGCGACTGCTACCTGGACAGTCCACAGTTCAGGGAGAGACTCAAGTCTCACGAACTAGAGCTGGACAAAACCAACAAGTTCATCAAAGAGCTGATTAAAGACAGCAAGGCTCTGATCCAGGCTTTGAAAAGTAAGTGGAGGTTGGAAGGGGCGTGAGTGTGTGAGACTGATAAAATGTGTGCGAGGAGGTTGCAGTTGACAGTTATATGTGATGTCCCTAATTATTGAAATAAAGGGGAAAACAGCCAAATCTGGTTCATGTGGGCTTGATAGAATCACAAGGATTGAGAGGTGAGAAGCCCCCAGGTGTGAAAGTCTCAGTTTCATTGGATTCATGTGAAAGGCTTACACTCTGCTTTGTGTGTGTGTGTGTGTGTGTGTGTGTTTCTGATAAGGCATGCTGAGAGGCTAGGCGGGTGAATTTGACTGATCACAGTGCATAGTGTCCTCTCATGTTGTCAGCACATTTGTTCCCATTAGCTACATTGTGAGGTGTTTACAGTGAGCGAGGGGGTGTGCACTGTGTTTCATCTACATTGATATCTGCTGCTGTTCATCTGATGGGATTTGAGGCTGTGATATGCTACAAACGTTGGCCTTTAATCTAAAAACAAAAGCCTTTATTTTACATTAAAATTTTTATTGTAGAAAGGCATAAAAATCAGAGTGGGATTGAACGGAATATGACTTTTAGGTGTGGTGGTAAAATATTTCTGTTTCTCTATAGGTCAAACTTAGATCAGCATTACAGGCCAAGTGTGTTTATGCATGCACGGAAATGGGCTCAGTGGTTCTCACACATATTTACAAAAGAAATGATGAGGAATAAGCAAACATTAATGCATGACGTGAACGACAAAGAAGGTTGGAAAATGCATGCTAGTGTATACATTTAATGGCAAGGTTTATCTAATGTGTATTCTTCAAAAGCAAGAAGATATGAATTTGAATAATAGCAAATGTCCAACATTCAAATGTTAATCTTATCATCCTAATCAGGGCAGCTCCTATCACATAACACTGGGTGAACCATGACTACTAACCTTAAACAAAACATTAATGTGTAACTTTTATGCATAACTTTACTTCAGTGAACCACGGTTCAGCTAAGGCTAAGCATAATCCCACCTCCCTAGTAAAAGATTAAACTAATAGTTTTTTCCATGCAAAAATATGAAATCCAAGGCTTTCACTTTTGGTAGGGAGTCACGAGCACCTCAGAGGCTGTGACAGCACTTCCTGCTTCGGTAGTGTAAAGTTCATTCTTGTGCCTACACAGTTTTCATCAGCATGTGCAAAGATAAACAAGTGCCATTAAAGACTTGCTGTGTCTTTAATAGTCCTGTCAGTACTATTCAAGTCTAACTTTTTATTGCGCCTTTTAAGTCTGCATTGATGTAAAGTTCATGACGGGCAGGGCTCAAAATGACGTGCAGTAAGGAGGGAAGATTTGGTGGTCAGTATTACTGTGGTATGTTCTAGAGGCTGGTCCAAATGTCTGCACTGACCAGCATGAAATCTTATTCTGGCATAAACTTTAACAAATGAACACATTCAGAATTTGTGATGTCATGGTTCAACTATACTAAAATTCACAGTTAGCAGCTGTTTTTACTCAGTGTAGTTTGCTTGCATACAGTCTTGAGCCACCCCAGATTTCTTTATATCTTCCTAAGAAAATGGGAAATGGGTGCAGAGATTTCATTGAAACATGTGCAAAGATACATGGAAATCCAGTGTCCAAGGCAAAAACAGAGTTTTTACAATTGTAATGAGCATGACGGTCGATGTCAGGTAAGATCAACTTTAATTCTTTAACACAGCCGGAACTCTCTTAGGTAACATTTCATGTTACCTCAGTCATCTTCATGAATAGTTCTCCAAGCATCTTGAAAGACATTCAAAGCTCGTCTGTGGACGTTGGCTGAATTTTGCTCTCTTCACTGTTGAGATGATCCCACACTGAGGTGAGGGCTCTGGGGAAACCAATCTATGATTGATAGGAAAATAAATCAAAGACCACTGGTTCGTAAGACACGATTTTCAGATGCTGCTCATCTGCTATAGATGTGTATATATTTAGACCTGCCGCTTCTTCTTTTGTCCTCCGCTTGTTTCCTCAATTCTTTTTAAGGACACATTAAACAACGTGCTGTGTTATGCCAGTTTCCCAGTAGCTCTTTGGGAATCCCCTTGTTGGTGCAAAAGCACTGTTTAATGCATGTTCTCTGTAATGGACATTTGTTTTTAGTCTATATCTTTTGACTTATTTCAGGTACCCTATTACGTCCTGATGTACTACGTAGAGGACCTCCTGGGCTTTCCAGTGATATCTCCTGTATTTGGGTTACCTCTTTTAGATCCAAAGAAAAAAACGTTTAATGGGAAGATTCTTTTTTCCTCGGTTCTCAGGAGGATACAGTGCTAAAATTCTTCTGTAATACTACTACTACTACTAATGATGATAATAATAATAATAAAGATAATAATTTATCAACAAAATCATGTTCAAAGTGATCGTGGGCGATCGTGGCTCAAAGAGTTGGCAGTTCGTCTTGTAACCGGAAGGTTGCCGGTTCGAGCCCCGGCTCGGACAGTCTCTGTCGTTGTGTCCTTGGGCAAGACACTTCACCTGCTGCCTACTGGTGATGGCCAGAGGGGCCGATGGCGCGATTATGGCAGCCTCGCTTCTGTCAGTCTGCCCCAGGGCAGCTGTGGCTACAACTGTAGCTTGCCTCCACCAGTGTGTGAATGGGAGAGTGAATGAATAGTGGAATTGTACAGCGCTTTGAGGGCCCCGAAAAGCGCTATATAAAATGCAATCCATTATTAATAAAGTGCTTTGAAATAAGTCACATTGCTTTTGTGTGAAAACGGCGTTAGAGCAAAGTAAGATCAAGACCTTGAAGCATTACAGAGAAAAGCCAGTGTTCTCTGCTGCTGTTATGCATGACAACAATGTGGAGACAGCCAGGACTGTTTGAGGTGTGGGGAAAGAAAAGAAAGAAAAGTAATGAGCAACAACAAACAATAAACACAGAGTAGCTTGGTTACCTGGAGCCAGAGATCCCTGCAGATAGATGGAAGGAAAGGGACAGCGGGAAGGAAAAAGCATGAACTACAAGAGAGAGAAGTAGAGCAGGGCGATATGGCCAAAAATATTTATCACGATATATATTTGAAAATTTGCGATAACGATATAACTGACGATATAATTGATGCGAGACAAAATACAACTCCACAACATTACTAGCGCAAAAAGACAACCTTCCATTTATTTTCACTTAAACAAGAAGCTGGTTTTTATGTACATTAAAGCTTTATAAAAATGTAACAGTGCAAATGCAAATTCCTTGCTGAAAGTTTAACCAAAAGGCATTTCCAGTAGAAATGGGCTGACATATCCTGAGCATAACCATGTATAATATCCACTGAAGTTAAAAAGAGGTGCTTTGCAACATTAAACTGCAGTGTGCAGTATGCATTTTTCGGACCATAAGGTGCACAGGATTATAAGGCACATTAAGCGAAACAAAGCAGTCAGATAAATCAAACTTGATTAAACTCATTCTTCTTGCTTCCTCCACTTCTGTACCATTGATTCATTAACGTTGAATTCTCTGGCAGCTGCTCTATTCCCATGTTGTTGCAGTATATTAATGACTAACCTTGTATTGTGGATGGATTATCTCAGTTGTTCTCCTGACTGAAGTTTGGTCCGTTTACAGCATCCTGCCATGCGATTGCATTTGTCTCTAACCATGAAGAACCTTCACGTTAACTTTTATAAGTGGAAAAGTGTTAGTGTTCGTCCTCCAGCTTCACTGTTTATGTTATGTTAACATAGCTGTGTCTACAAATGGCAATAAGAATTAGTTCTCAAAAGTTTCTCCGTTTCTGTTTTGTCTAATGAACTGATAAAAGTCGTCGTTTGGAGGTCAAACCTTTACCAATGTTGCTGCTGCAGCGGTATAATGACAAAGTTAACTGTAATTTCATTTGAATTTGATTGTGTGATGGGAAATTAAACTGTTGAGCATTAACAATTTTCATAATACAGGCAGTATTTGACCATGATTCTGGTTTCTAGAAATGATAGAATGTCATGCAAGAATGAATGAAACTATGACTGGCACTCCAGAACTGGATAATACCACAGAGATGAGTTAAGTACTTTGAAAGTGACTCCAAAATTTGGTTTAACCATATGTGAAATCATCTCTTTGGCTAAAGCTTAGTAGATTATTGTATTCAACAACATATTCAGTGGTGTGCCGATGCTAAGATGACCAGTAGTAATGTGTTTAACAAAATCTGTTATGATGGTACTGGAAAAAGTCTTCCAAATTCCTCTGGGGAATGAACCCCAGTTATTGAATTACGAGTTAAGAGGAACTCAGGCATGCTATGGCTGCTTTTGTGCATGACCAAATTGGAAGTTGTGTCACTTGGAGACTGAAACAGAGGTCTGTTTCCTCCTGGGAGATGTTGCTGAAGAACTGTTGATGCAGCAGGAAGATGGCATGTTTGTCCAACGTGTCTTCCATGGGGAAGATCCTCATTGCTCATTAAAGAGAGGGCCAGAGTGCACAAACAGTATATCCATTGCCCGTTTGTTGTCGTGAGCCGAGTTGAACCAGTCTCTGAAGTTGGTCATTGATAAATTGTCAAAAATTCTTGGCTACAACTTAACACCACAAAAGACATCATGATGGACCTTCTTGCTCTGTTAGGTAAATTGTTTGGATTACTTGGCCTCGCTGTTGCAGTACAGAGTGATCCTTGCAGTCAGCAAACCACAAACAGGGATGAAGCTTGAACATGCTTGTTCAAAGTAGTTTATTATTTACACTGTTCAGATAGGACAGAACCTGCAAAGGGCAGATGTTCCACTCTGCTAAATATACCTTTTTTAACAGCAAACTAGCCCAATTCTCTTTCACGACAAAGCGCTGGTCAGCTGATGTGTGGCTACGAAGACAATTCTGCTTTTGTCCAATGTGGGATCCAGAAATCAGACGGCGTGACCTGATTCACTAAGGCCGGGATGAGAGAGGGAGATGTTGTTGCGTGTTCTGTGCCATTGTAGCAGGGTGCTGGCAAATAAAGAGCAAGTCAGCAAATTTTTTGAGTTAATCTTTGTATACCTGCGCTGTGCTGCGTCATGTGCTTTTGAATCCGTTGCAACAGGTCTGTAATATCTAACAGCATGTCAGAGTCCTCTTTGCAGTTACATAAGTAACTGTCTGCGCACACGCACCTCCACCTCCTCGGCTTTTCTGTAAACAGTGAGGGGGATGTGTGACTGTCCCGGGAAGCCCCTAAGGTTTAGCTGGTTACAGTTTGCTGCTGTTTGCCTGGGGTAGCCTGACAGCTTTCACTTGTGTTTTTATTATGACAGTTTTAACCTTGGGCTTACTGTAAAATATGCCTGTTCCTGTCACTTTTTTATTTTCAGTTGAGTAGAGTTCGTCATGTGATGAGACTGGTGAGTTAAACATGTGGGTCCTCTGACCCACATGTTTAACTCACCAGTCTATGTAATGTTTTTGTCAAGGTTCTGTTTCTTTTAACTTTGACAGCAGTTACAGTGAAGCAAAACTGTTTTGCCTGCTATATCCTGAAATCCCCTTTCTGCACAGTCCATTTGTACGCCACCATGCCCACGATATCCACCATGTCAAAAGGTCAATCTGACTGGCACGTTGTGAGGCCTGTAGAAAGGACTTTCTGACTTCTTGCAAACTAAAAGTGTGCTTATGACCATATCTCACTTTTGGCCAGACACAATGTTGGTGATGCTATTTTGGGTGACCAAACAGAAACTGTGGCGGTTTTATATACCTTCCTCTGCTCCAGATATACTCATGTTTAGACTTTATACCTTCTTTTCCAGCAGCATTCATATTGGAAGCCTTGTCAAGCATTTCCTGTAAGAACTGGCTTAATTCCCCCAAACATATAAACGTAGTGGGGGGATTTTACTGTATTTTCTTTTTTGCCCTAGTCAATAAACTTCCACATTAATAAAGTAGAGGTAGAGCAGAACAAAACAGCAAAGCTTAACACTGGACTGGAATGACAATGTCTTTATTTTTTCTGCATTTATTTTTTTATTATTCTTCCCAAATTGTTTTTCATTTTTACAGTCTCCAGATTTGATATGTAATTGCTCATCACATAGTCATCATATTATTTACCAAAAAACGAATGTTGCTTGCAGAGGTGCCATCGCCACTGTTGCAAATTAACAGCAGCTTCATCCTGTTTGAGGGTAACAGACTGGCTTGTGTAGCAATTACAGATGTAGACACATTCAGACCAAAGCCTGTACACATGCAAACGCACACAAACTGTGTTTTAGTATAGACTCTGACAGCCACAAACCCTCACTTGAATAAGTAGTTTTGAAGCGTGCACAAACGTGGGACGTGAGATGAACATGCGCATGAGCAGATGCCCATGTGTGCGCACACGCAGATGTTGATGCGATTGCGTGTGTTAGCCAGATGTCATTTTAGGGTCGACCTAGCTTGTTATTACTGAGGCTGTAGAAATGTTTGGCTCTCTGCTCCACCTCTAACATGACACGGCTCAATCAGCCAAGAAAATCGTAATTACCAGCTAAGCGTTCACTGGAGCTCCAAAGGAAACGAGGCAGCATGCTCAGACGCTTGCATGACAGCAACATGTGATTTTTGCAATGTTTTCAGCTAAAAGTGTGTCTCAAGATTCAGAGTTGTGACTTCTATTATCTGTTGTGATACTTGATCATTTTTTGTTTCACATCTTAAATGTGTAAATATAACTCAGTGATTTAGTTCTGGTATTAACACTATTGATTGAAAACATACTATGCAAGTGTTTTGATTTGTAATAGCCTTATCTTGGTTCTTGTGATAAGCTAAAAGGTCTAGTTGTTTTTGGAACCTGTCTAAGACACATAATGAGAAAACTGCTGTAATTATTGTAACCAGTTAAAGACAAAGGACCTGTATTGAACCTAACATGACCACCCCAACAATTCACCATTGCTTTTACCCAATACTGTTTCACAGTTATAACTGCTGTTTATGTTTCAGTTATTTAAACAATGCTTCAGCCTGTAATTATATTCCAGTTTGGAGTCTCGGAGCTCAATTGTGACAATTTTTAAACAATCTGGCCATAGTCTTTGTAGATTAGCCACTAATGTGTGTTTTGGTTTGATTTATTTATTTTTTTTGGCCCAAGCCCCACAGGTTGTTTTTCTTTCCAGGTACTATCCCAACTTTCTCTCTGTGTTAGACCTCAGTCACATAATCCTGGGGATCAGTCAACGACTCCCTGTCCACCAATGGTCACAAGTGAAATGTGTCGAGTGAGTGAGGGCTCTCGCTGGGTGAACCTGGGTGTAAGGGTGCTACACCAAAAACCTCCTGATGATTGATTTTGTTGGTAGCAGATTGTTTTAGTGGATGTCACAGATTCATCAGCAAACAATTTACTTGCCAAGCAGTACTGAAACTTGGAAAAAGTGTGCTGCTAGCCAGAAATGGAGAGTGTGTCTTCAAAATCTAACTTCTACCTTATTACAGCCACTAACACACTTGAAAAGATGAGGCTTTTACTTTGGAAGAAAATAGTCTCGGTTTCTGGTTTTCACACTTCCTACATCCACTCTACAAGCACTTGGTGACTGCTTGTAGATGAATTGCATGAATTTGTATTGTGCCCAATGCAAACTACAGGCGATCACAGCAGTCTGCTAGTGACATCACCATATACCTCTTTTTGTGAACACTTTTCTCTACAGACCAGTGATCACCAGGAGGTCAACGACTGGTCTCTAGACCTGTGTGACTGAGGCCTTCACTTGGATATGTTCTAGCCTCCCCTTGAACCCTATACTGGTTCCAGTGGTAAATGGACTGAGTCTTATATAGTACTTTTTTACTTGAGCACTCAAAACGTTTTATACAACATGCCTTATTCACCCATTCACACATCAGAGAGTTACTTGTGGTATCTTGCCGAAGGATGAAGCATGAAGAATGGAGCAGCCAATCAGCCACTGAACCACCAACCTTGCATTCAGTAGATGACCTACTCTACCTACTGATCGATAGCCATCCTGTAAGGCCACACATTATGTATGTGGTTACTGTATATAATAAGACAAATTATAACACCCACAGTTTTTTGTGAATTGAGTAGAAAGCAGCTTGCTGATGTATTATAACAGCAAGCCCCCCAACAAAAAGCTCAACGCTCTTAGAATATTTTCTGGTGACTACTCAGTGTGTATATAACTGTTTTAGTCTGATGGTTTATGAATATGATATGTTAAAATCAGACTGTCGTGCAGGCGTGGATGTGCAGAAAAGGACAGCATGACATCCATACAGATAATGTTCCTTAACCATGCATGCCAGGTTGCACATGTTGAGAATATGGACATAGTGCATTCTTTAAGTATGAGGTCTGTGTGTAATATACATGTTGTTTAGTTGGATTTACACTTTTGATGAGATGTTGCTACCAGACGGATGATAAAGATGCCAGGAGGACAAACTGTGCTCCTTTACAACCCAGAAACGAGGGACAAAGAAGTGAATCGTGTTTGATTTTCATGTGATTTTCAATCACTAAGTAACTGAGAATTTTAAAATTTTGTTGGAGTGTAAGGAAAGTTCAGGCATCTGCATAAGTTGGTGTAGCTATGGCTTTACAAGGACCCCTGTCTCTGTTGTAGTTTGGACACAAATGGCTGAATAGTAAAATTTTTGATGACCACAGTATTTTAACTGTGATTGTTACAATGTGCAGACCAGGTTTAGCCAGTAAAACAATGCCAGAGCTGGGTCTGTAGAAGAAATAGTTGATGGCTAAATTTTATTAAAGTAAATTTACTCCCTAAGAATTACAGCTACACGGACATGTTGTAGTAAACCTGTAATGCTTCCTGGCTGCAAAAATATAGTGTGTGCATATATTAAAGGCTAACTAAAATCACAAGCATATTGTTCAGGCATGTGTGCTTAGCTGCATGCTGTCTGTTACTGGTTTAAAAACAGGCTTTCCACCCATTAGGGCCATCTTGATAATGGCTTTCTTTTCAAGCATTTACTCTGACTTCAAATTGACCTTTAACTGTCATTGGCAACCTCACAAATAGGCTGCTGGCTAAGTGAATGTGTAAATGTCCCAGAGGAGAAGAAGAAGAAGAAGAAGCAGGAGTTCCCTGAAGCTCTGAGACCGCCTGTTAATGGCGGGAATATTATGCTTCTACTCCATGTGGCTGTTCTGTATAAAAAGCCTTTTAGCCAGCAGTCTGTGTAGTGACAGAGCCAATTCAGCTCCCACTGTGATGCTGTTGCATTTGGTGCCACACCCCTCTGGTTCTTTAACACCGGCACGCTATGTAAAATCACACACTTTGGTGCCATCACGCTGGCTTGGTGTGTTTAAGTGTAAACATGCAATTGCGCTGTAAAGCTAGCTGTTCTTAAAGGTAAAATCTGTGAGTGGAAAAGGCTTCATTCTTCTTCTCACATTACCTTCTTTCTTTTTTCCGTAGCCACCCACTGTGTTCTTGGTTAGTAACAACAGGGGTAATGGCGGTTATTCAGTAGTTCAGCTGTCAACTATTCTGATGGATGAGGGTTATACGCACACACAAGTGCACACCACAACTAATTCTCAATTATGGCACGACTGAACCTTTCTTTCTTTCTTCTTCTTTTTAACATCCAGAGCAAAAGAAGAGTTTGTGCTGGGAGGCAAATGAAAGAACCAGTACGTAAGGAGGAAAGGAGGTGGGGGGTGCGGTTGTGTTTCACACTGTTTAAAAGCTAACATGACCTTTTTTTTTTTTTTTTCTTTCAAAAGTGTCTATAGAGGAGCCTCTGGCTTGGTGAAACAAAAGAGTAGAAAAAGAAATGTGTGAAAAAGAGTAAAAAATGGAGACAGAAAAGAGAGGCGTTTCACTCCTCTGCATATGTCGCATAAGAACAAAGATGATACAGTTACGTGTGCATGCATGCAGTTATATTCTAACTGTGCACCCTGTACATCGTGTGTGTTTCCTATTAGAGGCACATTTCTGCTTGCAGAAGATTTGTATGCATACAGTAAACGTGTGTGTGTGTGTGTGTGTGTGTGTGTGTGTTTCCACCGTAGCACAGCACAGTGGGGGCTGGGGGTCTTCCTCTATCTGTGACGTAGCATGGATGAAAAGGAAATTAGGGCACGACACAGCCCTGCTATTTTGCTATTGTTGTCTTGCATTGACGCTGGATGGAGACAGTCTGAGACACACACATGCATACACATTTGTACACACAAGAAGAAATTTAAAGGTTGTGTAAATTAAAAAAAATGTCTAGTGGGTATGATGTATGTAAGGCAAAAAGGATTTCATAATCTCTATCTTTTTGTCAGACCAGGGGTCATTGCTTCATAATTGTGAAGCAATAATTGTGGTCAGTAATTTGTGATGGATATGTTTTAATGCGCACGAAAAGATATCCATCTCACATTGTGTATTTATTGCACATTAGCATTGAACTAGCATAATGATGATTAGCATAATCATGATGAAGGAACTGACCTCCCAGTCCATTTTTTCCTTCAGTGGGCTGGTTTCAGTCATTATGCAAATGTACTGTTTATAAGATTTGGGGAAACCTGCAGTAGGGCTGGGCGATATGACCCAAAATTCATATCTCGATATTTTTTAGCTGGATGGCGATATAAGATATATCTCGATATATTTTTTTAAAGCCATAAAGTAAGAACAAGAAGAGAGTTCTTAGTCAAAGCTGTGTCCCAGATGTCACACAGGCACTTTTATTAACATAGAGCAGATGTACATAAAATTTACTCAAAAATAAATTATGAGCATTTATTAAATAATAATGCTCCATAAATAAAAGAAAACAATGTTGTTTTTGTGCATAACAAAAAGCTCACAATTGTGCAGTCAAAATGTAAACTAAAAGACGCTGAGCACAATAACAAAGACAGATTTCACAGCTGCTCTGTTCCCAACTTGTACTGCGTGACTGACAGCCTGGAGTTTGAAATCCGCTTCGCAACCACGTCTCTTAACAGGTGCCATTTATGGTCCTTATACACAGTAGGGTAATATTACGTTGAAGCACAGTACGTATCACTCCGCGAGGCTCAGCCGTAATGCTCCGACAATCCATCATGCGGTGCAGCTCCGTAGCTTACCAAAGTCGTACTAAAACATTTTTTGACAGATTGCTGAGCGCCGTGTTCCACATAAAATCGGTTCGCGGCCATCAAGCACAACCAGAATTCATACATAAGGCGCGCTGTCAACTTTTGAGAAAATGAAAGGATTTTAGTCCGTGCAGCACCTCTGGGCTGCATGGCGTTAGCGTGGTTAGCTCGTTAGCATGGTTAGCTAGCTAACACATCGACGCCGTCCAGCCCCACGCACGGGGCGATGCGCAGTAACTCGTTAACGGAGATTTGCCGTGTCCATCTTGTCGCTTCCTGCAGGTGAAGCGATGGGGGAGGAGGGGGAGTTGTGTTCAGTGAAAGAGAGGCGAGGCCGAGTAACGTTGCGTAGAGACGGAAGTGGACGAAAGAGAGGCAAACTTGCGGCTCCACAAGTATAATTATAACGTAACATAGACTATATCGATATAAAGGATATTGTCAGATCTTATATCTCGTATAAAAATATATCGATATTTTTTAAAAACTCGATATATCGCCCAGCTCTAACCTGCAGTCAGCTGAGACTGAAGAAGTCACTTGGATGAGTGACGAAACGTTTCTCCCACTGAAAACGCTACAACCAGATGAACAGAATCAACTTTTGGAGAAGCATTCATGTTGCAGTATAATAAATATCCTCATTAAAAATCTAGTAGGGTCGTATCAGGTCATTTAAATGTAAAATGGTAAATGGCCTATATTTGTATAGTGCTTTACTAGTCCCTAAGGACCCCAAAGCGCTTTACACATCCAGTTATCCACCCATTCACACACAGGTGATGGCAGCTACATTGTAGCCACAGCCACCCTGGGGCGCACTGACAGAGGCGAGGCTGCCAAACACTGGCGCCACCGGGCCCTCTGACCACCACCAGTAGGCAACGGGTGAAGTGTCTTGCCCAAGGACACAACGACTGAGACTGTCCAAACCGGGGCTCGAACCGGCAACCTTCTGATTAGAAGGCGAACTCCCAACTCTTGAGCAACGATCGCCCCGCAATCGTGACAAAGACAAGCGATTTGAAGCAGAAATGGCTTGTTTATCTATATCAGTTTTAAATTGGCGTTACTACTGCTGCCCTGTCATCTGATTAATTGAAACTTTGACGTGGAGTATTTGGATTCAGAATCAATTAGAATCCGAATACTTGTCCAGTATTCAAGCTGGACGAAGGCTTGTAAATATTTTAGCTTATGGTTATTCAGTTACATTGCTTGGCAGCAATACAGTAACTCAACCCCTCGATGTAGTGAGTACTTGTGTGTTGTGATAATTCTGACTTTTTGTTTTTGGTTCATCTTCCACGTCCAGTATAGGCTCAATAGATGCATACAGATCAGGATGACATATTTCCTTTTGTCTCTGTGGTTGCGTCTACTCGCAAATTCACACATTTGACCATATATTAATGTAGAGGCAGTCTTCACGAGGTGTGAAGCATGCATAAAAATAAAAATGCCATTTCTCTTTTTCGTTATCTGTTCCTTGCCCTGTTAAACCTAAAATGATTCAGTAAGAATTTATAGTCACAATGTAGAGATACAAAGAGAAGTCACTCAAGGAACTGAAAAAGGAACTGCAAAGCAACAAGTTCGTTTGTTGCTCTCATGCCATGGTTAGAAATGCACAAAACCCATCATGAATTAATTATAGTTGATCGTTCATGAAACTGTAAAGAGGAAGTGGGATTTGCACATAAATGTAAATTTAAAAAAAGCTTACAACTCTTGCACTCCTCACAACCCATACATCATTCTCTGACACGTACAGTGAGTTAATTGCAGAACCGATGCATGTGGTGAGTGTTTGCATATGCATGAAGTCATGTGTGTCAATGATAGAGGCTCCCTATCTGCTTAGCCACAAAGTTGCTGTTTTGTTTACGGGAACTACTGAAATAATTTAAAGGCATCTTGCACTACTTTAACCTAAATAAACCTAACCATTGCTGCGAAATACTGTATAAGTTCTTCTTTTTTTCTCCCTTTTTGCAACATACTTTGACTGAAATACACTTAAAACCAAGTTGTACAACCTATTGTTACTCTGCTAAATGAGTTGGTTACACTGTTTGTAATCCCCTGAAGCTCATCTTCTCTTCTTTCCAAAACCTTTTGAATTTTCTTTCTTGCACAAACAGTAAAGGTGTTCTGGTCATTTAAAAAGGGCTTGTATGAGGGGTTTTAATCACGGTGGTGGGACGGTGATGATTTAGGTTTGTTTTACAGCCACAGGACCTGGACCCTGACAATGAGTCAACCATGAACTCCTGTGTATATAAGACTGTCAGATAGCTAAAGCGTTGCCAAAACTGGACAATGATCCCAACAAAACAGCTGACAAAGAAAAGAATCAAGGTGATACATTGTCCCAAAGTCCAAATCTCAACCAGATTGAGAATATTTATTTATGCATCTCAAACTTTAAGTGATGTTTCAAAAAAAGAGTGAGACTCAACCTTTTGAGAGACTCGTGAAAGTCATAAACAGTAGCTGCTGCTGGTGTTTTATAAGCTGCTGAATCATGTGGTATGCTTTCATGGTGTACACGAAAGTACATGGTGGGTTACTGTCATGTTTTTGTTTTTACATGACATATTGTCATTATGTATGTAGTATTCAGTAATTCTTGCTTTCATAAACAAAATACTTACTTGGGAAAGCAAAACTGATATTTTTTCTTTGCTATTTAAGTTTTAATATTAAAGTGCAGGAAAATATGGGGGAATAAAATGTGTAGAGCACTTACAACTTTTTGCTGACTCCTGACTATACTTTGGATCTTTACAGCTGCATGGAGGAAATGCCATTTTAACAAGTGAAAGCGATATGTTCATTAACCTTAGGACTCGTTTCTCTGCGTAAAGCAAATGAATCCAGCTGCCATTAGTGGAAAACTCACTTGCAATCCAATAAAAACCAACTTGATTAAAGAACGTTTTTGAATTTGGCTTCAGTTTCTTCATGCTTCTGCAGGTGTAGTAGCAGTCTGCCTTTTTCTCCCTTAAAGGCAGTAAGCTATCTATCAACTTTAAGAAAAATGCTGCTTAAAGGGTAAACGTGATGTGTACATTTAACCGGCTCTACATTCACGTTTTCACATTGGTGTACTCTAAAGATCATAAAACACCCGGAATCGAGCAGGAAGTGAGAAGGGAAGCTGAACTCTCAGGAATGCTCTTTTACTTTCTGTACTCGGATAACTGATTGCTGCTGTTCGGTCATAAAAGAGACAGCTGCATTTTTCACAGCTGTTTAAAAATTTACTTTTACTGCAAGAGGTTACGGGAGCAAATTGTTTAATTGCAACTATCGAAGGTGATGTTGGTGAATGGCTGTACCTGACAACCCACCTTTCTGAGTGATGTTGCACATTTAGCGAAAGGATTCATGTTGAACCAGGATTTTTATAGTCAATTTACACCCTGCAAAACTGTTAACATACCACTGGCTACAAGTCTGAAGACTTTACTGAGAATTTTAATAAAGAAACACCTTAGAAATGTCATCCGTGCGAGTGTGCTGGGTCTGGCTCTCTATAAAGTGTCACGTGTGAAGGTTAGGTTGGAAAATGTGCTTCAGTGCAGTAATTCCCAGATACTTAAGTTATGGAGTAATAGTAATGGGTATCTGCGACCCTAAAGGAATGTAACATGGTGGAATTTAGTGAGATTTATTTACCCCCAGCAAACCTCTTTAAAGTCAATTTGCAGTTTTAAGGTTTTTATTTCTTAGCCTGGAGAGCTGAACCGTCATATCCAAATTCACCATGTCTGTGATAATGTCCTTTAAACTCAGCCTGCGGTGGAGAAAAGGTGTTGCTCACAGTTGATACACCTTTCAAAGAGGAACCTCAGGCCTCTGTAGCCGATGCTCAGACTTGCATATTCAGCAGGATGGTGTTTTTTTTTTTAACCTTCTGACATATTAAGATCTGTCTGGGAACACTTGCAGAAGCAAGAAGACAGATGTGGCTTAAATGAGATAAATGCACAAATGCATCAACACACACGCCTTCTCTTGCTGACACATGTTGTTAATAAAACCGTCTATTTTGCCTTCACATCAAAGCCCTTGAAATGAGTCAGAACAAAAGGCGAGAGGAGCCTTTGTTGCATGTCACAGCTGGAGTGTGGTTGGACTCTGTCCTCTCTTTCCAGGGAACTGTGAGTCCGGAGGTTGTGAGGTTAAAGCAGGTGGTTGCCGTGTCCAGAAGTGCAGATGCTGCCTTTCATACAGGAGAGAACGCTTCCTCTTTCTCGTGTGTAATGTGGAGTCTTTTTCAGGTTAATCGAGTTTCGGTTGAAAGCCTTTTTGCAGGGAGTTTGGTATCCAGCTGCCGCCGTAATTTGAGATCAGTGGTTGTATTTTAATAGTTGCTAAAGTATTACTTACTGAACGAGGTGTAAAACCGACTGACTTTTTCATTTCGTGGCCACATCTTACTAAAACTGAGAAGTGAATCTTTTCCACAAAAATGGTTTTAATATATCACAATGCAACACAGCCTCAGAAAGCATTGGTGAAACTGTGTCTCCTCCTCTCTGTTATTCCTGTCATTCCAGTATGAATGTGGCAAGCTGGGGCATGTGTCTGAAGCTGTAAAAAGACATCTCTACTGCAGATACTCTAAGTGATCTACAAGATGACAGAAAGCCTTGAGGGGGGCATGCCAAGATAAGATAACTGTTGAATTAGTGAAGATTGTCTTTCCAAAACTCTTTGAGGGGAGACCCTAAAACTTGTGGGATTTCTCCTCCTGAGCTCTTATTGTTTTAACCTAAATTCTATCTGTTTCACATTTCACTAGGTTTTATGCTTATGATGTATGACTGCACTTCTCTGAAAGGCTGATATTTCATTTTGGCCTATTTTTATGGAATGGCGAATTCAGAATTCAAACTCTTCAACTTTGTATCCTCAGTGACTTCCTTACTAGCGCTGAAATCACACCCTTCCTTCCCCTTGTGGCTTCTTTTACCAGAGTGAGATTTATCAGCTCTCTCTGGTCACACATTTTTGGTTTTGATAAAGAATTTAAATGTAGTGTTAAAACAGGCCGCGAGTAACTTGTGTCATGTCAACATCCAGCTTGCCACCTTTAAAAATGCTCTTAATTTCAGCTTAATCTGCTAAGAGAAGAAATGATTAATGAAAAATGAATCTAACGTTTAAGGAAGAGCTTCCAAAACAATGATTTCTTCTTTCTGCTTTCAAATCTTCTTTCTCCTGCGTTACATTTTTTTTTTTAAGGTGAAAGTTTTTGATCATTGTATTGTAAATATATTAATCCCATCCTTCGTCATCCTCTTCTTTTTCTCATCCTCATGTCCTTCCTCATTTCCTTTCATCAGCCTGACATGGAAATGACTATTCGCCTTCTTCCTTCCTCCATCGTCTCTTACTCTGTTTCCCTCTGTGTAGTTACCCTGTTTTGTGTTGAGACATTGTGAAATGGCGTGGCGGATGAGTGAAGGAGTGTGTTTTAAATGAGGTGCAGGAGCCTTTAAGTGTCTCCATCACTCCCATTGTTTCATTTTGTACCACAACAGCAATGTCTGCTTTCTTGGCCCGGCTTTATGGTGCCATTTTTGCCAGAACCTGTGTTATTTTTATAAAAACTAGACATGAGCAAACCCCCACTGTGCTGAAGTAATCACACTGGGCATCAGTCCGATGCAAACACGGGAGACTTCTGTAATGCCATGACTACTGGCAGTCTTAAAAAACACATACTAGAATCTATAGTAGTAAAAATACATGAAAATACAGTATATAAGACAAAAACAGAGTTTGTATAGTTCTAACCTGCTTGAAAGTCAATATTTGATATGTCTACCTTTATTCTTAAACACAGCCCAACTCTCTTAGATAAGCTTTGTTGTAATTTCTTTAAGCAGCTTTCAGGAATGGTTTTCCAGGCTGCTTGAAAGACATTTAAAGCTCTTCTCTGGATATTGGCTGCCATGTTTTTTCTGTTATTTGTCAAGATGATCCCACACTGCTTTAATACTGTTGATGTGCAAGTTTTCAGCTAATAGCCCTTTGGAGATCACCTCACTGGTGCATATGTCTGTGTTCTGGCTCTCAGTCATCCAAGTCATGATATTAGTCAAAAGAGCTCAAAAAAGAAAGCAGCTTGAGTTGTTCAAGTTGGTGGAAAACAAGAAAAGTCGGTCACCTCCTTTTTCAAGCCCTTAAGACTTGTTGGTACAAAAATCCTATTTTTATGTCTGTCAAACTATGTTTACTTTGAGATTTTTCATAGATGCAGCTAAAGAAACGGAAACAATGATGCGTTTTTTGTATTTTTTTGGAGAGACTGCTATTAAGAAAGTGGAACTCATACTTTGAGTTAGGTGCCTTTTTGATGCTTGAATAGGTCAGTGTTAAGTGGCTTAAACTCAGAAAATCAGTCAAAAAAAAAAACAACTTTAAAAGGTCTCCAGAAAGCCTGAAGAACTATTGCTTAAGAATACTTAAAAGATCACAAGCCAGTTTGGCTCATTGGAAGAAAAAGTGAAGAAAACTGGGTTGGCTCAAGAATTTTGCACATTACTGTGTGTATGAAACTGTGACTGGAACATCAAATGTCTAATCACACGTATCCAGACATTTGTTTTTAAAGTAATGCTCACAGATACAGGCCACATGTGTTAGTGAGCCAACAGATTAGGTTGGACTTTTGGGGTTAGCGTCTTTGCCAGTGTTGCACTTAGTAGGTGGGAATTGAACCAGCAACCCTGTGATTAGTGGACTGTACTTTTTGGTTTTCCAACCCACCAGATTTAGCTTGAGATGAATGCAAAACAGTCCTAAAAAGGAACAGATGCGCTGAATTATTGAACACAATGCAGTGACCCGAGCTGAGGTGTGGCCTTTCTGTAACTATTGCTGTGCTGTCTTGTGAGAGTCAGCAGGCGCAGATATGAAAGCAGAAGGAAAAGGGAGATGATCAAATAAAGATTTATAGAAGTTTTGCTATATTTTATTTATGGTGAAAGAGATGGTTTGCATGTTTAGAGTCAGCATAGTTGTCCCACTGTATGATCAGAAGGAATCAGGAGAACAGCCAGACTTGATGCAAGCGTATGCAAAGTCAGTGGAAGAAGCCAAAGTTTCAGGTTTCAAGGCTGTCAGATAGACCCATCGTAGTGCAAACCAAGATACAGATGTGTTGTGTTTTTAAAAAGCCTTTTGTGTACCACATCATTGCACTGTTAAGTCTAATGTTCTGTGAAACAAAAGAGTGTTTGTTTTGCATTGAAAGATGTTTTTATGACTCAGAAGAGGCCACCTGTAGTGATGAGCTTTTTTTTTTTTATGTCATTTTTTTGTATTATTGTCTTGTTCCTTTGCATGTTAATCACATTCGTCTCACCCACCCTTGTAGGTTTTTCCAGTAAATCTGATACATGGTGTCTTCCTAGCACATGACGCCAGCTGACTAACAGGAAAGGATAGTGGGTTAGGTTGATGTAAAAGAAGAAGAAAAAGAATTCCATAGTCTTTGTGTGGTTGTTATTAATTAAGATGAAATGATGAAATACAGGTCAACAGAATATACTCCAAGACATGCATCCTGCACTTGTTTAGAGCGTCGTTTGTGGGTGGAAGGAAGTGTGCTACGCCTCAACTTCCAGCGCCTTTCCCCCCCCATCCAGTTAAGGCAATTTATGCATGTAATGCAACAAACCTAATATATTATCTCGCTCACTCACTTTACCTCTTAATGGTGTTTAGTATGCAGAACACCGAAGGCACACATTTTAATTTCACTTTGACTGTGTGTGTATGAGTCTACGAGACAGGAGCGCGTGCAGGGGTGGGCTGAGACTTCCCAGAGCCAACCCAAGCAAACCACACTCCCCTGGCATGGTGAGCGAGGGTGTGCGTGTGTGCGTGCATGTCCATTAAACCGAGTGTGTGTCTGCATTCAGCTCCGGTCTGTTTTGTCCTCCAGAAATAACCTCCCGCTAAGAATATTTAATCCCCAGGTTACCGCTCTTCTCCATCTCGCTCTTTATCTCACCCTCACACATTTGATATACATATTTTACACACTCGTCCACACACGTGCAAGGCTAAGTGGGCTGGGGGTCTCCTGGTGTACAGCCGGCCAAAACTCTTTGGCTTAGTGGGGGTAATCTGGTTGGTGAGTATTGCTTTACTCTGTCTGGGTGTAAAGTGGTATTGGCTTGATTTAATGTCTGGCTCTCGCTCTAGAGGAGAGTGAGATTACACTGTTTGATATTTAAATATTTTATAATATATTTATTTAAATCTTTTTTTTAAGGATTTTTTTAGAGCACTTTTGGTCTTTGACAGATTTTGTGGGGCTGATGGGACTGAGGGTCAGGATGTCAAGACTAATGCTCAAAAACTGAAGGGTTAGGGTGATGTAGGTGGAAGAGGATTGAGTATGGCAGGCTGGGATTAATGCCCATCTCAGCAGGAAATTGTAGTAAACACAGCTTTTTGGGTAGTTTGGTTGATGATGATGGCAGAAGGGTGTGGGGGAAGGGGTTGATTAAGCTGGTCGACCAACTGTATATTTCAGTATGATGGTTGACTCATGAATTTTGACTTAATGCAATGCAACATCCATTCAAGGCATTGGGGTTCAATATGATCTTTGCACTATTAGCTCTACTTAACCTGAAATGGAAAGCTGAAAGGCAGCTATATATATAGATATATCTCAAATAAGCATTTTAGTCTACCATATTTAATGTGCTTGTGTGCATTTTTCTAACCGCTACATCAACTGATTATTGCAATACCAAAGAATACGAGTTGTATTTAATTAGGGTTTATTTATATGCTGTCATATATAATCATTTATATCTTTAATTATGGCTGTGTGAGTGCCATTTAAAGCTCGATTTGAAAGTCTTACTCTTATTAGGTGATATGCATGCAGCAAATGGGACAGAAATTGTACTTTTTTTGCTTTTTTTGTAAATAATAGACCTTAAATTATGAGTTTCATTGATTCCCATTGTCATCTAGATATGTTAAATACCTCTGAGCATTTAGAAATATATTCTAGGAAGCAGTACATAAGCATGGGTCTTCAGCACTGTACCAACACTTATGAGTTCTGAAAGCATCTGTGCATCTTATTCCATTGGTCAAAAATTAGTGCATAACGAAAAGTTTTACTTTTTTGATATTATTATTGTTCTCTTTGACGTGCACGATCTCAGAGAATATGTCAGTTTTATATAATTTTACTGGTCTGAGAGAAAAAGTTAATATTTACCCTTACACAGATGTTATAATTTTAACAGAATGAAAATATTTTGGCGTACAAATTTAATTGCAATAGAAATATTATCGTGTCACTATCTGTGTTGACACAAAAAGCCATATGGGCTTGCCTGTCTTTCATTGTTGTGACAGAGGAGTTGCCTAATCCAATTAGACATTTATTTTGGAAGTTTGCACTGGCAAAATTCTTCTCTCTTCTAAATTTAGACCCTTGTATAACAAGACACAGTCTTTCCAAATGCGATTTGTTCTGTTGTGGCTTCATTTGAAGAGGAAAATGAGGGCAAATGCCAACTAATCTCTGACCAAAACTAAACAAATGGAATCCTGGGGGGGATACATTCTCTAAACTATAAAACAGTAAAAGGAAAAACCTTTTAAATGATGCAGCAGTTTAATATTTTTGCTTTGCTTCATGCATCTGGCAATAAATTAATCAATAAGTGAATAAATCAAGATTCAAAGCAGAGCTCTAACATTGAGAGGCATTCTGTGAAAATCAAACGCTGACCACAGGAATGCTGCGGAGGATCATATGGTGATAAAAGCAAATTTTCTGGCCCAGAACTGAAACACAAAAACCACAATAATGTAAGGCTCATTTGTCTCTCTGTGTGCTGTTGGTTACACAGAGTCCGTTTCCCATCTACTGTCAACAGACCATCACATGTAGAATTCTTTGTGTGATCAGCTAATCGGAGGTTTTCCAGTTTCTTTCAGTGGCTATTGATCAGACTGTTAACCCTAAACTAAGCGAACAACTTGTTAAGATGCTAAATTAAGTGGAAATCGCCTCTCGGTTTGTCTGTAAACCATTCCCGCATCTTATTTGTTCTTTGTTCGCTATCATTTTCCACACTGACGCTGAAGTCTTAAGCTGGGATTTTGGCCTCCATTTAAAAATACTCTAAATTCTGTCTCTCCTCAATTAGTTTTGGTCCATTCGTTGTGGTTTCATTAAAATGTGCTTTCACCACTACATGCACCATTTATACACAGTTTAGTGAAGTTTATGTCCGTAATTAATGTTGTGGGTAGGACTAAGGCAATCTCTGTCTCTCATATTTATTGAGGTTTTGCAGACCTGTGATTGCTAACATCTGATGTTAACTTGTTGGCCATTTTGGGCAGGTGGCAATATAGGATCAAGTGAAAAAGCCAACCACGCAGGCTTGGAGACCGGTCCGTGACTATCTGACAACCATCAGTTGTGAGGGGAAAAATTAGTATTCCCCAGCTGGCTGCAAGTGGCTGCTGGAGGTTGATAGCAGAAAATGATAACTAAACCCCCCCCAGTCACACAGGCCCAGAGACTGACCAGTGAGCCCCTGGCAACCACCTGTTGCTAGGGAAAAGTATGTGATCCCCAAGCAGTTGGTAAAAAACCTTCAAGTTTCAGCTTCCTGGGAAATGACAGATAACCTGACAGTTTGTTATGTCACCCCTCATGCTTTACATGTGTCAGTTATAATCTGTCACCTTATAAAGATGAAGCGGACATTTGCGGGCCATGAACCTGCCACAGCGGCCTCAGAGGAAGAGCTTAAGCAGACAAGCCACTCAGCTGCACATCCCCCAGGCTGCTGTGATCCATTCTGACAGAGACAAAGCGAGAGAACCAGGGTGAAGAGGGCGAGAGAGAGGCAGTGATGGCTATGCTAACAAAAGAGTTGGAGGGCACAACATGTACTCAGTCTTTATTTCTGGTATTTGTGTAATAGGCGCTGA
The DNA here is from genome assembly GCF_057381845.1 of Rhamphochromis longiceps. NCBI lineage: Eukaryota > Metazoa > Chordata > Actinopteri > Cichliformes > Cichlidae > Rhamphochromis > Rhamphochromis longiceps. Next base: position 23,394,928 of record NC_140566.1, on the reverse strand, counting down.
AGAGAAAAGCAGGCTATGCCTGTGCGTGCAGTTGGTAATAAAGAATATGTGGATGCCTTCGGGGCTGCTTTTTAGTCTTCTACTCAAAGAGTGATTTTTGAGGAAGGAAGTTGAGCTTGCATGTTTTCTGAAATACGTCAGATATACTGTTTAACTATAGCTCATCGGCAGTGTTTCCATTTCTGTATTTCTGTGTGACTTGTTTACTTTTGCAGTTTTTCCGGTTATTTCTTCCATTATTTTTATATTTTAAAGTTTACACACTTTTGCTTGATGACAGCTTGGATGGATGGATGGATGGATGGATGGATGGAGTGATCAATGAAGGGTCTAAAGTTAGCTGATTAGAGATGGCTGTTGGACGTACTATTGAGGGATTGTTTTTCCTCAGACCAAACATGGTGGATTAAACAATTTTTGAAAGCTGCAACACCTTTTTTTTTTTCTTTTTTTTTTTAAACGTGAGAACTGCATGCGAGCATATTAGGTTACTGGCATTTTGTGTTAAGTGTTATTTTTTTGTTGTTGTGAAGGGATCCTATTCATTGACATACCGAGTGACATTTTTTTGTGCTGTTACATAAACACTCCAATTGTTGACCTTTTCCGACCCTCAACCTATTTAATATCAATCATCATATGGATGGATTTGCTCTGTGCCTTTCTTAACCTCACAGCTTCTTGCCCAGGGCTGCAGCAGGTGTCAGGGACAGCTTGTCCGCACATGCCTGGATACACACAGCAGCATATACTCACACACACACTGAGACACACACCTCATTAACTGTCATCGCCTTGTAGCATTGGTGATGCAATATTCAGAACATTTACAAATTTGCAAGTGACTCTCTGAAAGTGCTCTTCATGGTGACGCATGCTACGCGGTAAGAAATGAGAGCTTAAGGGCTTGAATATAACACTAAAATCTTGGTGATTTAATAGGATTGGCCTGATGACCTAGTAAGATCTTGACAGGAACAGACCGAATGGGAGAGCGACAGATTAATGAGAAAAGCAGAGAAGAGAGGGAAGGGAGATGACAACTTCGAGGTGCTTGGTCCGCGTGGGGTTTGGCTTTCTATAGGTCGAGGTTTTAGTGCTGGAGATGGTGGGGGTTGGTTGGGGGGTTGGGTATTGATGGGACAGACATTGAGGCCCATTCATAGAGCCAAAAGAATATTAATTTAAATGCATATTTCTCTGACTCTAGGGAGAGAGAAAGAGGGAATACAGATAAGCGAGAGAGAGAGAGAAGTTTATAAAAATGTTGCTCATATTTAAAGGTTGTGGGAAAGATCAAGGTGCAATTTCTTTTTTTTATTACTGTTTGCAGATTCTTTTTGAAGCTAGATTTCTCTGACTATCCTCTGATCCCTTGAAAATGTTCTGCTGTCAAAACACATAAAAGGCATTGAGGTATTGAAGGGGGTGCTGTATCCAATGCCATCCAATGAGATGAATTTTGTGCTCAGAGGACAACTAGTTTAGGCCAAGTTAAAGTTCGCCCTGTGTGGCAGCCTTTCAATCAGTGTGTTTAGTGCTTCATAAAAATAAGATGACTTCTTGCTGTGGGTGTTCAATTTTGGCATAATCAGTTATTTTTGGCGAATACTGAGATCTTTGTTATTTAACTTTACGAACGTCAGAATTAAGTGAAATTTTTGGTTTCCTTAGACTTTAAAAATGTTTAAAGTGATAAATTAATGAAAGCATAGTTGGTTAAGTATGCAAGGTTATCGGGTCAGAATTATAGTTTGTCATGCATAACATTAAAATCAGCAGCATGATATTGTGTTGGTCCATCCAAAAGAGCTTTTGCGTGCAGGGCTGTAGCGAACACTGAGATCTGATGATGACTTGTGGAGCCAGCATCAGTATCTTGGGCTCCTTATCACGTTGCTCGTGCAGGATCTGAGCGCTTTAAGGAATGATGGGAAACAATTTCCTTCTTGGGGATGTTTTTGCCACTGAATGATGCTGCCATGGGGGCATGTGACCATGTTTAGATGGATGATTTCAAAATAACGTTCACTAAAATGCCAGGATGGAAACTTTTCCAACAAAACTTTGCAGTGTAAGAACATTGATTCAGTTTTTCTGGCTGGAAAACTGTCTGGATCGAGAACCTACTTCCTCTTCCTGTTCCTGTGTGGCCTTTCTTGTTCCTGACTTCCCAGACCTATGACAAAGAAAGTAGGCAAAGTGCGGGTTGAAATCTCACAGCCTGGAAAATCGTTTTGTTAAACACAGACAAAATATTCAGGGCTATATTTAGGTTTATTTTACTTAGCAGTGTTGTGTGGAACATGACTAAATCAGGAATCATAGTAATTTTCTAGAACCTAAGCTTCAGATATCATTTTTTTCTGGACAGTCACAAATGGCCAAGAAGCAGTTTATTTATAGGCTTAAGTACTTAAAAAAACAGTGAGAGGCAATAAGTTTATGAAAAATGACAGTTTATCTCAGTTGACCTTACCTACTAATTGTATTTCTGGCTTTTTCCTGCATCCTGTTTACATCGTCATCCTCTCTGTGGTCGAATGCTCAGTTAGAAAGTAGTCGTAGTTTAGATCAGTCATTGCTCTGTTAACTAATGAAGTAATAATCAAAAATATAATAAATACACAAAAAGACGAAGAAACTTGACTTCCAATTGGTATTTTTTGTTACGATCGTAAGCAATAAAGTTTCTCTTGATCGAGTAATTGGCTATTTAAATGATCATTTTTTTTAGATGTCAGAGGTCCGTAGCATTGTGGTTAACACATTTGGCTTGTACACCAAAGGAGAAATGACCTCCTCAGGGGGTTGTAAGCTAGTGTACTAGTGCTGGTTCCAGCCTTGGGTAAATGGGGCCGTTGTGTCAGGAAGGGCATCCATGCCAGATCAAATATGCAGTCCATCTGTTTTGGCAACCCTTTAGAGAAAAAAAAGGAACAGATAAAAGGATCTTTCTAAGTCTATTTTCCACAGCTTTGTGGGGTCTTATGATCTTTCTTACTAAGCAGTACTTATTCAAAGCTGCAAACTTACGTTTTTATGACTGCCAGCCATTCATCCATTCAACTGCTTATCCAATTTAGTGTCTGGACTGTAACCTATCCCAAGTTTGATAGAGTGCGAGACCACAGTCAGGTCACCAGTGTATCACAGGGCACAGAGAAGCAGACGACGCATGCTTGCATTCACACTTGCAGTCAATTTGGAATCAGCAGTTAACCTAACATGCAGATCTTTGGACTGTGGTAGGAACTGGATTCAAACCCAGGACCTTCAGTGAGGCGACAATGCTACCCACTGAACCATTGAGCTGCTGACCACATTTCGCATTCCAAATTCTTAGTTCACTGCCAGTTTTCACTGCATTACAGGGTATATATATATTGGAGGTAATAAAAAATAGACCAGGACTTGTCATTGTTTTATGCACTATTCTGTCAAACACAGCTTTCTTTTTTTTGTTTTTTTCCTTTGATTTTGCTTCATTTGTGAGTTTCATGCTTTTGTTTGTTTTTTTTGTTCCTCTCTTTATTCTTTCCTTCATCTGTCTCATAAGAGTTGATTGAATGAGGTCAGAGGATTTCACCCAGGCCCACTGGAGACAGCTGATTTATTTCCTGGTTGATGTCACACAGAGTCTTTGCTTAGAGCTGCTGTCCAGTGTTGTCCTCTGTTGTCTTGGACAGAAAACACTGGCAGCTTTACGAACACCTCCAATCCAGTCAGCACTGGCACTCTTGCTCGATATTGGCTGCCAATTCAAAGACAAGTATTTAGCTGTTAGTGAGTTTGGCTTCCCTTCCATACAAGGCAAGTTGCCATGCTGTATGGCATGTAAAGGAGAACTATTTAATGTCTTTAAAACTGGTATGGCAGATGTACTAGTTATAATAGCCTAAATTCTCCTCATCTAAACTTTGTTAAAACTCCATTACACTGTATGGCAGTAATGTCCTCTGACTAGATCCTCTTTTTTAAGCATATTTGAGACGATTAAAGTGTAGCTTTTGATCTAATACTAGCATAAACTGAAGGTTCAGGTCCTGTGTTAGTTAGTGTAGATGAACACTGAACATCCCATGATACATAATATATTTCGGAAAATAATTAGTAAGTGCTGGAAGGAATTATGAAGATTGTGTGAAGATAATTGGTATCTTTACACAATGGGCAATATGCAGACATTTTTCTGGCTTTTGGATGATACTAAAAAAACCTTTCCATTTATGTTTGCACGAAATCATAAAATACACAGTGGTTTAGATTGTCTTAGATCCAAGCTAGATAAGGTTTACATTAAGCAGTACTGCATAAGTAGGACTTACATAACCAGTCAAACATTAGACAATGAATATACCTCTCAGTGCTAATAGGTTAAAAAACCAGCAGTAAACAGTAATAACTTCAGTATAACTGAATTAACAAGGTGACAGTTCAGCTCTCAGGGAGAGTTGTAGGCATTGTTTTGCAGCATGTTTGTGTTTCTGTCTGGAACAGAGGTCAAGTTTGTGTCGGGCGTAGTGGAGGAAGTGGACGAAGGCTATTTGGAGACTGGCACTAATCTGGTTAGTGTGGTTTCCACCCTCTCTCCTCTTTCATATCACCGCTGCTGCCTTACTGGTCTGATCTGTAATGCGTCCAACAGGCATTCAAACTGTAGGCTGCCACTTGGATGTTGTTTAACTCAAGGGAAAAGCACTTTCAAGATGTGTTTCCTATTGTTTTGTAGTAACTGGTTGTTTTGTAGCCACAAGTTGGGACCCAGGGCAGTTGAATTGTCTTGCTTCATCACAGAGAACACTGCCTTGTGAAACTGGACGTTTTTTGAGAGAAACTTGTGTAAAAATGTGTGAAAGATGTCCTCACCATTGTTGCATAATGTGATTTATTCACAAATTCTTCAAATAATAATGAAGTGTAATTATTCTTTTCCCACTGTTTGTGTTGGAACAGTATTTAGGGTGTTTGTTACCAGCAATGACCTCTAATGGGTCAAGTCTCTCCGGCAGCTCAGCAAAACTGTACACAACAGAAGGAAAACTACTCCATCATCCTTGTTTTCTTCTGTTTCTTACCTTCTGTACGATGAGCTGCTTTCCTCTGCTCTGTCACTCTGTGTCTGTATCTATCATCTATCATCGCCTGCACTCCCTGTGAGCTCTGTGCAAAGGGAAAGTCATATATTCTCTTACGTTTCCTGTTATGAAGAGTGCGCTTGGGCTTTAAGTAAGTCATGGTTGTCATATGAAGGGCTGCCGTTACTGGAGATGTCTTCAGTTTGCAACTGAGTCAAACTCCAGAACCCTAGTGACCTGAAATAAATATTATTTTGTTCCTTTTTTTAAATTAATGTCATAAAATTGTTGTATTATTATACAAAATGTCTAAATATTCTGTTTAAAGTCATAAAATCTCTCAAACGGTGCATCTGAAAATTTTCAAAGACCAAAATTTGAGCACAAGTTCAAAATTATGATGAGTACTCAATTATTTATCACAGGAAACAGGTGACCTGAGGCTGTCTTCAGACTAAAACCACTTTTTTAATGCTTGTTGCAGATGGTTTCAACATTGTGAACAGGGCTCCAGGGCAAATGATCCTGGGGACACTCGGATACTTGTGGTGTCTGTGTTCTCCACATTTCACAAGAATGTTATAAAACTGGCTGAAATCTTGGTGTTTTCCTTTAAATTACGAGGTAAGTTTTAGCCAGAGCAGGGCATTTCTGGCCCCCAGTCCTCCGCTCGGATTCCAGCTTAGATTGTCCCACATTCCTGCTGCGGATTTTTCCAGCGGCAGTCGGCGGTCTGCAGGATGATTTCACCCCGCAGATGCTCTTTTTAAAAAAGGAGAGAGGGAAAACCTCCCCGGTTGTCTCTGTTCGCTGTGTCAGCAGCAGGTGTGGCAGTGCCAAAATGAGAGTTTGAAAGGGAACTACAGACAGTGTGTGAGGCAGGAAGGGGACAGAGTGGGATTGAGTGTAAAACTAAGAGAAGCTGATGGGGACTAAAAACAACAAAACAGTGAAATGTAAAAGCTAACGATGGAAAGGCATAGAGAAAAAAGTGTCAAAGAGAAAGCTGAACTGTAAGGGAGACACAAACGATGACACAAACTAAACTTTCTGCTTGTCGTCGTGGTCTGGCTTCTTTGTGCCAGTTGCTAGGATACGATAGCTATGTGGCCTGGGACAAGAGGAGGGAGAGTGTGAAAGCCTCGGTGATGTACAGTGTTTCTCTCTTGTCCAAAGCTGCACAGATAATTCATGACTGTTTGATTTACTATGAAAATAGAAATGGTGTTTCTCCCTGTCTGTCTGTTTGTTAGCAAGACTATGGACTGACTGTGGCCCAGCTGACCCAGTCTCTCACACACATGGATACGATGCTGTATTCTAAAGAGTCATTTGTGGCAAATTTGCCCGTTTGCGAACCCAGTCTGTTTCGACACTAAATAGAGAAGGGTTCTCACCCGCTGCAAAAGTGCTCGACGTGCATGACATAATTGCATCAGTCGGATCCTGATTGGCTTGACCAGCAAGCTGGAATAGGGAAGAGAGTAACAGTTCATCGGAGAAATTCACAAAAATTTGGTGGACAGATGGAGCATGAGCATTGAAATCTGGTGTGGGAAAGATTACTGTCTTTAAATGTGAGAAATGTCAAATCAAGTTTGGTGGCAGATTTATACTAAAAAAAAAAACTTAAAGAAGTCCATTTGCTTTGCTTTTCAAGCTCCTTAGATGACCATGACCTGGATGACTGAAAACCTACTCAGACAAATTTAATTTAAATGTTGTTATTTAATTATGGAATTAAGTGGGATTTATTAATCCCACTTAATTCTACTTTGATACTAGATCCCTAGTATCTAGAATTTAGGGATCTAGGTACTTTGATATACCCAGATCCCTAAATTCTGTTTATTCCACTTCCTCCCTGAGTCCTTAAACTGGCAAGAAATAGTTCACATTTCCTTCTCTTACAGCTGTTTCTCAGCTTAGTTCCCTCCTTCGTTCACTAAACCTTTGACTTTCTTCCTCTTGTGCCTATGTGTTTCCCCTGAACCTTCCTGCCCCCACTCCAACATACAACTCTCAGTTCATTCTGGCTGGGACTTTGTCATTGTTAGGGTCTTTTTTGTTCCCAGGCTTTATTTAGCCATTGTTCATCACTTTGTTGGGCTCTGACCACCATTGAGACAGTTTCTGATGAGCCAAGTACTATTGCAGTGTAACTAAAGGCCACCATAAACTTAGTGTAGACTTTATAATCTCTGTAAAATTCAGAGGATTTTTAAAAAAGTGGTTTTTTTTTTTCCTGTTTTTCTTTCTCTTGTTCCATCTTTAAATACTTTCCATGAGATTCTTCTTTGGGATGGGCAGTTTGACACTCATTAAACAGGAATGAAGATGTTGTTGGGTGTGTACTGTGTGTGTGTGTGTGTGTGTGTGTGTGTGTGTGTGTGTGTGTGTGTGTGTGTGTGTGTGTGTGTGTGTGTGTGTGTGTGTGTGTGTGTGTGTGTGTGTTTGTGTGTTTTTTCAATTTGAAATATGGGGAAAAATAAAAGCTAATTACAATGAACTCCTACAGTGCACACATAACACGTGTACACTCAGTCACTGCACTGACACATTCAGATGTGATGAAAGCCATCTGCTGAGACAGACAAAGTGAGTGTTTCCAGTGTGTGTGTGTGTGTGTGCGTGTGTGTGTGTGTGTGTGTGTGACAATGATGGGTCTGCTTTGTTAACCCCACTGCTGTGTCATGTGTTGGCCTGTCTTTGCTTTTATAAATGCTTCCAAATGCAGGCCAATGACAGCTCATGTAGTTTGTGCATGTTTGTGTGTGTCTGTGTGTGCACTGTCAACTCTCACATTCAAGGGGACTGAAGGGTGTTTATGTATCATGGATTTTCTGTTGACACATGCAAAATTTCACAACATTATTGTAATAACTACAAAAAAACAAAAACAAATACACAAACAATTACCCTGATCTGCGCCATGTAAACAAAATGCATTTGTCACCAAAACTATAACCATGCTAGATTTTTACAATTTATGATTTTGGAGGTTTTAATAATTAAAGTTGATGAAAAATATAAATCATACCTTTTTGTATAGTCTGAAAGACAAATGTTTTTTAGAGCAAATGTAATTCATTGTTATTAAATGCAGAAAAATATTCTAGCCAGTGTTCATTTTTAGTATTGTAGCTTCGAAATGACCTTTCCCGTCTTCATTGCTCTCTTTGGTTAAACACGTGTTTAAAATAAAATTGACAGTGAATGGCTGCTGTTGGTGGCAGTTGGAGGGGGTGTGTGTGACTGACGCACTGGACCTCATGCCTGTGTGTCAGCCTGTAGTTAAACCACCAGCAGGAATATTTATACAAGTGGCAGCAATTAGTGTATGATTGAGAAATATGCAGAAACTGTGTGTGTGTGTGTGTGTGTGTGTGTGTGTGTGTGTGTGTGTGTGTGTGTGTGTGTGTGTGTGTGTGTGTGTGTGTGTGTGTGTGTGTGTGTGTGTGTGTGTGTGTGTGAACGTGCACCTGTGGGCGTCTGTATTTGGTAGCTGAGGTTTTTGATTTGCCCTGGAGCTCACATCTGTAGTCCCCATGCTATAGAAGGTGAAGCAATGGGGCCAGTACATTACTGAAGCCGCATTCTTCCTCTGACAGATCCCAATAAAGTGCAGAGAATTATTCTATGTAATTTCAAAAGTTACAAGAAATATTTAAAGGTGAATAGATCTTTAAAAAATAAGCAATCATGTGAAAAAGAAAGCTTTGATAGGTCTCCATGGAGTCCTGTGATTAAAGTAAGTACATCCCATGATTCTTGCTTGCTGAACCACCTTTAGCAGCAATAACTTGAAGCAATAGTCTCTGTTTGACTTTATCAATCTCTCACGTCATGGTGGATGAATTTTGGCCCACTCTTCTTTACAATGGTGCTTTAGTTCATTGAGGTTTGGGGGTATTTGTTTAGGCGCAGCCCTCTTAAGGTTGACCACAGCATTTAAATTACTTGAGGTCTGGACTTTGACTGGCCCATTGCAGCAATTTGATTCTTTTCTTTATCAGCCTGTTGAAAGCTGATAAAGTTTGTATTGTTCTCCTGCTGTGTGACACATTTTTGGGCCGAGCTTTAGCTGTTGGACAGATGGCCTTATATTTAACTCTAGAATATTTTGGTATACAGATGAGTTCATGGTGGACTCAATGGCTTCAAGATGCCCGGGTCAGTTTCAGTCTGAGTCAAGTGATTACCAACCAGAGGACTTGAAGTTCTACAACAACAGGATAAAGGTGGTTAAGGGGTGCATGAAAGTCGGTATGAGGTGTTTGTGATGATGTGGTGTATTTGATTTGAACTAAACTGTATATTATGGCCAAAAATCTCCTCTTTGGTCTTGGTCTGTCTTCCAGAAGTCTTGCCGTTTGTCTGTCATTAACTTTAACATGCTACATGCTAATTGAGGCCTCTAGAGTCTGAGATGCAATCTCTTTTTTGTAAACTCTTTGAGCATTGCATGGTCTTACCTTGGAGCCATCCATGAAATTTTGTACAGATGTTCAGATATTCCCCCTTCAGTTTTTGGCAGCTATTGGATGGATACTAGCAATACAGCTTTTTCACGGCAGATACCGTTACAAATTATAAGAGGGGCAAATGTGTCTGTTAGAGCAGATTGTTAGACTACTTTTGACTGTAAGCATCTTAGTCATAACCTTAGCTCAGCCCAGCCATTATATGGCATTTTTCAGCCATTTTAGTGTTAATAAGAGGCCATACATTCGTATTACCAATAAACTGGTCCATGTTACACAACTTCAGGAGAAAGAATATCAACCAGACCAAGAACTGGGTGACCCCTAACAAATATTGTAAAGGTTGGTAAGGTAATTCAGTCTTAGCCTGATGAGGTGTAATAAAGTTCTTGATCTCCTGAACCATCATCAGTTTTAAAATGTACTTGTAATCATTTTTGTTTATGACAGCTAATCCACTAACCTTAGCTGTACTTTGTATTTACTTACATTTTGCATGCTGGCATTAACATTTACCTGAAGGATGACATCAAGGACCACCAGTCTGGCTCCAGACTTTTAGTTGTATTGCTGTATACAACATTCTAATAAAGGAAATGTAACCTATATGTGCATGTGTGCTTGCGTCCATGTAGACTGCATAAGTAGGCTATGCGTGTGTCTCCTGCATCTGTGAGGATGTTAGCATAAAGAGTCCAAGCTACAGCCCGGGGGTTGTTTCATGCATCTTGGCAGCAGCTTGTCGTGATGACATACTTGCTGTAAAGACAGCCAGGCTGGACTTTGGAGGGAATGATATAAAATATAACTCTAAACTGTTTTTCTCTCTTTCTCTTCATTTCTCTGCCAATCTCTGACTCTTTTTTTCGATCTCTAAGGTGACGTTATTGTCGTCGCATCCAACTCAAACGTTCTCCCATGCCATAACAAAGCTCTAAGCTCTACATTTTTTGTTCTTACACTCACATAGCGTTTTTTCACACAAAACAAATTACCATCACTTGTGCTGCAATATTTTAATCACTGAAGAGGCTGAATTTGATTCCACCTTAATTTAACCTCTGAACATCAACCGTTTCCGCACAGTCCTCAGGGAATGCATGGCAAGATATTATATGGTATGGACTTAATATTAGCAGACAGCGGTGAGCGTTTTTTCCTGTGGCCCCCCGCTGTGATGGTGGGTTGTATTACAAGCAGATGACGGATATGAAATGTGGATGCGTAACAGGATCTACACTCATGGCCAGATTTGACCTTAATCACCCATATATGCTTCAAAATGATAGTGATGAGCTGTGTTGTGCGACAATGAACGCCCTACCCAGTTAGCTTCCAATAAAGCTGGCTGAGCTGAGTGGACAGACACAACGTGACCTATGAACCTTGCTCCCCCCCCCAACCTGCACTCACCATGGTAACGCCTGAAAAACAGCCATCTCCACTTCCTTGCCTTTTTATGCTCTCACACTTTCCCTGCTTCTGTGGCCTGTTGTTGCTGTGAAACTAGTGCTTCCTCTCCACTACGCATCAGTTTGACCTTGTGTGCTGCGTCCAACAGGAAAGCCTGCCCATATACAGACGTTCCTGCTCAGCTTGATGATGTTTACTCATTGCAGGCGTCTTTTCCTTTTCATTTTTGGTTCTTGTGACATGTCTGCTTTACTAATGAGCTTTAAGGCACTGATAATGCATTTGTTGCTTTAGATCTGATTAAAGTGTCACTCAACATGACTATCACTAATAAAAGAACAAAGGCAAATTAGGAAAAATAGAGTCCCCTATACAATAGTATGCATCCTTCAGTACATGCAGTAAGACATGGCAGTATAGAGGTATAATAATTATAAGATTAATACAGTTTTGTTTTTTGACTGTTGGCATAGTTTTGTTTCTAATTGATAGATGTATTTTAAGGTGTAATTCAATAAGGAGTCAATGGGTAACAATTATATTAACTTACAAGCTAAGCAACACTGGAGAGGACTTTACATTGACTTCTATTCATTTCCTAGATGTGCTTTAGCACTAACCCTAATGACTACTTGCTAGGGCTGCCACGATTTGTCGACTAGTCACGATTACGTCGACTATCAAAATCGTCGACGACTGATTTAATAGTCGACGTGTCGTTTGAAGCTTTGTAAGATCGCAAAAGACGCAGGAATAATAGCAGGATTTAAGAGTGTAATAACGGACTGAAACAGAAGATGGCAGCACAGCATGTACAAGGATGCCAGCTGCCGTTAAACCCCGAAGAAGAAGAAGCAGCTGTGTCCCAGAATTCATAGCGCGGCCCAGCTTAGTTTCCAACAATGGCGGTAGCTAGTTAGTTTTAATATTACTCTTATTATTCTTTCTGGGTCACAAAATAAACGTTTAACATATTTTCAGGCGAGAATGTAGCTGTGTAAACCTCAAATATCGGCTCAGTTTATCAGGACACCACATATTTTCAAAAGCGCTCCGACGTTTTCGGAGACGTCTGTTACCCACTAGCTCGATAGCTAGCCGGGGGCTAGGTCACTAGCGCCGTGAGAACACCGGACTCCCGGCAAATTGTTTTCAAACCCACCGCCGTCTTTCGCGACTCAGGTTAAATATATATGAGTCACTTAGATAAATTAAAAATGTTGTTGTTTGGCTTTTTTTTTTTTTTTTTTTTTTTTTTGTATTTTATTTGTTCCTGAGTAAATCGGTTTGGCTGAGATTAAAGTTATAGTTTTTACACAGCTGAATAAACGTCAAGCAGACAGCTGATCATCAGAAGTGTGAGATGCTGGAGAATATACTCCGGTGTCCTGTTATATTTTAGATAGCAAGGAGTTTATTAAACTTTACCGAAACAATCTGCAAATTTCATTAAAATTGAATAAACTATCATCTTGTCTTTATTTTTAGTTAGCACCTTAAAAGCTTAAAGCTGTAAGCTAATGATAGTTATATAAGAGCAGATGCTGCTGGTGCAATAAGCTGTAGTTTTATGTCCAGTGGATGATGATCTGATTAGTCGACTAATCGCATAAATAATCGGTGACTAGTCGACTATCAAAATAATCGTTTGTGGCAGCCCTACTACTTGCCAAATGACAACTGACCTAAATGTAGCCAAAACCCAATGTTAAATCTTGTCTTCAGTATAATGATTCATGTATGAGAAACTCTCTATTTGTTCACTAAAGGGGAAGCAAGGCCCAAGAGTGTGCCTTTTCAAACACATTTTTGTTTTGTTTTTTAATCTGTGATTTAGCTAAAAAATATGCACTTATATGTATTTGAAAGCAGTTTTGGCATTTACTATCTAGTAGCCAGCTTAGCTTATTCTCTGGATATGAAAATGGAAGGGCACAATTGTATGATAATGTTGGTTTCTACTGTCATTTTAATGGTATTCCCCTACAGAAGCTCAGAGATATACAGATATGCAGAGGAAGATTTAAATCTCTGAAAACTTGAGACTTTGCCGAGTGTTTTTATCACCAAGTCTTTGCTTCCAGTTTTGTTGACTTCTCTTCCTATATCAGATAGGATGTAGGGATACTGTCTCAGTGGCGACACCTATCTTTCAGGGGAATACTGCAACTGCTTCCTGCAGTTTAATGGTGAGCAATACGAATATAAGTGACTGCATCATGATGTTGTGGTTGTGCCCGGTACTCAATGTGAAATAAATTGCCAAAGTCTCATTGATGCAAGTCTAAAGACTGGTTAGTGGTCAGAAACAAACATTCTCCATTTCTGGGTTAGTTAGTGAATGTTTGTAGACAAATTGGGATCTTCCAAAATTGAAAACTATAGGTGACTGCAGAAAACTGCTAGTGACGAAAGCAATCACAAGGAGGTTTTTGGTGCAGAACCTTCTTTGCACCAATTACAAAGCCAACTAGTTGAGGCATGGACACTTTTCACCTAGTTAGAGGGGGAAAAGCAGGGCGTTGCTAACTAGTCCCTAAGACTGTGTTACTACGGCCTTTACTGTGTCAGTGTTTAAACAGAGAAAATTTGCATTAAATGGTTAGAGAATTTAATTTGACCTCCGTATCAGGCTGTGAACAGTTAATTTTCAAGTTCCTGACAAATTCCCGTCAAACAGTTGGCAGTCGGCCATTATGAAAAATGCTTTATTCATATGCACTTTTTAAAAATAGGGTTTTGAAGTTACATGTATAAATAAATTAACATAAAATAATGATGGTCCTTATTTCGTACAATATTAACCTTGATGCAACATATACACTGCCAGTAACATCATAAAAATATGTGTCCCAATGTAAACTCCCATACAGTGCCTCGTACACTACGTAGTGATTTTTACATTCCTTCCACTATAATTGAGTCCATCAGTTCCTCTCCTTGCTTGGCTGCTGGGTCATGTAAAGAATTAGATGAGGAGACTGAAATCTGTCTTTGTCTCCCAGATGAATTGTGTGTGTGTGTGTGTGTGTGTGTGTGTGTGTGTGTCCTACTTGATGAATAAAGTTTCTATTCACATGCTCATGGAACAAAGCTTCTGTAGAGTTCAAGCTACTGTTGGATATCCTGTTGACATCACACAGGCCCATTCTTTTGACCGTGTATGTGTGTGTTTGTGACACACATAGCGGCCGTTGTAGAGCTGCTGCATGGTTGTGGTTAATTACAGATTCCTTTTGTGTAGCTTACAGTGCTCTGTGTGTGTGTTTCTCTGTGTTTTTTGAGTAAGATGCAACATTTCAGCAGTATCCAAGTCACTGTCATACAAATACCTTTGTTAAAATGCAGCACTGAGAGGATTTTTCTACTTTTGCAGTGAGATTTTCCACTGTGACTCAGAGTACTGTCTTTAAAAGTGATTTTATCCAATTTTGACAAAATATTTATCACGATATATATTTGAAAATTTTCTATAACGATATAACTGACGATATAATTGACGCAAGACAAAATACTTTACAACTCCACAACTTTATTAGTGCAAAAAACCCCCCATCAATGTATTTTTAACAAGCAGCTGTTTCTTATGTGCATTTAAGCTATATAAAAATTGAACAGTGCAAATGCAAATTCCTTGCTGACAGTTTAACCAAAAGGCATTTCCAGTGGAAATTGAAAAAGAGGTTATACGCACATAATACACAGTACGTAATACACAGTACGTAATACTCAGCGAGGCTCCTGACTACGGTAGCCATAATGCTCCGACAATCCATCGAGTGGTGCGGCTTCGTAGCTCAGCAAAGTCGTACTAAAACATTTTTTGACAGATTTTTGAGCGCTGTGTACCACATAAAATTGGTTCGGTAAGAACTGTAATAACGACGGCCCGCTTGCATGCTCTACCAAAAAAATGTGCTGTGGTGTGTCTGACGGACGAAAGCCAAACCAGTTCCACACCACTGAAGTTGCACCATTTTTACAAACCAATTCTGGTTCATCTGTTTCGTTCAATGCTCCGCCTTCGCCCTTCTCATTCTCCGTTGCCGCCATGCTTTTTTCGCCATGTACGTATGAAAACAAAGGCACTGGCGCATGCGCGTTTTATCCATATTCTATCGCGATATTTCATTTTCTTACCATTACCTAGCATTATACCGGTATTACCGTGAATGGTATGATATGGTCCAGCCGTACTTGCATATGTTCAAAAAGCCGCCTTCCCACATTTTCTTTTTACATTTGTTCATGAGTGCTCTGATTAGTGCCTGAAAGAAAAAGCTAAGTGTGTCTTAGCTTACCCCTAATTATAGAGTGGCAGTCATTCAGGAGGGGTTCAGAGTACTCCTCCAAACAAAGTTAGTTGAAGTGCTTCTGATGAGATTGCGTCTTAGGCGAGGAAGTTCAGGCATGTCCCAGCTGAGAGGAGCCCTTGGGCTACTAAATATCTGGGTTGCTTTGGCAGCACCATAATATTCCTGCAGAAGAGCTCGATTGATGGATGGGTGGAGTTTGGAGGCCATGTCTTCATCATCATGTTCATCAAACTGTTCTTGTGGAGTTCTCTTGCAGCAGGGCGTTTGTCCTATCGGTGCATGTTTGTGTGTTTCCGTTTGTGTTTCTCTTTTTCGTTGGTGTCTTAAGCTCAGAATTAAAGGAGCGAAGCATGGCAGGAATTTTGTCCTGTGAGTGTGAGAGAAAAGACGGAGAGGCAAGTGTCAACAGGGTCATCTATTTTTAGTTGTCCTTGTCTTTTGCTGTCCTTCCTGCCTGGGCACAGACATACAGGCGCGCACATACAAATACACACATACTGACGACAGGGCATCAACACATCCAACTGTGTGTTTTTATTTTAGCTTCTAATCTGATTCAGCATATTTAAAATGGTTTACATATTTTCTCGTAGAATTTTAAGATTTTTATCACATTGACAGCTGACCTATGCACTAATAACGACAATGGGACAGTGCTGTAGTGGCAAACATGCAGTTCAGTTCTGTTTGGTGGTTAAAAGTTGTACTGGAACTGTTTGTATGTTATTTCTCCAGGCCTATAGGGGGCGCAGGTTTGCACAGTTTGCTATGTTGAGCCAATTAGTCACTAAAAGAAGTGTGATAGGAAGTGTTTGCTCATGAGTGAAGCAAGACATGGTGTGTTTTCCTCCGATCCAAAGCCATCCACTCCGTTAAATCCCTTTGAGTGGCAATATGAGTAAGTTTCTTAATTGTGTTTACCTTTAAGAGAGGGTATATGACATTATTGAAGTGATTTGGAAACTTTTGATGTGTTTTATATGTCCACTTAAGTTCAACCCAAGCTAATGTTTATGTGACATTTCTGTATTCTGTATCATTTCAGTTTCACACTTTTTTGCATTAAATCCTGTCCAAATACAACACGTGCCTGTTCCTTGGAGGAAGTGACGCAAGAGAGAGTTTAGCTGGCTGTGAATCTCAATATAGGACACTGGGTCACATTGGGTGCAACAGTACAGTGAAATCATAGCGCTCTGCGAGGGACGTCGAGTGACAGTTCTACTCTAACATGGAGAAATCAGAGGCTGAAGGTCAAAACGACGAGGAAGCAAGGTCCACTCGCTCAAGAAGGTCCTCAAAGTCTTCAGGAAAACTGACTGTTAGATCATCTGCAGCATGTTCAAGCAGGTCGTCAGCATCAACCCGAGCCAGTATGGCAGCAGCGCGGGCACAAGCAGAAGCTCAAGCAGCAAAAGCCAGATTAGCTTACGCTGAGAAGGAGATGAACATTAAAGTAGAAAAGGCCCGTCTAGAAGCAACTCTGGATGTAATCAACCTCCAAAAGGAAGCAGATGCAGCCTTGGCTAAAGCAGAGGTAATGGAGTCAGCAGCAGCTCAATTTGACAAAGCTGAATCAGGGGAAGAGTGGCCATTGTCACCCCTACAAGTAACCCCAGAGCAAAAAGTGAGTGAATACATAAATAAACACAGCCACACTGACCTGGTTCCAGACATTACATCTCACCATGATGACAGTAAATATCAGAATGAACAATCCAAACAACCAGTAATGTACACACCTCTTTGTCCCAAACAAGAGCCAGTGCAGTACTCATTCATGCCACAAGATGGGGCAGAGAGACGACTACAAAGAGATGTAAGTCCACAGACTCTCCACGATGCATTACAACTGCAGCACGGATTAAGCTCAAATGATAATGCAGACACCATAGCAAGCGACCTCGCCAGATTCTTAGCCAAGAGTCAGCTAATAACTGGAGGGCTGTCTAAATTTGACGACAAGCCAGAAAATTACCTTAGTTGGAAAGCCACATTCCAGAGCACTGTTAGGGACCTTGGTCTAACAGCCACTGAAGAAATCAACCTACTCATTAAGTGGTTAGGCCCAGAGTCTTCTGAACACGCCAAGAGATTAAAAGCAGTCAACATAAAGCATCCACCTGCCGGTCTGAACATGATATGGTTGAGACTAGAGGAATGTTACGGCTCACCAGAAGCAATAGAAAACTCCCTGTTTGCCCGAATACGAGACTTTCCAAAGCTCTCCAGTAAAGAACCACACAAGCTTCGCGACCTATCAGATCTGCTGTGTGAACTCCAAGCTGCAAAGCTAGATGGTTATTTGCCTGGTTTAAGTTACCTCGACACAGCTAGGGGAGTACATCCAATTGTGGAGAAGCTGCCCTTCCATCTTCAAGAGAAGTGGACAATGGTAGGGTCAAAGTTTAAAGAAGACCACAATGTTAGCTTCCCACCATTCTCATTCTTTGTCGAATTTGTGAAACGTCAAGCAAAAGCAAGGAATGATCCAAGCTTTACCACACCTTTCAACACGACTCTTTCCTATGCCAACCACATGTCCAGCTACAGAAAAGAAAAACCGTTAAGTAACCACAACCAAAGGTCATCGGTTACAGTGCACAAGATGGACATATCATCAGAGGGATCAAAGGTAAAAAAAGCAGACGAAGACATTGAAAGACAGTGCCCCATACATCACAAACCCCACCCACTCAAAAGATGCAGGGGCTTTAGAGCTATGCTGCTTGAGCAGAGGAAGAGGTTCCTCAGAGACAATAGCATTTGTTACCGCTGCCTTGCTTCCACCGGCCACCAAGCCAAAGACTGTACAGTCATGATTAAGTGTGAAGAGTGCAATAGTGAGAAACACCTGGCAGCTCTTCATCCTGCCCCAACACAGCAAATGCTCAGACCTCCTTCATCTCCTGAAGTGCACGGCGGGGAGCAAGCAAATCCACAAGACCCGGATGTTACTGCCACATGCACAGAGGTATGTGGAAATAAAATCACAGGGAGATCCTGTTCTAAGGTTTGCTTAGTGCAAGTCTATCCCAAGGGTCAGCGAGACAACGCCAGAAGGATGTATGCAATAATTGACGATCAAAGTAACCAGTCACTTGCAAAGACAGAGTTTTTTGACATATTTAACATACAAACCACACCTGAACCATACATGCTGAAAACTTGTAGTGGTGTAACACACACGACTGGTAGAAGAGCATGTGGCTACATGGTTGAGTCATTAGATGGAAAAATGAGTTTCCCTCTCCCCGCGCTCATTGAGTGCAATGCCATCCCCAACAACAGGGAAGAGGTGCCAACTGCAGAAGCTGCTTTACACCACCTGCACCTGAAAGCAATAGCTGCTCAAATACCACCTCTCGACCCAAGTGCAGACATTCTGTTGCTGATAGGACGCAACCTTCTGAGAGTTCACAAAGTGAGGGAGCAAATCAATGGCAGAGATAATGACCCATTTGCACAGAAGCTTGACCTGGGCTGGGTTATCATTGGCGATGTGTGTCTTGGTAATGCCCACAAGCCAAGTAAAGTGAATGTTCTGAAAACCTATGTATTGGACAATGGGCGCCCAAGCTATCTCACTCCCTGCGACAGTCACCTTAGTGTAAAGGAGGACTTCAGTCTGAGCCAAACCAAAGCCATCTCCAGTCAACCGCCATCTGCTCTCTCACACCAAAAGCCCACGGCTGAGAATTTGGGAGACTCTGTGTTTTGTCACACCAGCAACGACAACCACCTTGCTCATTCAGCTGAAGATGTAATCTTTTTGAAAAAGATGGCAGGCTTCTTCAAGGACAATACAAACAGCTGGGTTGCACCACTCCCGTTCCGAACCCCCAGACGCAAACTCCCGGATAACCGGTCCTACGCCTACCAACGGCTGATGTCGTTACGACGTACGCTCGACAAGAAACCAGAAATGAAAACACATTTTGTGGAATTCATGCAGAAAATGCTAGATAACCAACATGCAGAGCTCGCACCACCTCCCAATAGAGACAAAGAGAACTGGTATCTCCCCATTTTTGGTGTGTACCATCCCCAAAAGCCAGGGAAGATACGCGTTGTGTTTGATTCGAGTGCACAGTTTGATGGAGTGTGCCTCAATGAGGTGCTGCTTTCTGGCCCGGACCTGAACAACACACTTTTGGGTGTGCTGCTTCGCTTCAGGAAAGAACCAGTCGCAGTCACAGCTGACATTGAACAAATGTTCTACTGCTTTGTGGTCCAAGAAGACCACAGAGACTACCTTCGCTTTCTTTGGTACAAAGACAACGACCTTGGCAAAGACGTAGTAGACTACAGAATGAGGGTGCATGTCTTTGGTAACAGTCCTTCCCCTGCAGTGGCAATTTACGGGCTGAGACTGGCAGCAAGGGAAGCAGAAAGCGAGTATGGAACTGATGCCAGAGACTTCGTAGAGCACAACTTCTATGTCGATGACGCATTAAAGTCTTTCCCAACTGCAGCTGAGGCTGTTGATGTCCTACAGAGAACTCAGAAAATGCTTGCCCTCTCAAATCTACGTCTCCACAAGATTGCTTCCAATAAAGTGGAAGTGGTGAGTGCATTCCCCCCTGAGGATAGGGCCAAAGATATCAAAGATCTCGATTTAACAACAGATGAGCTTCCAGTCCAGCGCAGCTTGGGGGTAAGTTGGAACCCCACAACAGACACGTTCACATTCCACGTTCCACAAGAGCAAAAACCCTTCACTCGCCGGGGCGTACTCTCAACAGTGAACAGCTTGTTTGACCCTCTTGGTTTGCTTGCACCTGTAACCATCAAAGGCAGACTTCTTCTCAGAGAGCTCTCCAGCGGCAACCTTGAGTGGGACAGTTCCTTACCCCAAGACATGTACGACGGCTGGAGAAGGTGGCATGACTCGCTACGAAGTCTCACAAACCTGCACATTCCCCGCCCCTACGTCACGTTCTCCATCTCACAAGCCACATTCATCGAACTTTGTGTTTTCTCAGACGCTTCAGTGAAAGCCATCGCTGCGGTAGCTTACCTGAAGGTCACACATGAAGATAGGCACAGTGAGGTCGGATTCGTTATGGGTAAGGCCAAACTAGCTCCTGTACCAGAACCGACCATTCCTCGATTAGAGCTGTGCGCTGCAGTGCTTGCTGTGGAGATGTCAGAGCTTCTCACAGTAGAACTAAACGTAAAGATTGACAAGACAACATTCTACACTGACAGTAAAGTGGTGTTAGGATACATTAACAATCAAAACAGAAGATTCCATGTATATGTGAACAATCGTGTACAGAGAATCAAGCAGTCTTCCCTACCAGATCAATGGAGATACGTCCCATCAGAGCACAATCCTGCCGATCATGGCTCTCGGTCTGTACCAGCAGACAAACTCTCTGGTACTTCATGGTTGTACGGCCCAGCATTTCTTCTCAATCACGAGACTCTCTCCCCAGAAAAGGGTCCATTTGAACTCGTCGATCC
The DNA here is from genome assembly GCF_057381845.1 of Rhamphochromis longiceps. Taxonomy (NCBI): domain Eukaryota; kingdom Metazoa; phylum Chordata; class Actinopteri; order Cichliformes; family Cichlidae; genus Rhamphochromis; species Rhamphochromis longiceps. The sequence goes on along the minus strand of NC_140566.1, from coordinate 23,374,168 downwards.
AGAGTCGGACATTGAAATTCGATGTAACGTCAATGTGCTTGTGACCACAACTGCTCCAGGTGCCTTGGGTTCATCACGCTTTGAAAGATTCTCAAAATGGACTTCCCTTGTCCAAGCGGTGGCCTACCTTCGCCACATCTCCCACAGTTTCAAGTCTAAAGATGGTGGTGCCTGTAGCGGCTGGCATCTTTGTAAGGCTAGTCTCACAGATGAAGCGTTATATGAAGCAGAGCACACAATCATCAGGTGTGTCCAGCGTGAAGCCTATGCAGAAGAAATAAAATGCATCATGGCGAAACGAGACTTACCTCGCAACAGTGCTCTTCACAAACTTCATCCCATCGTCGATGGCAAAAACTTATTGCGAGTAGGAGGTCGACTTGCAGAGTCTGGCTTGCCGAGTCATCAGGCTAACCCTCTTCTGATACCAGGGAAGCATCACATTGCAACACTGCTCATTCGACATCACCATGAAGCCACCCAGCACCAAGGAAGACACTTCACTGAGGGGGCTGTGAGAGCAAGTGGCTTATGGGTAGTTGGTTCTAAGAGGTCTATCAGCAGTGTAATCCACAAATGTGTCACCTGCAGAAAGCTTCGAGGTAGAACAGAGCAGCAAATCATGTCTAACTTACCTGCCGAACGCCTTCAGACGGACCCCCCATTCTCTTATGTTGGCCTCGATGTATTTGGACCGTGGGAGGTTTCAACACGCCGCACCAAAGGTGGTCATGCAAACAGTAAGAGATGGGCAGTCTTGTTCACTTGCATGTCTACACGGGCTGTTCATATTGAAGTGATTGAAACTCTCAGCTCTTCCAGTTTCATCAATGCTCTTCGCAGGTTCTTTGCGATCAGAGGCCCTGCCAAACAGTTGAGGTCAGATTGCGGAACCAATTTCATTGGTGCCTCCAAGGACCTAAAGTTGCATTCCCCAAAACCTGGTGATACAAGTGTGGATGACTACCTACGCAAGCAGAGGTGTTCCTGGGTGTTTAATGCTCCTCACTCATCTCACATGGGTGGCGCCTGGGAGCGTATGATAGGCATCTCACGACGCATCCTGGACTCAATGCTCCTACAAGCAGGAAACCCTACTCTAACTCACGAGGTCCTGACAACGTTAATGGCGGAAGTCACGGCTATTATCAACGCAAGGCCACTTGTACCCGTTTCCTCGGATCCAGACGCTCCCTTAATCCTGACCCCCTCAGCTCTGCTCACCCAGAAGTTCGATCCGATTCCAACTCCACCTGGGGAATTCACCAAGGCCGACATATATACACGGCAGTGGAAGAGAGTTCAAGCCCTTGCCGACACATTCTGGGCCAGGTGGCAGAGGGAGTACCTCCACATGCTCCAAGGTCGTCAGAAATGGCAGCGCAGCAAACCAAACTTGAAGGAAGGAGACGTTGTTCTTCTGAAGGACAAGCAACTAAAAAGAAATGAGTGGCCTATGGGTGTCATCGTGAAGACACTTCCAAGCAGAGATGGAGTTGTCAGAAAGATGGAAGTGAAGGTGACACGCGACAAGATTGCAAAGACATTCTGTAGACCCATTTCGGACTGTATCCTTCTTCTGAGAGATTGGTCTCATGTGTAAATAGGGTCTAGTGGCAATCTTAAAATAATGCCAGGCGGGGAGTGTACTGGAACTGTTTGTATGTTATTTCTCCAGGCCTATAGGGGGCGCAGGTTTGCACAGTTTGCTATGTTGAGCCAATTAGTCACTAAAAGAAGTGTGATAGGAAGTGTTTGCTCATGAGTGAAGCAAGACATGGTGTGTTTTCCTCCGATCCAAAGCCATCCACTCCGTTAAATCCCTTTGAGTGGCAATATGAGTAAGTTTCTTAATTGTGTTTACCTTTAAGAGAGGGTATATGACATTATTGAAGTGATTTGGAAACTTTTGATGTGTTTTATATGTCCACTTAAGTTCAACCCAAGCTAATGTTTATGTGACATTTCTGTATTCTGTATCATTTCAGTTTCACACTTTTTTGCATTAAATCCTGTCCAAATACAACACGTGCCTGTTCCTTGGAGGAAGTGACGCAAGAGAGAGTTTAGCTGGCTGTGAATCTCAATATAGGACACTGGGTCACATTGGGTGCAACAGTACAAAAGTAGCAACAAGCAGCCCAAAATTTTGAAGCACATAGTCTGCTATCGTGTTAATAGTTTTTGTATAACTTTAGTAATGTAAACCATCTACTTTTCCCTTTCCTTTTTAGTACCTAGCCAGAAATTGGACTCATGTGTACAAATGACTGACCAGTGTTATAGCTCAGCCTGTCAGCCAGTTACAACCTTTCTTTTAACCTGGAGCTTGAACATGTGTCTTACCGCATTAAATTGGATGCCATAAATGGCAAGCATCACTTCTTGCTACATCTGTAAGTAGACTTTCCCTTTTCCTAAAGCTTTCTGGACAATGTACTTGTTGTGGTGTGATTCATTTTTTTTGTTTTATAGTGATTCCTTTGTGTTGGCAGGATTTTACAGAATCTCATCAGCCAACAATGTGGTTTTGATTTGAAAACATGGTTCATATAAGCCGAGAGACCCGCATGGGACTGACACGTGTATGTGCGCGTGCATAAATGTGTGAATATATATGTGGATTTATGTGTGTCCTGTTGTGTCATTGCTGCCAAAAATGCTGACTATCCACTGGTCCACTCCTGATGCGTATCTGTATTTATGAGCCAGAGTAAAAAGTTACCTTATCACGCTGTTTGCCAAAGTGTAGAGTGAGACTCTCCAAGGGAAAGTAGGTTAAACAGAATTTCGCACTTTGATTTTTATTTTTCCGTCACATTTTTAAGTGATTCAAGGGGGAAACAAACCTTAAACTTTCATGCAAAAGTGCTATGATGGTGTGTCTGAAAAATAATGCAATTATATCAAATTATTTTTGTCCTGTCTTAATGATGATACTTTGCTACAAATAACAAAAACAGTGTCCGTTTCAATTTTCTCTTAGAAAACCTGAAAGATCTTATCTAGGAGATAAGATTTCTCGAAGGAATTCTTCTTAAGGCTAGTAATATTACTTTTTTAAAATTTTTATTTCAATAGGACAATAACGGCTGGGAGAAAGACCGGGGAAGACATGCAGTGAATGGCCTTGGGGCCAGATTTGAACTCAGGCCTCTGCAATAGCCTTGCAGCATATGAGTTGTCTACTTTATCTAGTGTGCTACACACTGGTGTTTATAATGTATTTGTCGACGTGCTTGGGGTTTCCATGACATGAAAATGAGATTTCTAGGAGGAATAAAACTTCATGTTGTGTTCAAACCTTTAGTTCTTTTTATGTTCTGTTTATGGGCTTCCAGTTCTTCCCTGGATGGAAAGTGCTGATTTTTCTGCTGACATACTTATCAAGTGATATACTTTTTTCATGGGGTCAGGAAGGTTTGGATAGTTTTTTTTTTTTTTTCCCTTTAAGAAAATTAAAAATCACCATTTAAGAACTGCCTTTTGTATTTATTCAGTTTATCTTGCTCCAGGTTGTCTAATGTTAGAATTTGTTCAATGCTCTGAAACATGTAAGTGTTTAAATATGCAAAATCAGAAAGGGGCACTGAGTGTGTATGTGTTTAGTTTGTGGTTAGTTGTGATTTGTGTGCAGGAGAGCACACAGAGTGGCTGAAGCCGGAGAGGAGAAATCATCGATGGGCACGTTTCACTCACGGGGTGCTGAGAAGAACTGTCAGTGGGAATAAAGGAGGGGGAAAAAGAAACTGTCAAAAAGGAGACCTAAGGGAGGTGGAGGCCAAAAATAAGAGAGAGGAGACGTAAGAATGAGAGAGTGTAGAGAGAGATATGGTTTTATACAGCTCAGTAGATGTGATGTCACTATTGCCAGGGCTGGATGTGATTCCCGCTGAGGCCACCCGTGCTGAAAATAAATCACCCATGCTACTACACAAAACAAATAAGTAAGTTTACTGAAATGTGTGATAGAAAGCAGGCGCCTCGGTTACCTAAGATCTGGCTCATAGATACCTGAGATCACTCAGTGCAGCCTCATTTGCCAATATGTAATGGCAGTGATTATAAAGCCTGAAAACAGCATGTTTAATCATTGAAACCTAAAAACACCCTGAAACGTTTGAGAGCTGAGACCTGCTGGCTTTCAAAACGACTGAAGAAAAGGTTATATTACTTTATGTATGCTACTTATATTAGTTAGTTATTTATGCTGTAAATTCACTGGCAATATGACATTATAGACGACATTTGGTTTTCATTGCCATTTTCTATTGGAAAAACATATTTGCTTCGCTATATACATGTTTACCTTTAAACATTGTTATATATTTAATTTTATTAAAATATGTCACATGATTTCTGTTATGTAATTGCAGCAAAATATTGAGAATTGGGGAAATACTGTGAAAGTACAGTGGGTTGTTTTGTTTTTTGGACACTGACTGGCACCGTAAAACCGCAGTTTATCCTTCAAGTTTGGAGTGTGGTCTCATTTTGGTCATACTTTAGTTATTTTGATGACACAGGGCCACTGTGACTCACTGCTCACGGACATCCTAAATGTTTTTTTGAGTCAGTCCGGAGAGAGAAAGTGGTCTGTGTGCGTTTCTCTCTGCCAGCGTGCACGTTTTTCTGGCAGCACATTTAAGCGGAGCTGCTGGGCCTGCGTTTCATTTCTGTGACTGGCAAACTGCACTGATCTACACGGAGGAGCAGTGGTATTTACTTGAACATGGCCAATTACTCTGTCTTTCTTCTGTCTGCGCTTGCTGTCCTTTCCCTGACTCCCATGCGCATTTTCATGAAACTCTTGATCTCTCCTCTTGTGTTTTTTTTTATTTTCCTTCCTTGCCTGGATTTAATTATACTTTCTATCTTTATTTTACAAAATGCCACAAATACATATTTGCTTGTGTAGCTTTTGTATAAATTTTGTCCTCCTCCCTATCGTCGTGGGTTTCCCTGCTGAAGCTGACCGCGTCATGCATAAGTTTCTTTTCTTTTTTTGAATGTTAAAGTAAAAGAACACTTTATTCAGTATAAAATGATAATTATTTTAATCCATTCCTTCGGGGTCGGTGTCAGAATGGCGAGCAAGCCATTGTTGCAGGGTGCTGTTCCACAGCATGCGATTTACAAGAAAGTTATGTGAAGTCTGTTTCTTTTTTGTGTCTTCCTCGTCATCCTTCCACTATTTCATCGTGATCCTTTGAATGTTGCTGACCTAAGCCAGTCAAGCAACAGGAAATGTTGTAGTGGAGGTGACCCTGCGTTGAGTTTAAATGCAAGGGAAGCCAAGCTCGCCGTGAGTGTCTGTCTCCTAGGAGCTCTTAGCGCCTCATGTATTATTTGAAAGGCATCCAGCTGTCTAAGGCTTTTCAGTTCCTCGCCTGGCTAATGTGACTTAAGTCGAACGGAACTTTTTTTTTTTTTGCACTTTTCAGCACGAACACACACAAATATATGAGCTGTCAACCTCCATCACTGATGCCACAGGGGACCCACTCGTGTTGTCCGCCTTTCCACTCACTTTCAGTACCTGCATTAAAAGTATAATCAGGACAAAACAGCTATTCTCGTCCATAATCTTATCACATTATTTAGAACTAGGTTTTCTAGAGTTCAGATTAAGATTTTTCGGTACAGCTTGTTATTACATTATTACAAACTCACTTAAAGTGAGGTGGACCACCATAAAATACGACCTTAACGTTCTTATTTTTTCTGTTCTCTCAGGTCTGTCGACAGCGAAGAGGAAGTTTGCTGACTCTCTCAATGACTTTAAATTCCAGTGCATTGGAGATGCTGAGACGGATGATGAGATGTGCATAGGTGAGTGTGCGGATGTGAAATCCAATACATTCGGTGCACCAGAAGAGGAAAGCCTCTAAATAGACATCAAATGATGTTGTATCATGTCTCGTCACTAAAATAGAATAGCCAAATCAGCGTTGACTTCAAGGTCAGCTTGATTTTCATTTTAGTGCTGCTGGACAGGAAACTGATGAGTCTCAGATTAGGTATCTGCCCTGAATGTGCTATTTTTGTTAAAATATCAAAGCTTATTCTGTACTTAATAAAACTACTGGCACATTTTGAAAACGGGTGTAATTTTGATCCATCTGACTTGTGGCTTAAAATAGTTCAAAAATTGAAATGATTATCAGCAGCTGATGGACAGTCTAATAGTAACACTGTAAAACAAGGAAAAAACTGGACATTGGCTCAGATTTTGCAGCCCTTTCGGTATAATTTCATTATTTTTGATAGCTACAGTTAGTCTTCATAAATGTTGTAGTTATTTCATGAAATAAAATGTCATTACACAAAAGTTTGTGATATTGGTGTGTAAAATATGAGTTCCCAGAACTCATCCGGCTGTTTCTGCTCAAACAGCCTGCTGTGTGAGAGTCTGTGCAGTCACCACACCCTCTCTGTGTCAGTCTGCAGCTCTTTGCTGCCCTGATTCTGACCTACAACCCTGCTGTTGTTTCACTATCGCTGGCTATCTTTCCTGAACAGCTTGGTGCTCAGCTGGATTGCAGCACTGTTGCTGTTAGGCTATTCATGGCGAGACTCATGTCAAAACCCATCTTCATCTCTCTGATGCTATAATAAGTCCTCTTAGAACAATGTGGAAAAAAACAATAGGTACTGATTTACGTCAATGTGTCAACATGAAAGAGTTTAGATTAATCGTCAAGTTTTGATTGCATAATAAGAGCCGTATTACAATTTTATACTATTTTTAAGACATCAGGATTTATTTGTAGAAAGAACTTTGTCTGCATTGTCTCAATAAGTCGGACACATTTGTTTGCGAGTATTACACGCCACCAGGGCTTTCATCTGTCATGGATTTTGGTTATAATTGTTATGGACTGAATTTGTAGCCCAGGGTGGATGGTGTTAGATTCTGTGGTCTCTCTCTGGATGTCATCTCTCCTTTTTGCAGATGATGTGGTTATGTTGGCTTCACTGAATGATGACCTCCAGCTTGTGGTTGGGAGGTTTGCAGCCAAATCTGAAGCAGCAGGGATGGGAATTAGCACCTCAAAGTCTTGAGTTGCTGCTCTAAGTGTGGGAGTTAAAGAATTTTAGGGTCTTGTTCACAAGTGAGGGGAGAAGGAAGGGGGAGATGGACACACATATTGTCAGCAGTAATCTGGATGTCGTACCTTCCTGTTGTGGAGAGAGAGATGAGCATGAAAGCAAAGCCGCCAGTTTACCAGTTGATCTACATTCCTACCTTCACCTTTGGCTGTGAGTTGTGGGTGTCAGATCACAGGTGGCAGAAATGAGCTTCCTCTGTAGGATGTCTGAGCACTCCTAGATAGAGTGAGGAGCCCAGCCATTTGGGAGGAATTTAGAGTAGAGCTGCTACTCCTCCACATCAAAAGGTGCCAGTTGAGGTGGTTTGGGCATCTGATTGGGATGCTTCCGAGGTGCTGTGTTTTGGGCTTGTCCCTGTAGCTGGAGACCTCAGAGCTGACCCAGGACACATTGGAGAGATTACATTTCCCGGCTGGCTTGGGAGTGCTTTGATGTCCCCTTGGAACAGTTAAAGTAGGTGACAGGGGAGGGAGGGCTGTGGTCTGGTTATCTGTACTTGGACTAATAATGGATGAAAGAAGCCATGTGTAGGGTGTAGTGTCAGCTGACAGTACAGATTGCACCCTGATTAATTTCTGTGTTCTGGTGATGCTAGAGTTGGTGCTAAAACACAAAATGGAAAAGGCCCTCTGTATGGTTTGTCCATTCTGGGCTTCTATAGAAGCACCTGGACGTGTACCTGCAGGCTCTGTAGATAAAGAGCTTATTCTGAGGCAATGAAAAATTGTCTCCTACACTAAAAATTCAATTCTACGCTAATTAAAACACAACTACAATTATATCACATTTCTGCCATTAGATTCCACTCAAACCTGGACGTTTAAGGCCTGCATCTACTTTTTAATAGCCAAATACAAAACCTATAATTTACAGAAACATGAAGTTTGATGTTAATGAGGATAAAATGGATAACTGTGGAATGGATTATCACAGTGCGCATACAATTTCTGCATGCCTGTGCATAAGGAACACATGTTCGGAACACATGTTCTGCAGGCACACTCTTCAATTACTTGAGGTGCGCTCAGTGTGCCTGAAGAACAAGTCTGTGTGTTCGTGTGTGTGAAGTGTTGGACAGGGTCAGAGGCAATTGAAGTGGAAACTCTGACCTGAACAATGTAGCTGTGGCTCGTTTGCCAGTGAATGGGGTAACCTTGCACCGATCCATGCTGACTGTGAAAGCACCATAGAAACAAACCCTTTAAGTTGCGGTTTCATTTCCAGTTAATTACTCTGCTATGTCATGAGTTTAGAAACATTTCGAAACCTCTAAATAAGTGGTACCGAAGCAGAAACAAAGCACCTTTAACCTCTTTACTCCCCGATAGCTGTATTCTGTTCGATGCTTTTCCCTTGCATCTTTTTTTTGTCTCGCTCTTTATCAGCAGTGCTTTGCCTTTCTGCCTCATTTTTATTTTCAATGATCTCTTTTGTCTCTTTCTCGTTCACCCCATCTACCAACATGACTGTCCCTAGCCAAGTCACTTCAGGAGTTTGCAGCAGTTTTACAGAACCTGGAGGATGAACGGACACGAATGGTGAGTGACCTATCTAGCTATATTGTCTATATTATAGGTTATTCTTAATGAGAGTGAACGTTTGGTCTTTTATAACCACGGAAACATTAGTCCTCTCCAGAAAATGACTGGCGGCTGTGATAGAAACTGCTGGTACAAATGATACAAATATTAAAATACCTGGTGTATACTGGCGTGTCTGTAACATGGATTTTTATGGTGTGTATATCTGCCTTGTAGATCGAGAATGCCAATGATGTGTTAATTTTGCCGCTGGAGCGGTTCAGGAAAGAGCAAATCAGTGCAGCCAAGGTAAGAAGGGTGACAGTACATGGGCCACAGAAATGACTTTTAACTGTACATGAGCTGTGGGTTTGTATTGATACATGTATGCTAGCATGAAGAATAAATCAATAATGGCCTTTAGTGCTCCTGGAGCTATTAAAGGATCTGTGTCAGACAGCACCTACTCAAAACATACAGATCAGAAAAACATTCAGATTTTTCTCTCTTTTTTTTGTTCTCGTTTTTATTGTTTTTTGTGCCTTTTGCTAGTTGCCAGGGACACATGCATACAGTTTCACATTAACTCGTGAATGCAATGCCTTCGATTTTGAAACTTTGCTTTACCACAATACATGCCCATTGTCTGGCCTGTTTAGCTGTTGGTAAACCGCAATATGTAATCACGTTTAGAAAATTTAAATGATTAGAGGAGGTGGATTTTGTTTATACATTGAAAAGAGGTCATTTAAGCCCATTGATAGGTGGTAGCCTGGCAGCATGATAATATCATAGTATATCATGCATAATTAAGTATATGCGGATATGAATAAGACATTATTGTTGTAAAATTAAAGCAATAGCACATTTTCATATAAGGTGCTGTACGTGCATAAAGTCTAAAAACGGGTCATTTGAGCAGTGTGATGGTGTCACAATATATCATTCAAAATTCAGCTTTTCTCACAAAATAAACACAATACAAATCCTTTACAGGTGAGTAAATACTAAAAACGTGATATTTTAGCCCATTGCTAGGCAGTTGCTTGGTAAGATCATGGCATTATAGCTGATCTAGGGTAAGAACCTTCAGCGGCCCAAGACTTTGGACTACATGTGTGTCTGATGCTCTAGGAATAATTTGCAGAAACTGTTAGAGTAGATGCATGTACAAGATTTTTAATCCAGAGAAACACTCCAGTTTACTCACCTGGTTAGCATTACTGCATAATATCTGACTTTAATACAATAATATACTATAATTATACTATATTTACCAGAGAGTGTCTCGATGCATTTTTAAAAAAATTGGCTATATAGTTTGTAGAGTTGTAGAGAGATGGTTCAGAATACAGGACAGCCTTTAAGAATTTCCAAATACACCAATGATAGAATAGAAGAAATATAAAGTACAATGCTTAAAGATTTTATTTTGATGATAAAATTTCGTGTTTGGAACTCAAACACATGAGTTTAGTTACAGTTGTTGTTACCGCTGCACAGTGACATGGAACTAATAGGTGCTTTTCATGTATGCTTGGAATAAAAGGCAGCACACTTCACACGAGGCTCAGGGTCTCCCTCTCCTTACGTGATGGGTGTATGTTAAGGTCTGAACCATTACTAAATGACCTGGATAAGAGATTAGAGGAAGACATAAATGCTGCCATAAATCACTGATTCCCTCTTACATGCAGGCTGGGCTCCCTCTAGCAGGTCTGTGTGTGATTTATTTATCTATTTTTTTAAAAGTGTGCTTAAATCTCTTCATTTGCTTCTTATTCTATAGAAGTAAAACATAAGTATACAAAGTTTTTTGATGTTATGATTGTGTTAATTTTTATTTTTTCACACTCCAGAAAAATAGAAATCCTTTAAAAAGATAAAGGATGAACACTGAACTGTACATTTTTAAATAACGCCGGCCCCTGTGCGGTAAATATACCACGCCCCAGCGTCTTTAATCTCCTTATATAGGGTCATGGTGTGCTTGCTCCATGCTGTCATTAGCCATAGGGCGGCAGGGGGTTCCCCTGATGCATTCAGTGTTTTATCAGTACATGATCTATTAAAACATGCCCATGTTGCAGGTCACTGTCTGATTTTGACATTATGGTCAGATTAAAGTGTGAAGCATAATCACTTCAGTTAAGTCACCGCGAGTGATGCACTAATCCTAGTTTAGCCCCAAAAGAACCGATAATATCTTGGCCTGGCACAGTTTCACCTTGTCCCAAAGCTACAGAGCTGGCAGCCGTCTTGCACGGGACCAGTTTGACCAAAATAGCAGCGAATGGCTAACAGATAAAAGATAAATATGTTTAAAATGTGTGTGTGTGGGGGGGGTTACACATCACAGTTTATTTAAGGAAAACTCAAGGTTCAGATTCTAATCTTATTCACAGAGGAATTCACACCAATCAGATTACTGCAGCCAGTAGGAAACATTAGACAAGAAGTCTTTACATAGAGCTTAAGTGTAAGACTAAATAAAAAAAAAAAAGCTGTTTGCAATTCAAGGTCTTTTTGTATAAAAACACTTCACTCATGCAACAATGACGGATTTCTGTTAAAACGCACTGAGAACATCATCATTTCCAGAAATCCTTTTAGTTGTTGAGAATACGTTGTCAGGAATCACTTTGCTCTTGTGTTTGTTGTCAGTTATCCACTTTAAAGTCATTCCAAGTTGCTGCGAGTGACAGCAAGTGCTGCTTTTGTTAAAAAGGTGTGTTTTAATAATGCACGTCTTGTAAACAAAGGATTGTTGGTGCATTTGTTGGCTTTAGATTTGACTGGGACTTCTATGTAACTGTTGCAAAAGAACCTGATTTGATCTGTGATGAGTCAGTCTGGTGGGGTATGGTCTTGCATCAAAACATTTTCAATTACCTTATATTTCTGGGAAAAATTAAATAAATAAAAAAGGAAGACATTTTATCATACTGTGAAGACACTGCCACCTGCTGGCTGAGGGTGGAAGTAACCTAAAGTAAATGAAGTTTAACACCTTTAACTTTTTAACCCAAGCGTTAGGGAAAATAGAAACAAGTCATTTTAATGTTATAAAACCTTTCCTGATGATTTGTCTCACGCAAATGAATTCCTTTCACAAAGGAAGCCTGTCTTTTTTTTTTTTTTAGTTTCAAATTTTTCAAAAGGCTGTAATGAAATCTCTAATAATGAACACATGGGAGAGGGCTGCCACGACACTCGTTTCAGACATGATTTCCGCAGAGAATATGACAAACCAGAGAGGCAGACTTTAAACAGAGGCCTTGTTGTTTAGAGGGGCGTTCATCATTTCTGATGCTTTCCGCAGCTGCTGTCTGTTCCTCCTCTGGCCAAGAGCACTTAGCTTCTTGTTGCTGAAACCAGCTCGGCAGTGAGCAGAGATCATCTTACAGTACACATCGTATTATTTTAGTGCCAGTTCCAGCGTTGTTAAAGAAATGGTTAAAAGGAATAATAAAGGCAAAATGAAATCAGCAAATGCACATGCGGCTCACTGATGTTCAGAAATTTCTCTTTGACTTTTGAAATAAGTCCAAGTTATTTTTTGTTTAATGACCAAACAATTGAATATATATTGTTTTGTCTTGTGTATATATATCATTTAGAACAGAAGTGTCAAGTATTCACATTCAGTAAGCACTTCTCTCATACCCCAGTTTGTTGCTTCAAAAGTAAATAAGATTAACAGGCTGGTTTCTCTTTATGCGTCTTACTGTACTGCTATCTCTATCTTCCTGTTGAAGTGACACGTTTTTAAGTTTAATGATCCTAATCTGACTGGTAATTCCAACATTGCCTGTGTAACAGTTTCTTTCTGTTGCTTTCATTCCATAAACACACACCCTGAGCTCTCTGTCCCAGGCTCATCATCTATCAAAACATGTCTGTCTCTCATGTCGCTGATCTCATTTCTGATGAAACAGTCTGTTGTTTAATAACCAGCTGTGCTCCCTGGAGGAAAATATTCATTGCTTTACTCCCTAAAAAAAGGGAATTTGTTATTAGAAAGCTAAAAGAAATCTGCATTATATGAAGTTTTGCTGTGCTCCCTGTTCTCAAATCCTGACTGCAGATAACTGCTAAAATATACTACAGTACATGTGTTGGTTTATTAAAACTGGAGGAAAAACTCCCCGGTACAAGTGTTGAGACAGTTTCGTTAAACTCAGTCAAAAGATTTGTATTTTATTTTTAATTTTTCCCCCCTGTGACAGGACGCCAAGAAAAAATATGACAAAGAGACGGAGAAGTATTGTGCAGTACTGGAAAAGCACCTTAGCCTCTCAGCAAAGAAGAAAGAGGCACATCTACTTGAGGTAAGATGCCGTGTCTGAGTTTAGACCTTGCTGGTTTCTCTGAGCGAGCAGGTTTTACGTGTAACCCTTGATTATCGGTGTGTCAGTTTCCTTAATTTCCTTCTCTGTTGTAGGCGGACAACCAGGTAGATAACGTGAGGCAGCATTTCTACGAGGTTTCTTTGGAATACGTCTTCAAGGTGCAGGAAGTCCAAGAGAGGAAGATGTTTGACTTTGTGGAGCCTGTAAGATGCTACTAAAAAAAGTTCTTCTTCTTCTTTAAAGATGTTGCACACAAACTTTCTTTTTGTAGCAGTGATTTGTGTTATAGTCACACTTTAAGATAACCAAGCACATTAGCTACTCAGTGCTAACTTTTGTTGAGGTATTCCCTGTTTTCCCTTACTTCTTCTAAATTGTCAACCTCTTGCTCAGTCTTCCTGTTATGTTTTCTTTCCTCCACTCAGACACGTGCATTCATTTTTTCTGATGTACATTTTCCCCTATCCCCGTGTTGTTCATCTTTTTTAAATCTTTACCTTCATTCTGTTTTTTTTTCTTCTTCCTGTAGCTGTTGGCATTTCTTCAAGGCCTTTTCACCTACTATCACCATGGCTACGAGTTGGCAAAGGACTTTAATCACTTCAAGACCGACCTCACCATCAGCATACAGAATGTAAGATCAAGTACACACACCACACACACATACAGTAGTGTATCAATGGGGCATTATATCATTTTTTGAAGACTTTCTCTAGTCTTAACCATATTTACTACTTGTCTAACCATAATCTTAACCATGACCCAAATTGACCTTAAAATCACCTGATGAGTACTTCCTGTTATTTCTCCTATAAGGAAAACATGTCTCCACAGTGCAAACAGCAGATACAGTGGGGCAAAAAAGTATTTAGTCAGCCACCGATTGTGCAAGTTCCCCCACTTAAAATGATGACAGAGGTCAGTAATTTGCACCAGAGGTACACTTCAACTGTGAGAGACAGAATGTGAAAAAAAAAATCCATGAATTCACATGGTAGGATTTGTAAAGAATTTATTCATAAATTAGGGTGGAAAATAAGTATTTGGTCACCTCAAACAAGGAAAATCTCTGGCTCTCACAGACCTGTAACGTCTTCTGTAAGAAGCTTTTCTGTCCCCCACTCGTTACCTGTATGAATGGCACCTGTTTGAACTCATCATCTGTATAAAAGACACCTGTCCACAGCCTCAAACAGTCAGACTCCAAACTCCGCCATGGCCAAGACCAAAGAGCTTTCGAAGGACACCAGGAAAAGTATTGTAGACCTGCACCAGACTGGGAAGAGTGAATCTACAATAGGCAAGCAGCTTGGTGTGAAAAAATCAACTGTGGGAGCAATCATCAGAAAATGGAAGACATACAAGACCACTGATAATCTCCCTCGATCTGGGGCTCCACGCAAGATCTCATCCCGTGGGGTCAAAATGATCATGAGAACGGTGAGCAAAGATCCCAGAACCACACGGGGGGACCTGGTGAATGACCTGCAGAGAGCTGGGACCAAAGTAACAAAGGTCACCATCAGTAACACACTACAACGGCAGGGAATCAAATCCCGCAGTGCCAGACGTGTTCCGCTGCTGAAGCCAGTGCATGTCCAGGCCCGTCTGAAGTTTGCCAGAGAGCACATGGATGATACAGCAGAGGATTGGGAGAATGTCATGTGGTCAGATGAAACCAAAGTAGAACTTTTTGGTATAAACTCAACTCGTCGTGTTTGGAGGAAGAAGAATACTGAGTTGCATCCCAAGAACACCATACCTACTGTGAAGCATGGGGGTGGAAACATCATGCTATGGGGCTGTTTTTCTGCCACGGGGACAGGACGACTGATCCGTGTTAAGGACAGAATGAATGGGGCCATGTATCGTGAGATTTTGAGCCAAAACCTCCTTCCATCAGTGAGAACTTTGAAGATGAAACGAGGCTGGGTCTTCCAACATGACAATGATCCAAAACACACCGCCCGGGCAACAAAGGAGTGGCTCCGTAAGAAGCATTTGAAAGTCCTGGAGTGGCCTAGCCAGTCTCCAGACCTCAACCCCATAGAAAATCTGTGGCGGGAGTTGAAAGTCCGTGTTGCTCGGCGACAGCCCCAAAACATCACTGCTCTCGAGAAGATCTGCATGGAGGAATGGGCCAAAATACCAGCTACTGTGTGTGCAAACCTGGTAAAGACCTATAGTAAACGTTTGACCTCTGTTATTGCCAACAAAGGTTACAAAGTATTGAGTTGTATTTTTGTTATTGACCAAATACTTATTTTCCACCCTGATTTACGAATAAATTCTTTACAAATCCTACCATGTGAATTCATGGATTTTTTTTTCACATTCTGTCTCTCACAGTTGAAGTGTACCTCTGGTGCAAATTACTGACCTCTGTCATCATTTTAGGTGGGGGAACTTGCACAATCGGTGGCTGACTAAATACTTTTTTGCCCCACTGTAACTAACCTGTTTGTTGCCACTTGGTTTTCCAAAGAAAATTGTTTCTATGTTAATGACCCCACAGCTAATTTAATTTATTACAACAGAAAGCACTTTTTTGATGAGTTAATGGCTTTATGTAGTATATAAAAGTATTTATTTAGCATTATATGGTCCAGTTAGAATAAACCTGATGAATAATGCAGGATCGCCCTTACTTGTGATGTGTGTTTTTAACCCAAAGATTCTCAACTTGCAGCTTTAAAATAGGCCTTCAAAACTTGTTCATTCTGCAACATATAAGGCTTGTTATGTACTTTCCCATCTACAAGTTGAATTTCTGAGGAAAAATCTGCACTCCTGTGTGCTTTTGTTGGCAGACGAGGAACCGTTTTGAGAGCACGCGGTCGGAGGTTGAGAGTTTGATGAGGAAGATGAAGGAGAATCCACATGAACACAAGAGTGTCAGCCAGCACACGATGGAGGGCTACCTGTATGTGCAGGAAAAGCGTAAGTAAGCCACATACAACAGTGAACGAGTGTGTGTGTGTGTGTGTGTGTAACGAGGTATAGTGTGTGGATGTTAGTGGCATCTTGTTTGGCTCACACGGTGTCAGAGCAGCAGAACAAACAAGCCATAATGAACCAATGGTTGACAAACTCAAGTCTGATCTGTTGGAGACGTGACAGCAGCTCTGTCCACGTGCGGTAGCCATGGTAACACTAAAGCACTAAAAGAGGTCTGACCAGGACTCGTCCTTTTCTTTTTCTTTTTTTTTTGGTTCTTGTTGTTTTGACCCTGTCTCCAATTCACCCATTTTCTTTTTTTCTCTTCTCCTTTCTTGTGTTTTTGTTTTTTTACCACTCTTCATCTCTATGTTTTCTATCTATCTTTAGGCTCATTTGTATCTACTTGGGTGAAGTACTACTGTACATACTACCGTGAGTCCAAGAAAGTCACCATGGTCCTGTTTGACCCTAAGTCTGGAGGTAAAACGGTGAGTAGCCTGTGCTGTTAAAATATACAGATAAAATCACAAGTTCACTAACAAAATCCAGGTTTGGACTTGTATGGGAGAAAAAAAAAGTACACATTCAGGTTCACTTCACAAGCGCCCTCATATACAGGCGCTCATGCAGGCATTCATGCAAATGTGCTTCGTCCCAGTGTGGATAAGCACAACTTGGTGTGTGTTTTTATTTAGTTATTTTTTTATTATTCCCCATGCCCGTACCACTGTTTTCAGCAATCAGCTCAAAAAGCTGTGCGTTTTCATTCGGTCGCACAGTCACAGAGCGAGATACTGGTTTTACGAGCAAGTGCTAACGACTTCTTCCACGTCACCCTTAATAGGTGAGAGTGCAGTGTGGGTGAATAATGTTCTGAGTAAGCAGCAGTAAGCAGAAAATGTTGTCTCCAGCTGTTTTCTCAGAGACCTATCTCTGATCGCCCTCCACCTACAAACCGATTAAGCCAGAGCTGATATGAGCCCGAAGTGCAGCTCAGTTCTGAGAAAGTTGCCACAGTTTCATTTTGAGTAACTGAAGGAAACTTGGAAACATTAAAAGTCACAGAAAACCCTTTGGCTTTAACACAAAGCTCTGAAATCCAAAATAGCAAATAAATAGTAGGTGGACTGCACTGAAAGAAAAAAAAAGCACTCACTAATGACATCAAACCTGGCCCATCTGCGCTTTGCTTTAGAGTATGGCAATAAAACCTGTACTTTGAATTGGTATGACACCAGAGTGTGTAGCCATCTGTAGATTGTGAGTTATCACACTCATCTACCCATCCATTTTCTTCCCCGTCTGTGGCCATTTTAGAATCATCAATAAAACTAAGTACTAGTTACTACTACTACTACTAAGTTAGGCTGTGGGAAGAAGCAGGAGCATCTGGAGAGAACCAGCATAGGCACACAAAGAATCCATGAAGGCCCCAGCAGGCTTGCAGATTCAAAACCAGTATACCAGTATACCTAACCCTAACAATTGTTACTACCTTTGAAAAGAAGTGATGTCACCATAGCATAAATTGTATAATATTGTTGCTACAGGTAGCAACATTGTCTGTCTGTGTTTTCTTTACTTATAAGAAAACCAAGCTTTTGAAAAGCTAACAAGCTGAGTGTCTCATGGATAATGTGTGAAATGGAAATAATATTGCTGTAATCCTTTATATTGGTTATAAAACTGCCAGATGGCACTCCCCGCACATCAGTTTATAGTGTCTATTTCTTCATATTGTTCTTTTTAAAGCACATATGATTCATTGCTCAGTTCAAACAGCAAGTCTTACTTCTAAAATGGAAGTCAAGGCAAATTTAAAATGCTAAATCTTCAGTTTTACTCCAACGTAAGATATATTTCAACCAGTGATTCATTTCTAATAATAATAACTATATGCTACATACTGGGGTTTTTTTTTTGTTTGTTTGTTTGTTTTTCTGCCCTTGCCTCTGTATAATACGCCTTATCGGACAAGCCTTGGAGCACAGAATAAACTGCTATTTAGGTCTTCTGTTTGCGACGGGCAGCCAATTAGAAAAAAGTCGGCTTAAAGAGAGGAGGAAGGGAGCTAAATGTGCTCCTTTCAGACAGGATATATTGACGACCTGCACCAAGACTCCATATGGGAAAAGTACAGAATATTTTAATCAGTGAATCTTGCAGAGCTAGTCTTAGTATGGAGCTGAAAATTACCGTCCTGGCTATTAAATTCCACTCAAACAGTATGGTTGCATTATGATGTCTTAAATGCTCTTCATGTGTTATTGATGTACTACATTGCTTCTTGCTTTTGCTGTGTCAGGGAGAGGAAGAGAGCTTTATTCTCAAGTCGTGCACCAGAAGGAAGACGGACTCGATAGAAAAGCGGTTCTGTTTCGATGTGGAGGCTGTGGACAGGTTAGTGAATATTCACCCAGCTTTCTTTTCACCGGGTTTTACTTTATGTGTCATCGATATGAAAGATTTGGTTAAATGTGGTTCAGTCCCAGCTCATAATCTCAGGATTAGCATGGGCTTTTTTTCCTTTTTTCCCCCCTTTTTTTTTTAAAGCAGGATGTAATTACAGCGAACCAACACATGAGGGCACTGCACAGTTGGTGTGAGCTTGAAGATTGAGGCTCTTTTTCCTGTCTGACTCAGCCCTCTGTGGCATTTCCCTTCTTATACCGCCTCCACTGTTCCTGTCCACTCACACACAACTTCAGCTATCCTCTATCACACCCTGCCTATCTGTTAACCATCCATCTTTAGGCTTAACTCAGGTCCTTTAGGAACACAAAGCAGTCTCACTCTTAAGCGGGACAGATTGCTGTGGTACAGTAACTCATGCTCCGTGAAGCAGGTTTATTTTAGAGAGCCAGCTCTAAAACATAAATCTTCAAATTGATCAAAACAGTCTGATCACTGCATACACAGACTCGTTCCTGCAGGATCCTGATGGGGGGGAAATGTAGCAAATTATCAAGAGCAATAGAGACGGCATAAATCATTTGTTTGGCATTATAGACAAGTTGTTTTTTTTTTTAACAGAGCTTTTAACACAAGGAGGGGGCGTTTATAACACAAAGGGAAGAGTGGCTACACTGACAGAGTTACAGACTGCGTCAGTGCTTATTCATTCTTCTTCCGTCACAGTGACTCGGAATAAGAGGAGGGAACGGTGATCATCTCTGTGATGAGTTTCCCATGCAAACACAGAATTTAAAGCAGCACAAAATAAAAACAAAGGCCAGTAAAATTGCACACAAAACGAAAAGTATGAAGAAGACGGTAATAGGAGCAATACATTACATATTCTCTATGCAAAATACAAAATCATGGAATTAACAGAGCCGGCTTTGTTATCAAGGATTTTTACGATTTTCAGGCTTTATAACCTCCGAAGAGCTGGTCTCAGTTTAAATCATGAGTACGTGCGCATCACACGTTGCCTGTGTGGATGATTTTTCGCTGCTTAGCCTAATGAATTCTTGTTAGATGCTGAATTTTCATGCTGTATTCGTCATCTTTTTGTTATCCTTTTAAGGGGAAAAATCTGATCGGAGCTGCTGATCATGTGATTTACTGGAACACAGTAGTATAGTCATAGCTCTGGCACCCATAAATGAATATGTTTTGCTATAAAAAGAACAAGACTGGCATTTATCTAAGAATGGGCACATCTATTAAGTAGTTTTTAGTTAGAACATATAACTACTTAGTTGAAAACCTTCATAAGAATTTCTTTAGTTGATAAACTTTTTATTTAAATACAATGATTTTATTACAGTTGTGGTTCGATTTATAGGTGCCCCTTGTTGCACCAGTTATCGACATGTTTGTCTTTGTGTGTATTTGTTGAGTATTATTATTTGATGATCTAACACCTAATGTTTGCAACTCACCTGTATGTTTGATAAGCTTATGTGCCTTTCCTGTTATTGCTTGTGTGCGAAGGCCGGGAGTGATCACCATGCAGGCTCTGTCGGAAGAAGACCGTAGATTGTGGATGGAGGCCATGGATGGGAGAGAACCGGTAGGTTGCCATGGTTACCAGTTTGTTCTCATGTGACACAGACAAACAGGAGAGTGAGGCCGAGACAGAAAAGGGGATGGGATGAGAGCTAAACAAACCACGAGGTGTAATTGGAAAACTGTTGGCTCAAATTCTGCGTCTTTTCCTCAGCACATGCTGTCCACGTCTGGTCACATTTAGAGAGACACAACATAAGTCTGAGAGGGATAATTTGGTCTTTATGCTCCACAACAATCAACACATCAGCTTTCTGCCAACCAACTTCCTCAGCACTTGGTTTATACCTCCTCGGTGTACAGCATTTTTGCTCTTTGGCTGGAAGTCTATTTTAACGCTCTTATTCAGATGTGTTCTTGTTCCAACACCTCTCTCATGTCTGCATTCAAGTGTGCAAAGGTAATCCACATTCAGGAGCTCACCACAAGTTGGAACACGCGGTTGCAGAGTTCAGGGGAACGGTCATAAAATTAAAAAATGCTGGCGATCTTGTTCTCTGGCTCCTACTTCTCGTCATTACAAGCTTGCCACAGATCATGACTGTGAAATACCAGCAGCAGACAAAAGGATGGATCTGAGCATTAGAGTCATAGCTACTGTATTTTCTATATAATGTGACTTTTGATAGAAATAATAAGTGGATATTCCCTAAAGAACCCTGACTATATGCTTGCATAACTAGATTTATCTATATTTATATTTATATTATAGCATGTGAAACACTGGTAATGTACTTACGTTTGCTTCCCTAATTAAGCATAACTGTGAAGTGTTCTGTTCTTTATTTCTGCAGGTGTACAACCTCAATAAAGATAACCAGAGTGAAGGCAGTAAGTGTCTTTAATTTATTTGGATTGAGTTGATTATCGTTGCCATCTTCAATTAATATATAAGACCTAATAATACTTGTGCCTAAAAAAGTGCCAACAAACTTTTAGGTTGGAACACTGTGTTTTTAGTGACGTTAAAACAAATCGGTAGTTGGCTCAGATTCATTCTTGTCGCTTCCCGCTCCATCAGTGGCCCAGCTGGATGTCATTGGGTTCAACGTGATGAAAAAATTCATCTATGCGGTGGAAACGCGAGGTACAGTGTCAACCCACGTTATTTCCTTTGTTTTTTTTTTTTAAATGCTCTGTAAATCTTTTTGCTTCTTTGCTGTGATACACTGTATTTTTTTATCCAATAAACTTTATCGTCTGCTGTATCCAAATCATTGACAATAGTTTCAATAAATATCAGAAGATAATACTGTTTGTGGACTGTTTGTTTACAGTCTTCTCGTGAATATTTTTACTGCATTCAGTGTTGCAGTCACCGTAAAGCTCTCAATGCTGCCATGCGTTTTTAAGGGTTTATCTCAGTAGAACTGAAGTTTTTCTCAGTTCATTTGATACTAAATAGAATTTTTAGGAATATTATTTCTCTCTCTTTTTTTTAAATATTTGCACCAAAATCATTGCAAATAATCTAAAAAATTAAATGAATATTTTTTATAATGCAGAACATTGGTTTGCATGAATTGAAATTCTGTTCAGGAGTTATGAGTGCGATTTAAACCTTCCTGATGTGTCTGGACATCGCTCCCTACAGATCTACAATATCAATACCTCTTTTTATCTGTTGCACTAAGAGCACCCATTTCTGGTCACTCTGTACCTTTTCATTGCTTTGTCAGGTGGTTTTGTATTTAGCTTATATATGAAGGTAACCTTGGATTTCTTAGCTGGGACAGGTTTGCAATGGGACAGATAAAGATTAAACACATTAAATTTATATGAGTTTCATGCTGATGCCAAAAAAGTGCATCAAAGCACAACAATGTGGTGCCTTTTTTTCTGTTCATGCCTTATTTGGCACGATTTTAAATTGGTGAGAGGAAGACACATCGTAGTACATTAATAACACTTTAACACATACAGAAGAGCATCTAAAGCATTTATCAAAGTAGAGGAACTAAAGTTTCGCTGGTAAAAATCCCCTTGCTGAAATCTCCACGTGCTTGCTTGAGGGAGAATTTTGTAGTATCATAAAGTCCTGATCTTATCATATCAGTTACAGATGATCTCTTGTCTCCTCCTTCAGGTATCGATGAACAGGGCTTATACAGAATCGCTGGCGTCAACTCCAAAATACAAAAACTACTGAGCTTGGCTATGGGTAAACACTGAAGCACATGAATAAAAAGCACATGTTTAAATTGTATCAAAACAGTAACTAGAATATCTTTTTAAAAAATTGATCTCTTTTGTTTCTTTCTTTTTCTCTTCATATTTTTGTCCATCAGATCCAAAGACGTGTGCTGACGTAGAGCTGGAAAGCCCAGAGTGGGAGATTAAAACAATAACTAGTGCTATCAAGCACTATCTCAGGTTTGTGCGAAAACTCTTACATAAATGCAAACTCACAGTGATTTCATTTGTTCTTCTACTAAGAATTATTGGCAAAAAATAATTCTTCCAGTGTTCACCGAGCATGAGTGCATTTTAACCTCCGTGACCGTGATGAATGAATTAAATGTGCTTTTTGTGTCTTGGAATTATTCCTCTTATTCTAAATTATAGCACTTTTCTGCACTTATCACATAATAACTTGTTAAAAAGACCTCTGGCCTGAATATATTTTGCTTGATTTTGCTGTCATTTCTATCATTTGTGGTCTGTTTTTCTTTATTTTATATATGTTATTTACTCAGAGTTAATGCTGTGTCAAAACTGCCCGATATTCTGGTCATTATATTGCACGTTATAGTTAAATTACTTCCTCTGGTGCGGTGCAACAATAAGAGAAGGATTGTGATTGTGGGAAGCCAGAGATGAGCAGCTGAAATGGAAAGAAAATGTAAGGAAGGAATGAGAGTAGCAGAGGTGTTCATGCTGTGCTCAATCTGCTGTAGCTAAATGAATCTATGCTGTTCACAACACAAATCCACAGGCATACAAAGATTCGTATTCATTCGGTTGCCCGCAAGCACTTCGCCGGTACATAAACAGACAGATTTATAGAAACACCTGCTGTCAATTCTCTCGTACATACACCCATTTACACCATCAAGACCTCAAGTCAGGCCTCATTGAAGACCAGCAGGTGCCATTATTCACATCAGGCAGTAGGAGAAAGCTCATGTCAAGCTGGTGTGTAGAGAGAAAATATCAGAAGGTGAAGAAAATAGAAAAAGATAAATTGAAGAAAAAATGTCCCAACTAAACACCTAGGAATTATTTTGGTCTAAGCTACTAGATAGCAGTCTCCACTATCATAAAAAGAAGGAGTATCTTTTGTAAGAATAGTCTTTCCTTCCTCAAGTAGAGTTCCAGACTTCTAGAATGACTGCCAAGGCAGATTAGAGCTGTTCTGGCTGCACATGGTGGTCCAATACCATACTAAGACACTTCATCCTGGTGTTTCCTTTAATTTCTCTCCAAACTGTAGTGAGATGAGTGCTCGTACAGAACTCTTCAGATTTATTGGTTTTTCCAGAGAAGCCAATCCTAAGCTCTTGTTCCATTTTCCTTGCTGATAATCTTCTCCTGACATCTTATGTTTCCAGAATGCTACCTGCACCTCTCATGACATACCAGTACCAGAGGAGCTTTATAAAAGCTGCCAGTGAGTAGTTTCCTTTTGCCTCCTGATATCTCGTTTTCTTCACAAAATGTCTGTTCAAGCTGTTTAAGTTGTTTAAAGCCAACCTTGATATTAAATAGTGCAGACTTCTCTTCAAGGCTACCTTGGATAAAAATCGACTAGACAATGCTTAAATAGCTTTTGTTTGTTTTTAAATTAAGCTAATCCTGTTGATTCATTTCAGTTTATAAATGGTTGATTGGAGTTGGTGAAATTTTGCATTATGTTGGTTCTGAGAATAAAAAGTCTTGCACAAACACAAAAACAAACAATGACACTGTGTTGGGGGAATGACCCAGATTCGGATCCTGCTCCATGCCAACTTTTCAACAGGCTAAAACTCACAGCTGTGCCAGTGTGAAAGCTGCCTCTAACTATGTAAAAGAGAAATGAAAATTCAGATTCAGAGAGTCAGATTTTACAGGAGACTCAAAAATCCAGGAAGTATTCCTCCTGGGTGTTAAACACTGATTATCTACATCAGGATTCCCTAGAAGGTGAGACCTGCAGCTTCTTATTTGAACTTGTTAAATTGCAGCGTGGCTGTTATCTCACAGTTAGAGAGTCTTACAAATAAGTGTTTTCTAACTAAATGTTGTGCACACGGTTTGTTGGCTTTGCTGCCGATGGTGCGTCTGCTGTGATGGGCTGATTGGAGCAGCAGCCACACTCCGCTGTCCATTGTGGCGCAATGCACATTGCAGAACACGTTGCAGAGCCGAGAATTATGAAACAGAGTTTCATAAATACTCTGAAACTCTGCTTTTAATGTCAGTACATTAACATGGTGCCTCCTTTCCTGTATGCAGATTTCCAGATGTGGTAAAAGAGGGCGATGTCCTGTAGACCACGCTTCCCAGGGAGGCAGAAAAAAAAAATCTGTCTTGAAATTAGACCACTGTCTTTAGAATAGTTAAATAGCATAGCTGGGCAAATGGTTATTTGTATCGCTGGATATGATCAGCTGTGTTTAAAGAGGAAAATAGGCTAAACGTCCTAAATTTGGTTAGTTGAAATTCATAATTATTCTATTATCACATTGACAGCAGTAATAACAGTTCACCAGGCCTCAGAGTATCTAGAACTACTCTGGTTTCTGAATTACTATCATAGAGATGTTCTATTTCCACAAATCCTTTGCTGGTAGAATATTTAATATGCTCCCATATGTTTATAAGTAGTTCAAAGTTTATGGTTGCTGTTTATTTTCCCTTCTTCTTTAGTAGAATTAGGAGAGAGACAATATATTCACTGAAAAACTCTCTTTATTCTCTAAATAAGGTGTTTTATGGTGTTCCTGTCTTGTTAGACGGTTTTTAATTAAACAGTTTATATACATACATAGCGGGGAACTGGTAACTCTGTCTATCCGGTGCGGGTTATACAATATTATAAGAAGCCTGGAGAGCTTATCAGAAACGGACAGCCAATTAAAGGTTTACTGTTTTGAATTTCAGTGGATCACATAGCAGCTGCAAAATGCTCCTTTTTGGTAACTGCACCTGATGGGTGTGGTTTGAGTCAGGAAACATATTTTATTAAAAGAAAAAAACCCTCAGCTGCCTGGAAGATTGCCTGAACTCTCCAACAGCCATGGCAATCATTTCAGTGTATTAGATTCTTGTCATGAGGCTGCTAGGCTACAAAATAAACTTTTGCAAGCACCAACTGATTTAGAACATGAAATGGAGACTTTGCATGAACCCCTCCTTTGCTAAATCTGTTCATTTGGATTTCCTTGTTTTTCTGTTTAACCATAGTTTAGCTTGCTTGGGTCGATTAACCATGGTTATCCATGTAGCTGCTTCCTATTTTTTAATGAATATTCGACACAGACAAAGTAGATTAGTACAATTCTAGTGTTGGAGGATGCTTTAGTGATTTGTTTTCTTTGTTTGGCAGTAGCTAATCGTATAGGATGCCAAGCTGACATAGGAAGGAAGTCCAGGAAACGACTGTCTGTTTCTGGCCACGGTACCAAGACAGGCTCTGCAGTGAATCCAATGAAGATTGTTTTTTATGAGTGTATTAAGAGAAAGGAAAAGAGGATGGCAGATAAGTCTACCAAGATAGCTCGGTTGAAAACAAGGCGGACCACCCATGTGATAATGGATGCGATTATGGTTTTTTAGTAATCATTAAAAAATACTTGTGTTTGTGAAGTTGCTGTATAAGTTTACAGTTGTGTGCCTAACCTGACCTCTTTTCCGCGACACTCATTAGTTTGGTTGACGTCATAAATTTCTTTCAGAATGCATATGTGCAAGAAGGCGCCTCTGTCTGTGTGACTTAGCTTTCGAATTTTTTTCCAAGGTGGAATTCTGCCGAAGCAGCAGGGTGTTTTTTAAAGACAGCGTCCTCATTTGAACTCTCTCTTTTAGGTCCTCCCTTTTTTTCTCTCCTCTCTTTTACATGTATTCACCAACTCCGCCCACAAGATCTGATATTGCATCGTGCTCTTCCTCCTTCTCAAATTTCACGAGAGACAGAATAGAAAAGAAAGTATAAAGTGTATGAAGAAAATGCTCTGACTCTGTCCATCTTGTGTCTAATATTTATGTACATCACCAGAATTCCTTCCAATTGGGCTTTATTTCTCACTCCTACTAGGAGGAGTGATATTTTGTAAGGCATCTACAAAGATCTACCAAACGTTATTCACTTGCATTACTTAATGCAGTCCATAAGAAAGACCTGAGATGAGCCTCATCTCCGTGACACGTAAATCAAAGTCTTATTTTTTTAAGAAGCCAATTTAACAAGTACTGTTTCTTCCTGTTTAGCAAGTACTAATTGACATTAATCTTCTAAAGCACGATTATGCATGATAGACTGAGTTGTTTGCCGCCTTTTCTACAAAAGTGTCAGATAATCTTAAAGCTGAATAGGCAAATTTCTGGAAAATAATAGGTCAGGAAATACCCTGATCTGTAGATTATAAACACATTATACTATGTTTGCAATATTTTTCTTCTATCCCTACATTTTCTATGATTTAATCCTTATTTTGGTACATTATGCGTGCCAGGATACATTAAACTTTAATTAAACATTAAAGTTGCGGGTCATGGAAGATGGTTTAAAAATCATCCTTCAGTTGTGACATCAGCAAACCACTTCATCAGTCACAGATGTACCAGATTTTTCTTAATTTATTTTTTTAATCACTATATCTAGTGAGATATTTCTCTATATTTAATCACTTACTCCTGTGTGAGTTCAGACATATTGGCCTGTTCACTCATTTTAAATGACTGACTCATCTGGCATCCTGGCTGAACAGCATTGTGTCCAGTGAACACCATAGCAGGATTAATGATTAGCCAGTCACCACCAGCATGGGCAAGACACACAGGCTGTTTATAAAGACATTCTGCAGACTAAACTGTTACATTGCTGCTAGCGGTGCATACACACTAGTAACTAGAGCAGTGTGTCTTTGTGGATATTTAGGGCAGATGAAGAGGTAAAACAGAAGAAAAGCTGGTAGTAGCAATATTTCTAAATCCCCAGTCTTGCTTCCAGTTTTAATGCTAGAGCTTGAAGTCTTTTCAAAATGTCAGTTAAATGTTTGAAACAACCGAATGACGATTGAAAACAAATGTTTGTGCCATTTGACATATTAACAATGGATTTGTTTTGGCTGCTGTACATAATCATCTTGATCCGTCGATGTAAGTAACTGCTTCCCTACGGTCTTAAAAGCACCCAAAACTCAACTTGCATCACATTAGCAGCTTCCTCAATAATGAGAAAACAGGTTATTGGTGAATCAAGTGTAATTTCCTTGTTTATCTCTCTCCTGGGATGTGGTTGATGTTGGCTTGGCTAGATTCCTACTCTTATTAAATTCAGAAAGCGTTTGATGGTGTCCTAAATCTACTCCGAATAAAATTAAAGGTCTTCAGTACTGTAAAACCGAATGTGTATTCGTACTGTGCTGTGACTACACATGTCTGGGCTGAGGTTTAAAGAAAAACAAAGTTTTGTTTTTTTGTCCTTTTGTGCATGTGTGTAAAGCCGTGGACACCATAATAAGGAATGCTGATTTTTATTTTTTTATTTTTTTTGTATATATGTGTGTCTGCTGGAGCCCAGCCCAGTTATGTAAGAAAATAATAAAAATTATGGTTGCCTGTGTATAAGATGCTCTGTCAGTTGTGGGAGCGTTGCCTGGCACTGACAGCTGGGGCCTGAAGGTTGATATAGTGTGAGTCTGCTGTCATCTCTTTATTGACTAGCCCCGCAGGCTTGAGTTATTATAGTTATTCATCAGCAACAGGCTGTTCTGCCCTGCTTGCCATGGAGCTTTTCCACTTTGTAACAGTATTAAACACACAGTGCCAATAAATACCCACATGCATCCTCAGCTCTGTCTCTGCATCTTGTGGAGATAAACGTTTTAATATGCGCTTCATAACTAGTTTGGCAATGGTACACAGAAACCCTGATTCCCTCTGAATATTTATCACCTACCTAACCTTGTTTATGACACTCAAGCCCATTGCATCAGTTGGTTTCCTAAATCAGCTGGACTATTTTTTTTTCTCACAAAAATGGCACAAACATGAGTTTATGGTGCGTTTTCATAGAACTGCAGGTTGATACTCATAGTGATTATATCACTCATAGTGATTATATAGAATGCCAAGATGGCATATGTGGGTCTGATTTTTAATTATTGTTGGAAAACAATGTGTTTACAAAAGAATATAAGCAGCTTAAGACTGTTAGGATGATAGTTGGTTGTAGCGACAGGAAAAAGGATGTGAAATATCTGTGTGACATCTAAGAACTCCAGCGAGTCTGGATGTTATTCAGACTTTTATTTTATTGAAATCTTGGGTATACTTGTTTAATTTCTGTGGCGTGTATTGGAATGACTGCTTTTTAGTGTCTACAACAAAAATAAAAAAGGCATCACGACTGCCTTGCATGGTTGCAAAATTACCTGTTTGATGGCTTTGTATGTGCTTGTTTGTGTCAATAAAGATATAATAATCAGCGACACACTTGAATCTCTCAAGTCTTAATATGTGTCTCTATCCAGAGATGGACAATCCAGAGGCTAGAGTAACAGAGGTCCACGCGCTAGTGCACCGGCTACCAGAGAAGAACAGACAGATGCTGGAGCTGCTGGTGAAGCACCTGGCCAAGTAAGTGGAAAAATTGCACACATGGGACAAGAGGTGTAACTGCATTATACGCTGTTCATTTCTAAAGCAGTTTAACACTGTGTAGTGTTATTAGCATTAGCGACTCCATTTAAATTGCTATAATGCTTCTTTGCTTAATTGCTGTCCAAAAGAATTAATGCTCAGCGTAATCTGTTGACCACATGCGCTAATGCTGTGTGTACTGAAAATAGAAACCCATCCGCTAACCACTAGGCGAAATCTATTTCTGGACTTGGGCCTTTAAAAAGAAAGACGAGCTAGTGGCCGGATGCAGGTATTTCTGTCAGTACCAAGAAGAGTTAATCAGACCTTATTCTCAGTGTCTAGTTTACAATTGGATTAAAAGTGGTTAAAAGGTTAAGAAATTGCACATATATTTTTTTATGTAATGTAATTTTAAACTTTACTTGTTTCTGATGCCAATCCCGACTTTCCCAGCAAGATTAGCGCTCGACTTTAAGTTCACCCACCTAGTAAAACCCCTTGTCACAATTTAGACTTTTGCTTCAATGCTTTAGATGCTGCTGTACTGTACACATGCAGTGGTGCTTTGTATTGTACAGGTGAGAGAAATTGTGAATAAAACCCATTGTCTTTCTGCAGGTCACATTCTGCAAGTTGCTGTAACACATAAGCAGAGATAGCATGATACCGCTAGCTTAAGTCTACTTATTTCTCCAAAGCACCCAACTTGCTTTGTGTTTTCAGTGTAAACCCGCATCTAAGCCCCCATGGCTTTATCTGGCTTTTCTTCAACAGCAACAGCATGATACAATCTGTGGTAATGAGGACATAAGCCGCATTTAAACCACATGTAGGTGAACGCATTTGCAGAGAGTTCCGAGGACACGTTACCTGGGTTTAGTGGATTACAGCTGCCAATAGCTATTATCATCACAGGCTTATAGGTAGAGGCTGGATCACACTGTAGCTCAGCTCTCTGTGTCATTTTGTTCATGTATGATTTAAGATTTATTGCATTGTTCAGTGTATACAATGAGGTTTGTAATGGTTGAGATTTAATGAGAGCGTAAGTGTAAGCCAAATGTATTATTATGTCACAATCAGGTTTAACATATTCTCCCTCATTATGATTTTCCTGCTTTAATGCCATTTTTTTGGACTGCTTAGGTAATGTGCCGATCTATCTTTACTGAGCTCTTACATTTTATATGAGTTTCTTATTTTTTTTAATTTTTTTGTAACCTGTGTTGTTTGGCAGCTTTTGAAATCAGGATTGTGCTCTGAATGCAGTGAAAACACATTTGCTTTTCCTGTAAGCTCTATAAAGTCTCTGCAGGCTCCTCCTGTTCATTTGTTTCTTTTGTCTGTTTGTTTATTCATATATGTTAGTGTTACTTCTGTTATTATACACAGGAGAAAAAAAATAGGAGTTGCTTCTCCTGAAAATGGGTAAAATAAGTGAGGCTGTATATTTAGGTAATAATTATGTGAGTGATGCGTCATGTGAGACTTTGTTAATGTAAGAAAAAAACTGTCAGGAACTGTAGCTTCAAATCGTGTCAAGTTCCACGTTTCTAATTTGGATTTACTGTGTCGCCCTTTTCTTTGTGTAACCTTAATAGTGTGGCCAGTCACCATCAACAAAACCTCATGACCATTGCCAATCTGGGTGTAGTCTTTGGACCAACTCTGCTCCGCCCACAGGAGGAGACTGTTGCAGCCATCATGGACATTAAATTCCAGAACATTGTTGTGGAGATCCTCATAGAGCACCATGAGAGGGTAAGATGATGCATAACCTTAATGAGTAGCATAACTGCAGAGAGATTAAATGCACCCGTTACACAGACATTGTGTATTTATACAGACACATAGACAAACACACACAGCTCAAGTTGGCACTCCTCAGTCTTTTGACTTTCCCAGACTACTGCTGTATCTACTGGAATGTGTGAAAATATAGTAAAAGAAAGCAAAAATCTTTAACACGCTTGTCTCACCATAATGAAGAAGCATGTACAGTGTCACAGGCGATTAACACAGCCTGCAATAACAAACTAAAAAGCATATTTGAAAACTAATAGACTTATGTAATCGGTTCGAGGAAGGCGGAGGTAAAAAAAAAAAATTACTGCCTGTGTTTATTTTTATCACGTCGTGGGGATTTTACTTTCCTGACTGTACTTAAAGTGGAAGGAAATTTCAGTAATGCCATGATCACTGCCACAAATCTCAGACTAGACCCAGCAATGTCCCCTGTTGTTAAATCTCTACATGTGTAATTACTCTCATTTAAAAGACGTTTCACACGCAGCTGCAAGCAGCTTTGTTGCAGTGTTCTGTAATTGCAATGGTTGAAGCTCTGCTGCAAAATAAAAAAAATCCAGGAACTAATATTCAGTGTAATGCTTCTGCTCACAAATGAATTAATGTCTGTCCTCAACGTAATGGGCAAGGGCGGTGAATTATTGTTTGCTTTTATATCACTGGAATCAAATTTAAATTTGCCAAAGCACTATTTACATATTTATGCACTGTGCTGTTTCTTAGTTTGTATTTAATTCTGATTGTCTTGTTTGTGCAGATATTCAGAGACATGCCGAATTCTTCTTTGTCCAACACGCAGCTGAAAACGCCCAGGAGGAGGAGCACAGACAGCAAAACTCCTTCCTGCAGCGAAAGGCCACTCACGCTTTTCCACACCCCGACACATTCCCACAAGGGTAAGCTGAAGGACATGACCTCATGCAAATGATTTATTTATTTATTTTAGGATTTCTTTATTTAATTTTTGGTTTTTTTAAAAGCATCTGTTTGTTTGCATTAAAACATAGACAACACAGGTATACCAAACAAACCGAACAACAAACAGAACAATTCCTAATCCTAATTCCTTCAGCCACCTATTAAAGGGAGGAAGTTTGTCAGACATGCAGGATTGCAGCGGAATTTTCCTTGCTAACAGCTTTGATAAGTAAACCTCATAATGATCTTTCGTACTCTTGAATAAAGCACCCAAAATAATGCTGTAAGGGGGGGCTCCCTATTAAAAGCCTTGGTGAAAAACAAAAAAAGTGACCCCTAAAGGTCAGTAATCTGTTACATTAAATAAGAATGCAAGGTTTTTACCTCTCAGCTGTAAAAGGCTGTTGGAGTATTTTCGTCACACCGCCAGGTGAGCGGAAGAACGGGTGGCTTTGACACCAGAGTTTGTGAATATGATAACCCAGGAACGATTCAACGTAGGATTTTCAAACTAATACCATAAGTGCATCTACTAAAAATCTCAGATGAGAGTGGTTGCCAGTTTTTCTAAATAGTTCAAACCATTTTTATGAAATGAGAAAGCCCCAAGGAATACATCACTCACACATTTACTCTTACAGGTGAGAAAAGGAACAGTGTTGGCAACGCCACAGCTGCTGACCTGCAACACTCGGTGTCCTCGTCTGCTAACTGTAACAGCAGCAGCAGCAGTAGCAGCAGCAGCAGCCAAGGTCGAACCCCGAGACACAGCCTGACAAGCAATGATGGCGAGCAGGACAGCCGGCAGAACCGGCCCACATCACTGTGAGTAGGACAGCATTACGAAATAAGGTTAACCCAAGTAGTTTCTAACAGATGCACCAGCATAAATATGTGCACTCGATTTAAACATTAAAATGGCACAGTGGTGTGGTGGTTTGCACTGTCACCTCACAGCAAGAGTGTCCTTGATTCGAATGCACTGGAGAGCTGGGACGTTTCTGTGTGGAGTGTGCATCTTTCATAAGGGACTCTGGCTCAATCCCACAGTCCAAAAGCATGCTTCTCAGGCTAACTGATGATTCTAAATCGGCAGTAGATGTGAGCGACCTCGGTGTACGCAGCCTCTCGCCCTGTGACAGCTGTGATGGACTTGTTTTGTTCACTGAAAGCATCTATGAGTTGGTGATTTACATAAAATTAACAAGAATTTTAAGAAGAAAATTAAGGTAGTAAAGATAACTTATCAGTCTAATGGTTTTTTAAAGGGTATTTTGAACATATTAATATATGAGGTACAGCAGATAAAGCTCTGTGCACAAATATGAAAACATTTAACTTCAAATATACATACAAACTAATATCTATTTTCCCTTATCTGATCATCAACATCCTGTGCACAAATTGTCGCTGCTGCAAGTTCCTCTACTCTAAAAGATCCAAAAGAAAACAACCACTCTAATCAATTAAGTTTAAGCATATAAATCCCAAAGGATTCTGGTGAAGTTCTGCAGCTGTCTGCTTCTCCTGAATGAATAAAATTTAAAAATAGCTGCTGCATAATCTAGCCAAGCAGGTTTTGATACAATGAAAAAGCATAAATGGTACTTGATATTTGTCATGCTGTGCAAAAGCTGAGTTTTTTTCTTTCTTTCATGATCTGTTGCAAAGCAGCATGACAAAAGTGGCAAACGTACATCCAGTCATAAACCCCTTTCTTCACTGACGAGAGGGTGACATGCAGCAGATGACATGTCCCACGTGGAGTCGATGCACCTTAAATCCAACTTCTAAAAGATTGTGACTTTGGTTTTTTTCAGTGCACTTTTAGTTTAAAACTCAATGTATGGCATTAAAAAGTTGGTATGGTAATAAGTGTCTCAGATTTACCTCTCACAGTGTGTTCGCTTGTCAGATTATCTTGTCTGATTGTCAGTTTAAGAACTGAAACCAGCTGAGATAAAAATATTATCACAGGGCTGACTGAACCTGTCTCCTGCTGAAAATAACCATGTTTTTATGTAAACGTTAAATCTGGAACTCACAGAGACAAAGGTTGGCCAGGCATATGGTCTGACACACAAATGTACAGGAACACAAACAATATCTTCTGTCTGTCATCCTGATATTATTTTATGGTGTTTGTTGTTAACATACACCTAGTTATAAAGACTGCAGGCCCAGTCTGTCACCAATAATTGTTTCTCCTTCTCTTCCACTGATACTGCCACTCATTCTCCTTTATTATCTCCCACGGCTTGGAATTCATTTTTTAATTTTCTCAACAGCATGCTACTGTTCCACCCAGCCTTTGTTTATCAACTTTGTTATTTGTGTGAGTTCTGTGTCAATTTTGCATCTTCAATCTGAACTTTGATTAATGTTAGAAATGAACGGCGATCAGTACTGTAAGGTTTCCTTCATCAAACAACAAAAATACTTTTGGCTGCTGATTACTTGAGTATGGCTGTGGACTGTAACAGAACAGAAACATACCTCCTGCCCTTGTTGATGATGTTGTTCCTGGGATTCACTGGAGCCACTTGCCTAGCTTGGGAGTCACTGTACCTAGTGCTTCTATTACCACTGGGACCACTTGTTAAGTCAAATTGTTGAATGTTGTCATTGTGTTTCTTAAATTTGTAAAGTCTCAGTTCAAGCAGTAGGATCACAGAGATTCCTTTGATCCTGACCACCTCTCCAGCCACTCTGTGCTGGGGGAGGTTTTATTGTAGATACATCTTATCTGAAAGATCTGTTTCTTTTGTTGTAAGCTTCCTGCTTTTATGACCCTTTTGGTGAGCAGGAGGTCACACAAACGCACCCCCATGACACACACACACACACACACACGAGTTCTTGCACACACACACACACACACACACACACACACACACACACACACGAGTTCTTGCACACACACACACACACACACACACACACACACACACACGAGTTCTTGCACACACACACACACACACACACACACACACGAGTTCTTGCACACACACACACACACACACACACACACACACACACACACACACACACACACACACGAGTTCTTGCACACACACACACACACACACACACACACACACACACACACACACACACACACACACACGAGTTCTTGCACACACACACACACACACACACACACACACACACACATAGTGCCTTGTCTTAGAACCATTGGGGGGGTTTACGGTGGGAGGTGCTTGTGCTGTGATGTGTATTGTAACTGTCATGTCAATAAAAAGGCTACGAGGGGAGCTGCTCTTTGAAGGATTTGGGCTAGAGACAGGTGAGGAGCATTGCTCCACTGCCTGGTTCTGACCAAAGCTCTCCCTCGTTAGCGAGTAAAAGACCGGTTGAAGATGTTCTGTCTTGTTTTCGTTCTTCATGAGGAATAAGTCTCTAAACTAGCGGGGCCTGTGGAAACATAGACTCAACACCACTGTTACCTTCACCCTCCACATCTTCTCTGACCCCTTGGTACTTCTGCAGCTTCCTTCTTCTTGATGTTGCTGTCATTCAGAACTGTTACATCTATCACTACGGCCGTCTTCCTCTGTTTGTCTACCACCACTATGTCTGGTTGGATAGCCATCACCGTTTTGTCTCTCTTTATCTGGACGTCCCACAGGATCGTATCTCGGTCATTTTTCACCACCCTTGGGGGCGTCTTCCATTTTGACCTCAGGACTTCCAGGCCATACTCGCCACAGATGTTTCTGTACACTATGCCGGCCACTTGGTTATGGAGTTCCATGTATGCCCTGCCAGCTAACATCTTACACCCTGCTGTTATGTGCTGGATTGTCTCAGGGCCATCTTTACACAGCCTGCACCTGAGGTCTTGCCTGATGTGATAGACCCCAGCCCAGCGCTTATTCCTGTGCTGCCATGATTACTGCCTCTGTGCTGTCTTTCAGTCCAGCTTTGTCCAGCCACTGGTAGGACTTCTGGAGGTCAGCCACTTCCTCGGTCTGCTGGTGGTACAGATAGGGGTCTATCCTTCCATGATGGATCCTCCTTATCCTCTTCTTTCTTGGGTTTCTGCTGCCTGAGGTATTCACTGAGTATGCGGTCGGTTGGAGCCATCCTTATGATGTATTTGAAGTATTTTCCTGTTTCTTATGGTATGCTTATATTTGGCTTAAATGCTATCTTTACTAATCACAATAGATCAATCAGTAAAAAAACAAAATAAATTAAAAAAAATCATCTTTATATCTTTAATACTAATATTACTGAAAGCATTTTTTTTTTTCAAACGAAAGCCAATGGCTGTATATAGACAGTATACTCTATATTGTGTGTACAACATAAAACAAAAGATGTATGCCCGTATGCTGTAGTGATACAATTGAAATTTAATGGGCTCCACGCAACTGCTGCTCTGCTTGATGGAGAGAAAGCTAACGGATAAAAAAATGTTTATGCATACAAAAAGTCACAACTTACATTTTTCATCGTTTAATAATTTGAGTGATTTGTGCACACAATTCATAGAAAACACATACTTTATATTCCAGGTGTAATAATAAATGTATTTGGGATATTTTTTTTTTTTTAAACTGAGCCCAGGGTCCACATTAGGATGTCTAGAGAAGTGTTATTCGTGATATGTGAAATGAGGGGAGAAATAAGAATGCACAGCAGGAACAGGTGCTTTAAGAGATGCTCTGAAGAATACAGAGAACAGCCGACAGAGAAAAGGGCTTTTTTGGAAACTCTTTGCTTTATGAGTCACAAGGAAGAAGCATTTAATGACTGTAGTGAACAACCTGTGATAGAGCACCTAATGGTGTATGCAATTATATGTTCAAAGCCTGCTATCCTTATGTTTTTTCCTTTTATCCCCTTATACTTGTGCTTGGGCAGAACCGTATGTTTGATGTAATTGTTTTTTATACTTTATGTCCCTTTCTGTTTGCACTGTATGTCTCCAAGCATGTTAAAGGTAAATTCGAACTTGCTTAATTTACTTTGCTTTATTTACTTCTGCTTTTTGGTGTATATGCCAAAGGTTACTGCAGGGTCCTTGGTTTGAGGTTTGGGTGTCACTTGCTGTCTCCCTGCTTTCATGCCTGCCCATCCTCTGAAAATAAGGCCTTTAAAATTCCTACAATCGAGAAAGAAAAGAAAAAAATGACCAGCATGGAATCAAAACTCTACCAGCTCAGTGTGAACAGACACACATTAGAGGATTTTCGATTTAGCTGTTGAGGGATTTTCAGCCAGAGTGAATACACTACACCTTGGGGAAAAGAGTCATTCCTAAGCTGCTGGACTGGACTAGCAAAGATAGATATGTGTAACTGACTCTGATCCCAGCTCGGATCATCATTTCATATTCTCCCAGAGCCACATCACAAATTGGCAGGAAAAACCAGCCTCAGCGACCTCATCATATGCGCAGAGCTACAGAGCAACCGGTTGACATCGTTAGCTCTGTCTGTTCTCCTATTCCCTACTACTATTTGTCAGGTGCTTTTTACAAACCTGCAAACCTTTGACTATGTCTAGAGGCAAACCTAAAAGAGATGTCAGTCTGCAATGCACTGGGGTCTGAGTTGGGTCAAATCTACGAGGTCGACGGTGGCCTGGACCTGATGTTCTAAGGTGAAAATGTAAATGCCAAAAACCTCCTGCTCTGCTCTGCTCTTGTCTCTTTGTGAAAGTCAGTGAATTGTTTTGTATTTATCGTGCTGTTTTTTTATTTTTAATGAAAAGAAAGCAAAGCAAGAAAATAATTGTTTAGTGGAGATTGATTAGTATAGAGAGAGTGACTGAAAAAAACACTCTCACGTGCCATCAATGAGAGGAAGAAGAAAAACATCCATTAAGGATTTGTAGACAGGCTGTCATCAAGATACTCCCTCCTAACAGCATAACACCCTTTTACACACATGCATTACCAGATTACATGTGTCTGCTTTGGCTGCTTTTATTGATAAACAGCTTGTTTATATAAATATTTTTTCTCCTTCCTGCTCTCAGGATATTACAGATATTACACTGATTACTTCAGAGCTCTAATAAGGGATAAATTCATGCCACCATCAGTAAAAATGGACATGTAGTATAAGTAAAAACCAGCCTCTCACTTTTCTCTGCACTACTTTAACCTTGCGTACAGGTAATGCTGGGCTCTGTGACAAAAGAAGTAAGTAAAATTTATGATTCTCATTACTAAAATGTTCTCAGAGCTTTTTGCACCCTTGTGTTTTGAGTCCAGACTCAACATTTGCAGGCAATTCTGGGGTCAATCTGATTTATTTCTTAAACTATAAATTCTTGTTTAAGGCTGTAAACTGTATTTGTCACTCTCACATCTGCAGAGGCAAACACTACATGGTGGTGTTGTGACTCAGCAGCATGAAGTCCACTTTAAAAACAAAAGAAAAAAAATCAGGCAGCTGATTCCATGAGTACAGGTCATATTCGTTGCAAAATAAACACGAGATTCACCATGAAATATTCAGATTATTTATAATTGCATTGTTAATTCTCAAAATGTATTCTTGCATAGTTTTACTGACATAGAAGTTGGTCCCCTCTTGCCGTGTCTATCACAGTGATCTGTGATTAGTGACAGTTAAAGGGTGCTGTCCACACTGATTGATTTTTTTTTTTTTAATGTTGATTGATCTCTGAGTGGAGAATAAAGTAGAAAAGGATGGATCAGTTACTGTGACTCTGCTGATCCTGATAAAGCCACGGTGATAATATCAAAGTGCCTTTTTGAGCTTATTTAAACCAAATGATCTCACTTCCTGTCCTGTTACTAGTTTATTTACCAGAGTTCAGAGTTAACATCAAGTTGAAGTAGTTTGACTTTCTAATAATTTATTTTCTAAAGTAAATTTAGAAGTTAGAAGTTGCAAGATTGATCTTCCAACTCGTACTTCTCTCACTCTGGAGTTGCCAAATACTGATGGTGTAAGAAGAGCTCCAAAATAATTATGGAGGGGGTGAAACTGTTTCTAGATGTTTCTAAGGTCAACAAAGATATATGTATCACTTATCATCTTTGTTTATGTGTGTTTGTCTTGTTCTGTGTGCACTGAGTTACTGATCTAAAAGCTATTTTACTGATGCTTTTATTGTAGTGTCCCAAAAACATCCATCCATCCTCAGCTCATTCAGTTTCCCTGGACAGGTTGCCAGTCTGTCACAGGGTCCCTGAAACAAAACATCACAAAACTAACTTTTAAATATAGCTACGTCACCATAGCAACCATATGTTACATCATCAAAAAAAGGGAAAGGCTGTTATAATATAGAATAGAGCCGACTATGAATCTGTTGACGCTGTGCAGAGAGGGAGATAAGAGGAAAAAATAATAATCCTCTGACTCACCAATGTGATGTTATATAAAATGAATGAGGGGATTGATCTGACACTGGAAGAAAAAGAGTACAGTCTGCTTTTGCTAGGCAGGTGCAGATTGTTAAAATAAAATAATAAAGAAGCCATATCTTTACAGCAGCCCATTTATTAGAGTTTCTCTCTTTTTACCATTTTTAGTGGAAGGATATATAGAATTTTTCACCTCACTGTTCATTCAAATTACTTCTTCTGTTTGGTATGGTAAAAAAAAATCTTCACAGAATTTAAAATTACCTCTCAAAGTATTTCACAAATAGAAAATTCTACTCAGATTTCCTGTACTTTCTGGCTACCTTTTGAATCCACTATAACATATCAAATGCTACTATGTTGGCACTGTTGGCTATAATATGTCCTTTTAACTCCATTCTTCTAATAAATTGTCACTGATTATGGGGGCAAATTGAGTATTTTAAAGGCCAGTTAAATGTGTTCACTTGTTGGATTCCTGGTGATTGAAGCAATCAGAAGTAGCTCAAGAATCAGTTTGAAATCTTTTTAAACAATTGAGGCAAATTGCTTGTGCTATTAAGAATAAGAAGACCTGCAAATAAGACTCCCAGGAAAAATTCAGTTTAGAAATAGGTGTATAAATATACGACTTTTTTTTTAGTATTTAGCTTTTATGAGTAATACAAGTAAGAAGAAGCAAAGGCTTCCAAAAGAAAGCCCAAAATAAACGTCGACGTAGGGGATGATGCACAGCAGCATGGCTGTGTTTTCAGTGCTGTGAATGCACAACAGTGGGTGTTCTGGTTCTTTGTGACTCTGCTGGCTTAATTTACATGCCAGTTTTCTGTGATGCATTTACGTTTTAATCTCTGAAACAATCTGGTGTTGCCTTTTATGTAATCTTTGTGTGTTAAAAGTGACAGTTCATCTGCATCCTGCATCATTGGATTAGAAAGACTGAATGAAAAATCTTTTGGGGAAGTCCAGTGTTGGTCAAGTTACTTTATTATTATTATTTCTCTAAGAAAGTTATCCCATTACTTTTCTGAGGTAAATAGTTACTTTATTACTTAGTGACTTTTTAAAAACATAACATAAACTTATTACACTGTTCCTCTGTCTCTCTTGCTGCATTGAGCATGTTTATGACAAAAGAATTTCCCTCGGGATAAATAAAAAAACAAAGTTCTAAAAAACAAAAAAAAGTTCTTCTTCTTATTATTATTAAATACACGACATGAATGTGTTATAAATCAATAGACCTTTCAGCCCAATTCTATTTTTTTCTGCATTATCCATCATATAAAATTGAATCAAATGAGAAAGTCTCTTTTTAAAGCTTGTTTTAGTTTGAATCTTTTAACTTTATGCACTTCGCATCAGGCAAAAATTAAATTATACGCAACAGTCTTTGACTTGAAGGAATTTGTTTAACATTTTAACCTATT
Organism: Rhamphochromis longiceps; assembly: GCF_057381845.1. Lineage (NCBI taxonomy): Eukaryota > Metazoa > Chordata > Actinopteri > Cichliformes > Cichlidae > Rhamphochromis > Rhamphochromis longiceps. The sequence goes on along the minus strand of NC_140566.1, from coordinate 23,333,913 downwards.
CTCTGCATATTTCAGCATATGAACTAAAACAATGTTTTGTGTTTACACTCAAATAGATGCAAGTACTTGCAAAGATTCAGCGGCACTAAGTACAGTCGTTCTTAAATCTATTTTTACCTGTTTAGCAGGAGTGGGGCATGTGGAGGTTTGCCTAGTGCCACAGCAGTCATGTCAGTGGGGGGATCCGGGGGTTTCTCTGTGAATTTCACATTCCCATGGCAGCGTTCTAGGTGCTTGCTCAGATTTGAAGTTAAATTTTTCGCTGTAGAAAAAGTTTTTTCCCCCACGCAGAGTGTACAGCAGACGCGAATGTTTTTGTCACTTTTTTACAGAATCGAACTCAAAGTAAAGTCAGTACTTCGAGCTTTAAACGCTGCATGGTCGTACTCTCCTTCACAATCCATATTATTCATTGTTGATCTACACACGTCTGTTGTTGCTACGGACGCTGCACGCTTGTTCGTCATTATCATGAGACACTCCCACAAACATCACAAACAAAATCACGGTTTAGTAATGCGGTAACGTAGCGTGCTTATGGGAAAGTAACAGTAATCTAATTACTTTTTTGCCATAGTAATCCCTTACTTTACTAATAAAGTAATCAGATTACAGTAACACATTACTTTTAACACGCTACTGCCCATCTCTGGTGAAGACATGGATCTTGCTGAGAAAGTTGAAATACATTTAACATCACCACGTTGACCAAAACTGCATCTATGACTATTCCCTTACAAAGAGTATCACTACAACTGATTCTTGGATCAGTCCTTTGTAGTTATTGATTTTTTTTTTATCCCCACCTAATTAAAGTCTTGTTGATTTTTTTTTTTTTTTTTTTTTTGTTACATGTAAGGATAAATATAAGGATATCGTGTTTACCCTCCTACGTCTTTGCATTTAACCCATCCTAATTATTAGGGGCAGTGGGAATCAACTATGCAGCACCCAGGAGACAACTACAAATGCACACCAATTCCTTGGTCAAGGGCAGCATGAGTGGAAAATTAAACCTGTGCAACCACAGGGAGAACATCCACACTCTGACCTCTACCCACTGTGTTTACAGACCACAAGATTCAACTGGGACTGTGTTAGGACTTCACCAAGGGAAAATTCAAACAGCCTCCATATTAGCCTCCATTATTCTTGTTGTTTTAGTTGAACACGAAGCACATTACACTTTTACAGAATTTGGTATGGTTTGGCTTCTGGATTCACTATTTTAGCTAAGCGAGATTGGAGGGCTACTTTGCTGACTTGTCATTTATTCCTCATGTGGTGGAAAACTCTCATGTAGAACTGTGGACATCATTGTCTCTCAATTTATAATGTACAAATTCATTCCACAATGTATTTTCCCAAGTCCAGAAACACTTCTGTATGTAATAAAATGCACTGATAACAACTGATTGATTCACTTTGTCTTCTTTTCTTGTGTGTGTGTGTTTCCAGGCTGAACCCGAAGCCTCGCGCCAGCATACCAACAAGGTACATTTAAAACTGCTTTAAAGTCACACTTGCCACTTGTCACACCTAATTTCCAGTACTTTAGGGTATCAACATGAGGTGTTATTTATCCTGTTTTTATCTAATTCTATCAACATGTCATTCTCTGTAAATTTGTCCTTCAGTGCAACGTCTTCCAGTCCCACTTCTCCACGTTCGCCCTCCTGGCCGATGTTCTCAGCCCCTTCCAGTCCACAGCCAATATCTTCTGCCTCCAGTGACTCCTCCCCTGTCAGGTTAGTGCACAGTATTTATGAAATGACATGATGCTGACTTGCCAGCAATAAGAATGAAACTGCAAACTGTGCTCATTCTAAGAAACCTTAAACTGCAAAAGTCTAGGACGGCATGAAAGTAAAAAAGATGGAACTTTTGAAAGATGAAAGCAGTTGTCATCAATTATTATTCAGGAAAAATATATTTATACAAAATTGTAATATTTGCCCAACTAGTTAAAAAACCTTATCTGAAAGCTTATGGATCTCCATTATTGTAGTTAATTTGATCAACACACTTCCAGCCAGCAGAGCTCAAGAGGCATTGGTGTAGTGGATGTGACTGACCTCTCCTCTTCCCCATGAAACGAGAGAGCTTAAGAGCTAACTCGTCCCTCGGGGTATTACCGCAGTATCTCAAATCAAGGACACGTCAAGCAGCAGTCATTCTAATATGAGCCTCTCTATTGAAACGGCAATAAAAATACGCCTTAATTTGATGCAGTTATTCATCTGAACCTTGGTAGATATATAGTGTCTGTCACTACAGTTCATTTCAGTGCTTAACATTTTAAGCCTTAAGTGTCCTGGTGCTGTTTTAGAAGCTGATAACAGCTAGTATTCTTTTCAAGTGCTTTGCACCCTCAAAATATCAGGTCTTTAAAGCTGTGACCTCTAAATGACTCAGTAGGAGACGGTAGACAGATATAACAGTAAATTATATCTGAATGAAAAGGTAAAGTTTACAAGGCAGAAAGAAATGACAAGCTAGAACTTTAAAGACATACAACACCATGGAATATTACAGTGTCGACATAAAACCATGTCCAGAGTGTCAAATAATTAAGTAAACATATGCAAACACATCCTCATGTGCAGTTAACACTGACGTACAGCTTATTTTTAAAGACTAATTCAGAGTCATGTCACACAATAAGCAGGTAATGAGTGTATTATTTACCAAACAGAAACGCTGTGGTGGGTTCATTCCTGTCCAGTTCCATATCAAAGACCTGGTTCAGGTTTGAACATGTACAGATAATTTTTTTTGTCATTCCTGATATAGAACAAAAAGCTTCATTATCTTTATCTTCAGATCCTCCACACAAGCAAAAGGATAGGGTTGTTCTCACAAGCACTGGGTGCTCCCCCTCAGCAGATTTCTGGACATAGGCCTGTTTCCACAGAGGATCAACTGTAGGGCTGTTAATCCTCTGCTAAGTGTAGCTTTGCATGATGTACAGTCATGCACTAATATTTTATACCTACTCTAAAATCAGGAAAAGGAAAAAGTCCATGTGTGAATTTAACCATCTGATACTTAATAAACAGAGCATATAAAGTGACCAACCTGCCATTTGTGTTAAATTGAGGTACTACTTTGGTGTCTGATTACTGGCTCAGTGTAACTCTCTTCTTATTTCCAGTTTCACGGGCAGAAAAGCTCGAGCTCTATACGCCTGCAAGGCAGAGCACGACTCTGAGCTGTCCTTCATCGCTGGGACCATCTTTGAGAATGGTGAGTCACAATCTGGACTTGCCAGCAGAAAGGAAAAAGGAAAGAATGTGGGTTGGCGTATAGAAACTATTTGTTGTCAAAACAAAAATCCAGACTTGGGAATTTGCTTGGCCTTGGTGCTGAGGCTTTCAAAAAATCCTTGACGTTTATCCAAATAGTCAGCCATCCAAAAATTATATATGATAGGCTTATAGCACCACTTTCCCTTGACTAGAACTTCTGGAACTTCTTCTTTATGATATGAAGTGAATATGAAGGAGCATAGAGGAATGTACACTGCTAATTCCAGAGACTGGATCCACAGAACATTTGTTTAACATATTTTATCTGGCACCTGGCAATAAAATGTGCTGAGACTTTAGAATCTGGCAAACAGACAAGCTGCTAAAGCAATACACTGGACTGAATATGTAACAAACAGCAAAGACATGCATACTATATATATGAAAGTTACCCAGAGACATACAAACCATGATAAAGGGAAATGCTAAACATTTTCCCCTTTCTTTACTTTCCTATTTACCCACCTTACCAAAGGAAAATAATGGTTGGACACTGCTGCGTAACTAAAATTATTGTCACTGTGTGCAATGATCTAGTGTTCTCGTTTCCTTTGAAATGGGTCCTTTGAAGATGGACACCAGGTCTGTGAGCACTCAATGTCAATTTCTGTCTTCAAAGCACTTTGTGTGTCAAGTGGGCAGTAAGCTAGAGTTGGTTTGCTGTCAGTTTTTGATTGAATGCAGTCGTCAGTTTACTGATAAAACAATGAACTTGAACTGCTTACATTTATAGTTTAGCAAGAACTTCATTAATTTGAAAGGAAATTCTGAAATTTTCCTCAGAAACGATGATATAGTTTCTGTAGAAATGGCAACTTACAGCCAAATGATGTAGAAAACGTTGCTTTTATAAGAAAATATAGGCAGAATAAAACTAGTCTAGTCCCCCATTTCAAAGAGACACAGTGTAGATAAATTATTACCTTCACTTAAAAAAAAAAAAAGATTCTTCACCCTCAGTAACCATGAAGCAATAATTTTACGTAAAATCCAACAGAAGTATATAAAAAAGGTTTATTCATTCAAATAATTCATTATTAAGGCAAAAGTGCTCAGTATAAACTTAATATACAGTGGGGCAAAAAAGTATTTAGTCAGCCACCGATTGTGCAAGTTCCCCCACTTAAAATGATGACAGAGGTCAGTAATTTGCACCAGAGGTACACTTCAACTGTGAGAGACAGAATGTGAAAAAAAAATCCATGAATTCACATGGTAGGATTTGTAAAGAATTTATTCGTAAATCAGGGTGGGAAATAAGTATTTGGTCACCTCAAACAAGGAAAATCTCTGGCTCTCACAGACCTGTAACGTCTTCTGTAAGAAGCTTTTCTGTCCCCCACTCGTTACCTGTATGAATGGCACCTGTTTGAACTCATCATCTGTATAAAAGACACCTGTCCACAGCCTCAAACAGTCAGACTCCAAACTCCGCCATGGCCAAGACCAAAGAGCTTTCGAAGGACACCAGGAAAAGTATTGTAGACCTGCACCAGACTGGGAAGAGTGAATCTACAATAGGCAAGCAGCTTGGTGTGAAAAAATCAACTGTGGGAGCAATCATCAGAAAATGGAAGACATACAAGACCACTGATAATCTCCCTCGATCTGGGGCTCCACGCAAGATCTCATCCCGTGGGGTCAAAATGATCATGAGAACGGTGAGCAAAGATCCCAGAACCACACGGGGGGACCTGGTGAATGACCTGCAGAGAGCTGGGACCAAAGTAACAAAGGTCACCATCAGTAACACACTACAACGGCAGGGAATCAAATCCCGCAGTGCCAGACGTGTTCCGCTGCTGAAGCCAGTGCATGTCCAGGCCCGTCTGAAGTTTGCCAGAGAGCACATAGATGATACAGCAGAGGATTGGGAGAATGTCATGTGGTCAGATGAAACCAAAGTAGAACTTTTTGGTATAAACTCAACTCGTCGTGTTTGGAGGACGAAGAATACTGAGTTGCATCCCAAGAACACCATACCTACTGTGAAGCATGGGGGTGGAAACATCATGCTATGGGGCTGTTTTTCTGCCAAGGGGACAGGACGACTGATCCGTGTTAAGGACAGAATGAATGGGGCCATGTATCGTGAGATTTTGAGCCAAAACCTCCTTCCATCAGTGAGAACTTTGAAGATGAAACGAGGCTGGGTCTTCCAACATGACAATGATCCAAAACACACCGCCCGGGCAACAAAGGAGTGGCTCCGTAAGAAGCATTTGAAAGTCCTGGAGTGGCCTAGCCAGTCTCCAGACCTCAACCCCATAGAAAATCTGTGGCGGGAGTTGAAAGTCCGTGTTGCTCGGCGACAGCCCCAAAACATCACTGCTCTCGAGAAGATCTGCATGGAGGAATGGGCCAAAATACCAGCTACTGTGTGTGCAAACCTGGTAAAGACCTATAGTAAACGTTTGACCTCTGTTATTGCCAACAAAGGTTATGTTACAAAGTATTGAGTTGTATTTTTGTTATTGACCAAATACTTATTTTCCACCCTGATTTACGAATAAATTCTTTACAAATCCTACCATGTGGATTCATGGATTTTTTTTTCACATTCTGTCTCTCACAGTTGAAGTGTACCTCTGGTGCAAATTACTGACCTCTGTCATCATTTTAGGTGGGGGAACTTGCACAATCGGTGGCTGACTAAATACTTTTTTGCCCCACTGTATACCACTGGAGTAATTTTCATTTAACTAGACACTGATAAATTTAACATTTTACATTTGTATGTATGTAATAAAATTACGTGGAAAATTTAGAAGTAATTAAATGAGTTAAAGTTGGAATTTTGAGCATGAATATTCTTGCAATCAAAATAGTTGATGCAGCTACTTGTAAACAGTCGCCGAATATAAAAAAATTCAATGCAATCACTGGGTAACTACTGATTTTTCCCAACTGGAATGAAGACTGCAATCCATTTTTTATTCTACTGTGAATGAGCCATTAGGACTCTGATTATATAATCTCAGTTTCTTTGTGCAGATCTGGGCTTCATTACCCGAGATCAGCCAAATTTAAGAACAATAACTATACTGGGTCTTCTGCTTTGCTGGCTATTATAATTATAGTTGGCCTGAGTAAAGTTTCCTTGTAGACATATACTCCATGTTGGTGGGATGTAGTTTCAAACCCAAACCAAAATAGAATTAACTGCATAAAGACTATTTAGGCTTATGTAATGCAGACTCATGTTATCCGAGGCCTTTTGGTCATAATGTGTCCTTGGGGACATCCAATCCTTAACGTGGTATCTCAGCAATGCAGTCTGCTCACGGCTGGCGAAGGATGAAGCATCCCAGCTGTCCACACGGAGCTCATAATACAACCTCATAGTGCTTTCTTGACATTTACAAGAATAAAGCAACAGTATAATATTCATACTACAGGTTTGCTGAATTTAACATTTTCCCCCTACATAAATAGTAAGAATCAAATACGTGCAAAGGCTTACATGGTTTTATTTTTCTGTCTTTGATGTAAATGTGGTGCGCAGCTTGGTGCAAATTAGATTCCTGGTGTGGACAAATCTGGTGAACACACAATCTAACCCTGTAGCAATGTTGCACTTTCGTATTTATAGGATGTTTAACCACCACAGCACCCCAAACTAATCTAATCATGTTTCCAATTTAAAACTGCACTGCACTTTTACCAAGCTGTTGGAACAAACCATCAAAAGTGGTATGTTTGAGTTAACAATTTCATTCCTGCATGAATGATTTCACAAGAATGAACTTACATGTTCATGTACAGAAAAGACTTTCCTGTTTCGGGCTCATACTGTGTTTCATGCTCACAAGTAAACAACAGCCAATCTGTGATGCCTGCTTAGTCCCCGGGCGCCTGCTTAGTGAGCTGCCCACTGCTTCACTGAGTGAATGGGTCAAATGCAGAGAAAAACAAGTAATTTCCCCATGGGGATCAATAAAGTATCCATTATTATTATTATTATTATTATTATTATTATTATTATTATTATTATTATTATTATTATTATTATTATTATTATTATTATATCCTCTCCAAAGTATTTAGACATTAAACACTCGATGGGGAACATGTGGAAGTGTTAACCATCATCTTAAGCCTGCTTCTCCACCCTCTCACCCTCAGTATGCATAGTGTCTTCACATTTTTATGAACATTTCAGTTCTATGTCAATGCATTTCAACAATATCCATGTTTTCCCCCTTCTGTCTAGTTCATACTTCCAGGGAGCCTGGCTGGTTGGAAGGGACTCTTGATGGGCGAACAGGACTGATACCAGAGAACTATGTTGAGTTTGTATAATTTAACGGCATACATGAACTGGAAGATTGTGGATGGGAGTAGACCAAACTGGATTTTAATGAACTATATTTAACTTCAGAAAACTAAACAGATTGAGGATACAGGCTCAATCACTTCTATTGTACTGGACGGGACCAATGCAGATAAGGTGACTTTTTGTTTTGATCAGACTGGAAACTGAAACTGGACCAAGCAGAACCATATCCAATAGATATGACACAAAAACAAAGCATACCGAAGTGGGGAGAGAACCCTGAATTGCACTGGGGAATGAAAACATATATAAAAAGACGAGACTGCTTTTATTTGATTAGCGTGCGTGGCTTTTAGTCTTGGTGAAGACTATATGGGAACAAACCCAAATTTGTGTGTGTGTGAGCGAAAGAGAGAGAGAACAGTGGGAGGAAGTTAGACAAACTTGTATAAATGATTTGATATTTTTCAGCTGCAATGTGTGTGAGTTCTTTGCTTTTATATTTTGAACTGCACTGTCCCTCACTCCAACCACCTTTTCCACACACTCCTTTTTTTTGGTTAGGTATAAATAGGCAACTGTTTCTGCAGAGATGTTGACAGGACGTATTAACTTTGGACTTCACCTATTGTAGAATTGATTAGTAATGCCAAATGGGACAGTTAAGCTTTAAAAGTTGACTTAAATGATTGGGTTTGGCTTTATGGCTGTAAATGTGTGAGCACTGCAGAAGTGCAGTTATTGCCTGGGACAAGACTCAACCTGGCTAATGTTTCAGAGCTCCAGTTAAGCATCAGGAGCCCCCGGGCAGGTCGGCACAGGATGAGTTTTCTTTGGAACTAGTTCACTCAAAGGTCAGCTATGGGTTTCTCTTTATTTATAATTTTTCCCCTGCAGAGCCCTCGCATAAAATGCGAAAAATTTAAAATAATCCCCACAAGCCCATCAGCAATTTAAAATGCAACAAAGGCAGAACAGCTGATTCCTGTCAGTTAAAACAAGCCCAGCTGTGAGGCATCACCATTTCAGTCCATTCAGGAAGATTGAATGAACTTGGGAAAAACATGTTTATTTATAATATTTTCTTTTAGTTTTAGCCATTATGCAGATTTAGTTACTTGGTTATCTTGGATGCTTAAATCTTGACAGCACGGTGCGACTGAAAAATTGAAATAATTTTGAAAGTCAAGGTATCACACAGTCTTTATTGTTCCATGCCCTTTATACCTCATCACTTTACTTAATATTTCAAAAAAATGTAAAGTTAAGCATCCCTCAAGAGTTGAACATTCATAGTTTCTTCTTTACGCCTAATTTTTCCTGTGTAGGAAACAAGATTACATGATTATCTAATTTAACCATGGCTGACCTAGTTGAGTTATTCTTTGATCAAAAATTTACTGCCCAGCCTGTAATTTGTAAATACATTCAGTTCAGATACTTGAAGGGGGAAAAGGTGATAGATTTTTCAGAATTGTTTTTACTTGTGTATAAAAGCTGGTCAGCTTTGTGGCTTGCTCATTCCTTGAACCACTTGTTAAGAAAATTATTTTTCCCCATTTTATCCTGTATCCAGTTTATAAATTCAACAGAAAAATCAAATGGGAGAGTAAAAAAAGCTTAAATGTGAAATAAGACTACTTTATTCAAATCTAAATTTTTTATTTATGAGATTACTTAAAGGCTAAATCCTGCACGGCATTCTTTTTGGGGTGTTTTCTTGACTTTGTAAATAAATACACAGTATTTGATAAGGTATACTTTTTTCATTATGAAATTTTATATTTTGTATTTTTAGCATACTAATTTAATTCCTTAATTCCATCTTTGTTGCCCTGATTTTTTGTATCATTTAAATCCTGCAGCCTTAAATATTCTTTTGAATGTTTTTGTGAAAAATGTGCAGAATTAAAGACAAATCTTGAACAGCTGTAGCTTGAAGTTTTCTTTCTAGTTTCCAATCCTGATTCCGATTTTTGTCTTCTGGTTTATTATTAATAATGTGTAATTATTCATCCTGTAATCCCTACTTTATATTTTAAAAAAAATTTGCATAAAAACAGCTATTATTGTTTTATCCTTTTTATTCGTTTTTATTTTTAATTTATTTTTGTTTTAATACGGTTTATTTTCAGTTAGTTTCCAGAGTGGAGTCGTACGTTTAAGTTGAGTTTTTAAAAAAAAAAGAAAAAGTTTAAATGTTAGATTTAGGCTTTTAACTTATTACTGTATAGAGAGCATACAGAGGCAAGAATTGAGAAAATCAGCATAGGTATAGCAATAAAAGCGCTAAAAAAGTATAAAAACTAAAGATATTTCTACAATATTTTTATTTTAGGTTTTTAAAATTAACAGAATAGATTTGTTTTAGTTGACTAGAACAACTTTGATGCGCTACACTAGAATTTGAGTGGATTGGCTCATAGGTAAGCAGAACTATTCTCTCTTGCTAAACAGCACTTTGACACAAGGTTAGGCCATCAGTCAGCTGCACTGGACTTCATATTAAGTCATGTTTTTACAGTTTGGATTCCTTTTAAGTAAACGTTTACTGATGTTTATTTAAATTTAGAATCTACTTGTGGTGAGTTATAACTTGCAGCTAAGATGACATGAAAATGTAAGCTTTAAGTTTCAAGCACTCGTGACTGCAGGCTAATTCATTAGCACTTATTAGTTAATTTATAAATGCATTTACATGCTTTCTTTCTCATAAAAGACAAAGAGACTGATACCAGTACATTATGTGTGGGGCTAGCATCAGGAGGCAAATAGCTTACATATAGTTTAGCTTAGCATAACAGCTATATGACACAGGAAGGATACAGCTGGCCTCTTTTCATATTTAAGAACATAATACAACCCAGTCCATACATAAAAATCAGATTTCTTGCACACATGCTCTAAATGTTCACTATATTGCCAAAAGTACTCACTCACCCATCAAAATTATTGAACTCAGGTGTTCCAATATCTTCCATGGCCACAGGTGTACAAAATCCAGCCGGTATGCAGACTGATCTGGAAACATTTCTGAAAAAAAAATGGGTCGCTCTGAGGAGCTCAGTGAATTCCAGCGTGGTACTGTGAAGGGATGCCACCTGTGGATTATGGTGTGAGGGCATTTGTCAGGATTGGCCCCTTAGTTCCAGTGAAAGGGACTCTTAACGCTTCAGGAACCAAGACATTTTGAACAACTTCATGTTCTCCACTTTGTGGGAACAGTTTGGGGATTAGGGTCACCCCTTCCTGTTCCAACACAGCTGCACACAAGCAAAGTCCATAAAGACGTGGATGAGCAAATTTGGTGTGGAAGAACCTGACTGGCCTGCACAGAGTCCTGACCTCAACCTGACAGAACACCTTGGGGATGAATTAGTGCAGAGACTGTGAGTCAGGACTTCTCGGGACTTGAAGATGTTATTGCTGCAAAGCTTGAGCCAACATCATATTAAACTGTGAGGATTAAAAAAGTCACTCTAGGTCAGAGTTGTGTGAAAGCAGATGAGCAAAAACTTTTGGGAATATAGTTTACTTGTATGTTTGGGCTTGTTTCTTTTTTTTCTACAAAGAGGTCTGTGCACCTTGTTAGAGCTACGCCATGAAGAATTAAGGTAAATTTAGAAGACAAAAGGGGATCCAGCCTGGAACTAGCAAAGTGTGTCTAATGAAATTACCAGTGTTTGTGCTTTTGGACATGCCATATATTAAAAACATGTAATAATAATAACAATAATAGTTAAAATAACAATAGTAAATAACTATTTCACAATTTAAAGAATAGTAGTGCAAGTTTATATTAATTTCTACAGTTACTTTATACAACTATGCAAGTTTAAACCTCTCCACTAATATTAGGCACAGAAGCCACACTTCATATTCAGGGAATTTTATTGTGAAAGGAAGGAATGGGACGACTTCATTCTGCACATTCATAGAACACAATACACTACACATAAATGTGTGTGTGCGTTTAATTTAATTAGTTACATAACTTTAAAAAGGAAAAATGTGAAATGAGCAAAATAAAAATAAAATATAACTGTTTCTTTAATTTTGAAAAAGAAAACTCATAAAAATGAACTAATAGCTAAAATATTATTTTTAGTAGTTCTGTAAAAGTCAGGCTAAACATTTTTAACATTATGTAGGTCTGATAATATACTGGTATATAAATTAGCAAGATAAAGTGTGGCCTCAACACAAAGTCTGTTTCCATGTTTGTGTCTTACATGATCAGGAATTGAGCAACCATAATTGGCACATCGTCCCCCTGAAGGGTCTTATCCATCTATCACATTTTAAGGCTAGTCATGTTGCCAAGCAACCACCATCCAATTGACTAAAATAAACCCTTTGCAATGTTTATGCACCTGGAACAGCTTATAAAAGCATTGTATAATTTTATTTTCATGGCAGAAATATCTAACTCATAACCTCAAACTTTCATTATGCGTGATATATTACTATGCCATCGGCTTGGCTAGCAACCACTTAACAGACTAAAATCTCAGACTTAACAAAATCATGGGCATGTACTGGTAACGTAAAAATGTCAGATAATAATGGTTCAATAAATTTAATCTAACACATAAAAGGAATCCGTGGCAGTGAAAGGACGTATGCATGTTTTCACGTGTATGTTTATCAAATCATGTTTCCAGTACATGATTCCAGATTGGGCAGTGAGACCTGTTTTGATATATCAAAATGAAGCTTATTTTCCTTAACTCTGTTCCAAGTCAAAAAAATGAAATCCATGTAGCTGAGTGTTGAAAAACAGGAGACTTTATTGTGTAAGATGCTTTTAACTAAAGAGCAATCAGTTCTTCCAAATTTCCACTCTCGATGTCAAACCCAATGTCAGAGAACGACACGTAACTTAATTCAACATTTAATCAAATAGGTGAAACTATTGACACCGACTACAGGAAGGGTGTAATACAGAAGTAATACAAACTACTGTTTTTTTAATGGTTTGTATTTTTTTTAAACATTGGATTACATTTACATAACTGAAATACGAAGAAAACAGACTTTAGTGAAAGCTATAGCCATATATACCAGTGAAACATGATCTGCCCTTAATCTTTAAAGATAACATTTGCATGTATTTTATACAAAATAGATTATATCAAACAATATCAGGGTAGTGCAATTCTGTCAGGCTCTGGTAAATTTTACTTTCATATGGAGAGTCAACATTTTAAATTTTCTTTTTAAAGTGACCAGTAAATCCTCACAGAACAATACATGGGGTCCAAAGCCACGACCTTTACAAAAGACATCTTTAAAATAAAACAAGAAGTACTAGAAGTTGGATAGTAAGTGCTACTCAAAATGTAACTTGAATACTTCTTTTGTTAATTTTTGTTTTCTCCTCTGCTTTGGTCACTCTTATATAAATCTCCACCAGTCTTTCTCTGTCCCACTCCCTCATTTCCTTATCTTCAAAAACACAGTGAGCTTTCATGTAGACTTTTTCATGGACTCGTAGAATTTACATTTACTTCACAAGACAAACATGTTCAACACTTCCTTATGGATTTAACACATCTACCTTTATCAAACACAAACCAACAAACAGAAAAATATTTACTTTCTTGACTCATTCAATGTACAAAAATGACTGAGCAAAATTAGTCATATCAAAGAGGATCAAGCCGATGTAATCAAAATCACAGAAAATATCATTTTTACAATAGATCAATCTCTAAAAGCATCGATATATGTTAAGGGTTTATCTATTTCCTGATGTGAAATCTTATTTCTATGGCTCTCTGGCTCCCTTTCGCAAGGCCTTTAATCGAGCATGAAGGTGAAATGCAAAAATGTTCTGTAGTCTTAGATGATGTTTACATTGCACTAGATATGCTAGCATTGCTATATGCGCCTATCCGATTGTTCAGTCTGACGTCACTAGCCGTGTCTGGGTCTAAACTCTGCTGCAGGTCCATATATCAAACAATCACTATGGCATTACTGAGAGTTGAAAAACTGTCTAAAGTCTTTCATCTTTAATAAAATGATCAGCGTTCTGCTCTACCGGGTGTAACAATTGAGTTTAACATCCAGGCATCCATGAAAACTGAATTTATGACATTTAACGGAGTTAGAAGTTAGCAGGGAGTTAGCTCGCTAGCTTCTATCCAAATACAATATAGCATGTCCTGACTGCGGGGTTTTGGAAACAAATTAAAACGTACAGCTCTGCTATCACTTCCAGCATAAATGAAGACAGAAAACTAAACAACAGTGATGTTTGTAGGGTTACTGAAGTTTGGCTAGCTGGTATATAATGATGTGCTACGTGCTTGCGACACAGCTATGTTAGCATAATATAAACAAGCTAACTTTTTTTCCCACTCGATAAAAGTTAACGTGAGTGTTCTCGGTGGTCAGGAACAAATGTAATCGCATGGCAGGATGCTGTAAAAGGACCAAACTTCAGCCAGGAGAACAACTGAGATAATCCATCCACAATACGAGGTTAGTCATTCATATACTGCTGCACGGGCTGGGCTGCAGTTACATCCTAAGGTTTTAAAAACTGAGCTTAAATAAATGATTAGCGGTAATAAAAGCCGGGGGAGGTCAACAGTGATCACTGACTGTTTTAGGAGCTTTTTTAGATCAAATAGAAGAAAATACATAACATTAAACATGTTAACAACACAAAAGCCATATTAAACGCAGACTACTTTAGACCCGGAAGTAGGATTCGTCGCGTCATCACTGAACAACCGGATAGCCATTCAGAAATAAGCATCAATATGGTTACATCTACATGTTAAAGCTGGTTTTCTGAAGCACCACCACCTTGGAACAACTGTAATACCATCTCCAAGTTATCCAACCAAATAGTTTAGTCAAATTTTCTCTAGAATAATCAACACACAGTGATGCGAGCAGCAACAAGCCCGTGTTTTTTTACAGCACAAGGACACGCAGCACAGTTAGAAGGTGGAGCTGAAAGCCTGCACTGTCAATGAAACAACCCTGAAGCGAGTGACCACCCCTAAAAGAAAAAAAAGAAGAAGATGGCTCTTATCCAGCAGTGGCTTGTATGCTTCCAGTGCCCACTGTGCTGTTAGCCGTAACTAACATACAAATGACCAGTCTCTATGGCAACCTGCTTACCTGGTCTCTGCTAATTGGCATTCAGAGTTATGTGCAGCAGAGGGGTGAGTACTGTTCAGAGTAAACAGCTGAAAACCTGTACAGTTGAAATTTAGGCAGAGAGGCCTGACAGTCATAAGACACATACGGAGGAAAGTAACTGTACTCTACAGGAGGTGGTGAAGGGCATTTTGTTTTAACACTTCCGGCAGAAGCCAGCATACAACTGCACTGCATTTTGCTTTGGCCATCACACAAGCTGGTATGGATTTTCACATTACAAATGTATTTTGAAAATTCAAAAATACAATTTTTTTGTTGATCACAAAAAGGTTTATCGTACAATTGGCTAAATGATAACAATCAGTACTTTAAGCTGGTGTAGGTGTGACACTGAACAATCCTTTTTTTTTGTAATTATTTTTGTAAATAAATGAGCACCCTGAAGCAAAGTTACAACAACCACTTAATGTCAGATCAGAAGTACTCTGTCACATCTCCAGAAAAGAAAAAACCCAAAACAAAATGGGTTTTTCCATTACATTAGGAACAAGTAGAGCGCATCCATGTGAAGTAATCACTCACTTCCTGAGGTTGGATTCACAAATCAATAGACCAACGTTTTGAGCTTTAGAGGGGAAATATTTTTAAAACATAGGTTTCATCAATTATGGGTATCCATTTCACGTCCAGTATACAAAATAAATATTTTATTTTAAACAAATATATTTTTGTATTTTCACAATGTTGGCACAGCAGCTCCATATAATAAGTCCTGATTTTGCAAGTACATTCAGCTAATGGTAATTAAAGGGAAATATTAAATCAAAATGGTATCTTGAGGGAAACTATCAATGTTATGCCTTCATTTCCTATCATGAGTGCTATGTTGCTACCATTTTTGAGCCAGTTAAACCTTTTACTTTGAAAAATGAAAAAATGACAACAATCCTAATGGTAGTACCTTTTGGGGTCTGACATATTGAAGCAGGCCCTTTGATACTTCGGATGGCTTTTTCAAATGCATTTTCGTTATAAAACACTTTTTCCCCCAAATGCAATTAAAGCATAAAAAACTTTTTAAAGATAGAAATCCTAAAATTTAAGTCAGTCTGCTCCCAAGTAGTACAAAACATTAAATGTGTCTTTAATTTTAATTTTAGCAGTACCCATTTAGATCAAAGCTGGCTGAAGCTTAAGCAAGAAAAAAAAGCTATTTGTAGGTGCATTCATTGTATACGCTGGGTAAACTTTTAACAGAATTTAATACTGACTGGGAGAGGCAGCAAATTTATCTAATATACTTCACATGGATAATAAAATATCAAAAAAATTTGTTTTGGGACTTTTTTTTTTTTTTTTGCAAAGTGATAAAACTAAACATTTAACATTACTTATCTGTACCATAGGCTGTGTTCCTACATGCAGAACAGGAGATAAGAACAAAAGGGAGAGTTTTCCACATTAAGAACACTGAAACGGCAGCTTGGAAATAGAAAACAGAAATTACAACGCGGAAATAGAGAAACAGACAAATCATGTGGAAAGATGTCGACATCAACTTCTAATGCAAAAAAACCTACAGCTTACAGTGGATGGCTATGAAGAGCGTAAAAACTAAAAGGCACTGGTTTTCCCTCAGGTACATCCTGTGTAAACATTTGGCTGAGTGAGTGTGTGCGTGTGTGTCTCTTGCTTCTGTATGTGACTTGAATTGTGTGCCTGCATAAAATAAATAGAGAATATGTCTCTAGCTGATTTCTTTTCTCAGTGGTCTTGTGTAGAATTGTGATTTGAATAATTTCTGAAGTGATAAGTAATTCACAGCAGGAGGGACACTAGGCTTGAACTGCTAATCCTTTCAAGTTGCAAAGTATACAAGGTGTAATGTTCTTGGAGGAAAAGGTGTTTGTACTCTATATGTTAGCTTCTCTGTGAAAACTGCAGTAAAATACTAGAGGCTTGAATTAATATGAGGCACATAGCCATTGTAAGAAAGCATTAAAAATACAAGCACAGGGCTATGGGTGTAGAGTAGGTGAGGGAGGACTGAAAAAAAAAATTGCCCAAAATGCATCCACCCCAAGAGACATTCATAGTCCAACTAAGAGGAAGGGCTATAATAATAATAATGGATACTTTATTGATCCCCATGGGGAAATTACTTGTTTTTCTCTGCATTTGACCCATTCACTCAGTGAAGCAGTGGGCAGCCCACTAAGCAGGCGCCCGGGGAGCAGTGTGTAGGGACGGTACCTTGCTCAGGGGTACCTCAGGGTAGCCGGTTATAGGATACTATGGCAGGACTAGGACTGGGATGGGGGCTTGAGGCCACAGGTATTGTGCTCCAAGATTAGGCTGAATGGCTGAGCCCCGAAGGGGCGTGGCAGAATTTCTAGAGGAGGCCCAGGAAAAACTGAGAAACTGAATCAGAGCGATGAGGGAGGCAGGATATGTAAGCTAGGGGCCCCTGGAGAGGTATATGTGCAGGGCAGGATTTAAGGCATTGATTCACAATTTAAGGCAGTCATTTCTGATGAAACAGCAGAGCTTTGACGTTTCCATCTTTGAATTTTGGTATCTGGTTGGAAATGATCTCTGCCAGCATCTCCGGAAATTCCACACTGAGGGTTTTATTCACAAAGGTGTAGAAACAGATCTGGAGAAGACCCTCGACCATCTGGTTAAGACACAAAGAGGTTAGTAAGAGTTGTTTACTCACTTTACTTAAAAGGATTTCCCTTAAAGTGGAGTAGGTTCTAAATGCAAGATCTTTACGTCTGCAACAAGTTTTTACAGAGAGGCAGAAGGGGAGAGTGCTAAAAACTAACTTGATTGAAACTTAATGCACTACACAGAATATGAGTGTATTCTTTAGGTGGAAAAGACCTGGCTGGTATTAAAAAAAACAAAGAAAGCCAATCTATGGGATAAATATCAAGAAAATGCTATATGAAACAAAGTAGCCTAAAAACACTTAAACGTGTGTGTGTGTGTGTGTGTGTGTTTGTGTGTTTCACTTGCCTCCTGCATGGAGTCAAGTAGCTTAGTTAACTGGTAGAAGCGTTGCCAGTTCTGACTAGGGTTCTCCTCCCTCTTGACGATGGCTTTTCCCAGCTCCTTGATATAGGTCATCCTGATCTCATCAAAAACTGCTTGACTCTTCAGGCCATCTTTTGGTACTGCACACACACAGAGACAACACAGAGCGATATATCAGTATCATTTAAAAAAAAAAAAATTAAAAATACGATTTTTTCCCATGTTCACTTGGAGCTGGTAAGCTTCAAGGACACTGTTGCTCTGTTAGGCTAGTGGTTAACATAGGAAGGGGTTCTGAAGGTATAAATTAAAAAAAAAAACACACACACATAAAAGTAAGACAAAGCTTTTATCAAAGAATTTGTCCTTATCAGGTCTGTGTCTGCTGTTCGTGTGGCAAAAAGAGTTAGGTGAGAAGTTTGCATTCAGACACAAATGATCAACACTCTTCTGGATCAGAGAAGACTGACAGAGTATATTTCTCATTTCATCAGGTGCCAAATGTTTTCAGTTGCTTAAAGGGCTGAACTACAGGCAGGCTTTGCTACTATGAAGCCATGCTTTTTAACAGCTGATGTTTAGGATTGTCTTGCTCAAATATGCCAGCCTTGCCTGTAAAAGAGGTTATCTGGATACCCTGAAGCCTGTATACACCTCTCAGTATTGATAGTGCCTGAGGGTCTAATGCACCCCCCCCCATACCAGAGATGCAGGTTGGGAACTGAGTTCTGATGACAAA
Organism: Rhamphochromis longiceps; assembly: GCF_057381845.1. Classification (NCBI taxonomy): domain Eukaryota; kingdom Metazoa; phylum Chordata; class Actinopteri; order Cichliformes; family Cichlidae; genus Rhamphochromis; species Rhamphochromis longiceps. The sequence goes on along the minus strand of NC_140566.1, from coordinate 23,315,429 downwards.
CAGGATGGTCTCCAATTTTCCAAAAAGAACTTCAAACCACAGAACAGTTTCCACTTTTCCTCAGTCCAGTTTAAATAAACTTTAGTCCAGAGAAGAGGACAGCGTTTCTGGATCATGATCACACACATCGCTTCCTCTTTGCATGATGGAGCGTTAACCTGCATTTGCGGATGGCTGTATTGACAGACAGTGATTTCTGGAAGTGTTCCTGTGCCCATGCGGTGATTTCCATGACATAATTTAGCTGCTTTTTAATGCAGTGCTGCCTGAGGGGCCAAAGATCAGAGGCATTCAATATTGATTTTTGGCCTTGTCCCTTGCACATGTACTGTAGATGATGAGATTCTTTGAGATATCCTACAGTCTTCGCAATTTTACATTGCGGAACTTTTTCCTAAAATTATTCCACAATTTGTAGACAAAGTTTTTAGCAGACTGGTGAACATCTACTTTTCTTTACTTCTGAGAAACTCTGCCTCTCTAACATGCTCTTTTTATTCCCAGTCATGGTACTAAGCTGTTGTAGCTGTTGCTGCCAACAAATTCAAAATGACCTTATTTTATTTTTTGGTAAAGAAATGTATGTTTTCTGTGTACTGTTATGAATGAAATATAGATTTATGAGATTTGAAAATAATTGCAGTTTGCTTAAAATGTTCCAAAGTTTTGGAATTTGGGTTAAAAGTAGTACCAGCTGCAGTGCAAGGTGTCACTTTTGCTTTTTAAATCAGGACATTTGAATACCCTTCAAAATGATTCTCTGCGTTCAAATGATATATTAAAGAGGACACACTGAGGACTTTCGCTGTGCCGGTCACTGCTGAAAAGCAAAAACTTCAAACTTGAAAAGCAATACAGTTGTATCAGCACATTGTGGACTCTTGTCAGTCTGGTGTCAGGCAGTGAGCCGCACAGTTTAGCAGTGACTTGCAGTGATTGTGCTAGGCAACAATGGCACTGCAAACTCATTAAACAACTTGTGTTTTCTTATTCTATGACCTATAAATTCTTTATTGAGTTATTTATGTTTTGTGGTGCTTTCACGCTGCTGAGCATTCTCTATTCTCTATATTTAACTAAACATGACAGTATATCAAATAGTCTTATAAGTGACTTGAAATTCCATATAATGTGTGCGAGAATGGATAAAAGCAGCTCAAACCAAAGTTGTCCCATCTAATAGTATTTCCATCCCTGAGGGAAACGGATGGAAATCGCTCTAAGGTACAAAAATGCAGCCGGTGCACAGTATGGAAATGTAATTTCCTCCTGCATAACAAGCTAATAGCTTCTGAAGTGCATCCTCTTCTTCGCCATTCTCTGAGAATAATGCTCTCCATCACAGACAAGAAAATTTGAAATAAGTGGGAAAGGTCTGATTTAGTGATACTGTTTCCTTGTGTAGCATGTAGGGTTACGTTACTGATTGGTAACCCACAGCTTTCATTATTTGACCTCTTCAAACATTAAATAAAGAGAGGCCTGATGAACACTGCCTATTTGAGTCTGTCCTTTAACAGCCTTTACTAATTTATACACAGCAAATAAAATGCAGTTGGAATAAATTTACAATTTGTAAAAATGTCTTCTGAATCCAATTTTAGCTAAACTAAATTGTTAAAAAAGAAAATTAGTTTTTTTTTTTTTTTTTAATAATGTGCTTTCACTGGACACTCGTACATAAAAGAAGATTAAACAGCAGTAATAAAAAAGCTAACTGTTTTTATTCAGTGAGATAAGAAACACAAAAGTTATACTAATTCAACTCTCAGTGGAGCCTCTAGTATGGAAATTAAATGACTCTCTACCAAGGTACGATCTGTGAAAGGACTGCACTTTCAAAGAGCAGTAACATTTAACAGAAGGCATCTAAAAGAAAATATCACATTGTTACATCGCAGATTGGTGAAGAATGTCAAAAGAACATCAAACTTGCATATTTTGATAGTAACAGTAACACCCGGTCTTTTCTGTGGCATTTTGAATTCATGTGTCCTTCTAAAAAGAAATGGCTCCATGTTCGATCGCTGAATTTCAGAACTGAAGAAGACCCCTGAAATAAAACACTTAAGATACACTTTAAACCAAACAATGAAGTTAAAGAAAATGCAAGACAAGTGCTTGAAATGGTTTAGGGTACATAACACCCTGTGAACGTAAAGTGACATAAAGGTCCAGCGAGCACTGACAGACACACATAATAATGCATCTACAGAACAAAACATCTACTGTGCTTTTGTCAGCAGACTGGGTTTAAATTATTGCAGACAGGAATGTTACTGTTCTGCCGTTATGCCTCTGACAGTGTAGACACTTGCGGCATGCTTACCATTTGCTGCTGTCAGCAGTGATTTTAAACAGGATCTTTGAACTGCAGTATTAAAACATACAACCACCGGCCACTTCATTAGGTACACAAGTTGATCTGCTTGTAATGCAAATATCTAACCAGCCAATCATACAGCAGCAACCCAATGTATTTACATATATAGATGACCTGCTGAAGGTTCAAACTGAGCATCAGAATCGGGGAGAAAAAAGGTGATGCAAGTGCACACGGGCTGATCTGAATATTTCAGAAACCGGTGATCTGCTAGGATGTTTCTGTTATAGGGTTTACAGAGAGTGATCAAAAAAAGGAGAAAATATTTAGTGAGTGACAGTTCCCTTGGCAAAAATTCCTTGGTGATGCCACAGGTCAGAGGAGAATGACCAGATTGCGCCCATAGGAAGACAAAAGTAACTCAATTAGCCCTCATTACAGGCAAAGTGTGCAGATGAGCATCTCTGAATGGACAACACATCAAACCTTGGAAGCAGATGAGCTACAGCAGTAGAAGACTACACAAAGTGCCACTCCTGCTGGCTAAGAAAAGGATACTGAGGCTGCAATTTGCATGGGCAATAGAAGATTGGAAAAGTACTGCCTGGTCTGATGAGCCTCGATTTCTGATGTGATATTTCAAAATTTAGTGTAAACAACAAGTCAGCATGGATACACCCTATCTTGTATCAGTGGTAGAAGTTAGAGGATATTTTCTTGGCCCAATTGGCAACTTAGTACCAACTGGTCATTATTTAAACACCACAGCATACCTGAGTATTGTTGCTGACCATGCCAATCCCTTAATGACCATATTATGATCAATCCTGATAGCTCCTTCCAGCAGGACAACATGCCATGTCACAAATATCAGATTTTCTCAAATGGGTTTCTTGAATTAGACAGTGAGTTCACTGTACTCAAATAGCCTTAACAGTCATCAATCTCAAGCCAAAAGAGCACCTTTGGGATGCGGTGGGACAGGAGGTTTGCCTCATGGATGTGCAGCTGACAAATCTAAAGCAACTGCGTGATGCTATCATGCCAATATGGACCAAAACCTCTGAGGAATGTTTCCAGCACCCTGTTGAATCTTTGCCACAAAGGCGATGCATTACTGATAAGTAATGAAATTTGTGGCCTTTAGCAGCAGCAATCAAAATCCTCTGCGCATTTATCAAGAGGAACATGACCAGAACAGCCCTACTGTGACAAATTGCAAGGAAATGGAAAAAAGCTGCAGCTGTATAACACAGTAGATACAATAAAAAGTGATTTTTCCAGTCCAGCAGAGAGACTTTTGAAAAACACTGCTGTCATTTTTCTAAGTGAATTGTGTTCCATTACCTGTACTGAGCAGTAACAGCACCTTCATGCACAGGTACTCTTCGTAGGACACCTGCAGTCTGACAAACTCATTACAGATCTTCAGCATCTGCTCGCACTGGTCAGTCATGAAGGGCAGCTTCATGCGATCTCTGTGAGAGGAGAGGAAATGTAGAGCAGGTGAAGACAAGAAACAGAAGAAAACAGAATTAAAAGAGACACACAGGTTAGAGTTGGAGCTGTTTCACTCATGCTGTTATTCAATTCCCAATAAATAGCCCTGGCAGGGATGTGTTACATCCTTGCAGGAGAAATACAGACTCTAAAATCAGTCATGATGGATTTTCACACCTCACTTCCACTAACACACAGCCCACATTACTTTTTTTCTTAGAAAATCAATACAGCACATTCTCCTGATACACAGCCTTGGGCTGAGCGCTGTCTACTCTTTCTGACCAACTGCAGTGCCATCGGCAATGACTCCTTCACATTTCATATCTATTTTTTACTCCTCTCTGGAGTTTTTGGACGCGACATCTTGCAAACAGCTCAGGGCTTTCTTTCTAACCATTTTCAATAAAAAGGTTGAGCTGTTTGCAAGATGTCGATGTTTTTAGCACTGTTTACAAATGTAGAACAACTGGATGGGTCTTTCAGAAATCCCAGCAGGTATTTAAATAGCTTAATAGTTCAGTTCTATTTACCTGAATTTGCTTTCTACTGTAAGAAAGAAAACCCCAACAATCATATGATCCCCTATGAGCAAGCAATAGTGGGAGGGAAGAGCTCCCTATTAATGGGAAGAGACCAGACTCAGGGAGGGGTAGTCACTTGCTGTTACAAATAAATGGCAAATGGCAACAAAAAAAAATGAGGCTATGTAATCAACATACTGCAGACTAACCTGAGCCCTGCCTCTGTGGCATAGAAAATTATTTACAGTATAGTTCATAATGCAGTTGTTCCTGTATTTTTTTGAATTACTTGAGTAGTGTAACTCTTGAAGTGTTTACAGACTATTATTACAGATATTTGATTCCTTATACTTTATTTTTTTCTAGCCTCCCTAGTCATTGTCTCTTGTATATGATTTCCTATTTAGTTACTTCCTGTTTTATTTTATTAGTCCCCATGTGCTTTGATATTAGTTTTGTTGCCTTTTATGTCTCCGTTTATCCGTTTATGTCTTAATTAGTTTCAGCCGTGTCTTGTTACCCTGGCGTTTCCACTCTCCCTGATTAACTCCTGTGTATATTAAAAACCTAAGTTTGTATTTGTTCCTTGTTGAGTCATACTGTGTTCCTGGGTGTGCTATCTGCAGGATTAATGGTTTTAAATATTTATTATTATTTTTATTTTCCCCCCTTTTTCGGCATTGCCTTAATCAAGGTTTTTTGTGTTTATGAAGTTTGCCTCAGAAAAAGTGCATTTGGACCAGGAACCTGCGAAACGTGGCAATAACAGCTGATGTTCTGGCCTAGCTTATTTATTCATGGGGCCTTTTTGTTGCTTCTGAAAATTAGGTGAGAAGGTCAGTCCTGGGCTCATGTCTGCTTCTTAAGAAGATTAACATACAAACTGGATGAAGTGTTAAGCAGCCTACACAGCTTGGCGATCAGCAAAAACTAGCGAACACCCTTTCCCACGTCCCTCATAATAAAACACAGAACTGGAGTTTAGATTTCAGCAAAAACTATAACCATATTCTCATTGTTAGACAGCAAATTCTCATTTACATGTGACTTTATCCCTCAGCCTTCTGACCTGATTTCTATACTGAGTCACAAAGCAGAGTCACAGATAAATGGTTAACTTTGTAAGTCAAATGATGAAGTGAGACTAACACCGTAAAATGAGCAAATGGAAAAACAAAACTGCTCAAATATTAGAACAGCTGTGATTGTTACCCACTTGTTGATGACAAGATCAGGGGCGAAACAAAGCATGCTGCCATTACACTGCTCGTATGACCTCCAGCCAAGACTGAAAGACATGAGAAAGAGCCAGGAGCACTGCAGCAGAGTCATCTGGTCATCAAGGTGCAGATTGCGGAAGCCTAAGGACGTAAAAAGACTGTTAGAACAACTAAAACCAGATAAACAGAAGTTCATAAAACAACCACAATAACAATTTCAAAGATGCAACACCAAAAAGAGACACCAAATACTGTCTGTGATTTTCTCTCTCTCTAGGACTGACGGTCTTCAAAACAAAGCAAGCTATGAGGTTATTACAAATGTGCTAATATGTAAGCACTGGGGGTGCAACAATACACAAAATTCACGGTTCGGTTTGATATTTTTTCGATACAAAAAAAAAATGTTCATGCCTTTTTAATTTGTCATTTATTAAATTTTCACGGCACATTCCGCACCACATCTCTGTGCGTTCATCATTTGTTTGAAGCCAGCTCACCTCCTGCAACTACTTTTCCGAGAATACGCGCTTCTTTTGTGGTTCGGACTCCTTCTGACATTTCTTTGGAGGTGGAGGAACATCACAGTAATTGCTTAAAGGAGCTTCTTCGACATCTTTAAGACTTCTAAACAAATGTCTGTCCTCCTCCTGAAAATCTTATGTATGCAAACACGCGTTGCAACTTCTTATCTTGTGCCCGTTTTTTATTTTGACAGCGAATGCGCACCTGCGGACCACTTATGTGCAGCCCTGGTTATTTCGCTCGTCATATTGCAGCCACAGAAATTATTTTGTCCATGAAACCATAAAGCTGCACTTTCTTTTTGCCTTATAGTCTGATTTGTCATAACTTTTCCGTTTTGTGGTAAGCTTTTCTTTGGCTGTCACTTCTTCACCCTGACCTGTCTTATTTGGCTCAGCAGAACTAAAATATTGTGGCGAGCTCAGACAAGGAGGAGACGGAGGTGTCGTTTGGTCTTGCTTCCCGTGAGCTAGCCAAGGAGCACAGCCGTTTATTGACATCTGCAGAAGACGTCACCCGTCACTATGGAAACATAAACAAAACATAACTGTACAAACAGAACCCCGAACAGCCCTGACCCGCTACATAGCGCCCACCTAAGGGGTCAGTCGTCCCCGACGACCCCATTACCCCACACAAAGTCCTGCAAATGCCCAGGTGCCTTCTTTTGGCGCACCGGGGAAAAGTCACTCGGGTCAGAACATGGGGTGCCACCATCATCCCACTTCTGACACCAATGTGGCGAGCTCAGACAAGGAGGAGACGGAGGTATCGTTTGGTCTTGCTTCCCGTGAGCTAGCCAGGGAGCACAGCCGTTTATTGACATCTGCATAAGAACACTGCCGTTAGCTAACTGCTCAGCGCAGCAACAGCACAGCAACAACAACAACAACAACAGCAACACCACACAGGGCGCCCTCTGACCCCGGAAGGACACACCGTCGCAGCGAGAGGGCGTCACCCGTCACTATGGCAACAGAAACAAAACATAACTGTACAAACAGAACCCCGAACAGCCCTGACCTGCTGCTTTTACACACGCACTCACATAACGCTCAGCGATTCTCTGCGCGATCAACCTCTCACATGTTTAAGCTTGCTGCTGAGATTTCACTTGTCATGTTTGCATAGTAAGCTAACGATTGATAAGACGATGTCAGAGGAATTGGTGCGCAAATTATCATCACTCACCAATCAGTGCTGTCGCTCTCTATACACAGTTCGTGTGATTGCAAAGTGAAAGCAAAAAACAAGCGCAAATTCAAACGAGATTTCAATATGTCACATATTGACAGTGGCTCACCGATGCCAATGACATAATTACCCAGCTACATTTCCGAAAGAATGCAAAAGCATTGACATATATTTTTCCTTCCTACGATAGGCCGATGGGCAGGGCAGAGATAGATTTTGGTAGCCCGACTGGAAAAATCGCTAGCCCCAGGACATCGGGCAGGCGATTTTGCGAGCCCTGTATCTGATTGAGGAATCACTCATCTTTGGAAAAGAGAGTTTATTACAGAGAAATGGCTCTTTCCAAAATAAAAGCTATACTATACGCTTCTTCTGGGCTATATTCTCAGCAGCATATTAAACATATCAGGTCCCCATAAGGAGAATCATGTGCTAACGGCTGTCTAAATGACTCGGTAAAGTTTGTAGCATGCATGCTTGTTGTTTTTGTCTGCTTCCACTTGTCTTTGCACTAGGATGATGTCGGTGTAAATGTGCAGTCATATTTGTTGTGTTCCCACTAGTGCTGTCAGCGTAAATCTTGTTGAAATGACGTTAACGCCACAACATGGCAAATCTCCGATAACGAGCTACCGGGGGTTGCCCGTGCATGGGGCTGGACGGCCAACACGTTAATGAGCTAACTGCGCTAACACACTAGCTCCCACCCATGTAATTGAGCATTGCATGGCACATCCAACATACTGTTTTACTTTAGTCCATGACACGCTTACCTTCAGGGTCATATGTCACATGAAAACCAAAATAGTTCCAAACCCCAGATCTGAATGAGGGTGGGGGAGGTTCAATTTGCCATGTTGCAAGGAGAGCTTAACTTCTGTCTGCTAGCTTGCCCTGCGCTCAGTGAATCTGCGTTCGACTACTCCGCCTAGGCTGAACTGTCGAGCGCAGATCCACTGAGCGCTCAACACAGACAGCATCGTCAGAAGGAAAGTTGATAAAATAAATTAAAAATTTATTTTGTATTGTTCATACATATGCGTACCAAACCGAAAGCACTGTATCGAACGGTTCAATATCGATACCAGTATCGTTGCACCCCTAGTAAGCACATATGATTGCATATGTTTCAGGTGATAGTCATTAGTTGTGCATACTTTTAAAACAGCAGTGCAGAATATTTTCATGTTTTCATTTCAGAGAATACAGACATTAAAGACAAGTGGAAGTAATTGCTCAATTCTTTTATTAAAACTACCACAAAAGAGCTAAGAAATACTAGAAATGGACCATACAGTTAACTGGATATTTAAATTGAGTTGCTGTTCAGTTGTTTCTGCTCTCAAAACAATAAAAGTTGAACTGCACATTAAGTCCTTTCATTTTCTGTTTCCTTGAAATATGGCTCAGCTATGTGAGACCCCTCCTCCTCCTTTTAGTGCTTCTCCTCTCGATCGACTTGCCAGTTCTGGACATCACATACATAAGATTTAAAACCAGATTTTCTCCTCATTTTTCCCCTTGTCATATAAAAAGAAATTACAAAAACATAAGCCAATGTTATGGTTTTCTGGCAGGTTTCTCAGGAGCAGAAATACTGATTAGCAGGTCATGTGCTTTCTGTTTCCATGAGTTGAAACTAGCACGAGTGGTTGGAGTTTCAAATTCATTTTGTTTCCATTTTTGTTTTGGTGGAATGGAAACGGCGTAGGAATAAAACCCAGCAATTATTGTTTTTTCTTGACATTTAAACCATGAATTTAAGTTATATTGACAACAATATAATTTTAGTATATCCATTTATGTGCTGAATCCTATGTTTTGGTGTAGTGTCTTGCTCCACTTAGAGCAAAAGAGTCCCCAAACATGGCAAAGAAAGTTTTTTCCAATTCTCATTTTCCATGCATTTCAGCATTCACAAATAAATAGTATAAAGATACATTCTATATGTGTGGATCTGAGATTATATCATGGACTGGTAGTTTTCTGTCAAATCTATAGTTACAAGCACATTTCCCTTGTTAATATACAAATTATTGTGTATAAGCTGCATTTTAGCAGTGGCATATTTCCCTTTGGTATCAAGGGGTGCACACGTGTGTTCAGTACCACTGCAATGCACAAACTACATGTGCTGCTCTTGAGCTCTTGTGACAAGCTTCAAAAACAATGCAGTGATCCCCAAAATTTAAGAGTTAATGAGTTATTAACATCGGTCATGACCTTATACCTTGGAAGTGCTAGGCTTCTAAAAACTCTGGCCATGAGATACAATTACTCCTCCATCTGTAATTATGGATTCAGCCATTAAAAAGGTGACATGACATTGGTAACTAAACAACTGTTTAAAAAAAAAAAAAAAAGGAACGAGGAAAAAGGAATAAAAAAAATCAAAAATTTACCTTTTGTGCAGTCTGAAGTGAGATGCATCAAACACTTCCTTATTGGTCACCCTACCATTAAGATGACACCCAGCTGGCTACTGAACTGAGCCACAACTGCACTTTCGCTCGTTATTTACTTTTTATGACAACACTCAGACAAATAAAGGCTGTGGTCTTAACCAGAAGAGCACTACAGAAGTATGTACTACTGAAACACTCGCAAACTACTCACCAGGTAGTAGTGAAACTGAGAAGTGCAATACAAACCATAATAAGAGAACATGTGCCTTCAAAGTAAAAGTACTGCCTTTTGTGCTATTAGCAATCTACTTGCGACAATGTTTTCGGTATAGTGGCATATGCTTCTTTGTGACCAATTTCATGCTAACCATTGCTGGAAACTCGTCCCCCACTTTTTAAAATAACAACTGGAGGTAGCCACATTGTTGTTGGTCAGTCTATAGGCCTATATGACTAAGGCCTAAGTGGGGACGTACGACTGAGGCAACTTCCTTAACTGGCATCATGTGTTAAAAGAAATAGACAAGTGAAAGTGGATGTAGTTGTTTTTCATCATCGACTTGAGACCCATTAGTTCAATTTTCTAGATGGATTTACCACCAGTGATGGAGTTTGTTTGAGCAAGTCTGTGCATATAAAATAAACCAAAGGGAATCCATGGTAAAGAGCTTTTCTGTTACCTGGTAGTGACTTGGCCCACTTGACTGCAGAGACAACCTGCTGTCCCCCTAGCCTGTTGAGAGTAGACATGAGCCGTGATGAAGTATCTGGCAGTGTGCTGTCATAGCCCGAGTAGATGATCTCTGGTTCTATGGCCTTCAGTATGGACAGCATGGTCGGCACGAGTTGGGGCATGCTCCTGGGTACGACTGGAACAGGCATGTTGCTAATGGTGGGCTCTGATGCCCCAGCCCGGTGCACTTTCATCTTGATCAGCTTTTTGTTTTTCCTTGCTGTGAGGTGAGACATAGCAATAAAAGAGAGGTACAGAAAAAAAAATCAGAAGATGCTTCAATAAAATAAATTGTTCACAAGCATTGTGTTTTCTACAAATGTTTTGTGCAAGGTGCAATCAAAACAATTCAGCAATTCTATGCATAAAAAGCATAAACTCTACCTCATTTTACCTCATTTCAGGCTGACTGGCTAATTTTGACCTTTCAAGTTCCATCTCCTTTCTAGGCACTGCTATTGTTTTTAGATCGCTTTCTGAAAATCCTTCACTGTGCAGCTCAAAGATCAGTTATGACTCCAAGAACAAATGGGTTTTTTTCTTGGAAGAGTGTGCAGTGTCCAAGACTGAACATCAGTTCAAGAGCCAAAAATATTGAGCTCAAATGGTCTCTGCTGTGGTACATGCCCTTTGTGTGCTCAGCTGCAATATGTAATAGGTAGTATTTTTGCCACATAAACACAATTTTTGCCACACCTGCAGTTCTTCTGCAGATGTCCTCACAACTAAAAAATAATGCAAGATAAAGGCTCGTGATTTTGACGAATTGGAGACCCAATGGGTATTGCAGACATACTTCTAGGAACAACAGCATCTCTGGAAGAGATCCAGACATGCACAAGGAGCAAACCCTGGACAGAAGGGTTGCTTCTCCATGGGCTGGGCAATGGAACTAAAATGAAAACTAAAATGAAAACATATACAGTCACTGAAACTAGAACTATAAAAACAATTGAAATAAACTGATCTGACCAAATTCTCTGGCTCTAGAAACACACAGAATACAAAAAAGTTACTTTGTGACATAAAGACAGGCTATTATGTCCTGAAGTGAATAATCAACTCAAAATTAGCTTTCACTGTTTTACTGCACAGTGTAATTAACCTAGAAAAATCAACACTGTAATGCATCCATGTACTGTATAAACACTTCTATATTCCCAGTTAACGTTAATAAGTTATTTAAGTTACACGCTTGCTTCACCCCACCTTACAACATGGATGAAGAAATTTCACTTTGAGTTTTAACAAACCAGTTAAAGATCAGGAGAGTGCCACATGCTGGTCTCTGCCCAGCAAATAGTTACAAAATCACAAAAAGAATTCCATTTATGACGACATATGACTTAACAGTGGATTTTTCTTGTTGTTTTTTTTGTTTTGCAGCTTCTCTCCAACAGTGTGACATCAGTGAAACAACAGATATGGCAAATTGCTGTGTTTTTTGCCCACAACTGTACATTATCTAAGCCTCATTTGAACATTTCCTGCTACTAAATGTACAAAACGTCAGACTTTGAGAGGTTACCATGAAAAAACGTGTTTTTCCTACTCTACCTTTTTTAATTTCCTCTCTTGGTGTTTCTATGGCAACTAAGAGCCTTTCTGCTGGGAGTCTGTCTGCTGATGCACTGACTTCCATCAAATCCCTCTCTCTGTCTTTGTTCCTCTCACTCTCTGTGAACCTACCTTCACCCTGTGACCAAAACTGCACTTTTAACATGTAATCTCACTCAACGCTGATTCATACAAACTAGTAACAGCAATTTCATTCCCCTTAGGGAGCATCAAGCAGAAACAGCACAACAAGCAGGTTCTTGGTTATAAAGCTGTTGTTTTGGTTACAACCTGTTGCTTCCCAAAAATGTGAAAGATCATCAGGTAATAGAAGTTTTGGAGGCTTGGACTTAGGAGTGAATTAAGCAGTGATCAGTGTGAACCATATAGAACAATAAAGGCCATATTAGCCATCAGGCCATATTTAATCTATTCTTGTTTTTTTCCTTTGTTCTTCCTTTATTTTTATACTAAACTACTAATCTCATCTGTACTCTAAAATGTTCTTTACATAGTCAGTAATCTGTCATTTAGCTCAATTTTAAAGCTAAAATAAAAGAATGATAGTTTACCTATTTCGGGGGGAAATTTCTGTGCCATTGGATTCATAAAGTGTGCGTGTGTGTGTGTGTGTGTGGGGGGGGGGGGGAGGAGGATATGTGTGTATTCACATCGTTTATGTTAATGAGAGTGTGGGGAGTGAGTTGGAGGGTGGGGTGGGCTGCTTTTAACCATGTAAAGCACTTTGTGCTACATTTTTTTTGTATGAAAAGTGCTTTATAAATAAAGATTGATTGATTGATTGATTGATAACAAATTTAAAGTGAAATAAACTACTGTGCAAAAGTTTCAAGCCACTCCAATTTATCTTGCTAAAAAAAATGGGAAATAAGTGCAGCAATTTATTGAAATGTGTGCAAACCTAACTGGAAAACCTGGATTTAAGGCAAAAATAGAGCCAATATATGGTTTAACCACCTTTACTTTTCACCACAGCTTTCTTGTAATTAAAGTACTCTACTAAAGTTATTTGGATACTGACTGCTTTTTTTCCCTTTCTACCAGGATGATCACACACTGGTTCAATAATGTTGAGGTATGGTGTCATGGTCCTGGGTCGTTGACCCAGCGTTTTGTGTTTATTCTGATTTTGTATTAGTTTAGGGTTGAACCTGAAGTTTGGTGTATATTCAGCCCTACCTGTGTCTGTCCTTGGTGCTCTGTTCATGTCCCCGTGTTGTGTTGTAAATCAGTCTGTGTGTTTCCTGCTTTACTTTGAAGGCTCGTGTCCTAGAGTTCCTGTTTTGTTCTGAAAGTCTGTGTCTGTTGTCATTGTGTTCAGCTTGTCTCCTCCGGTCCTCATGTGTATTAGGTTCAGCTGTTCTTCCCTCCTGTGTGTGATTACCTGATTACCTTGTGTGTGTGTATATTTAGTGGGTGTCGGTCTGTGTTCGTTGTCAGCTTGTCTGCGTTCTATGGTGTTCCGTTCCTGTCTCTGCCCTGCACCCCTTTTGTATGGTCTCAGGTTCGTCATTTAGTTCTCCCAGTTTAGGTTTCTTCAGTTGTTTTGTCATGCCTCACTGCCTGTTTTTGCCACTCCACTACTTGTAAATAAACATCACTCGAATCATCAGTCACTGCCGCATTTTGGGTCCTCCTTTTCCTCCAACACCACACGGCTCACCCCGCCAGCCGTGACATATGGTCTCCTTAGACCAATCCATGAGTGTTTGTGTTTTTCATTTTTTATACGCTTTTATTGTACTGGCAGTGTGCTTGGGATCGTTGCTGCACTAAAAAATTTAGCTGTTGCTAATGAGATGCTTTCCAAATGTATTGCATGGCTAATCAAAATCTGACGCTACTTCTCTGTGTTTACAATTCAATCAATTTTGACAACACTGGCTGAAATGCAGCCCCAAACCATGACAGATCCTCCACTACATTTTACAGATGGCTGTATATGCTCACTGTTGGACCTCTCGTCTGACCTCCTCCATGCATACTGATGATAATTTGAACCAGAATTTTATTCAAATTAGTATCATTCAGTCGATAAGACGTATTGTCAAAGATTTTCTGTTCAGTTCTTGTGTAATTTGGCCTCCGTTTACCTCATTTTCTATGATTTCCATTCCTTATGAATGATTTCATGGCAACCACTCTTTCACTGAGACCACACTGCTAGAATGCGCCTTTCTTATTTGTTGTTACAGCTCTGTATCACTGGCTTCCTTTTACTAAGTAATGTGATTGTTTGTTTTTGCAATCAGAGTTATATGTGCAAGCTCCTTATCCTGATTGGTGTTTCCACTTGGCTCATATTCACTAGATCATCTGGGATTTGGACCAGAGACCTCTTGCAAGAATTATACTGCCTAGACCAGAGTTTCTTTAAATGAACCACTGCAAGTAGAACATGGACATCCAAGGAGAAAGTGTGACACTAAGTGAAATTAATACTTGAAGGGAAAATTAGGTTACTGGTACAATTAATTTCATTAAATGAACCAATTTGGATCAGTTTTTATTAATGATTGATTACAAATTGTGTGGGACATGAACTTTTTTCAGCTTCTGAAGTTGGGGCTTCCCGAAAAACTTTAAGAACCACTTCCCTAAACTAAAGCTGCTCGCACTGAATCACAGCTGCCCCGAATGACAAATTGGCTGCACTTTGAAGCAGCTGTAGGGATTACTGCTGCAGTTTGGCTGTGGCGCTGGTCTAATCATGGTGGAAGCCAAGATGAAAGAAGAGCAGTCAATATTATAGGCTGAACATAAGCCAAGTGGAAGCACCAATCAGCAACAAGCCCTTGCACATACAGATGAGAGTCCAAGAAAAGAGTAATTCACACTTTAAGAGAAGAACTGCAACATCCACCTTTGTGTGAATGATCCAATCAAAGCCTGCTGGAAATATAACCAGCACAGGTACTTTACTTTACTTCACAATATTGCACATAAGACAAGATAAAGATGCCCAGTTTTTCATTAAAGCATTGAACGTTGGCTGGACTCATTTAAAGATGGGTCTGATCATTTACCTTCCAAGTTCATTCCAGCTTGAAGACATTTTCTGAAGCGGCAGGCTGGACAGTTCTTCCTGCGGATCTTATCAATGATGCAGTCATTTCTCCCTGCACACAGGTAGTTGTGCTGGCCTGTAAATAGAAGAAGGAGAAGAAGGAGGGGGGAAAGAAGACATTAGCTAGCAAAGAATGTTTGAGAAGGATTAGCACGAGCAATATCTATGACCACACTAATCACCTGTTGTACAGTAAGCCTAACAGGCTTGTGGGATCCCTTTGGTGTTAACAGCTTCACTTCCACAACTATGCACTTAGACTAGACAGCAAAATCCACGCCATTGGTCTTTGAGAGTAACGCACAGTCCATATCATTAACATTCCTATTATGGAGCATGCACCAGATTCTAAAACAGGTCCACATTTGATTATAGAGCATGGATACTTTTGATTTCTTAATAATCCTTTGTTACACAAGAAGGAACAATTGATTTGTGACCACAATGAGGAAGTCATGTGGAGTCAATCACCACCTAAACTACTTTTTTTTTTTTGGGGGGGGGGGGGGGGGGGGGTATTTGCAAGCAATAGTTTGTTGTTAAAGAATTATGAATGCATATATAATTCTATATTTTACAGATGTGCACAGCTAGTCCCTGGTTGCACTGAAACTTCTTACTTGTTTAATGTTTGTAAATTCATTGAAGACATACTAAATGCTTTCATATTGTGGCAGTATGTCTTACGACAGTGCAACTTTGATCCTCATTGCAAGTGTACAGCAGAAGGACAAACATGCCTGAGGATGAATTTGGCATTTCGTACATTAACATTGTCTCTTGAACACTTTCAAGATCACAATCTGCAGCATTTTGTCAATATAATTGTCAGGTCTGTATTTTTTAGCTGTGAAAGGCCTCACTAAATCATTGGGCTGTTGCTCAATATTTTATGGGCTATGCTTGAAGATCTATTTTATGTCTCAGTTATGTAGTCTTGATGCAACAGCGTTTTTGTTCCAGTGCATGTAACACTTATACGACAGGACCTGGAAGCATCACATTAATCACTTTCCTTCTAGCAACAGATATGCTTTTTATTTTTGTGATGACTATTCAGTAGATAACCTATGCTGTGGAATTGGTCATAGTTTAAAGTTTCACTGTGACACTTCTTTGAAATCAAAATGGGATGATTAACTAGAAGTGTCTTTGATTTTCCCCATATGAGTAACTAACCCAACCAAGAATTTTATATGAAGTGTTGGTGGTGTTTACTCTGAAAAACAGACCATGGGCAGTTATTTAGAAAAGTTGCAACTAATTGACATCTGCCAGAGCAAAGGATTCACAATTTTTTTACCACTTCCTTCAGTTACCAGTCACTGTCAACTGAAAGTCAGCACATTTCTACATTTCATTTCCACTGGCTTTACATAGAAGTCTGCTTTTCTCACAGTTGGAATTGTGTGTCATTGTCTGAAATAAGACTGCTTATACATAGGACACACTATAAAATGCACAAATCACAAATTAGAAGAGTTAAAAAATATATCAGGAATGCAGGCTACTTTTTCGACTTTGTGTTTACTCACTGGATTTGTGCTGCAAAGCACCAAGCGTCAGACTATAGTCTGCTCCAGCTCTGCAACACAAAAACATCCCTCCTCTATCATTTGTGGTGTTCTTGTGAAAAATTGTTTGATAAGTTCATCCAATCTTATCAATCGAATATGTCCGTTCTATGCAATTGAATTTCTACATTGTAGCTTACTATGGTGGGGAACGGTGAAAAGCCTACTTATTAGTCACTCGTGTTATAATAGCATTACTCATCATGGTGTAATGGCTGTTCTACACATTATAACGAGTGGCAAAAGCAGAGGATTCAATAAATAGTCTTTTCATGTTACTGAAACTCATTATAATAGATGATACAACAAACTCTCCAGAAACCATTCATTTATTTTTTTATAGACCCGCTGAAAACCTTCTGCATGATTGCAGAAAAACTCATTGACTGTATACAAAGTCACCAGCGTCAGTATTCCCCCTAGGGTGGAGGATGAACACTGATCTCCTAATCTACCCTGATCTTTAAAATGTAATGCTTTTGATGCTTTTTGACCTAAAGGGCAGTGTGTGACAACTTAAATTTCGTGGGCACTTAAAAAGGAAAGGAACACTATATAAATATGAAGAGAAGCACTATATAAAAAGAATCATATTATTCAATTGACAACATAAAAAAAATAGTACGTGCCTTTGTATACAGAAAAGCTTATCCAGTGCTGTTTTCTTGCACATTTGACACATGTTTCAGGTCATAAAACAAATTTGAATATTAGATAAAGACAAGCAAAGTAAGTATAAAGTAAGTAAGTATAAAATGGTGCTTTTAAATGATGATCTAAGCCTCCCTGTCCCTTTGTGAATAACTAATTGCCCCCTAAACTTAATAACTGGTTGTGCCACCGTTGGCATCAAGAGCTCCAATCAAGTGTTCAACTGTCATTGAGCCTTTTACATTACTGTGGAGGAATTTTGGCCCACTCTTCTTTGTGGAATTGTTTTAATTCAGCCACACTGGAGGGTTTTCAAGCATGAATGACCTGTTTTAAGTTAATGCCAAATCATCTCAATCTGATTGAAATCCAGAGCCTTAACTAGGCTTAATGAAGCTCTGCTAACTCTGATATTCCCTCTCTATTTACAAGTAACTTCTTTACAACAGTAGCATCCTGCTGGTCCACCAGTGGGCAGCTCATACTGTGAAGAATGAGCAGCAGGAAGGGTTTGGTTTGCATTAACAAGGAATGAACATGGCTGAAAATGATCGGTAAACAGTAAAATATGTTCACAGATATGGTTGTACAAACAGGGATGCATACAGAAGCTACAGTGATCTAGGCAGAAGCTGAAAAAGAACTGAAGCTTAAACAGAGTCATTTTCCCCTGCCTGCCAGCACATACACAGAGAAAATTAGCACAAAAAGCAGGGATCAGCGCTGCTATATTGCATATTACAGGTGGCGAAACTAATCCAGATGTCCACATAGAAATCATGATAAACGCGCTACGAAACCCAGTAATAATCATAATATTCCACAATAAAAATTGGTGGTGTGATGACAAGATTGGAGCTGCATGTTGCAGCCGTCGCTGATATCACAGAGAGTCATTGCAAACAATGGCGTAAACAGCCATCTGTAGTGTCAAAAGTGCCAACTGAATCCCACTGGTATTCTCCCTCCCTTATCCTGCCCTAATCTGCTAACAAGGGTCTGGCACGACCCATCAGCAGTGGATGGTGAAGCCCGTAGCTGAGTTTGTAACCAATACTGGCATACAGGGTTAGTGGTTGGCACTGTGAAGTCACAGTCAGGAGGTCCTGAGCTTAAACGTGACCAGTGGAAGGGAATCCACTTTTTGATTCTGTAAAGGTAAACCACCAAATGTTTAGTATTTCATAATTCGCTTTATAATTAACAGAAGGAAAAATGTAACTACAGGGGTGGCAGAGGTTTCATTTCTCATGACAGATCTCAGGAAGTAATGTGGGTTAAGTGCTGAAAAAACAGACCTAACTGGAGACAGCATGTGATTGCGTTTAGATCTATCATCGTAGAGGAAGATAAGATGAGGGGCATTCCAGACAGAAAATGAAGAGTGCAAAAATCATTCACAGGCAATTTATGCTGATTTAAATGACCAAATCAGTACATTTGCATGCATTAACAGATAGCTGGCGGAACAGGCTATGCATGTTTCTAGACAGATTGATCAGTGCTGAAAAAGTACAGGGGACATTGGCAAATCATGAATGCTAAAATTTCCATCATCATCATCATCATCAAAATAATAATCATTATTATTACTATCATTATTACTATTATTATTATTAAAAGTGTATTTATTTACCATCTGTGTTTTGTCGTGCTCTCCATCCTTCCCCATAGAGACAATGACCAGAGAAGGAAGAGGGGGAGAGAAAAACAAAAATGACAGGTATGACTTTCTCATTATTACTGTAGGCAGTGAAATTGCACTTCATATCGAATGCTTGGCAGTTACACCAGCACTGCATAACAAATACCGACATGCTGGATAACCGTTAATCATGATCTTAGTATACCATAGAAGTAAATATCGTAGATATCAGGATATAATTCAGGGCATACCAAGGGTTCTTGTTTCCAGTTTCAGTCTATCTGTATCAGTTTGTCTGATACTTTTTTCCTTTTCTATGTTGGAGACTGTGAAATGTTTCTATAATAAATTCCATTAAAAACCGGCCCAGTTAATCCTTAACTGCTGCAGAAGTCAAATAATCCATCTACACCGTGTCCCCAAATATTCAGAGTAATGATTTCCCTAAAGCAAGTCTGATCGCGAGGTATTCTTTCACCAGCAACGCATAGAAATGAAAGAAAAGGACAGAGCTATGTTAACTGATACCTGAAATTAAGTGAGTCATTTCTGTGCATATTCAGTAAGTTTGGGCAATGATAAATTGAAGTTGATGTCTTAGGGTTAGGGTTAGTCGCTAATAATGACTTAAAATACACCTCAGAAAACCCTATCTAAGCAACCTGTAACACATCTGCAGAGGCAGCTTGTAGAAAGAAAGGGAATGGAAAGAGAGCAGAAGAGAAGCTCAGGGATGAATGCATGACAGTAAAAGCATTTAATGCAAAATACGGTTTGTCAAATGCATTCTTGCCCGTCCCTCCAAAGCATTCTGACACACAAACCATTTAGAGATAAATATGCACATTGAAGTACATATGTAGCTAACCTTTTCTTACTTGTTTGTGCACATATTAAATAGGTCTATGTAACCACTGTGATTCAACAAAAATATAATCAAATAAAATCAAATACCTTGCCTGTACCCCATTAGAAGATACGCTCACTAGACATTTCATTAGGTACACCTGCTCAACTGCTTGTTAACACAGATATGTACACAGAAAGCTGCATGGCAGCAACTGGCTGGTCTGAGTATTCTGAGCTGAGATTTTCCCACAGAACCATCTCTGGGGGCTACAGAAAATGGTCCAATAAAGAGAAAACATCTAATGAGTGGCAAGTGTCTAGAATGCCCTGGCATTCTCTGGGTATTTTTTCCAGAGGTCAGAGGAATGGCCACCGTGCTTTGAGCTGCTAGGAAACCAACAATAACTTGTTCCAATCAAGATATGGTGAAGAGTATCTCCGAACGCACAGCATGTCAAACTCTGATGCAGATGAACTACAGCAGCAGAAGAACCCACAAGGTCCCACTCCTGCCAGCTAAGAATGGGAAACTAAAGCTACAAATTCACATGGACTCAACAAAATTGGACAACTGAAAACATTTGAAAACAACAGGGTCAGAATTTAGTGTAAACAACATGAAAGCATGGATCCCTTCTGTCTTGTATAAAAGCGGTCAGGCTGGTGGTGGTGTTGCAACAGTGTGGGGGATACTTTCTTGGCACATTTTTGGTCCCTTCACACCAACTGAGCATTGCTTAAACGCCTCAGCCTCACAAAGCTTGAATAATCCCAAGCACATTGGCCTGTGGTGGAACCGGAGAGTCTTATCAGCCAACAAATCTGCAGCGATTGTGTGATGCTAACAGGTCATGTACTGAAATCTCTGAGGAATGGTTCCAGCACCTTTCTGAATCGATGCCATGAACAATTAGGGCAAAGGGGGTCTAAACCAGTATGGTAAGGTGTACCTAATAAATTGGCTAGAGAGCGTGGCCACTTTATTGGAAAGCTGGAAAAGAAAATGGAAAGATGATATTTCTGGATTACGGCCTTTCCTCTGCACGCTTTTGTTTTGTTGGTAATCAAAACCAGTTGTAAGCAGTCCCTGCTTTGGGGCATAACAAACAAGAAGGGGAATAAAAGAGGTGGAGAAATACAACTAATGTACTAAACCCACAAACAATTGAAGAAATAAGATCTCACCCTGCACTCTACTATTCAACTGTGACCCTGAACTTGGAGAAATCATTAAATTTTCTTCTTCAGGACAGAGCAGAGATGTGCAGAAGCATCAAGAGCTGTAGTGTAACGGGAGAAAACTTGTAATAAATACTAGCAATTTAGTGCATATGTATATAAGCATATGTAATTTAAACATCCATAGTACCATCATTCAAAGTAAAACTGAATTTCCAGCATTAATGAGGAGTGTGCCGTGTCTGAGTGATTGAGGCAGTGGGTGCAGATTGCGGGAGACCAACCTTCAACGGCTCTCTTGAAGAAAACCTTGCAGCTGCCACATGTTACAACCCCGTAATGGCATCCAGAGGCCTCATCTGAGCACACCAAACAGATCTTATGAGTCTGCCCGCTGGTCTTGGATTGGGCAGGTACCACAGAGCTGCTGATCTCTCCTTCTCTGGGTGATGAACTGTAATATGTAGAGAGAGGAAAGAGGGGGAAAACATGTGTCAAGAATGCTGATTTGCAGCATGGAAATGTCATGTGTAGGGTGACTCATTCACACCACCTTTGAATGAGCCCAAATTTAGTCATGCAATTTTCTGTAAACGGATCCCAAATATACACAGTATTACAGAGACAGAACAAAGAACCGACTCAAATCTTAGGGTGATAAAAAAAAATGCATCCCTCATCGGAATTCAAACCCTCATAGTGTTTGCAGTGTTTTCCCCAGGTTGACACAACGCAATGATGAGCCAGATGTCTTTTCATTAATGAATGCTTAAAGTGAAAAACAAATCAACTCTAAGCCAAATCCAATGAAGCCTATCACTAACAGCTTCTCTGTGCTGTATCTAGGCTCTAAATCTCAGTCCAATCTTCTAAGTGTGTTACGATACAAAGTAAAGAATTTTATACTTCTTGTGTAATCACACACAGTCATACACGTTGTTATTTCCAACTGAGAGATTTACATACATGAAGTGCACTGTGAGGCTTAACTAGTCACTAAGACCAATTTGACAGCTGCACTGCAAGTTAAGTGGCAGGATGCAAACCAAGAATACATTACGTCTGCTGTGTTCGACTGACACTGCCGTGTAATCCATCACAGGAATTTGACCGCATTAAAGGACTTAAATCTTTCCCCTGTTGTTTGTTTTGGTAGCACACTAGTTGGAATGTATATGGGGATTATGTAATAGGATTAGCTTGCTAAGCCTGACAATGACTTTGCGTTTAGGTCCACAGATATCTTGGCTCCAGTGCTGATACAACATCACTTCTCAACTAAGGCTTCAAGTGTTTTGCTGTCCATTTTCTCCACATGTTCAATCAGAACTGGAAAGTACAGTGGATTACATTAACTGGAACTCTGAATCCACCTCACAGATCAGCAGCACTGCTATCTAAAAAAGCATGACCCAAATTCACAGGGCCTAGTTTCTGATGGTCATTGGAAAGACGACACTTGCTTATGTAAATTGGACCGCAACCAAGGGGAGTAGCGTTGATGGCTCTTGGAAGACACCTTAAGCTAAGATGTCTATTCATATCTATGGTGAGCTAGTCAAGATGACTCCAACGCAGCCAAGTTCGAATGGTATCTGGATTCGGAATGCAGTCCCAGCTAAACTTCTGATCCCCATCTGAGCAAAGTATGCAATCACAAAACACAGAATACTTTTTCCACAAGTACTGTTCCATTGCACCACAAAAATAAATGCACCTCTGTTAAATATGCATACCTCAATTTCAGACCTAGTTTTCTGCATCACTATAACCTCAGAGGCTAAGTATGGTTCATCAAACCCACAAATTGAAACTATTAGGAGTTTCAGCTGGAAGTACAGTAATCTGCTTCAATAGTCTAATCAAATTTGGCACATAGGTTACGTGCAGACAATGTATATACAAAACAGTCCTTTTCCCCTTATTGTTCAGTTGATCCTGTACATAGTCCATATATTAGGACACACCAGTGATCCTGATGCAAGATGGGATTACTTATAAGGATTTTTATAACAACTGAATGACTGCTAATTTTAATTACATGATATGTCAGTTAAAAGGCTATTGTCATTACATAGCCAAAATATGCTAGTGTGTGTGCTACATTCGGATCCTTCCTTAACACAAGGGATCTGGCAGAGTTTTACACAAATATACTGATGGGCGATTATTTTTCATTTCTGCTACAGTCGTGTTTTCAAAGGGCTCGATGCGGTCCTTTCACAGGACTTTTTAAATGAGTTGTTTTAACAATGAGGATCATACCAAAAACAAACATCTATGCTATTTGTTCATCATCAACCTGGCAAACAACTCCACTTGTGGTGTCACAGCTTTTCAAATCTGAAGTCATTAGGTAAATCATTTCCAGCATGAGCAACTGAGCCATAATCGTAAGGAAACAAACACAGAATACCTCATTATGACAGGTATTGCATAATATTGTAAATTAAGTCTATAAAATTTGCTTTTGCAAATGTGGAATTTCCCCAACACGCCCATTTGGGATGCTACAATGAAAATTCAAGCAGACCTTAAAAGAGTTAAAAGCCCAAGCATTTCAGTGGACATAAAACCCTTTATTTCTTTTTTCCCCCGAGAGGTTTGAATATGAGTGTGAATGGTTTGTCTGTCTCTCTGTGTTAGCCCTGAAGCAGACTAGCAACCTGTCCAGGGTGTACCCTGCCTCTCATCCTATGGTCGTTGCTTCTAAGGATAAACGGAAGAGTATAGACTGATGGAAATCAAATCAACTTTCAATGTGTTTAAACTTTATTTGCCACACTGGAACTCTGTGAATGTTGGCAAATGCTCCTGCTATGTGCTCATCTTTCTGGTGCTCTCATTACTCGTCTACTTAAAGGAGCAACTGACGAAACTGTGGACACTTATTATGGGGCAGAGCTTGAGCTGTAAATATCTGGACTTCTAGGAGACCACAAAAAAGTGGCCAGTGAAGTGGGAGACCACCTGTGACCAATCATCCGATTTAAACAAATGTAAACACAGAAGTTTAGAAAGACTGACAAATGCAGGCACCTCATCCTCTGCAGCTGAAGTGGAGGCAATGTGTCTGTTTAGATTTTCAGCCATCTAGCTCACAATTGTAGTTGATCTTATTAAAACTGAAGAAGTCTCTTGCACTGGCAAATAATACAGCTAGCTTTCATGTTCCCTGTTTGTCATGAAAATGTGACAAAATATCAACTGCTTGGGAAGAAGAGGGCAGTAGACATATGGACACATTTTGTATTTGATATCACTGAAAAGAAGATGCTTTGAAAACCATATGGAGCAACCCTCATGACCAACTTTTACACTTTTTATTTTGGGTCAACTGAATAAATCTCATATTGAGTCTACTATAATGTTATAATATTTAATCAACTTAAGCTAGATTAAAAATAAAAGAATTTAGATGCCAAAATTATGGCTAAGACTAAAACAAAATATCCTGTCAAAATTAACACAACTGCAATGTAGAGTAGCTATATGTTTAAAAAAATTATCTTATCACTTCTTTTATTCTCATTTTTAATGTTTAAAAGTTCAGTAAACAACAACAACAAAATGTCACATGCTACAAATTTCTGTTCTGGTCCGTTACGGCATGACTCAACTGCTGGTAATGTAAAATGACCACAGGGTGGTGTTTGGATTAAAGATTTATAACCCCCCACCCCTACTTGCGAGCCATTTCATATGCTCCTCCCACTGCTGAGACATCATGTGTGGCTCTGAGCCATGTAGCACAGAGTCAAGCCTCATTAGGAATGCATACTGGGCTAGAACACAGCAGACGTGCACACAGTCGATCGTTCTCTGATGCACACACTCACACGGGCAACAGGGTTTGTATGTACTGACAAACAAGCCAACTCTGCACAGTGATTAAGACACAAAGTGCCAAATGTACACATGCAGAAAAGAGAAGTGTATTAACCCGCCTACATACGCATTAACCAATACTTTCCAGTGGGGGGGGTTTGAGGAAAAGGCACGAATAAACACAAAAAGCAGGTTGCAGTTCATGGCCCTTTGCTGCTCTTTCATCACCCAAACTGCCTTTGGAACGTGTGTGTGTGTATTTGTGATTTACTGCACGGACTTTGCTGCATCAGTCTAGAACCTGGTCTTAAAAGGCAAATGAAGGAAAGTAAAGGCTGGGCCATGATGACAGTGACTTCCCACACCCTTTTACTTCTACCTACAAACATCGCTTTCGCTGCGTGCGTTTGTGTTTGAACACATGCTAAGAAAGAGTATGTGTCTAAAAATAGCATATGGTGTTCATTGTAAACTACATTCCATTAAAATGGATCCTGATTTATAACTAATTGCAGTAACGTGTTGTTTAATGGACACCAGTAAAAATTATGTGATATAGCAGTAGAAGACATAGAGCAGCATGGACAACAGTCTTAAATAAATAAATTGCCCGTAGCAACCATGGAGAGACTGCGTGAACTGAGCTGACCTGATCTGTCACTGGGGAATCATATAGCAGTAACTACAGTGGGAACTGATATACAGTAAGCCTAGTTTTTCCATTCAGATCAAAGCTTTTTTAGGCTAATGTGTGGGAGCAGAAAGTATGAGGTGCCCATGGGAGGGATGTAGAAAATAAGAGCATTCACAGTGTTGGATCCTGACGCATACCGAAAGTGACTGTAGCTGCTCCCTTTGATAAAACGTCAACATTTTTATGTGGAATTTTTAACTGCAAGCAAAAAATAAAAAGCTGTTTGGACACTGATTTATGATTTTAACTGAGATTTGCAGGTTTATTTTAGATATATTTGATTGTAAATATGTAATTTTTATGAATGATATTTGCAAAACAAAACAAAACAACAAATGCTGCAAATAATTCTTGACACGTAGCACAAGTTTCAAATTTGAAATCTGTTGTGTAACAAAAGCCCTGGGTTTTGAAAAGAAAGGAAGTCTGACAGTTTCACATAAGATGGCACAGGAAAAGTAGCCTGCGTCCCTGCTCTAGCAAATATTAGTCAGTGTAGTAAAATATAAAAACAATAAGTCTGTTCTCCATTTTTTAAGCCATTGTGTAATTTTACCGTTTTACTGTACTCTTCCTTTGTTGCCTCTTGCTACTCTCACTTCCTCACTCTCTTCACATCCGTCTCTCTCTTCCTTTCTCACTGCTCACCCCCCTCACTCTACCTCATTTTCCAAGTTATATAATATTCGCATTACGGCCGCTGGGGCGGACGCCCTCCAACCCCACCCCAGCCCGGCCTCTCAGCCAATCCAGATTCACTACTTGCAGGGAGTATGGAGGAGGTCAGGCGAGTCATGGGATTATCCAACTCACCTACCCGGGAACGGGAATACATGGCGTACGTGTGTGTGTGTTTTCAGTTTGTGTTGCTAATAGGAACCTGTGTGGGTTTGTTGATCTGGTCTTCAAATTACTTAAGCAGAGCCTTTGGTTGCCAGAGAGGAGCGGGGTTATAAAGCTACCCTTGTTTCAAAAATTGTCATGTGATTGTGTCATGGCTCCCTCTTTTCGTCTCCCTTCTTCCTCTTGCTAAACAACACTCACCCACCAACTCTGCCATCCTCGCATGTGAATGTCTAAATCTCCTACGCACGGCTGTCATTTCAATCATCATTTCATAGCATCAGTCACTTCTTCCCCAACCTAAAACTTGAACATTTGTTCGCGACTATCCTCACAAAGTATTTTCAAAGTGTCTTCGAAGCAAACATCAAACAGATGTGAGACTCAATAGAAAAAAATGAAAGCATGACGGTTTCTTCAAATGTTGCATTTATACCTCCCTGAAAAAGTCTTTGTGCCATGCAGCCTGTAAGAAGGAAAGTGTACGGCACTCAAATCTGTTGCTGGCATCCCTTCTCACCTTCATGCAAGGAGTGCTGAACTATAGTCCGCTCAATTTGGTAATACTAGAAAATGCGTAAATATCAAGCGTAAATTATGTCTCAACTACTATGACATGAACATAACTTCAAAAAAACCTACTCAACAAATTGTCCACCAGCTCTTTTTGAGGATGGTTTTAAAATGAAGTTCAAAAAGATAGGACACAAGTGAAAGCACAAATAAGTATCTCAGCCTAACAGTTTGACTTCCTCTCACACGTAGCAACAGTTTGTGCCATGCTATTGCTACTGCGTCTTCTCCTTCTCCTTCCCTCAATGCTGCTATTCTCAAATATACACCAGACACAGATGCCCACAAAGAATCATTAGCAAAGTGGACACAAAGACATCTCATTAGCACTCATTTCCACTGTGGCAGGCTGGGGAATTTTTAGAACTAAATGAGTTACTTCAATCTGTTCTGTCGCCTCTTTTCATCAGGAATTAGTGGAATTTATTCCTTCAACTTGCACTGTGTAGTCAGGGTTGCTCAGTGGTGAAGTAAACACAATGCAAAGCGCTGCACAGCAATCATCTTAATGTTATGATTAAGCATAACATTACATTAGGAAGTAGTTCTTTTACAAGAACAAGAATTACAAGAGAAGATAATTAAAGCAGTGGATGACCTGATTCAGAGCTGCTGCAAAATAGTTTAGCTTTAAAGGTTTTTCTCTCTCAGTAGCTTCGTGTTTTGGATTTTCTAAGGCTTTGGGGATTTATGATATGCTGTTGTGTTGTGAAAACAAATAACTAGACTATTTAAAAACTGTTTATAGGGAATATTCAACATTATACCTACACTTTATTAGGAAGACCTGTCCAGCTGCCCCGATGCCTGTTCAGCCAATCACATGGCAGCAATCTATTGCATTCATGCATGTAGTAACGGTCAGGATGACCTAAAGTTCAAAACAAGTTTCGCAATGAGGATTAAAGGTGATTTCAGTGGCATGGTTGTTGATGCCAGATGGGCTAGTCTGAGTATTTAAGAAACTGCCGAATCTGCTGGGATTTTCCCACACAGCTATCTCTAGAGTTTACTGAGAATGGTCCATCTAAGATAAAATATTCAGTGGGCGGCAGTTTATTGGGGCAAAAATGTCCTGTTGATGCCAGAGGAGAATAGCTAGACTGACTTGAGCTGATAGGAATGCAATAGTTATTTAAATAACCACTTTTTGCAACCAAGGTGTGCAGAAGAGCATCTCTGAAAGCTTCATCAAACCTTGAAGCAGATGGGCTAGAGCAGCAGAAAGCCACAAAAGTACCATTCCAGTCAGGTAAGAACAAGGAACTGAGTCTATAATTCACAGAGGCTTAACAAAATTGAACGACAAAGATTAGAAAAATGTTGCCTGGCCTGATGAGTCTCAGTTTCTGCTGCCACATTTTGTTTGTTTGAATTGCGAGGTGAGAAATTGGCTTAAAAATATGAAAGCATGGATCCTTCCTGCCTTGTATTACTAGCTGAGACTGCTGCTAGTGGTGTAATGGTATGGGGGGACGTTTTCTTGGCACACTTTGGGTCCCTTAGTACCAACTGAGCATTGTTTACACCACCACACCGCAGCCTGACCACGTGTGTCCCTTTACGACCACAGTGTACCCATCTTACAATGGCTACAGGATAATGCACCATGTCACAAATCTCAAATAATCTTAAACTGGTTTCTTGATGACAATGAGTTCACTGCACTCAAAAGACCTTCGTAGTCACTAGATCCCAATCTAGCAGTGCACCTTTGGGATGTGGTAGAACAGGAAATTCACATCATGAATGTGCACCTGACAAGTCTGCAGCAACTGTGTGATACTATCATGTCAATATGGGTCTGTCCAGCACTTTGTTGAAGCAATGCCACGAAGAATTAAAGCAGTTCTGAGCATGAACGAGGAACCCACTAACAATGTGTAACTAATATAAAGACCTGTGAGTGTATAATGACATTAGCAGCTTACATGCTTTAATATTTTAGGGGAAAAAGATATAAACAACAACCAAAAATAAAAAACAAAAACAAAGAAGAGATGGGGTGGGTAGGGTAGAGTAGGACAGTTGGTTGTAGAAGGGATAATACTTATTTAAGTATTAAAGGGCTAATAATATTTAACAACTTGTTTATTTGGGCGACAGGGGCGCTGGGGGTTGGGAAGCGCATTTGTAACCTTGTAACCGGAAGGTCACCGGTTTGATCCCCGGGCCCTCTGTCCTGGTCATTGTGTCCTTGGGCAAGACACTTTACCCTACCGCCTACTGGTGTTGACCAGAGGGGCCGATGGCGCGATATGGCAGCCTTGCTTCTGTCAGTCTGCCCCAGGGAAGCTGTGGCTACAACTGTAGCTTTCCTCCACCAGTGTGTGAATGTGAGAGTGAATGAATAGTGGCATTGTAAAGCGCTTTGGGTGCCTTGAAAAGCGCTATATAAATCCAATCCATTATTATTAACATATTTAGATTAATTGAGTTGATTTTGAGACACTGTAGGCCAGTATTCCATTTGTAATGTGAACTCTTATAAGGGCATTTCTTTCCTTGTTTCTGCTAATCCCCCATCGCAGCAATTAATCCCTGCTATTCTTTTCACCATTTCTCTTGTACTTTATCATTTACAGTAATGATGTTGAGCATGTCATTACTAAGATCCAGACAGACAGACAGATGGCAGAGAACGTGCAGCATCACCAAAACTACCCTGCAGGAGTCTCGTCTCTGTGCCCCACTTCAGTTACACAGTCAGCAAAGACAAGCGCATGTGCGTAGGCAGACGAAGCCAGGAAGGAACAAATCAAAGCTACAGTAAGAGTCAAACTGCAAAGTGTGTTAACAGTAAGGCCCTTCTCCACTTTGATGTACAAGATAATCTGCAGAACAGAGGAGAGCAGTTAACCAAGAGACAAAACTTCTACTGTTTCTCTCTGAGAAGGGCATGGTTTAGGCTAGATGAGGTCACGTGCTAAATCCCTGGAGAGAAGTTATGCTGTATTGGAATGTGGAGCTTTACAGGAAATTGGGCCACATGGTGTCGACCACAGGGAGCAAAATGAAGGGCAATGGCACAATCTTGCAAGTTTATTCCAGTGTGAGATACAGATGATCTACTTTTTCAGACCAGTAGCATGTTACATTTTTATAAGTATATACAGTGTATAATAAAATACAGTGTGCCATTTGAATACAACAGGCAGCTTTTAATAGATGAATACAATAAAGCCCAGGAGCAGCTAAACAATTACATTTAAAAACGAAAAGTTAATCATTTGCTATTTAACATATATAACTGTGAAAGAATGGAATATTTCAAGTACAACCACTCATGTGTCACCTTTTTTTTTCCTACAACCCTGTTCTACTTTAGTACATTTCAAAATATTATACACTTCTTTACAAAGCAGTCTAAATTGATTCTGCAAAACAACTTAAAAAGAACTTGTCATCACTGATTAAAAATCACAAATAGTCAGTTTGTTGCTAATTTGTTATTTAAAGGAGACAAAAATGTCAAAATTTAAATAAAACAGATTTTCTAGTCATCACATCTAAAATCGTCTCGCTTTTACCGATACCACAAAGCCAAACACTGTGCTCTAAAACCTCACAGTGGAACAAATGCTCAACATTTTTTTCCATCACATCTTTGACCAAAAGCTGATTAATAAAATAAAGAAGATGACAGGATAATTCTAACACCAGTGCAATAAATCCTGTGTGCTGCGCAGCCTTATCACAATACAAGCGTGTGTGTGTGTGTGTGTGTGTGTGTGTGTGCAGAGAACCTCCAATTGCTCCCTGTAGATTCGATTTACCGCTGACACATTGTGTGTCTTAAATCAGATAGATGGCCAAGGCCTCAGGGTGCACAGCATTTCCCCTTGTCCTCTTATGTAATTAGCCTTAATTTAGGATTTTAATGCTTCGGCCTCAGAAGAAAGTCTCCTCTCTCCTTTCATGCACTTTTTCCTCTTTCTCTCTCACAACAGCATTTTGACAGGAAAGACACTTTTCCTCTCAGCAACTCATGACTAATTACCATAAATGTCATCATTACCACTATTTTTAACATTATGTCAGAAATATTGTACTGCTGACTAAAAAGTACTGAAAGGGTGACAGAAAGTATTTCCTTATCATGCTGCTTTTCGTTTTACAACATATGCAATGTTAAGCAAGAAGCAGTTACCTAACAGAATATTTATGCTAAATAAATATTTATCATGGCATAAACATGTAAAGGACTGTACAGAGACGTGAACATCCAACTGTTTAAGAGAACTGGAAAAAATGATAATGCTGGGATAAGAAGCCCAAAACGTGCTTTCTCAGTATATAACATTGCTTTTTTATTATGAAGAAAGAATCAGTGAAGTAAGCAGGAGATTAAAACATATTCCAAGATGACAACGCCAGGATTCATCAGACTCACACTGAGAAAGAGTGGTTCAGGGAGCATGAGACATCATTTTCTTTCTGTCTTTGTTTGCCCAATATGTTATTAAAAAAAACACAATACTAAACAGAGACAAAGAACTGGAAAGAAACAAGAAAGGAAACAAAAGAAAAAGAAAAAAATACAGATTAGTATATTTCATATTTCATTAAGGTTAGTATGTGTGTGTGTTGCATGTCGAAGAACTTGCAATTTTGTGGCTACGCGAGGCTTTATTCAATAAAATAATAATAAAAGAAGAAGAGATAAAGGCAAACATAAATGAATGAATGGAAAAGATGCCTCTGCAGTGTAGTAGTTCACACATTTGCTTGTCAAGTAAAAGATTGCTGATTTGGTTTCAGCCAGAGAAACAAAACCCCTGGCATCTGGTGTAGAAATCTCCCAGATCATCTATGCAGAACTATCTGCTGCAGTGACCCCTTGTTACAAGGAAGTAACTGAAAGTAACCTTCTTCATGTGTAATTATAGTACAGAACATGTAAATAATAATAAGGAAATGTACTGGAGCTGGAAAACTACATGGCAAAGCTTAGAGCTTTGGACACCGGGGATAGATCAGGACAAAACTTTTCAGAAGCACACTCATGGTGATTCAGGAGGGGTGTCAATACTGGCCAGGTCACAAGTGTTTTCTTTACTTCACACATGGCCTGGCAACCACAGAGTCCAGACCTTAACCCACTGTGAATCTCTAGGATGTGATGGAGAAGGCTTTATGCAGCAGTCTGACTCTCCCATCATCAATACAAGATTTCAAAGACAAATGAATTCCACTCTGCAACACTGCGTAAGAATAGAAGCAACCATAACCTTAGCATCAAAAGTAAAAGTGGCCCAATGAAATACTAGACTGTGAGACTTATTTTTGTAAATGCAGGAGAACAACGACACGGGAACTGGTTTCAGGAACCGACACTAAATAAAAAGAACCCAATGCAATCACTCTGTCAAACTAGTTTCCTCTCACAAAGAGCTTTGACAAAGTGTTTATTGCACCATGAAATGATAATCAGTCATCAACAGTACAGAAGAAAAAAAAAGAAGAATTATAATTAAAATTTTTTGCTATTCTGATACAGAGCCTAGAACTCTCTTAAAAGCTAATAAGGGGTTTATGATTTACCCACATGATTTCTTTCTAACACTGAAACGTATCCCGCATTATCAGCAGACCACTGGAAAGTGGAAGGCTGATGTGATCTGATACACATCAGATGACAGTTTATTCCTTAATTCAAAATAATTCTGCTGGAAAATACAGTTAGAAGATTAAGTGATAAGTCTACTTAAGAACCTGTCAGTCAGTCTGCTTTGGTCTGCAGCCTGCAACTGCAGAGTGGAAAACTTGTTTTCATGTAGTTGTGCTTCCTTTCTGTTTGCTTTACAGTTAAAAAGAAACAGCAGTTCTACAAAGTCTAAAATGATTACTTTAAACAGTACATTAAGTTGCGTAGAGCGCCACTGGACTGTTAGTAAGCAAGCACACATATAGCTCATAGCTTCATCATAAATGTTTAACTCTTGAGCATTATGTGCAAGATTTGCAAAGGGAAAAAAATAATTATTGTAAAAAAGTAGGAGGTTTGTTTCATCAGTCGTACTCAGGAGGAGACCCTTATTAAATAACATGTTGATTTTACAGACAAGCTAAAATTTTCCCCCCAGTTCTCAAAAGTATTGACATTACATGTCACAAGTTACTGCCTGTCATGAATTTATCAGTCTTTTTATCTGTAGTAAACTAATTTCAAGCTGACACTAATATAGGTTAGGACAATCTAACCCGCTTAAACCTAAGAAGAGGAGAAACAAAACAACGGAGCAAAATATCTTTTAAGAAAAGTCGCTAATGGAGGCCAGAAATGTGGTTGAAAATCAGGTGGTGTCACGCTTAATAAAAACAAAAATAAAACACCACACAACTGCGGTTTACATAACCTGTTCTGGCCAAAAACACCGGCAAGTTATTCCGCTCTAGCCCAAGGCGCACTGCAAACAGTACAGTCTGGAGCGTAATGACCAACTTCAATTAAATATTTACCTTCTATTAGAAAACTGAAACAGCATCTGTTTAGCTGTCAAAGTGCAGCAATGGTTTTCTTAGCCTGTACCAAACTCATTGAAAGCTAATACATTATGACAACAACAACAGAGCTCAAAACAAAGAGACAGAGACAGCCAATAAACAAAACAAATCAAACACGTAACCAAGCAAATGCACACACAAGCTTGGAAGAGCCTTAATAAAAGCTTGTGAAAGCCCTAAAAATAATAGATTTTTATGGGTTGCGAGTTTGATGCGAGACTCCTGTGGTCCTTGCTGGCGCAGCTTTACTCTCCTGCTGTGTTTCTGTGGGCAGCATCAAAGGTGCAAAAGCAGACTTTTACCTCAAGTCCATGAGGGACAGTGCTACTTTTCTTTGGATATCCTGATTCCAATTCACTCAAGGTTATCATCCTCCTCCTCTCTATCTCTTACACACATGCACACACTCACACCAGACACACCCATGCATGCTCAAACACACCCATGGGATTAAACAGGCTGATCGTTAACCCACTAAAGTGCGCTTAAAAAGCCCCTTAACCAACCTGCTCAGCCGAAAGGGAAAGCGAAAAAAAAAAAAAAAAAAGCAGAGAAAACATGAAGAGAAAACTGACTTGCTTATATAAGATATATATATATATATATATATATATATATATATATATATATATATATATATATATATATATATATATATATATATATATATATATTTTTTTTTTTTTTTTTTTTTTTTTTTTAAAGTGGGAGATCATTCCATTGCAAGAATTGTTTCACAGATTTCACAACTCAGATGGCCTTATTTGAAGACAGATAAGTAAGTTGTGAAAGAAGGAAACAGAAAAGCAGGATGAGGATGAGCCGATTTCTTGAAAAGTGATGAAATGAAAAGAAACCACTGTAAAACCCCGTGGAAGAAGTTAGATGTGTAGATTCCGATTTGCGCTCGGACTACTGAAGGCCCCACCCTTCGGACACTGCCCTCCCTACCCCACATTTCGGTTTCCTCTGAGAAAAGCAAGTGGAATATGAGCCCCTGAGCTGATTTTGGGCCCAGGGTGAGGGAGGAAAGAAACGTCCATGTGTCAGATTTCGCTCAAGCAAACTCATTGACTTGATGAAGCGGAGCAGATAAGATAAGAGAGAAGACCTTAGAGAAGGTGTGTCTGATAACCCTTCTTCTCTTGCTATCAACAATTTCCAGTATGTAAGAGGGTAATTGGTAACAGTTATGAGAAAAAAACACTGAAAAAAAACAATAGGTTTGATATTAGATTTCCAGTAGTTGGCGTCAGCTTGAAAAACAATCTATTTTTTGGAATTATTAACATTAATGAACCCATATGCTTTCTAGTTGTTTAGAAACACACACAGGGAACAGATAGCTTAAACAATAATATAAAAAAGGAAATGTCAACCACAAGTAAACAAAAAATCTCCCCAAATTGTCTCCTTCCGGATCCCATCTGTAGCATTGATTTAATACAAGTAAACAGAACCATTAATGGCAAAAAGTAGCATTTTTCACTGCGGGTCAACCGTAATTGAGCAAACACAGTAAAGCATAGACTTCACTAACAAATGCATTAGAGGTAAGCTGGAAGCACACGTGTGTTTTAACTGAATACACATACAAACTTACCTAATTTCCATTTTCCCCAGGTCCTCCTGCCTGTTGAAATCACTGTTTATCTGACCATACCCATCCTGTCGTCTTTTCATTTCAGTGCATAGTAAACATATGTCAAAAGTCTTGCAAGGATCTTTTAAAGACAGACCCCCCCATTGCTTATTTTATCCCATGTTTAAACTGACTACCACTCAGTTTTATCAGCTTTGTTTCATTTAACAAGTGGGTTGAAATGTTTTGCAAACCACACTGTGTGCTTATTTTCTGATGTCAGGTGAAATCAGTGTATGCTGGTGTATAGTGAGTAAGACTGCTTTTGCAGTGCAGTGGGTATACCTTTGAAATACATCACAATACAGTAACACAGGAGTCTAAAGCACAAATAACCAATGGAGGATAAACTCAATAATAAATGCATACAAACTCTAAGCTTGACTTACAGTTGAATATTTTAGTATTTACAGAATTAATTTGGTGGAGATTCACTTCAATTCTCCAGTCCCAGAAATCTTTCAAAGGTGTGGACAGATAGGACCACTGAACATCACCAAAACCAAAAGCCATACTTTGAGTATAAGGAATTTACTGTAATTTAACCATGATGAGGTGTTTGGTCTTTACTTAAGAATTTAAATGTTATGCATCAGTCATTATATTACATTCTTGTCTCTTGGCATTTCCATCTGAAATAATGCACAGTCAAACTAGAAAGATACAAAATTCAGTGTCTTATTATGCAGCGAAGTAAGTCACCAGATGGTATATACAAAAAACTGAAAATAAAAATAAAACCAGCTCTAGCTCAGTTGCCTACATTCTTTAAATGCTGTGTACATGTTAACTTATCAATATAATAATAATAATACAGCAAATGAAAATATAAAAGAGCCCATTTTGATGTTTGGACTTTCTGCTCAGTCGAGACCTTTTTTAATTCTTGGTGAACTTTCTGTGTTGAAACAAGAAGGCCTGTACATTTTCAGTGGAATAGCTTTACTATCTGTGTGCCTGAACACAAGCTGGCCTGTGACTCAGGCATGAAAAAGCTCCAGTGTTATGAGTCTGGCCAAATTATTTTTTAATGTCAGTGACGCAGTAGCTCATCTGGCTCATGATCCACCACAGCTCACAGCTCACAGGTTATAGAATTGGACACAAAGAAAAATCTAACTTTCAGTGTCATTGATAGGCTGTACTGCACAAACTAATGAGAATTGAAATCCACTGAGAAGTCAAGGAGGCCCTCAAACAGTCATATCCTGCACAAATGTTGTGATGTTGCTCAACACCAAACAAAAGTGTTTGAGTTCAGGAGTATTGTGGCACAGTGAGTAGTAAACACAGCCAGAAAAAGCACAAAAACTGCCTGTAAGATGACAAACCTTGTCCTTGGGCATATTTTGGAAATACTGAAAATCCATTAGGTGAGGATTGTGTTTGCACGTTTCACTAAAACCTGACCAATACTCTAAGGGAAGTAGCAGTTATTGTGAATTGTGGACAGAGCAGGAAGGATGACAGACACCTTCCCATTGCATGAGCTCATTGGTCCTGCAACCGGATGAGCTAAAAACATGCCCGATTTGACAGGAGGGACTGATAAGCTTGGACTAATTTTCAACTTCCACTGTTAGCAATGACTCATAATTCAGTGTAGACACTTTATAATCATACAGACCTCCAGATGACATTATTCTGTAGCCATCTATTTCATTAAGATAGGCACACTGTCACAATTTGTGTGCTGTAGACGAGGCAGAGTGTTATCCAGCAGTGCTCTGTGATGCAGCTGCAGATCTGCCACATCATATAATCCTGCCTTCATTTGCACTCTAAACAAGTCCCCATTCATAATATGGACATATGACCGATTGCAGCAGGACAAAAAATTCCCCTTAGCATTAAGAAAACTGTCTACTGTCTACTCTGGATGGCATGATGCTCACTTCAACTCAAAATGCATCCTATTTCAGAGTTATTTAAAAAAAAAAAACAAAAAAACTTGAACCTGAAGTTCAGCTCCATAGCAACAGCAGTGAAAGAACAGCATGACTAAGTGCACTGAAGCCGCCTCACTCGTACTGTTGTGATTTTTAGGGCTAGGCTGCAGACATCCAGCAATCGTAAGCAAGACCATCTTTTACTAATAATTCTTGTCTCGTGTCCACGAACTTGTGACCATATCTCTCAGATTACATTTTTTAAATCTCTGGCACCTGACTGCAGGATTTCTTTGGGGGGTGGGGGGGCTAGCAGCAAGCATGTGGAAGATCACCAGAAATAATCTAAAATTATGCAGAAAATTATTAGCGGATTATGTGGCACAGATAAAACATGAATGCAAAAAAAATTATCTTGAACTATAACATCCATTACAATAAATGTCTAAAAAAAAAAATTTTTCTCTCTTTTTTTTAACTGCCAAGATAAATTAAACACATTTTCTCTGTAATAGGCAATAATAATGTTATTGACTAAAATCATGCAGATGAGAGATGAGCTGTAGTGGTAAAGCTAATGTATTCTGACAAACACCATTTATCGTTTTTGTGCAAGAGGGGGTGGACTCAGAGTAAAGAGTGATGAATCAGTGGTGAGAGAGCACAGACACAGAGAAAGGAGAGAGTACAGCGAAGAGCAGATTGAGGAAAATGGATAGAGCGTCAGCTGTAATTAATGGCTGAAAGGCTGATAGACCATGCAGTGAGGAGGGAAATGTGCAGGAGAGAGAAGAGCAGACATTATGACGAGGCCTCAGACTGTCGCTGTACAAGCTGAATTTATTTAATGTACAAAAGCAGCAGCGAGCACACAGCAGCTGAGCAATGACCAGCATTAAACATGCAAGACATTAAATGGCAAAATCCAAACTCATGAAAGTGAAACAGGCCTGAGGGGTGAATAATGTTCACATTTTTTTTGTAACAGAAAAGCACTTTGTGTCAAGTTACAGACATCAAATTGCATTCTTACTTAAGTACAGGTTCACAGTTCTTAATTTATTACATCATATTCACTTGGGCAAGTGGTGGTCTAATGTGAGTGTGTGCGTGAGTGCACAGAATGCACTTACTGCAAAGTGACAGGGAAATGGAAGACATTTTTGCACTGGCTTCATATTTCAGACCCAAAAGATCTCCATCTTGTATTATATTTACTGCATATGCATACGTGCATTTATTCCAAGTGTAATTATGCATTATTATGCCAAAGCATAATGGCGCTAATGGCTGACTTAGATCAACAACAACAAAAATCAATATCAATTCTGGATTTAATAATGACTAATGATACAGTTAATCATTAGACAGTGTGAATTTTGTCCTGTCTCCCTCCCATTAACCCCAACCAGTCACAGCAGAGGGCTTCCTCCCTCCCTCCCTCCCTCCCTGCCTCAGCCTCTGCAGGAAGTTTCGTAACATTAAAAAGGAGCTTTTCCTTCCCACCATCAACATGCTCATAAGGCGTTGTGATTGTCTGGGCTTTCACCAATATTGTAGGGTCTTTACAATATAAAGCGCCTTGAGGTGATGGTGATGGTTTATTCATTTTAGGACCAGTGGCAATCAGCACTGCTGGCTCATGAAAGTGTCAACTTTTTGGGACTGCTCACCTGAGAATTTGCCCCTTAAGTCGAGCTTGCTTGCAGGAATATAGGAAGAAATAGTCTACATTATTTGAGAAATGGGAAGCTCATCAGGAATTCCAGCCCTCGTCTACCATTTCAGAAGAATAACAAGGTTAGAAAAGCTCTCAATGAACATGAAAGTACAATACACAAACAAAGCTGAGGCCTGTTGGGCAGCTTTCATCTACAAAGAAAACACAAAGTGTTGAAAGTAGGTTAGAAGCAGAACAGTAGTCCAGAGAAAGTTACAGTAGCTTAAAGCAAACTGAAATGAGGTGAGATATAATATAAAAAAGGGGAAGTTCAAGTGTCCCAGAGTGTGAGAAAAAAGAAGGGCTAAGATGAGGAAAGAGTGAGAAAGAGGAAAGTGAGAAAAGCCACGGGAGAGAAAGCTGCAGTCAGATATAGAGGCAGAGTTTGGCCCAGCTGGATTATGGCCCATTTACAGTAGAGCTAGACTCCTCCCCTTCTTCATTGCCCAGCTCCCATGTTGATGACAGTTAAAGGAGGAACAGAGTAGAATTAAGGAGACCTGTATTTACAGGCAGAAAGAAAAGGAGGAAAAGAACATTACTCACAGTAGACAATTTGTCAGTGCTTTTCTTACATATTACTGCCAATCAAGAGGAAATACAACTGATTTCATGTCCTATAGCTCTTAACCAAGGGATGATTAATTTAACCCTTGTGTGGTGTTCGTATTTTTGTTACTCAGCCAGTGTTCATGGGTCTGGTGGACCCGCTAGAGTTTTGGCTTTCCAAATTAACACTATCAAACAATTTTATGTTAAATTACTCAACAGATGTTTACTTCATCCCAATTACAAGACATATGAACAGCAAACATGGTTAATTTTTTCCCTTTACCTTTGTTAGATCACATTTATGAATTAATGTGCTTCTCGTTTTTCTTTTATATAAAATGTTATAAATAAATCAGTTATAATCAAGTGGAGTGAGTGGAAAGACACAACACATTTACACGTGAAAAAATAATTAATTGTTTAATTTTTCTTTTGAAAAAAACTGAACACGGGTCTCACAGACCCGAACACCATACAAGGGTTAAACCAGACATCATTACATTATTACATCTCTTACTAACGTGTCTTTTTATAGAGGCTGGATAGGAAAGTTGTGGCAGTTTTACCCACAGCGAGAGAAGATCTTCCATCACAATGTAACTCTACTACAATGTGAAATAACTGTACTATTAAATTGCTAAATAGGCATTATGCATCAAAATTCATGAGAGTTTATCATCCATAGTTGACTAGCACTGGATGGATGATGCATGTAATGCATAAAGGAAAAATCCACTTGCATATAATAATGGTATTCTGTGGTGCACTTCAAAGCATGCATAAGAAGGTTGCACCAAACTAACAATTCAATGCAACTGTCTGCTGCAAAAAAGTGGTTACATAAAACTACTGGCTGGTTTCCAAGTGTTAGCAAAAGAACACAAAGAACCAGATATAAGGGGGGGGGTTGAATTTGCCCAAGAACAAATTCAAACATATCGAAAGTACTAGCAAGTAAGGCAGAATGATCTTGCACCGAATGCAAGAAACAAGAGCATTCTGTCAGTCTGTTTCAGCCAGGACAGAAAAACGCATGTTTCACTTCGCATCTGAATGAGTGCATACCTCCAGATATAGTTGCCACAGCATTTTGCTTTCTCTTACAAGAGATGACATAAGATTAAATGAAAGTTAAGACCAAAAGTTCTTTAAATTAATTCAGAACCAGAATCAAAGTGTACCTTTGCGGTCCTCATCAGCATGCGGTGTACAAATGCAAAAGCATTCAAGTCAAGTAAACCTGTACTTGTTCGTTCTTGTCATACAACTACTCTACAATTGGATGGGGATAAAGAAAAGTAAGACATTTTATCAAGATCTGTCACATAACATTACATGAAACAAACATGTAGCTTTGAGTCTACATAACTGAGAGGATAACTGCCATTCTAGATTATTCAAACTCCAGCTTTGGTAGAATGAGGTCCTTTAATGTTAACAGCTATGGGCTAAGCAGGCAACCTGCACCAGTCCAGCTGCTGGGTAACTGAAATATGCAGGATTTTCCAAACCCAAGCAGTCCATACTGGGATACTTTTCTCAAAATGCCTGCGACAAATCTCAGAGTTGATGCACTGCTGTTATGTTATGATGGAATAACCTGAATCACTGTGCCTGAGAAACCAAGGCCACTATTCTAAATTTAGAGCTGATGACTGATCTATAGAGAAGAGTGATGACCGCAGTAATATATGATTCTTCCTGCTACAGTGGCCTAGCACCACTTCAAAGCAGCAAGGAATTTATTTACTTTCACTCAAACCATTGGCAGAACAGCCTCTACTTTGCCAGTAAAAACAGAAAATGTAACTTTTATAATAAATAAAAAGGAATTGAATAATGGAAACATATTAGCAATGAAATTAGGCTAGTGTTGGAGCCCAATTCAGTAGGTATCTGACCCAGTATGTCTGAAAGTGTGAGAAATGGATAAAGTAGTCTTTGCTACTTCATTCCCTCCTGCAGAGAATCAAACTCTTGTTTTCAAGGGTGCCTTGGCGTGCGGTGACCACCGTTTTCCTTTACCTTTGAAATTACTGCCACAGTACTGAAGGCGCGTAATCTGCTTAATGATTTCTACTGTCGACTGAGTGCAGTGGAGGATTTGAAATCAAACGTCGGGGACGAGCAGGGACAGAAAATGAAGGCAACGGCATAGAAAGAAACTTAAAGTGTAAAAGGAAACCTTTATAAAAGAAGACAGTCAAAGTAGGCGACATCAAAGAAGAGAGAGAGAGAGTCAGACGGAAAGGAACAAGGGTATGATCTGTCTTGAGGGTATATGGAGGTTGTGGCAAGTAGACTCTTGTGCAGCAGACTTGCTCTTATATAGCGCTTTTCTACTCCTGAGCACTCAAACCACTTTATAAAACATGCTTCATTCACCCATATTTCCACAAGCACTTCTATGCTTCTGTCTAACATTCACACAAGGTCACACGCATGCAGACAGACACATTCACATCTCATTGGCATGGACTGGAGCATGCCAGGGATTGAACCACCAACCTCCCAATAAGTGGATAACCTGTTCTACCACCTGAACTACTGCCACCCAACAGAGGTATGCATCATGCAAAAAATATAGAAATAAAAAAAAACTTAGAACAGAGGTGAAATGTTTTGAATTCAATCTTTGGATTCAGCGGTCATTTTGAATTTTGAATTGCAACTTAAGTGTACAGTGTTTAACACATTTATTATACCACCACCCAAGGTTCATGACACAGGAACCCTAAAACCTCAACAGTATTGGTAATTACCAGTTATCATTTTTTATGCTTCTTTAATGGTTAATCCACCAATATGCTAAAATTGTTTAACCAAAATGATATTTGTAAGAAAAAATATAATGTTGTTATCAATTAATTTGATTGAAAGCAGGGGAAAAAAAAGGTAAGGCACATTATTATTATTATTATTATCATTATTATTATTATCATCAATAATATTTTGAGTAGAGACATCAAATTACAGTTATTATAGTTATTTACTATAATAACATTATTACTATGTTTAGTGTTTTCTTGTTTTTATGACAGGTGGTCTAATAAATGCGTTAAGCACTGTATGTAAAATGTTGAAAGAGCCACTTAAGGTCTAGTAAGACTACAAATGACAACATGACACATGACTGACAAATAAGACTACAAAGCACTGTTACTTAGGCCACAATCACTAAAATGTCCAGAGGGTAAGTTGAAGTTCTAGGGGGTGATCTAATATTGTAATTTACAATAAAAATGCCAGCAAACAGAGTCTTCCATTAGCGCTGCCAATTGTGGTTTTCACAACAACCTAAAATACTGAAAACCCTCCAGTGTGCTATAAAAAGCGACTTGTGTTGGGGCTTTCCCTTTTAACTGACAATCTATGCCAACTTTGATTCCGTTTAGATAAGTTCTGCTCTGATACACAAAAGTACCAGCATTATTAAGCTCTTCACTCAGTTAAGAGCCTGCAGGAGTTTAAGCTTTGGCGCACAGCTTTGACATCCATCATTCACCCCGAGGTTTGCTCTCGTCCTGATAACATCAGCCTCTGGCATTCCAACTGTATTAACCCTCCTAACAACTACTATCACAGGCACAACAGGTGCAAAATAAAACGTCCTTTTTCACATCACTAAATTTGGCACAACTTTCAGTGAACTACAAGCAGCAAACCTGAAAGAGAAAATTCCTGCAAATGCATATGCAGTAAGACCAGAGACACACACAAAAAACAGAAGAAGCACTTCTGGGCTTTCAGTCACTACAGCTCATTAGTAAATACCAAAACTGCTAAACTGCTCTTAGAAGTGTTCAGTCTTACTGGTGGCACATTGAGATTAAGGCACAGCAATGCTTTCAGCTAACTGTAAACTCAGATTGCCAACATGCAATAAAGGCCTCAGTCTCACATGCCCGGCAATTGGTCAGTGATGCCCTGTCAACACCCCAGCAGAGCAAATTGCAAGAAGGTTTTTTCGTACAGCATTGTGCACCTCTTTGCAAACAAATTCACACCAGCTGTGCGAAACTTCCAGCCACCATTCTTCAACCAGTATACACTCTTTTTCCTTAGCAACTGGTGACTGCCAGATGGTCTAGGCCTGTGTAACTGAGGCGAGTTAACATGCTAACTTCCATAAACCAAAACACTGGTGAATGCAAAATGCACTGATGGTGAATTAATGCCTGTGCGATTCCCCCCCCCCCCCTCAAAATAACCCCTGCCATGGGCAGGTTAGTGATTTGACAACAACCTAAAAAAAGCATAAGCTTTAAAAATCTTATGTGCTGTTGACTCATGTCAATAGAGACACAATAAACGGCATGGCTGGCATGCTTCTTCCAGCACACAGGTCTATTTCTAACATTGCTTTGGCAACACAAAACTGGCACAATGTAACATCATCACAACAAGCTAAAGCACCTTTAAAAATAGTAGACTGGCCTTACCAGTAGCTGTGCGGAAAATACATAACCTCCAGACACACGGGGGCTTCTATTTTAAATGATGAAATAAGAGTGTCTGAGAGGTAGGTCAATATCCTCAGACAAATGCATGACATATTAGCAAATAATTCAGAACAACTGATACTGGACCAGTGCATTAATAATGGTATTGGAATAGGAAGAGATATATTGTGTTGCTGTACTGATATTTTGCCCCATCTTTACTCAGTTATTCCATAAATGTACTCTACTGTTATGGTTGTTATTATGTGAATTTATAATTTCTTTTTAAAGTGCTTTAGTTCAATTCAAACTGAGCAGATTTGATTGTTAGAAAATGTTTGAAACAGATAGATCTACCATTGTGTCCCCCCCCCCAATGTGTCCTGCACATACACCAGCCAGTGATAAACGCACTCACCAACCAGTCGTTCAATCAGCTGCTTGTTTAGTCAGGATGATAAACAGAGTCTACGCCTGTTCGATACGACCAGCGCTGATACCAACACATGCCGGATCAGCATAACTCCATCCATTCAGTACAGTTTTACTATCACAAGCTGCAGTTTCATCCACACTTGCTGCTGACTTATCAGACAACCTGTGGTCAGAATCGAACTAACTTCAAAACATGCTTATTTAGTGGTTGCAAAAGAAATTAGGACTCTTGCAAAATGCTTTTAGTTTGCTCAGAAACAATGCAAATAAACACACCGATTATGAGCATGCAATCAGTTCTTAATATTGGTGTGTCATCTCAACCTAAAGCTGAATTTAAGAATGTAGCAGCATTTCTACAATCGCATGATCACAAGTTAGTAGGGCTGCACAATTAATCGTTAGAAAATCGC
Organism: Rhamphochromis longiceps; assembly: GCF_057381845.1. Taxonomy (NCBI): domain Eukaryota; kingdom Metazoa; phylum Chordata; class Actinopteri; order Cichliformes; family Cichlidae; genus Rhamphochromis; species Rhamphochromis longiceps. The sequence goes on along the minus strand of NC_140566.1, from coordinate 23,270,924 downwards.
GATCTCGATTCATACTTATGTGCGATCTCATTTCCAAATGACAACAATTTAAAAAAAAAAAAAAAAAAAAAAAAAAAAAAAGACGACGACGATTGTACCGCATTTTGATCCGGGACGTAATCTGCATGAAAACAAGCGCTCACTCTTCCTGCTCAACAAATGACAAGGACGGAGCCTTATACCACATGATACAGAAGCTGTGCCATGTGATGCTAAAATTAGCAGGGAAAAAACAACGGAGAGCACGTCAAGGATGACGACAAAGTGACAGGAGAAAATCCGTCCCGGTCAACCACCCAAACATCAATAACGGGAACCTTATACAGCGCTTCCCTATACACGTCGAACTCCCGCAGGCACAAAGAAATTACGGAGGCTATCACTTATCACTTGACCAAAGATATGGCTCCCATCAACACTGTGCAAAACGAGGGATTTAGGAAAATGATCAACACCCTAGACAAACGCTACACAGTGCCGTCCCGCAACTATTTTTCTATTGTTGCACTACCTGCTCTATTCACGCAGTGTCGAGCAACGGTGGAGATGGAATTTCAAGCAGTACAACATTTTGCGGCAACCACAAAACGTGAGACATTTGTTGTTTTTATGTTTATTTATTGTTTTTATGTTCAGTTTCAACTGTTACAAAGTTGATGTGCAGTTAATAAGTGCAATAAATATTTATATTGGAAAAGAAAATCGTGAGAGAATCGTGATCTCAATTCTAAGCCAAAAAATCGTGATTCTCATTTTATGCAAAATCATGCAGCCCTACAAGTTAGTCACCAGGAGTAACTTGTTAATTTCCTTAATAGTGTTTTAAGCGGGGCCATTGTCAAGTTTTCTCTCAAAGCTGGAATGAAATGCGAGACTACACAAGTGCAAGTCTGAACAAAGGCTTCAGGGAGAGAATGTTTGCCTCCACATGTACAGGAACCTTGGTTAGGTAAATAATTGACGGGCCTATGGGACAAGGTCCTTGGCAACCTCATACATTACACTTTGTATGCATGTGGCAAAGAGAGCTGAGAATACTAAGTCCAAAGATGTAAATATACTTTTTAGGAAATAGATTGCGTGCATCACTACATGTAAACGTTAAGAAAAATGTTTATTGGTAGGTCTAAGATAATAAAATACAATAAAATGCATTTTACTGTAATGCTTGAAAGTAGGGCTGAACGATTATGGAAAATAATCTAATTGCGATTTTTTGCCCCAATATTGCGATTGCGATGCGATATGCGATTATTTTTTAAGGTCTTTGTCTTCTGTATTATTAAACAAAGACAAGCAATACATCATATAGTATGGCCAATACTATATTACATTAATTTTAAACTGTTCTTTCCTGGAAGACAGACCTCTGTTATGATGACATGAGGTGATGCATGAATTGATGACTGACATTTTTATTTAACTTCTTCAATCACAACAGTATATTTGAACATACACAATAGTTTATTTTTAGCTTACAAACATCTGAGCATAAAGTGCTGACAAGGAACCCTGGTGTAAACATTAAAATGAAAGTCAGTACAATGTGCAGATTGCAGAAATATACATAAAAAAAATCAGTGGCTTTACCACACTCAGTTTTTCGACATCTGTGAACTACTAGACAGTCATTCAATTAAAAAATAATATTAAATAAATAAAACTAATAAATAAAAAATACACACATCTTACTGATCTCTGCAGTCAGTAACATTACACATAAAGTGCAAACATAATAGCAATTGTATAAACACACACACAAACACGCCTTTAAAATTTAAAGGCGTGAAATTGGACGGTCTAGTTCTGATTAGCGTCACCGCTGTCTCGGTGGAGTTTAATAAACTCGGCCGTCTGCTTCTTGCTATCTAAAATATAACCAGACACTGGTGTAAATTCTCGACTGTCTCATACTTCTGTTTAATAAGTTTTCTGTTTGACGTTTAGTCAGCTGTGTGAAAACCAAGGAGGAACCCACCCGGGGGATTAATAAAGTTTTATTTTATCTAATCTAATAACTTTAATCTCAGCCAAACCGATTTACTCACGAACAAACAAAACACTGAAAAAAGCCCAACAATAACATTTTTAGGTTGTCTAAGTGACTTATATATTACGTTTAACCCGAGCAGCGAAACTCCGCGGTGATCTGAAAATGATGTGCCGGGAGTTGTGCCGTTCTCGGCCGCATCAGTAACCCTCGAGCTCCCGGCTAGCTGTCGAGCTGGTGGGTAGCAGACGCCTCTGAAAACGTCGAAGCACTTTTGCAAATATGGGATATCTTGATAAACCGAGCAGATATTTGATGTTTACACAACTACTTTCTCGCCTGAAAATATGTTAAAAGTTTATTTTGTGACCCTGAAAGATTAGTATGAGTAATTTTAAAACTTAGTAGCGGCCGCCATTGCTGGAAACTGGAGTTTGGCTGGGCCGCGCTATGAATTCTGGGATATGGTAGTAATTTGGACAGCCTTCGGCGCGTCGCTGTGACGTAATCGGTCTACAAATGCGGCCTCAGGAGGATGCAGCCCATGAATTTGGACATGTCCAGAGTATAATCGCAGCCTTTGCGGTTAGAAAATTGCACTTGATCATGTCGCGATATTATCGCAAATGCGATATATCGTTCAGCCCTACTTGAAAGGTATTCGAAGAGTGCATATACCATAAAATATGAAAGTGTTGTAATTTTAATGAATTTGTTTCTGATCTGCCTCCAAACTTCGCTTTTGAGTGACCTAATGAGGTCATTTACGATATATGCGCTACTAAAACAACTGGTTCAGCAACAACAATAAAAAAATGAGTGGGGTCAAATATATGTTCAACATCACAGGCTTTAATTTTATTGTAATTGCATACTTCTGATCAGAAGATTATAACGCTTTGCTGTGAACCACGGCTAACAGACTTAAATTCAAATTTAGATATCAAATTGGCAGATAAACAGCTGGCAGTTTTCAGAGGCAGGTGCAAATTGTTTTCAGTCTAAACCACCAGAGTATGGCATAAAAATATGGAGGAACTGTGATGCTGAAAATTCATTTTGCATAGAAATCATGATTAAACTATGTTACAATCTTTTAGAATATCTGGCATAGATAAAAGAAACGGCATAAGCATGATAAGCTCAAACAGCTTGAGGGTTATTAGGATTTTCCTCTGCCCTTTCCCCCACCTCTCCCTTAAGTTTGGGGGAATTTGTTTTAGCAGTTTTTGCATAAGTAGATAAGATTGGATAAGATAACATTTGATAAACTTACATCAGTTAAAATTTAGTTAATGACAAAGTTAGTTTATGACAAATACCGTACTACAATATTTTATTGTACGGTAAAAAAAGTAAATAAAAAAACAAACAAAAAAACAGCTCAACTCATAAATCAATGTTTCTATGCTGCTAATTATTATATAAATAAATAGAATTAAATATATCTGAGATGTTAAAAACTGAATGTAGGTAAATATAAAAATCCCAAAGTTAAAATGGTGTTCAAAGTTTTTTCCCACCTTGGAATAAAAGAACAGCAGCCCTGCTGAAGAGTAATCTAGTTTCTCATATCTAAATAGTGTATACAGTTACAAACAAAGGAGTCTTAATTTATTTATACAGCATTCTCGAAAAGTGATCCTCAAAGAGACACAAAAGAAGGAGCAAGAGATCCAGTTCAACCCTGTTGAATGACGTATAATTCAGTTTAAATCTTATCAAAATTGAAGCCTATTCCTAGTGAAATATAAATGTGCTGAAATACAGATTTTAAATTACCCTTAAATTTTTACGATGCAAGATAAGAAGGATCAATAAAGCACAAGTCAGTTACATTAACAGGAATTATGAATCTTGTCTAGACAGAAAAACGCTGACCAAGCTGAACCCAAACTTCAAGCGTGCTCCACCTTTTGCTTCTGCTGTAAAAAATTAACAGAAATTTGGCAGTCGAACCGTGCTGCACCTAGACGAGTTTTAATCCGGGCAGTAACACTGAAAAAACAACTGTGTCGACACAGGAGACATTTGTATTCCCTCTAGAGTTTAACCGCCTCTCGTTGAGTCAGGAAGACTGGATTAAAGGTTATCGCAGACTAGATGACCCACATTTAGGCAGACAGGCAGCACAAAAGCAACACAGCTACAAAAATATCTCACAAACAAACAAATCCAATAACTCTCACTCTCAGAACCGAAGGAGCACACCATGGCACAGTGCCCACACTGCTCTGAGGATTTTTTATATATTTTTTTTTTTTTATTCGGCGACGAGCAGGAAATTCCTCCAACTCGACTCATCAATAAGAAAACAAGTTATGACACGTCATTTACTATTTACAATGCCTACAAAGTCCAATTATAATTTTTATGCTGAACTTTCTACTGGTCTCCAAAATTCCCCAATTTTCCTGTGTTTGTTTTGCAATTTGAAGGCGACAGAGTTATGTAAAGAGAAAAATGCACAAAGACTGTAGAGAGAGGTAACAGATGCAGTAGATAGGGATGATGTCATAATGTTTAATACTTGTTTAATAATTGTCAACGTTCAGCTTCAGTCAAAAATACAACTTTTTTTTTTAATGCCTGTGACATTTGTGTTGGCAAACCATTATCAAATGCTGAGATTTTTTAGGAATGCAAAACAAAGTGAACTCCCCTTTAACGGGAAACATAGCTAGCATAACGCAACTGAGGAAAGTATGCAGTTAATGTGTTACTAATCTGATTTTGAGAAATGGATGAGGAAATGCATCAGGATTTCTGTGATTCAGGCTCTGAACAACAGGTTAAATCCTATGTTGCAGTACAAAGTTTGGTAAAGTCAATTGACAGCTGAGAAGTTAGGATATGCGTAAGGAGCACAAAAATTTATATAAAACGATTTAATGCAGCATTTCAAATCACCCTGAAAGATTCAGCATTATATCAGACAGCCACCACCCAGCACTCCCACTGTCATTATCATTAAGACTGTTGGCTTCTTTCTCTAACCTGTCACCCAAATGTATACTTGCATGCTAGGGGATGTTTTTAGTGTGCGGGTGACGGGGGTGCTAAATGAAGTGGTGGGACTTTGCTCACCACCTCCACAAACCAATTTCCTGTGGAAAACCTTGTGATTCTATTTGCAGCATGTAGACATTTCCAGTGCCTATAGCTTTTGCCATTTGGTCTGTCTCATACGGTTACCAGAACCTGGTGCTTTCGCATGTATTATGATTTTAAAACGTTCGCGAAAGCATCGCCAAGAAGGACATAAAGTGTCACAAACAAGCCCCATTACCATCTCCCTCCAGTTTTTCCAGGTTCAGCTACTGTAGTTTGCATTGGTAGGTTAGTCATCAAAAGAAGGGAGAGGTTAGACATGTGACAGAGACAGCTATGCACTCTCAGGATTTTGAATCGCGGTGATGATAGTCATTACATTACTAAGAATAGGTTATTGAGAATACGACAAGAATCTTTTCGGAGTACAGGTATTCTATACCAAAAAATGTTCCCCTGCCCAGCTAGCTTTGTTCACAATGCACAATCATCTCACAATGAGTAACGAGGCATTTCTGAGTCTTTGTCTGATCAATTAAGTATGTTGGTGGGTGTTGTGCATACAAAGCTTCTCAGATTAAAAGTAAATCTAAGAAGTCAGTGAGTGTCCAATCATCCAAAAATTCTATTATAAATTGGAAAGCCCACAAACATTTTCCAAATAAATCTGGCTGAAACAAAAGCCTTTTCAACAACGGTTCTTGTGAAAAAGAAAATGTAAAAATACAGGAAGAGAAGGAAGCAATACTCAAAGGAAAAATCTGAATTTCCCAGCGCAGACTAGTCATTTCAGAGACAGAAAGTGAAACAAAACTTTGACATTGTATGAGAGTTCCCATATACAGTGATTAATACATGTTAAGATCTATGTAGGCATTTAAAGATGACAACAGCAGCAAGCTGGCAGCCACCAAAATAGTCTTCAAAAAGGAAACAGCTTGGCTGGAACAGGACTACACCTCAGTTTAGCTCTTTGCACCACTCTGACCCTGTGCTTCAAAGACTCACAATAGGAACTAGAAAAAACAAAACCAAAGAAAGTGTCAGATAGCAAGACAAACAGAAAGAGGAGAATTGTAAAACATTAACGTGAATTAATATAACGTATCACAGAACATTTCAACACACTTCATATTACTCAGCCTGGATATCTGGATCCCACATGAACTGTCTGGCTAATACTAAGTACCTAAAATCAATCAGCCAGTAAGTTGCAGAGAAATGCAATGTTTTATACAGCTCATCAAACAGCTATTTGTACAGATATTAAGTAACCTGAACAAACAAAGCTGACTGAGGGTGGCATTATCTCGGAGATTAGAAATACAGGAACTGACACAACAGATGTGAAGTTGACCTAGTATTTGCCATAGTTTAGCGACCTTTTGTTGGTAGTTCCCGTTTTAAAAATTATAGAGGTTTTCGGTTTGACTCGAGTTTCCCAGCCTGCCGTTTATATAACAAGAATGTCTTCGGTCTGTGGGAGGAATCCCACACAGACATAGGGAGAACATGCAACCTCGACACAGAAAAGCCTCAGATGAACCTTCTTGCAGTGAGGTAAATAGTGCTAAGCAAGGCAATACAAAGAAATCCTGTTATTTTGCAATGTATAGTTCTATTTAAGATAATATACTGTACGAGAAACTGATCACGCTCAGCGCAATTACTGTTATTCTGTAAATAAGCAAGGGTGAATCTTGGCATACAGTTCCTTATGTTTGCAAATGCTAATAAATAAGTGATCAATGTCATTCAGTTTCAAGTTACCCCTTTTCTGGGCCTAAGTCTGATAATTACAGTAATGATGATGATAATTATTATTATCTTTAGACACAAGCCACTACAGATAACTGAGCTAATACATCTTATTATTCTCCTTGTTACATATATAAACAATGCATGGAAGAATTTACAGAAATAGTTTTTAAAAAAAAAGTATCAGACTAATAGTATGATTTAAAACATTTTTTGCTTTCAGGTGTTCGGGTGACATCTGTGTATTTAAGTTCACTAATTACGGTTTAAAAAAAAATCAGTAATAACTGTATTTGAACACGGTTAAGTATAATTTAGTGTTTTCCCCTGCTGCTATAGCTTACAATACTCTTCATGCTGAAGGTCATTAACACTGACCTATGAATCATAGAAAATGCGTCTAACTCAAGACAACTTAGCACAGAACCAATTTTAAAATTTATCTTTAGGCACTTTGTCTGAAGCCGTTTGTTGCAAAGACACTTCATTTGGTCACATTTATTCAGCTGAAACCATAAAAAATGCCAACGATAACACAGTTTGGCAGACATAAAATAGAATTTTTGCACCAATAATGTTATTTTCAAAGGACTATTAGCCAAAAACTTGACTTGGTGTGCAGTGAACCCTTAAACCTAACGGTCAAGTAGAAGAGAAAAGAAGAAGTGGCAGGCCTGTAAAAACCATGTACAGCATATAAACAGCATCTGAAAGTTGGAAAAATATCCAACAAAGACCTGACACAGGACCACAGTGATGTAGTTGGCCCTTCAGTTAACTAGTTTTCACTGAAGCCTCATCAGAAATAGTCTCAAAGGAAGATGTTAAGAAGCCATTTTTAAGGAAAGGAAACTTGGAGAAAAGGCTAAGCTAAGCCAAATCACACAGGAACTGGATTCAAATTCAATGGCAACAGATCTTACGGAGTAATTAATCAAAATGCGAATGTTTTGGTTCAAATCGTGAATATCTACAGAGAAGGTCAGGAGCGAGCTACAACAGTGAGTGTCTACAGCCATCTGTAAAACACGGTGGAGGCTCTGTCGTGATTGGGGTTGCATTTCAGCCAGGAGTGTTGAAATGCAAAATTGATGAAACTATGAATGCAGAAGATAACATCAGATTTTGATACACCATGCAATACCATCTGACTCTAAAAGCTCTTTTTCTCAGCATGACACTGAAAAACCCCAACAAAAACCCACAGTGGATCACTATCAGTTGTGAACAGAGTTTCCCAAAAGGTGGACCTCAGTATTTTTGAAGCAGTATGGAGTCATATTGGCTGAGAACGCTTTGGCATAACACTCTGTATTTCCATGTATGTTTCCCACTGTCCTTGCACAATATAAAGAAATAAGGAATGGTTCAAGACTTTTGCACAGCACGGTATATTATATACTATACAGTATATTGCTGTGCCTAACAACCTTTATAGCAGATATCACTTATTTTGGACCCTGTAACACATATGTTTTGCATTAGCAACTGTGGTTTTGACAGTTTATGAGAAATCTAACATGCATGCTCCAGAACTGTGTGTGCAAGGCATGGTTGCAAAACATGCTGTCAAACATGTGGTCTCTCTAATCTCTTGTCTTAAAGTTTATATTATATAATGCGCTGCAATGATTCCAGAATATATTTTCTAAAAAAATGTAAATAACAGTCTGTGACATATGCTGACTTTTTTTTCTTTTTTTAAACAGAGTTTGAAAACCACTTAACAATAACACAAAGCATCTGCAGTCCTCAGTAACAGTAACAACTACTTTATGATGCAAATCGCAACACACCCAACTGTCGAACAAAAGCATAATTTTCCTGTTAAAAAAGAAAAAGAAAAAAAAAAAGCGAAAAACACGCAAAAAAATAAATAAAAAATGTCTCAGCTTTACCACAATCTGCACTTCTAAAATGAATGTGGTCGTGTGTCTGTGTGTCTGTGTGTCTGTGTTTACGTGACAACTGTGTGTGTGTGTACAGCATTTGCATGCCTCTGTTAAATAAAGAGCTTTGAGGGGGCCAGCGAGGGTAAGTAGGTGAAGAGAAAAAAAGTGACTGAGTGACATGGTAAGGAGAGCGAGACAGCAGCACACCATAGCAGATATGTACACGTGGCCTCCCAGCTTCCCTGTGTACACTACACACATTCACACAAATACACAAACACACACACACACACACAGCTTGCTATCCTCAGCCGTGCTCTTACACACACTGACGCAGGCAACGGAGCAACAGAGAAGAGTTGATATCAGCTTTTTAACCCTTTTTTACTTTGCATGTCTCACAACATTTTAAACTTAGCACCACACAAATAAGAAGACTGGGAGGTATAACAGGTTAAAACAAGTTAAAACAAATGTCTCCTAATAAGAGGGTGTGTCATGCTATTTCTAGAATTGATATGAATCTTGTAAGTGCCTCCTTTTACCCTGGGCATGCAGCAACAAACATTTGTCTATTTGATTATCAGCTATGTAACACAAATCCTGTGCCAAGAAATGTGGTTGGGCCAAACTGCATTCAAACGGTGTCGAAAATTCCCATAGAACAGCTAGATGGCTTAAATGATATGAAGGTTGTAGTTGATATGATATATATGTGATATATGATATAGCCACCAGTCACTGTTTTCATCCCTCCGTTAAGATATGGCATGTATCACACACATAGCTGTGAAATAATACAGTATAATGTGATCTAATGCAAAAGCACTGTAACGTACAGCAACACTATACATTTCTATACAGTTCTGCTTCAGAGACGCATCGATCGACTGGCCAGGGACCCGAAATGGACAAATTTCAGCACTTTCACCCTGTTAATCACGCATATGTCTGATTACCAGCCAGTGTGTTTCATGCATGCACAGCACATGCACAGCAGAACAGGCAAATAGTTGTTCTCACACTCACAGTCTCACAGACTGAGCCGAGTTCTTAACTGTAAGTGAGGAAGACAAAGTAAACCACAGGGGAACCACCATGAAAACATTCGTAACAACAAACCTATGAGACTCTTATATCACCTAGACCCAGCTAAACATGCCCAATTTGAAGAAGCTAACAAATGGAAAGTGGCTAAGGCTAGCCAGAGCTTAGAGCCAAGCTTACTGGAAAATGAAGTACCTGAAAATTTTGTAGTGTAAATCTAATGCTTTACTTTATTTCATGTAAAAGCTGATTCATTTTGTTTTCGGGTTGTTGCTCATATTAAAAAAAAATAAAAAAATAAATCAATTTAACACAAAATGAAACATTTTTTTTAAATATTTAATGATTTCATATACTGAATTATTATTAGCCGTGTATGATTTAAAAGTTTTATTTTGAAATAATCATCCATCTATGTGAAATCGCATTCAAAATAATCAGCTTAGTGTCAATTAAAGTGTCACTACTAAAAAATCTAACCTTTCACACTTGGTTCATTGGTAAATCTGAAGTGTTGATTTAAATAATTTATACATCATGGGAACAGCTTAACTGCTAAATAAGGATATATAAATCGTATAGTCCAGTTATACTTGCATGGTCAGTGGACTGTTAGGTGAGTTTGTTTTTGCATTAAGTTGTTTGTACTGTAAGAGATTTTGCATTGCAGTGTTCAGGTCCCGAAGAGCATCACAGTACGTTATCACACTTCATGCTGGTGCAACAGGGATCAACACAGCAGGAAGTCGGTTACAAAAGTCCTGTGTCCGTGTTTAGCAATAAAGTTCACTACAGTTTATATACAGGAGAAAGACAGTGGCTTGGGAAGACTGAGACTTGCACTATTTACCAGAACAAAGAGATATGATCAACAGAAAATCAGACTGACGGAAAAGAGCTAGCGATAGCTGAAACTCGTTCATATACAACTTGTTTACAGCTGTCCTGAGCTAAATCCCTTAACAGGTCTTTAAGAAGGCCAGTACGGGCTCACATTATTACTAGACATTAATCAAACACCATCTTTGTACTTTCACATATAACCATGTAGACTCATAAAACTAAAAATTCAACCTCTATCAATGTCACGCTCTTAGTTGGTTCAGTTATCAGATAGTCTTTCCAAGCTGAAGCGAGGTGTGTCCACCAGACACTTTTCATGCTCACCAAGCTGCACGTACACATCTTTCTCACAGCGCTCATTTCCATCAAATTAAACAGGAGCACACTGCATTTTTAGAGATGCAAATAACACGTTTTCTAATAAATTGTGGTGGGATGACATGTTTAGATTATTTTGCGATTGCTCTCTAACAAGCAAAACAAAAACAAAAACAAAACAATAGAGGAAAAATACCAAATGAATAGTTCTTGGATACCGTATATGAGAACAGTTAAGCAATATAGCTTAGTCAGATATTGGAATCCAGAATCCACAATACTGTGACACTGGAAAACATAAGATCTCATCTGGATGGCTATTCTCACACACCTTCTCATATCAAGTCTTCAGTTAGACCGCTTACTTTCCCTACTGTCACCTTGCGCCTCGTCAAAAACAGCAAAATATTTCTCTTATATCAGTCTCCTATTCTTGCATACATATTATATGTAGTGTTTACTCTTAATTTACACTTGATTCAGATTTACAATGTGCTGCAAAGTGGCTGTATTAAGAGTATGCTCTGCAGTGTCTGCAGATGTGATGAGCACCAGACGCCCTGCATCCAAATGCTGTTAAGAATGTCACAGGGAAGCATACAACAGCTCCTGAGCATCTTTTCTGACTTATTCAAGTGCTTTTGTGTTAAAAAATCATCACACTAGAGGACATTGTGTTAAATGTTATGAAAAAACTGACTGAGATGTCAAGTTGCCAGACTGAACTTAGCATTTCAGGAGCTAAGTGAGCAGCACAAACATTTTTGTAGCGCAGTGGAAAAGGAAACGCTGCAATCATTGTGCTTATATACTACTAAAGTTAATTGACCATCTAGTGGACTAAAAAGCAGTAATTAGTCTTCAAAGTTTGTATTTAGAGAATTCACACCTAAGACTGCAGCAAATAACGCATTATCAACTTCCCTTCTCCTTACAATTAAACTTCTTTTTTCAAAGCACAGCCATACTCTCCTGAGTCAATACAAAGCCAATCATATGATGACTGAGAATAACGACAAACGTTGCAATGAAGTCAAAAGCAAACATAGTGGGATAAAGTTCAACCTACCTGGAGAAGCCAACAGAAAAAGGTGCCAAGGACGCGACAGGAGTGGGCCCATCATCGCTGCTCTGAATCCCAGATGTCTCTCCATACCTTTTCCCCCGGGCCCAGCCATCCCCCATCAGAGGCATGTTTGAGTACATGTCAAAAGGCTTCTGGTCTTGTATGTCCATTGTTGAGCTCAGGTTGGCTGTGTAGTGGTAGCCGGGCACTGCGCCGACACTCACAGGTGAGGACATGGGGCGTGGTCCTCCTCCGTGGAGAGAGCTGATGCCGCTCTGGAGACACTGAGGCTGGCAGAAACCATTATCCTGCTTCTCCTGTTTTATCACACCAGGGGTACAGATTTGGATGAAAGACTCATCAGGATCCTTCTCTTCCTTGATGATGATAGTGGAGAGAAGGGCCTGAGGCTGGTGATGCTGGGGCTGATGTTGCTGGTGATGTATTAGTTGGTGGTGCTGCTGCTGTTGTTGATGGGGGTGTAGGGCATGGTGTTGCTGCTTTGTGCCATTAACACTGGTACAGTTTTCTCCGTTACCCATGAGAGGCTTTATTTCCTTTGGCAAGCCACCGACAGGACAGCCACCACCGGTGCTCTCTTGTAGAATGTTATCCAAGTGTGCCACTTCTGAATCCAACTCAAAAGCACTGATTTCTGGCAGTGAGCTGGGAAGGTCCAGATCTTGCCAAATCTCTGTATCCTCAATCAGGCGGCCACTGTTGCCATCCAAATCGCATGGACCAGTGCCTGTGTGCCCACTATAAGTTCCCAAGTCTTTGTCCAGAGAAAGAATGCTTTCCGTCTTTATGGGGTGGGAAAAAAGGTCAGGCAGAGGAAGGTTGCCTAGGACGGAAGTGTCTGAGGTGTTAATGACAGATGTGGGTGTATCGGAAATACACTGGTTAAACAATGGCAAGCTGTCCCCCATGCCGAATATACCAATATCCTGTTGCTGCTGCTGTTGTTGTTGTTTCTGCATTCGAATCATTTTACCCTCCTTCATGTCTGTCCCCTCACCCAGAACATGATGCTGATGAGACTCAAACAAGCCTCCAAGCTCCCCCTGGCCATTGGTTCCACCCTGTCTATTGGGGGCCACTGTGGCAGGGGGCAGAGACCCAGGCAGATGCATTGCAGTCTGGAACAGTGAACCAGGTGTGTCACCAGTACCTTCTATCTCCGCAAATGTCAGGCCGTCGTCTCGATTACCATTGCGCTTCAGTCCACCCTGATCCATTTCTTTGTCCTGTGGGTAACAGTGAGGACAGCCAGGGTGAATCAAAAACACAACACACACACACACACACACACACACAAAAGAGACAAAATTTGCCTTGAATGAGATGACCCATACAGTAGATAATGAAGAAGCGAAACAAACAGCAAATCTTACTGAAATACTGATCACTGATGCTGACAGGTGTTTGAAAACATCTGCATTACAAAGTGGCGCTCTTTAAAAGCAGTGTTCCGCTGCTGTGCTTCTGCCTACGCTCTTCTGCTTCTACTTATTTATTTTTCATCTTTATATAAATGACAGCAGCTGAATGACCCCCTCCCCCAACACCCACACTCCAACAATGTGGCAGACACACAAATGGGAGAACACTTAAAACCGACTTGCAAAATCAGACCAGGGCTATTAGGCTTGCGTGAAATAAATGACTAAAATATGAGTGCTATTTCTAGGAACTGTGTCTTTTCCTCCGTGAACAGGGAAAAGAAGTTTAAGACATGCCCGGACAACTTGCGTTACTGGTATCCGCACCGTCAGATCCCCATTGAGCGTTTGTAACAACATGCATCCGTTGGACTCGGGAGACACTAAACCACGTTAGGCATCTGGCGCGAACGACTGCCTCTGCCCACTTGCAAGAAGGAGCGAGTAAATAATACATTCAAAGTCCAATTTAGAAGTTTTAAACCGATTAAAGCAAGGGTCGGTCTGGAGTGTTTCGCAGCGGTGTCCCTGAATAAACTATATATTAAAAATAAAGAGGGAACACAAATAGGCCAGCATATTAGCTCGTAAACTTCGTCGACCATTTGATACGCTGTAAATGTCAAAACCTTAAAATAACGCACTGCCGAATCGTGCGTGACGACCGGATAATTTCCGGTGATGTTTTGATCAATGCAAGTCGCCGGGGTCTTTTCTGCTAGATCTTTTCCAGCTCTTGAGCCGCAGCGGTGACATTCTTCCTCCGGAATACTTTATATAACATTCATAAACACTTTAAAGCGTCTAAAATAGCTATAGCACTGCAGTATTGTGCTTGAAGTCCAATGATTTATGAAGGGGTTTTTGTGGCTGCGCAGGATTTCCGTGCACACATGATTATTTTTTTCCTTTGTTTTATTGAGCATCTTACAGAAAATGCAAAAAATGATTTATGTTTTGGCCGTAAGGTTCAACAACTTTTCCACACCCACAACGCATTATTGCCAGCTGTCATGCACAGCTTCAAAACTGAAGCTAATGAGATCATGCATTTCTTTCCAACTTCACTTTGACCAATAAATACCAGTTGGATGCTAAAGTTATATATATATATGAAAAAAAAGAACTTTGGGATTTCCTGACTTTCTACATGGTACTCCCACCAAGCATGACAACACCATTAGTGCAACCTGTTGGTTATATGGGAAACTGCACAGGTCACACGCTTGCTAGCCGCAAAGCCTGATAAGCAGCTGGTAGGCTGAAGTTTGTGCAACGTTTTCCCATTTCTTAAACAAATTCTTCCGACCCAAAAGAGACGCTTTCCTCGAGCGCTCGTGGTGATCTGTCAAACAGAGCTGTCAGCGCGCACGACCCTCACCGTCGGCCTACTCCACGGAACAGCCCGTTTCACCCCTGCCAACATTTCTGCAGTGACCAAACGAGAAGACAAGTGTTTCCACTTGAAAAGATCTCATACCTGTAGTATGAGTACCTAACCTGTACTCCACCGGTTAGGTCATCTTTTAGTAGTCCAACTTGAAAAGAATGTAAGAAATGCCGCAACGTCCACAAGGTGAAGCGCTTGAATAAAACCCCTTCGTTGCAGTTTTGTTGTGTGGTGAAGTATCAGCTGTATTTGTTGCTGCCTCTGTGCCCGTATGGCAAGAAAACATTCTCCGCAATATATCTAACTGTAAAATCAACAGCCCGACGCTGACCCAGCTCGAGCTGGCGAGATCCGCCGTGTGCGCCGTTTCACGGATCACTCGATAACTTTTTAATGCTCACCACCGGCAGGAGGGGGCGAAAAAAGTGATCGATCGCTCACTGAACTCGGGATAAATCCGCAGGAAATCGACATATCTGTGGCGCAATGTTCTGCTTATGCGCCATTAAAAGCGCCAGTATTCTAAAGTTATATAATAGAGCCGCGATCCCTAGCGCGCTCAACTGCAAACTCAGGCACAGGGCAGGGCGATCGTTTAGTGAAATGGTGACAGCTAAAACAGAAGGCGATGCGCACTTCCTTTAGCTCTCAAAAATAAAAGCCTTCTTTGCTGCAATCGTCTTTACTAGCATTAAATGAAAATGTGTGCCGACTGCCGAGGTATTTACTAATCAACATAAATATCCGCTTTTTACAGATTGAAACGCACCAGCTTTTGTTCTTTTCATACTATTCTATTAAGGTTTATTCCACATCAAACCTTTTCGCTTTTAGTGTAAGGCAGGATGTCGTGTGTTCCCATATCCCCGTGTTTGTCTGTGCCACCTTGACGCAGTTGGTTTAACACTTGGTGAACGCCCCTTTGCCCACTGAAAACTGCTGTCAAAACGTGTCTTCATCGGCCCCTTATATCCACCAGGCACAGGACTAAGCAGACAGTTCTTAGGCCATATGACCTATGTCCTGCTACAGCTCCTCAGACATAAAATCAAGGCTGCTAATAACAATTACTTGAGCTTGGGGTTCTATTTAGAGTTAAGGTGAAAATAATAAAGGAGAAAATCTCAGATCAAATCCTTTAAAAGCCTAGCTATTAAAAGACTCGCCTTTCATAGTTCATGTCAGAGATTGATTAAAATATCGCAAAATCTTTTCTGCTATGAAACGTCTTAAATTGCAAAAGTACCTTCAGCAGACTGCTGAGGGTTCTTAGACACGCATATAATGCGTGTCTAAGAACCTATGAAATTCTTGTAACAAATGAAGTGTAGACTTGCCTGAAGCAACTTAAAATCTACTGACAGGCAAAGACCAGTGAGCGGTGAGTCAAACCACACCCCCTTCATGCACGGCCACGTTAGTGCTTTTATCAGGTTTTATCCCTAATTTATCCCTAATTTTGTATCACTGTCATTAGAGCTGAAACAGGCTCCCAGAGATAACTGGATAAAACTCACACTATATTGCTTTATGTTTTTATTGAGCCTTTTTCTTTTATAAATCTGGTTTCCTGTTATAAATGACTTCAAACACTTATGTTTTTTGGACGAATACGTCTTGATAAAGCTGCAACACACAATCTAGCTGTTCTGCACAAGCACATCTTGAACAGGCACAATGTCTCGTGTCTGTGGGTGTGTGCGCACGCGTTGCGTTTGTGGGACATCTGTAAATGGCAGTTGTAAAAAAACCCAAAACAAATAAGAGGTCAAACTACCCGGGCAGGCAATGCAGCAGAATTTTAAAAGAAGCACAGTTACAGTGACTCATTTTTCAGGAGAATAGCTGCAAATTAAATGGTTGAGTCTATTTCAAGAACTAGGAAGGTTCAACAGATCTGTATCTTTTTTGAGCAAGTTGATAGCACTGCAGCCTGGTCATTTCACTTGTATCTTAAAAAAAACCACATTTCAGTAGACACTAGAAAATTAAACTAGTGTCTACTTTTACCTTATTCAGGCATTAAGAGGAAATGCATAAGTTTTTATAGAAAGCATTAGCTAGTAATTATGGCAATACTCTTGCTGATCATTCTTTACAGTTAAGTGTAATAGTGAGTCTTGAGTGAGAATAACATAGCAATATGATTCTGTTGGTCACTTCTACCAGAAAAAAGCCTTTATTTTTGACATTTATTTCCCATTTATTCAGTGGACTGCAACAATGACTGTTCAGCAAGACATACAAGGTGAGGAAAGGAAAGGGGGGGGACAGCTGAGTCTGTGCAGACCGGTGGGAAGAAATAAAATAGGATAGCTTGATCCAAACCAACAACCTAAAGAAGAAAGACAGACAAGCTAAAGGGGCGGGAGGAAAATGGGAAGATGTAGCAGGCGTTGCCGTCCATGTATGTCATCCTATTAGGAGGAGCAAAGTGTGTCCAGTGCATGCAGATGTCTCATTAACGGGCGTGTGGCTGGAGAGATGCAGGAGCTCCCCAGGGCCTGAGAAAACCACACTGTTCTCAAAACATCACAGGGAACACAGTGAGTTTTTAATGCTGGGTAACAATGGGTGATCCTATTCACCAATAAGCAATAAAAACATTGGACATGCCGTGCTCCATGTGCATGTATGTTCAACTCGGAATACATGTAGAAGTATGCTATCGTGGTTGTGTAATATAGCTCGCTTGTGTCTTCCACTGTATACTAGAATAATCGTTGGTGTCACTGGTATTTGCGTGTATTTGTTTATTTCTTCTTTCCTTTATTTATTTATTTATTTATTTCAGTGATGAAAGCCGGCCAGGCTTAATTATCTAGCATTCCATCAGATGTGTTCGTGTTCATTATTCTGTGAATGAGTTCAGTGTCTCCTTTTATCTTCTTCTTTATGGTTTGTTAATCATTTAGGTTTCCAGTGCGGTTAGAGCCAGTAGTAGTAATAATGGTATACCATTATTACTACTACTGGCAGTAGCTGGTTGTTGTTGTTGTTTTGCTTTTTTGTTTTTTTGTAGCGATTGGGATTTATTGTGCAAAAATCTTGATAAACATCTGCCCTGTGATTTTAATTGTCCATTAGGCTCCATTAAGTACATGGGCCGACACAAAGGACACAATAAAAAGGCACATTTCAAATTAAAGTTCAGGGGAAAGGAGAAAGTTACAAAGCAGTCACACCGAAAGACACGTCACTTCACAAGTCAGCCAATAATATTTGGGAACTAACTGGATAAAATATAACCTTTGCTTATCTTTTAAAGAAATACACCCTAAATAAAAATGAGCTAAAATGTAATTTCTTCAATTGTTAGAGTACACTTTTCTTTTATTTTGCGATCTTACAAAACAGTTAAAAATACTGTGAAATCTGCAGAGTGACTCAGACTTTAATGAACTGATTAGACCTTGTAAAACTCAACAGGACTTTTAGAGCAAGGTCAAGAACTGACAGCAAGTATTTCAGCCTCATTCTTATGTGGTAACAACAACAACAGCATCTGACTGATCAAAACATGACAACAGCCTATAAAGTGAGGACTATGGGAAATCAGAATCAGAATCAGAATACTTTATTGATCCCTAGTGAAATTATTTTAATGTCAAATAATTTTGAAACATGTCAAAGGAGCCCTGGGTCCATTACGTCAGTCCAAGAAACTACTAAGAAATGGAAGTTTGCAAATTGTGAAAGAAAACTGCTAAATGAAACTGACAAAGCACCACCATATGACCTGTAGAGTGGATGAACTGGCATAGAAGTGGCAGTGTATTTTTCCACTAGTTAACCACGACCACAAACGTATAACCTTTTAGAAAAGTCTATATCTGAAGTATGCAAAGTGGCATCTGGGTGAGTCAGAGTAATACTGGAAAAAAGGACAGGAACAGCATTTGATTAAAAAAAACATGTTGCTAACTTGTTTTGCACTAATGGAGAAAATGTCATGTTTTAATCTGAGTCAATGGCACAGGAAACATCGGAAGAGATAAAGAAGAATTGATCCCACTTGATAGTACATTTCAGATGAAAAGTGATGCTTTTGCATCAAAACACTACTCTAAAGTATACCTCAAAGCCCAGAACTCAAGTGTAGTGAATATTTTGAATACAGAAAGTGCAAGGATGTGGCATAGGAATTTTCCATGAACATATAATTCTTTATTCTAAACAAAAAAGATTAAAAATGATACCATTTTAACCCTTAATAAACACCCACTATCCAATTCATGTATTCCACTTGTTCAACTGCTAGTTAACCCAATTATCTAATCAGTCAATCATATGGCAGCAATTCAATGCATTTAGGCAGATATGGTCAAGATGACCTGTTGAAGTTCACACTGAGCATTAGAATGTAGCGTGGTTGTTGGTCACAGGAGGTGGGATATTTTCTTGACACACTCTTTCCCTTAGTGCAAATTGAGCGCACTCTTTAAACACTACCACCTACCAGAGTGTTCTTGCCTACCGTTTCCATCGCTTTTTTACCGCAGTGAGCTTCCAGCACCATGTCACAAAGCTCAGCTCATCTCCAACTGGTTTCTTGGACATGACAATGAGTTCACTGTCCTCAAATGACCTCCACAGTGAACAGATCTCAGTTGAGTAGAGGACCTTTGGGATGTGGTGGAACAAGCGATTCACATTGTTGATGTGCAACAACAAATGTGCAGTAACTGTGTGATGCCATCATGTCAATGTGGACCAAAATCTCAAAGGAATGTTTCCGGCACTTTGAATGTGTGCCATGAAGAATTAATGGAGTTGAGAAGGTAAAAAAAAAAGGTACAACCCAATACTGAGAAGATTTAACTAATGAAGTGACCGATGAGTGCATGTCAAAGTCAAAAGTAGAAGCCATTTATTATACATCTACACAGCTGTATGATTGGAAAACATTATATTCAAGTTGCTTTTTGTGTAGTGAAACTACCATGCTGGGAAAAAAATTACACATTTAACAAAGTATGTGCTCTTTTATCCGTCCTCATCTGTGAACATTCATACTGTCTAGATAAGCTACTGTTAACTCATCACTTAGTTATCATTTAGCAACATTTGGCCATTTTTTTTACTGTAACAAAAATAACTTTAGAAGTTTTAAACTTTGGGATAGAACACCTTGTTTTGACTTGATTCCATCCTGCTCATTTGTTTCTTTTGTTGTTGCATTCTCACACCCACTTTCACACTCCCCCAGAGGCAGAAATGTCACAGCACAAATCTAAAACATGTCCAACAGATATTTCTTCTTCTTTTGTGACTAGCTTTGCAAAATGATAACATTATTAGTAGCATTATCTGGTTTTTCAAAGCTCGAATTTTACAAATCAGAACACTGACTTGAAAGCTATTAATGTTACAAAATTCAATATGTCGAATGCACAAGTAGCGTTTAAAAGAAAACTGATTTTGCATTCAAAGCAAGTCAGTTTAGTTGTTTATACAACAACCTCTGTTCTTACACAACAAAATAAAGGCGAATAATGCAATAAACCTCAGTAAGAATAACAGAGGGGACATGGCCTTTCCAGAAGAGACAGACAGACATAAAATAGATGTTGTGTATACACAATGGGCAAACACAGTAATAACAATTAAGATGATAAAATTACAGAATTGTATACTGAATGAGAAATGTGATCTGGAAGGACTGTAGAACTCCAGAACCCTCAAAACAGACCTGGAACACATGATCACAACAGAGATCTTGAGGAAGAACAGACTACAAACAAACAAGAGCCAAACTTGACATCACATCACTCACAAATTAAATAAACATACTGGAGAGAGGTGGACGTGAAAAAGAAAGGGACAAAAAGAAAAATTAGAATCTCCTGGAGGACAAAGATCCAGACCAAACCTACTTGTAAGAAGAACCTGACATAAGGAAAGACAAAGGTCTCAAGAGAAGACCGAGTGACAAGATAACGGTTGTTGTTGTTCAAACTGTAAATGTATTCTTTAAGCACTTTATCTGGACAACTAGTTGCTTAGTTCCCTGCAACTATGCCGTTAGGTTAGCCGACGTGCTGTTTACATTTCTGTGAGCAAACCACAAATTTCACTTTTGGTGTTGCTAATTATCAGATGTACCCTGTGGCTAACACAGAAAGAGACAGTTCAAAAGAAGGACAGAAAGGCAGCGATACAGGCAGGAAGAACAAAAAGTTTCACTTTGGTGTACCTTCCATGTCACATCATGCACGATGCCAGTAACAGTGGCATCACATTGAAGCCTATTGTTTCCTGCATCCCCAGTAAGAACTCAAAAAGTAAAAAGTGGATGTTTATCTAACCTAGTACAGGAAACCAGGTTTTTAAGGGTTTGTACTAAATGCAAGATTGGAACATACTGTTCATTTTATTTTGTTCTTAGACCAGATAACTCAATTTGGATTTCTGGGATATCTGATTTTAAAATGATGGCAACTGTTTGGGGTCTGAGTAACAGAGTGTGCCACTCACGTTCAGAACAACAAATTCCGACAGCTGGAACCACCAAACTTACACTTTGCACAAGCTGCAGCCTGCATCTAGTCCAGTCATTTCTAAACTCAGTATTCTCCACACTCACTTATACACACATGCGTGCGCACACACACAAAGATGCAAATGTGACACATGGCTTTTGTACACACACAGACAGTCAGGATGACACAGAACAGTAAATGTGTGAGCATATAAACAGAACATAAGGCTGAGGAATGAGTCTGCTATGCTTTATGTACAACTACAAACATCCGGAGGGGGAAAAAAACCAGCCAACTGCCACTGCTGCCATACACAAAACAGTTGAGACAGTTGAGTAAGCGACTGTTACTGTAGTTTCCCCAAAGGATCGTGTCGTGGTGCAGTCAGAAGGAGAATTAATGCGATCGATGCTCTATTACGATGCATTTTCTAATACGAAACAGAAAAGTAAAGAAAATCCATAAAAACTTGAGCACACGTGATTTTTTTGTGGGAAAACAACAACAACAACAAAAACAAAAGACGGGATGATTCTTTTCTACAGAAGCACAGTCATTAAGAGTGGAATGCAGACCTTACTGTAAAGGCTTGCCTGTATTTGTCCCAGCAGAATCAGACAAGCCAGCCCTTAACGTCGCTAAATAATGCACCCACTTTAATAATGCAAGAGCAGTTTTTATAGCTCCTTTAGATCCTCATTTCTTTTTCTTTTTAGAAATAAAACTGAAAAAACAACACATAAAATCATCTGAAAGGCCAGACACAACTAAATCTAAAAACCATGTCTGATTATCATTAATTAAGCCTCCAATCCATAATAATTGGAAACTATATTGCTAATGCAAGTAAAAATATGTTTTACAAGATCTTACAGTACCTTAAAGTCTATAGTAAAGTAGCAATTTAAAAACAAACATTTAAAAGCCTATTTACACAGTTTTTCATTACTGTAAATATTGTAAGAGGGCAATGTTGTGACCTGTTTGATTCTTGTGTATTGTGCCTCAATATTATTGATATTTGCATGCTTATATTATTACAGCTGTAAAACCTTACTGTGGATGTAAGAGCCAAATTATGTGGACAAGACTAGCAACAACTATTGTGGAAGCTAATGGGGTTCCTTATATAAAAATAAATAAAATAGTAATTGACTCCATATTCAAAATGTTGAAAAATAAAGATATATATTGCTAAGCTTAAATGCCTTTCCATGTAATTCAGTGTTTTGCAGTTTGTTCGTCCTCAACATTTACACACATTTTATGCATCTGATTCATTTCTGAGTTAGAACTAAATGACAAACACATCTTTTGATGGCATTTACGCAGCTTTTATAAACAACCTCCACAGTAGGGCATTTTAAAAACTGAGTGCACATGTTGTTCAGACTGATTGTCTGACCTTCTAATTTGTGGATTAAAGCTCACCCTGAGCAGCAGTGAATTAAGAAATGAAACCCGATGTCACCCTAACCTCGTTTGATTTTCTGGCTCATCGAAAGCTTCAGTAACTTTATGTTCCTCGTTGTTTCCATCATCTGATAACCTATTTGGATGTTTCGCTGTGCTTAGTTTTCCATTTGTATTGCTGCCTCCATAGCGCATTTATATTTTTGTTCATGTTGTCAGCACAAATTTAGCTAACCAATATCCCTTGAGTTATCTGAGGAAATCAGCAGCAACTATGCGGCTGTTTCACAAATCTCAAGGCAACCACGGACCAATGTTCCTCCAAAGAAATTTTTTTTAGGTCTACTCTACACCCACATGCAGTTATTGTAGGTCAATTTTTTTTGTTTAAACAAAGTCAATGTCTGATTCCAGCTTCAGGCATTAAGATGAACATGAAACTAAATGTGGGTTTTAGCATTTTGGCAACACAGCAACCAGTGCACACCAAATCAAACCACGTTTGAGAAATCTAGAGTCAGTTACGAGAACTGTACAATGATGTGTGTCTTTTCGGAGAACTCCGAAGCCAAATCCAGATCTATTAAGTTCTCTCACCGCTATTCTGTTGTTTGGTTAATAACGTGCCATATAGGAGAGTACTCTTCTTTTTGTGGATAACTTTTTTTTATTTTTGTCACATTATAATGGTCCTAACTTTGCTGTCAAAAGTATGAAGGAATTTTTTAGATAACAGTCTTTTTGAGTTATACAGGATACTTATATCATGAACATCAGGGAAAACGTGTAGATAAGAGATTAGGGAACAAGTCAGAAGCAACTTTGTGTCTGAGTCAGAATGATTTCTTTCTAAAGTACCTATTACATTAAAGGGTGCGGTTAAATTATACTGAGTACCAAAGCATGAATTATCTGTGAAGAGAACAGGGCACCACTCAGGTGTTATCTAATGAATACGAGTCAGGCTGCACAGCGCTGGCCTCTTAAAGAATATGAAAATGTGAAGGAGATCATAAATTTTGCACTTTTAGCGGATTTTTCACAACATTTACAGATTTTCTTACTGACAAAGTCCTCCCCAGTGGCTTTTCATACTGAGCCAAAGTAATAAAGTAATAGATTAATTAATAAATGACAGAAAAGCTCCTGTTTTTTTTTTTTTTTCAATATCTACTATAGATTTTTTTAATCAATCCACAGCGGAAACAAATAGGACATTTTCTGTGTATTAACAGGAATAACTTTTAAAATATTTATTTTATAATTGCAGGTCAGTCTGGGCAACAAGCCAACAAAACTTCTGTAATTTTACACATTCATTTCTTATATTTTGTGCCCAAAGAGTTGTGCCGAAAGACTTATTTAATTTATTAGAGCAAGATTCCTTTATCTGTTGAAACTGCACTTCTTTTCTTATATTAAGATGTCTCAGGGCTTAAATGTGCAGTTAAACTTATTTACACTGACATAAAGGCCCACTTAAGATCAAATTGGGCTTATGTGGCCCATGATGTAATATGAGTTTGACATCTCTGCTCTAAAGGGAAAATGTATTAAAAATGTGTATAAGGCATGAACATTTTCCTTTAATCTGTCACTATCGGCATAATGCGTATGAATATATGGACAGGTTGACCTAGTTTTTAAAATGTGACTATTCTATCTCATGTGTGCAATTCTCATTGGGTCCTTTGCTTTTTTGTTTTTAGGATTTAGCCAGCTGTTGTTTTCACAGCTGACACGTGGCAAACAGATGTTCTATTTAACAGGGTGACTTACTCACCTGGCAATCAGAGTGCCAGAGAGACATACAGAGACAGATCCCATTCTCTTATTCTTTTATGGAAGAGAGAAAGAGAGTGAAACATGATCAGGTAACAAATCCCCAGTTTTGTAAATGGATTTTGGGAGGTTTAACAGCCGCTATGTCTAAAAAAAGAACCTTTCAAAAACACCCACCTCATAAAACAAAAAGAGATTAAAATAAATAAATAAAGCAGAAACATTATTTGTATATGTATACAATACATCTTGTGCGACTTCTGTTCACTGTTTAACCCAATGCATAACAACTTTCGCTTTGCTTCTATCGTAGGAGGATTTTGCTGGTGTGAGGCGACAACAAAGTAAGCACTTCCTGTGTGAGAGTGTGAACCAATGCAGCGTTATATGCCAGCATTTATAGAGGATATGCCTTCCAGCAAATACAAAGAAGTTAATAAATATGAGTTCAGATTAAGTGAGAAGAGCAGGGTCTTGTGTTGATGACTAGTAGGCCAAAGTGACACTGGTGTGAAATATTTGTAAAGCACATTCATAGGAGGTGACAATATGTTCACTTAATAAGAAGATATAGCTGTAGCTTACTGGAACTGTATTAGTTTTAAACCATCTTTGGATGAAAGGTGAATATCTAAAGTGACAGATTAACCATACAGATAATAACTTGATGTTTGGTCATTGCAAAGTAACCTTGAAAAGTCTGGTTCATCTGATTTCTCTTTTTGTCTCAGCAATAACTGATTCAGGCTGGCGCCCAAACTCAACCAGCTGTGGAAATCACTTGACAAATAGCAAAATCTTTTATATATAGAAGCTTTTTTGGGGGAAGAACTGGAATGCTTTTTTAAATCGTCAAAAAATAAAATGACAAAATAAAATGTACACTCGTGAAATGAACACATCTGTGTCCCCGGCATTCTCTGGTGCCGTGTGAGGATAAAAGTGAAGAACGAATAGCACATCTCAGCTAGCTTTTTAGTTTAAACAATAATTCGTCATGCTCCTTCTCCTTCATTTGCAACATATTTTTTTCCTG
Source organism: Rhamphochromis longiceps (assembly GCF_057381845.1). Taxonomy (NCBI): domain Eukaryota; kingdom Metazoa; phylum Chordata; class Actinopteri; order Cichliformes; family Cichlidae; genus Rhamphochromis; species Rhamphochromis longiceps. Next base: position 23,245,414 of record NC_140566.1, on the reverse strand, counting down.
AACATGATTTCCTTGAGTGTGCGTATGCATGAATTTTGTGTGTTTATTTAATACCACACACAGATTTCTGAGCAGATTTGGTTTCATTTTGTAGCCCAGCGCCTAGATTATTCCATTTCTTAAACTGGCAAAGCTGTCACCATGGCTACATGTTCTGTTGTGACCTTCTGGAGTCAACTTATGATGGGTAAAGTGGCTAGCATACTCTAAGCACTGAGGACATGGCTGTGCAGGGTTGTAGTAGCACACCCACAAGCACACACTTACTCACACAACCAAAAGTGCTGCACAGACACATCAGGCCTCAACCTTTATGTTGTTTTAACAGTCATTACACATTTAAATACTAAAGCTCATATACAATATATACCTGCAGCAGTCTTAAAAAGATTGCCTAGTGTCTGCTGGTTTAGACATAATTATCAATGCAGTATATCTGTATGTATGGCTACAATATTGTAAGCCAGATAGACGTTTAACAACATTAAAGAGAGGCAGAAATGATTAGTCAGTGAGCTTTTTAAAGGAGTTCTAATGTTGACATAATAATGTAGCCATAGTAACATATTACTATAGTAACATGTTACTGCAATATCACTTTAGCAATTAATGTTATTAATGTTTCACAGTGAATGATATAAAATGACCTCTTGAATGGGAAGTTTCATCTTCAGAAGTTGAAAGCTAGCTGAATGCATGCAGGGTGCGCGCAAGCCCAGCACGCAGCTAACGGTGATATTGTTAGCCCTGGTCATACGTGCAGACCATGCACGCTAGTGTTTGGTGGTAAACAATGGATAAATCAGCCTCCAGGAAATTAACAGTGTCATTTGCCAGATGGATAGCAACAGCATGCAGACTAATTTACATAGTCGAGACGGAAAGCCAGCGTGACACAATTTAGATTGCCTACAATGACTCAACAGCAAGTTGCCCTTCAGAGTCACAGGTGTGAGGTGTATACAAGAGCTGTATGAAACAGAGAGGGCAAAACTAAAGAGTTGGCCCTTACTAGTCCACTACCGGTACACAACTACTCATTAGTTACAGCCTACTGGAAACTACTTAATATGCTTTGACTGCCATGAAAACAGAAAAGTCACATCTGGCTCAGGTGCGTGCCAAACATTTTATGGATGATGCAAAGCAATGGAACATTTGCCCTGGGTTCCTTTGCTAGCTTTTCTTGTGACTATGTCAGTAGCTTGGGTGTCCTGCTGGATAGCTCGCTGGATAGCTAGCTTCCACCAACTGCGCCTTATAAGGCTAGGCATTATGTTCCGCATGAGGACCTGGAGAAGCTTATTCACGCTTTTGTGACCTCCAGGTTGGATTATTGTAACTCCTTGTACTACGGTTTTCCCTCTTCTCTTCTTCTTAGACTGCAAACAGTCCAAAATGCAGCAGCTCGCCTCTTGACTGGTACCAGGAAATTTTGCCCTATTACTCTTGTTCTAGCTAGCTTGCATTGGCTGCCCATAAAGTACCGTATTCAATTTAAAATATTACTCCTTACATTCAAAACTATTAATAAATTAGCGCCAAGTTATCTTAGTGAACTTCTCAAATCACATACTCCTGCTAGAACACTTAGATCTGCCACTCAACTACTTCTGACCCAATCCAGATCTCGGCTGAAGTCCCGGGGTGACCGTGCGTTTGCTCTGGCTGCCCCGGTACTGTGGAATACCCTTCCTCTCGACCTCTGCGCATCTGATTCCATTGCACTGTTCAAATCATGACTAAAAACCCACTTATTCAATCTTGCCTTTCCCTCTAGTTAATATTTCTTTTATGATTTTATATTATGCACTTTTATGCTCATTTAATTTCTTGTTTGCTCTGTACCTGTTGCTTTCCTATGTATCAGTGACAGCTACCTGCTTGCATACTTAGTACTTGCTTTGGTCCTATTTCTATTATCTTCCTTCTATTCTCTATGTTACTTGTTAAGCACCTTGGTATGCCCTTGTTTTTAAGTGTGCTTTATAAATAAAGTTTATTATTATTATTATTATTAACATTTATAGCAGTCACTACATTCAGAGCACACATCATGCTTCTTACTATAATGTCAATACCTGTAAAAAATGTCACTTGAGTAAAATTTCAACAGATAAAAAAAAGGAAGCTATTAGTAACACATCCATGACCCATTTGGCTCTTTCAGCAGATTTGTGAAGATCTAAATAGAACTGAAAGAAAGCGAATAGAACTTAAATTTAAGAGTGGTCACGACCACCACTACAAATAAATATTGATTTGGAACTTTTAACTAACCTCCTCTGCCACACCAACCCCCTCCATGTCCTCCTTCACTACATCACGAGGCTTGTTTAAGGGCTTCCTCTTTTCCTTCTGCTTGGCAGCTTTATCGTCAGCATCCTTGTTCTAATATATCCACTATCCCTCTTCTGTACATGTCCAAACTATCACAACTTCACTTCTCGAACTTTGTCTCCCAACTGCTCAGCGTCAGCTGTTCCTCTGATACTTATTTCTAATCTTGTGCATTCACATCACTCCCTATGAAAATCTGAGAAACTTCAACTCTGCCACCTTCAGCAGTGCCTCAGGTCTCACTACCACATTGTAAACCTTTCTTTTCACTCTTGGTGTTATCCATGCATCATAAATCACACCTAACTCTTGTCTCCACCCACTACATTCTGCCTGCACTCTCTTCTTCACCTGTCTTGTGCACTGCCCGTTGCCTTGGGTGCCTGACTCCAGACATTTAATCTCATCCACCTTCACTACCTCTGCTCTTTACATCATTACATTTTAATCTGCTTCCCTCTCACTCACACACATGTTTTCTGTCTAAATTCTACTGACTTATTTCTACTCTTCTCTCCATAATATACCTCCACCTCTCCAGGCTATCTGTCTGCTCCCTCTTCTCACTACATATGTCCTCTGCAAACATCACAGTTCACAGAAACACCTGCCCGATCTCATCTCTCAGCCTGTCCATCACCACTGCAAACAAGAAGGAACGCAGGGCCACTCCCACCCTGACCTTGAACCCCATCTGTCACTGCTACCACACACCTCACATAATAAGATAAGATAAGATAAGATAAGATAAGATAAGATAAGATAAGATAAGATAACCTTTATTAGTCCCACACGTGGGAAATTTGTTTTGTCACAGCAGGAAGTGGACAGTGCAAAAGTTATGAGGCAAAAATTAGAATACAATAAGAATAAATACAGTACACAACTGTACAGAATAGAATAAAATACTATATACAGTAGAATAAAATAAAATAAATATACAATAAATAAATAAATAAATAAATAAATAATAACTGTCTAGCTGTGCTCATACATGTTCTGCACCACCCTCACATATTTCTCTGCCATTCCTGACTTCCTCATGCAGAACTACAGTTCATCTCTTGGCATCCCATTATATGCTTCCTGGATCCATTAAGACACAGTGCACTTTTGACCAGGTTTGACGTCTCCATCAACACTCAAAGAAAACATCGCATCTGTAGTGCAAGAGCAATGAAGCCCTACTGATGCTCACTGATTATCACCTCTCTTCTTAATCTAGTTTCAACAACTCTTAACATCAGCTCTTTAACTTCTATATACATGTTTTATAACAAAATAAGAATTGATTAAATATTTAGTTTGTGAGAAATGGAGGAAGCTTTTTTGTTCTTTAGAAATGCACACCCTTCATTCTAGTTCTTTTGAGCCATTGAAAGCAAAAGCCACCAAAACAACTCTGATGAGGGGATGAATACAGTATATGACCTCTAAAGGTGTCCTGTGGTGTCAGGCATCCGGATGTTGGCACTGAATCTTTTAGGTCCTGTGGGATGCAGGGTAGAGCTGGTTCTCGCACATGGATATTTGATCAAGATGGCTATTTGTTGTGTTTTTCGTTCCTTAACTCTGCAAAGAGCAGAGTGGGAGGCTGCTGATGCAGCATAATGCAACTGCCATTATGGGGTCTCTTTGGTCTGGATTCACAAAAATATTTAAAGTGTAGCAATTTTATTCACTTCACTTTTCAGTGGTTTTTATATTATGGCTCATCATGTGCCGTTTTTAGGAGTCCTTTTCAACTTCAACTTATGGCTCTGCATAAGATGATGCTATCTGTTCCTAAATGATTGTGCATATCTCATATATTAATCATCAAAGACTGAGTAAGATTCATGCTGGAGGAAGGGGTTGGTCGTGGTTGGCAGATCCACACATGCACACACCCAAGTCGGGAAACATTTGTGTGGTCGGAGGGTGATCTGATGCAATGAGTCACACAGTAGTAAATTCACCCCAACTGAAACATTAAACAGTTTCCATCATGGATCAGAATGCTTTTCATATGCTTCTAAAATCATGGACACATTTTTTTCATCTGACGCGGTAGGATAATGAAGCAAACACATTTATATCTTTCAGACTTAGTTTGGCACTCATTTTTAAATCTGTCTCTTTCTTCCTTACTTTTGTTGTGTGTGGGTACTTTGTTGTTTTCTTTCTTCACTCCAAAGAGCTTTAAAAATGTGCATGTGTTAGCTGTATGCTAGCTTGCAATATGCAGATCATAAGCTAGAAGTCTGAGTGTTTTCACAGTTTAGCTTTCCTCAGGACCTTCAGTTTTTCTACAGGCCTCCTCATTCTTCATATTTAAATTAACTTAATTAATAAAACAAAGAGCTACACAAAATGTAATTAGTGTTGTTTTGGCTTAGGTTGGTGTGTCCTTGGGTGAGTCTGTCCATCAGATTCACCCATCTGAATCCCTGAATTGGACAAATAGGAATTTTCTCCTATTTGTCCAATTCAAGGCCATGGTTACGCTGAAGTGTATTCAAACTTTCATATGGTGAGAGGTGGGATTCATACTGGACAAGTTGCTAATCTATTGCAGGTCTGACACAGGGAGCCAAACAACCATTCACACCTGCAGCCAATTTAGAGTCACCAGTAAAAGTATTTTGACTTTTGACCAGGACAGGAAGCCAGCATATCCCTAACCTAACCGATATGCATAGGGACAACAATGCTAACCACAGTACCGGAGTTCCATCACATCCCAAGGGTAGATAGAATATTTCTATATTACATAAAATAAAATAAAAACTCACTTACAAAGTGATGTCAGTTTAAACTGCCTATGCAAAAACAGCTAATTTGTGTCTTTAAATTACAAGAGTAAAACAATTAGGACTTTATTTGAGTTCATTTGAAAATAGCGTTTGCCATAGTGTAAAAAATATAATAAAAGCCATCAAAGTAATCCAAACAGAAATCAATGAAGTTAAAAAAAAGAACATAGGGCTTGTATTTCATCCTTCTAATGACTTCACTTGCTGTTTTAGAGAGGAGCAAAAGTGTAATTTTTAGGTTTTCTAAACTTATAATAGTACAATAAGGATTTCAGAATGTGAATGTGAATCAGGCATTCTGGAACTGTTATAAATTCATAAATAACCATGTAAACCATTACAACCATTAGACACTGTCCTCAGTGCTTTATCATAAAACATCCTCATAACTAATTATCGATATTAGTGCAACATTAATTAATTAACCCTTAGAACTTAAAACATAAGAGCTACAAGGTTAGGGTTAGGTTGTAGCTCAAGCTACATTTTAGATGTTTGCACTTGCATGTGCAGAATCTGTGTCTATGCCAATGCACCCTCTTTGACCTCTTTATGACCTCTGTAAATAGTCTTAACTTGCCAGATTTGGCTGAAATGATATGTTAGGGTTAAAGCTTTTGTGATACTACCTTACATATTAATTTGCTGCCAAATGTCTTGGCAGCAGTAACGTTAATAATAAGCATTTAGAAGAATAATATTTATTTGAGGTGGCAGGCATGCACGCACATAACTAAAATAGCTCTTTGTATAATTACTCTAACAAGGAGAGGTAAGTTATAACACACTAGCTCTAGCTAAACACAAACATATAACAACAATCAGGTAAGAAAAAAAAGGTGTTAAGTAGAAAGACTTTGCAGACAGATGACTTCATATTAAATGAGACACAGAAAACAAGTCATCCTTTCAAGACAATAGCCTCAAGAAGGTTTCTCATGCATCCGTTGTACAAAAATGTCCCTGTTTCCTAAGCATTTTTCACTTCCTGTTTTATCATTTATAACATTGAGAAGTCATCCCAAACAAGGGTTTCATTACCTTGGTAATTGTTGCACTAATGAGAAGCTTGTTTATCTAGGAGGAGTAATTAGATGTGTCATTAAGCATCAATTAGGCCCATGGCGTTTTAATCTGGCATTAGGATGCAGCCAGAAAGAATGTTCCCATGCCTACTCCAGATTGGGCACAGCTTTTATGAAAGATACTTTGCACAATTTGCCCCAAGACAGAGGGGGATGAGTTCTCGTAACCTGGCCACTCACAGAACAGAAAATATATTTTAGTGCTTAGTCCAAATAAGTGTGTCTTGGTAGCAGTATATGAATACAGAATATAGAGTCCAGACAGCCAGAGCTTTGTCAAGGAATCAGCCAATCATAGAAAACAGTTATACAGTCACGTGAAGAAGAACATTGTCATGACTGTGCGGTCCTGTGGGAGAAAAAATAAAAAAACAAACAAACAAAATTATTTCTGGCCCACTCTTCTCCACAGTGTTGCGTCAGTTCTCTTGCAGGCTTTATTTATGTACAGCTGTCTTATGGTCCTGCTACAGAGTTTCAGTCAGGTTGAAGTTTAGATTTTAAAGGGGCCCTTGATTTTTTTTTTCTTTTCTTTTTAGGCCATTGTTTTGCAGATTTGCTGCTGTTCTTGAGATTGTTGTCTTGTTGCATGACCCACTTTTGGCCAAGCTTCAGCTGTCAGGCAGATGGCCTCACAAAGAATATTTTGGCATAATGTTCAGGGTTGACTCGATGACTGCAAGGTGCACAGGTCCTAGGTAAATCAAGCTCAAATCAGTAGCCTACTACCATGCTTGACATTTGATATTTGTGTTTATGCTGATATGCTGTGTTGTTTTCATTGTGTTATGGCTAAAAATTTCCACTTTGGTCTTATCTGTTCAAAAGACAAACCACAAGACTTCAAAGGACGTCTTCAAAGGAAGTCTTGTGTTGTGCTTAGGTACAGCTTTGCAAACCTAAGCTCTGCTGCCATGTTCCTGGCAAGCCTTCCAAACAAGCCTTTCTTGCTTAGTCTTTTTCTAACTGTACTGTCATGAACTTTAACATTTAACATACAAACTAAGGCCTGTAGAATTTGAGATGGAGGCCTGGGTTTTACACAGTCTGTCCTTGGAGTGAATTTACTGGGACATCCTGTCCTGGAAGATTGTGACATTGTGACACACACCTACTCCAGAACAGCAAGCTGCAGGGGTGGACCTAGAGAAATCTTCTTAGGGTGGCATGAGGGTAGCATGGAAATCAAATGGGGTGGCAAAATCAGAGCCTTTTTTTAAAAACACATATAAAGGTGTTAAATATGGCTAAAATTATTCAAATCCAGTAAGTATGCACGTTTGCCATATAAATATTGTCTATAACTTAATTATTGTCTGTATTTTTTAATTAAAAATCTCAGTTACATAAAACGTGAATTTTTGGTTTTATGTTCTGTATAGCCTGTATAATAAATAAATATGCATTGGGTTGAGCCCCCCAAGGCATTTTCCTTGGGGGGCTCAACCCGGGGTAGCGGTCATGTCCGGTTAGGGGCTCTGTTGGCTCTCAGGTGACTGTTTCCTCGCGGCTGCGTGCAGCGGGACTAGGGGAGGGTCTGTGCTGACGGACGTGGGTTACTGACCTGGTAGCCTGGCTGCCCCTGGGTGGGTCCGGGATGGGCGTGAGGTTCTGGGGGCGCTCCGTCTCTGGGCTGGGGCCCGGACCGGGCCTCGGGGGCTTGGGTCCTGGTTGGTGTGTTGCCGGGGTTGTGGGCGGGTGGGTGCATGGGGGCCCAGCCCTGGAGCAGGGTGCCGCCGGTGCATCGAGCCACCTGGGGGGCTCTTCAACTGGTGGGGAAGATTGTCACATCTTGCAGGAGCTTTCCTCTCCTCAGGGGCTCTCTCTACAGGAGGGGGAGATACAGGAGAGGTGGAGGAAGATCTCAGCCTGGGTGTTTATTGTCTTATGTAGTCTGGAAGAAGAGTGGATGGTGGGGTGGGTGCAGTTTTCTCTGTGGTGGGGTTGGGTGGACTGTCCTGGGCTCTGTGGGGCCGGGAGGCGCTGCTGCGCTGGGCCCCGGTCTGGATGGGCCTGGGCCCCCTTTCCCTGGTGGGTCGCGGAGTATGGGGGTGCCTACTGGGGTCAGCGGGGGAGCTGGCCCCAGGGAGGGGTCACTTGCCCCTCCCTTCCTTCCCTCCCCATCTCCAGCTGCCTCCCTCTTCCCGCTCCATCACAACCACCCACACATGCAGGACCTTGGAGTAGGGGTATGTCACCAGGGTGCAGAGGAGGCCACCCCCCCCCTGTCCCCTTCTGGCTGCCCCTGCCTCAATTTTATCCCACAACTTAGACATTCACATTACTCACTCTCTCATTACACATACATATAGGATCTTGGGGGTGGGCACGATACACAGAATCCAAAGTACCATCAGGGTGTACACCCCCACCCCTGGCATCGTTGCCCACCTCTCAATGTTAAATACACGTAGACATTGAGGGCCAGCAGGAGGGACCATGCGCTTACCTGCTGCTCTCTGGCAGGTAGCTCCATGCCCTCCTGGGTTTTAAATGCACCTCAGAACACACATGCATCAACACTACAATGAGCGGGTGGAGGGAGGTTTGGAGTCTTCTCTCACCCCCATTCTCTGCAACCTGCTGGAGCGGGGGGGCTAGAAGGAGGAGTTGGCCGTCCGACTGTGGTCTGGAGTGTGGGGCCTCCCTGCTGCTGCGGAGTCGGGGCGGTCTGCCTCCCCCCACCGCAGGGAAAAGGGTAACACCACCTGGGTCTGGGTGCAGTTCCCCCCCCTCCAGGGGCAAGGGTACCTAGACCCGGGGCTTAGAGTACGCTTGGGGAGTGTGATCGTGTGTACAGCGTCTCTTTATGTCTGTCTCCACGTTGGTTGAGTGTGGAGTAAGTGTATATGAGAGCATGAGGGGGGGAATGGATGTTTGTATCTGTGTGTGCCTGTATTTCTGTGTCTATATGTCAGGTTGGGTGTCAGGCGCCACCTCTCTGGGGACATCTTAGGCCCTCCAAGGTATGGAGGCCTATCTCCCCCTACCACCACTTCCCCTGCCAGTGGCGGACTCCCTCAGACATCGGTGCGTTGGTGGTTCTTTGTGTCCGGGGATGGGCGTCCAGGTACACACCGGCTCACTCCTTGGCGGCCGCTCATCGGGGCCTGGAGCCTGGGGCTCGCTCGGGCCACTTTGGAGGTGGGGTGCCCCCGGCCTCTCGGCCTGGGGCTCGGTCACTCAGGCGCGGCTGGCTGCCAGCGGAGCTCACTGCAACTCCCCCTGGCTTCTGCTCCGCGGCTGCTGAGTGAGCCCTCATCTGGGACTCTCCTCAGCTCTTTCTGGGACAGTGGCGCGGCTGCCCCTCTGTTGGTCTTCCTTGGTCTCTTGTGTTCTGGGGGCCTCTGGATGTCTGGAGTTTTGATCTCCTCCATACCTGCTTCATGCCCTGGAGGACGGGGCTGTGGCCCCCCCACACCCTCTAGCAGATCATTACATGAAGGAACCTTTTAAAAAACAAAAAACAAGCGCGTCCATGCTCACAGGTGTACACACGGGTGATCACACCCACAAACTACACCCTTTTTGGCTCCTACCTCAAAGCACACTGTGTTCTGTTGATCTTATGTGCTGCACAATAATGTTTAATATTTAGTATTTACTGTTATATTCCCATATATCATTGTGATGTTGTTTATTCTATTACTCTTGTTCTCTTCTGCTTGTTTTCTTTTTTCTTTCTCAGCAGGTGACCCAGGTGATTGATATATGCATTTTTTTTCTTTTTTTCTTCTTTTTTTTCTTTTTCTGCTCATTCTGTTGGTTTTTGGTTTTTGCCCTTCTCCCCCGTCCCTCTTCTCAGCTGTTTCTCTTTCCCTCTTTCTTTCTCCCCTTCTTTCCCCCAGTCAAGTCTGTCCCATGTTCAGTAAGTGAAAATAAAATAAACAATAAAAGGTGAATCAAATGGACCATTATGGCAAGGCTGGGATGGTCAATTTGGTAAAGTAAATCCGTTGGGCATCTTTCTTTGCCTTTAGACAACAATTCTGATGGCAAAAGAGCCAAACGGGACAGGCAAAAAAAAAAAAAAAAAAAATATGCAGCCCAATAAGTATAAAATCCAGAAGGCTACACAACATGGGGCAGTTCATTTACAAACACAAGTCTAACTTAAGTTTCACAATTTTTTTGTTAAAAAAATCAAATTGTTGCTTAAATTTACACAAAATGTCAGAAATCTGTACTGTTGTGAAAAAAATGTAAACCTAATTTTTCATGATTTGTTGGATTAACCCTCCAAAATATAACTGGCCGTTTTTGACTACTTTTGATTTACTTCTGTATTTCACCCTCAAATTGTTTCATTTTATTTTTTTCCTTGCCTTGCTTCTTGGTATCATTCTTTTCAGCTCAATCTCACATGTCTGAATTTACAGTTATTTTTTCATTGACATACTGCATTAACGCAACCGATCTGAAATCACACAAAAAACATAAAATCCTAGTAGTCTATCTATCTATCTATCTATCTATCTATCTATCTATCTATCAATCAATCAATCAATCAATCAATCAATCAATCAATCAATCAATCAATCAATCAATCAATCAATCAATCAATCAATCACACCTCCTGCTGTCAGGCCTACACACACTGCAGGCCTGACAGCAGGAGGTGTATAACTCCTCTGGTTTTCCACCTGGAGACAATGTTTACGTTGAAATCTGCTTTTGGGACATTCAATAGTGCCCTCACTGACACACAAAATAACGACTACACAACACACTAACAATACATTTTCCATGCTAAACGTCACAAATCTCTCACATCTCAAAACTCACTACCAATCTTTCTCTCTCTCTTTCCCTCTCACTCGCTCCGTCTCACTGCCACTCCCAAAACATTCCCCTCTTCCTAAACAACCAAATCCCATGTCATTTTTTTATTGGTCGACAGTTTTCCACCAATAAGAACGGGGCGGCTTTTTTTGTTTTGTTTCTTTACTGTTTTCGTGCTGTCCTTAGATAATGCTTTTTTTTTTTTAAACCATGATGGTAGTATTTAGAAGAAAGAATGGCTTATATATATATATTTTATATCACAACTCTGGATTTAGTAACACTATGCAATATATTCAGTTTTGTAATTTATATTCAGTGTTAACTGTAGCTAGGCTCAAAGTGTTAATGCTATCTTATTTTAATAAACTACGCTGTCATATGCAAAACAAGGGTGGCACTAGGGGTGGCAAGAGTTCATTTTAGGGTGCCACCCTTCTAGATCCACCCCTGGCAAGTTGCCAAAAATATCTGCTTTTAGAGTGCTGCTTGCACTTGCTGATGATTAAGTTAATCAAGTGCATTTGGTTTACAGCACCTGGCTGCTACTTACCCTCTTAATTCTTATCGAACCAGTAAAGGTGTCCTTTGTTTCCTCACAGAACTCCTGTGAAAACCTTTTTTTCCACCTTCTTTTGTTCTGTACACATGATATGGCTTTGCTATTTATGTGAACTCGTAGTAATTACAACCACTCAAATAAACTACTGCTTATGCGTGAATATCCCAACTAAGAACATACATTAAAACGAAACCTTAATCTATTGTTAAATGGACTGTACAAAATACCACTTAACAAACAAACTGTCTTAGAACGAGAATGACTTTAATCCTGCCCTGGGAACCAGGATTTATTGGATAGGATGTTACTAGCCCCACAGTGATAAATGATTTAGGTATTTTAAAGCATACTGCAAACAGATGGTATGAAAAAGCCAAAAAAAAGTGCAACTTCAGTGAACTAACACAATGCTTCTTTTATTATTTAACATCTGGGTCCTGGTCTCTTTCCAAACATATGTACAAGATTAGAAACCATACCTTACCATGCTAAATCTCACAGTGAATACTACATTTAGCTGTTGCATTAAATCTGGGTGCCTTTGTGGGATAAACTATATGCAAACTGACTGTTACATACATGGTGAACAGAAAACATTTATTATGCTTATTATTATTGTGATGTTTGCATGTTGGGAACATTACAATAGTTGAGAATTTGGGAGCAATACAATGCCTATCTGATTGCATAATGGAAGAGGAAACATCGCTATCTGTATTAAATGTTGCTTTCTTTATTGCTTTACCTAAAGAGATAGTTACCAAAATCCTGTAATTGCATAATGTAGTTTTTAGCTTTTAGGAGAAAATAATGCTTCTTAAAACTAGTTTTTGGGAAATGACACAACTTTTGTTGTTTTGCCTTTGTGATTAAAGTACCGACTTCTCAAGTCTCAAGGGGGCTTACAAAAGCATTGCATTAACTGTTTAACCAAAAAAACATGCTTTGGGTTGAGTGACCGCTGAAGAACATCCCATTTCTTTGCACTGATAAACTCTTGGGTTGCCTTTACATCATGCTGTGGGTCCTTTGCACTGTGAAGCAGATTCCAATCAGTTTTGCAGCATTTGGCTGTATAAGCCATGTCATGTCATAACATTGCCTCTGCCATGTTTGATGTGGTACAATTCAGATCACTGTTCCTTTCCTTCTTCATACTGTTCTCTTCCTATCATTCTGCTATAAGTTTCATCTGTCTAACGAGTTGTTTGTTATAGCGTTGCAGGCTTGTTTAGATGTGATTTGCAACAAATTCTTTTTTTTTTGAGCCCAATGATAGCCACCATGATAGTGCATCTTCTATCTGTATGGATCTCAACTATCAAATGCAAGTGCAACACTTATGTATTTTGTCTTTTTTGTCACTGAATAGCAACTAAATAGGCTCCAACTGGATATCAAATTACTTGTCTGTCAATTGTCCAATTACTTTTGAGCCTCTAAAACTGGAGTAGTATATATACAAAAACATCTGGACTACTTTTGATAAACCCACTGAATTAAAGCTGAAATTCTGCTCTTCAATTGCATCTTAATTGGGTGATTTTAAATCCACTGTAGTGGTGTACAGAGACCAAATTACAAACAAAGTGTAATTTTCCAAAACCTCTTGGTCAGTAAATCAGACAAAGCACCCAAACAAGACAACTTATGCAAGACCAAAGTTGGAGAAAAAGTGGGAATTCCAAAAAAAAAAGTGGTCCCTTCCAATGTGGAGGCAAGCACTCCACATTGGAAGGGACCAGTGGAGGGAATTCAAGCATCTGACTAGGATGCCTCCTGGACTCCTCCTAAGCAAGGTGTCCCAGGCACGTCCTCCTGGGTGGAAGCCCCAGGGCAAACCCAGGATATACTGGAGGGTGACTTGAGAGAAGGAGACTTACAATCGGGCTATAATACCAGTGACCTGGCCCCAGATAAGTGGGATAAAATTGATGGATGTCTGGATGGATAAATCAAAGTCATATACTGACATTGTGGTGGCCTGTATATGTTGTAGCTTTTTGTTTATTTATTTATATATTCATTTTTAGAGTGGCATTTTTCCTGCCGGAAAAGGGTGGAGTGCCCACTCTGGGTCGGGAATGAGTTCCTGCCTCAAGTGTAGGGGTTCAAGTATCTCGAGGTCTTGTTCACGAGTGATGGGAGAAGGGAGCCGGAGATCGACAGACGGATTGGTGCTGCGGCCACAGTGATGCGGACACTGCACCAGTCCATCGTGATGAAGAGAGAGCTGAGTGTAAAAGCAAAGCTCTCAATTTACCGGTCGATCTACGCCCTTACCCTCACCTATGGCCACGAGCTGTGGGTAGTGACTGAAAGAATGAGATCGCGGATCCAAGCGGTGGAAATGAGTTTCCTCCAAAGGGTGGCTGGCCTCTCCCTTAGAGATAGGGTGAGAAGTTCATTCATCCGGGAGGGGCTCAGAGTAGAGCCGCTTCTTCTCCACAACAAAAGAAGCCAGCTGAGGTGGTTCGGGCATCTAACAAGGATGTCTCCTGGGCGCCTCCTGGGTGAGGTGTTCCAGGCATGTCCCACCGGGAGGAGGCCCAGGGGCAGACCCAGGACACGTTGGAGAGATTATATCTCTTGGCTGGCCTGGGAACACCTTGGTGTTCCCCCGGATAGGTTAGAGGAGGTGGCTGGGGAGAGGGAGGTCTGGGATTCTCTGCTTAGGCTGCTGCCCCCGTGACCCGGTCCCGAATAAAGCGGAAGAAGATGGATGGATGCATTTTTCCATTTTTCTTTTCTTTTTTAGCTTCTCTTTTTCCTTACTCCACCCTTTGGTCAAGTGCGTGAAACCCAACATTCTAGTCACTGGATCATTTATAAATAATTAAAACCACAAGGTTATTCAACCATGTGAAGAATTTTTCTTCTGCCTGAGCTCTTCCCTTTGGACTTGCACTAAAGTCCATAGCTGTTTGCAGCTCTCCAGTATGCTGCCAATTACTTCCAGGTTCCTGGATAAAAAAAGAGTGGTTCAAGACACAGCTGCTGACATAGCATGGACTACTGAGTTTAAAAGTCCTAAAATGATGGTGATTTTATCTCTACTTCACTAAACAATAAATAATAAATCCAACTGATAGCCCGGCTGTGGCCCAAACTAAATAGAACGATAATATAATAAACAGTTTTTTGTTAGAGAAAAAAAGTAAAATGCTTGTTCTCTATTCTAATCCAGAGCATTAAAAATGCATGGCACAAGCATCATAATTCAAAACATTATCCTAACACAGCAAGCAGCAACTCAGCTGACATCATATTTGGACTGTCATTAGAGTTTATTTATACTCCATTACTGTATTTTCCTGTGAAACTTTGTGCACATTTTGATGTTATTTGGTCAGCATGACACACAAATTGGTAATTAAATAAATAAATATTATATCTAAATATACTGAAAATGTGCACAACTGCACCTGGCATTGTGTCTAAGTTTTGAAGCTACAAATGCTGTTTAAGCCTTTTGATTTTTGTCTGGATGTTATGTAAGAATCCAGGCCTGCTGCAGAAATCAAAATCACAAACAGAAAGAGCAGGAGTGGGGCAGGCGGAGGTTTACCCTGGTGCAGGTGTGCCACGGCGGTCAGTGGAAGAATCCGCGAGTTTCTCTGTGAGTTTCCCATTACGTCGTTGCGCACTCAGTGCTTGCTTGGAAGTTTAGGGTTTTTTTTTCGCTGTAAAAAGAAGGTTTCTTCCCACGCACAACGGACACTAATGTTTTTGTCACTTTTTATGGAATCAAACTCAAAGTAAGGTAGGTACTTCCACACTTTAAATGCTGCACGCTCATACTGTCTCCTGCACTCGATATATTATCCATTGTTGAGCTGCACACAGCTGTTGTCACGAACGTCGCACTTGGTTACATCACTGTCATGAGACATTCTCGCAAAAAAAAATCACGGTTTTAGTAACGCAGTAACGCAGCGTTCCTACGGGAAAGTAACGGTAATCTAATTACCATTTTTGCAATAGTAATCCCTTACTTTACTTGTTACTTGAAAAAAGTAATCGGATTACAGTAACGCGTTACTGCCCATCTCTGATGGTGATAAAGGAAATAGCATACAAAAAGCGGGTCTACTCTGTGACATCATAGAGGTGCAGATGACATTAAAGGAATTCCACATGACAGACCTTCAAAACCCCTTAAGCAGTTTCATGATTGAAGTAGCAGCAAGAAGAGGCAGTCGCTTGTTAAGCTTAACGCAGGAATGCTTTACAAACATTCAGAGATGGACTTACACACTTGCTTTACTTCTCTCGGGATAACTTTGTTGGAGATGAAATGTCAGGTTGCTAGCGAAGCTCCAAATGCTATCCAGACCACCACAGGTCCCGCATGCCACAGCCGCTCTATCACCTGATGCATACTGCTCCAACGTGCTAACGTTCTGAGGTGAGTTATGGCGTGTTGCAAGTTTTGTGAGGTGCTTTCGTGATATTTAATGGATCGGATTACATTTTTTATTTTTCTCCGATATCCGATCAAGTAATTTAGGTCAGTATCGGACCGATACGTAATATCGGATCAGTCCATCTCTAGTTATTTCTAGACCTTACCATTATCTGAAAAAGAAATAAGTAAATTATAAAAGTGGTTTACTTCCCAAATTCCATACATAAGCAATGCCTTGGTATAAACTGTACTGTTAATGTAAACTCTAAAGTTTTAAAGTTTTGTAACTGATTGAAAGCGGGCATTGAATTTGTTTTTCTTAAGACATCTCATGGTGCTCATCGTTTGTTTTCACAATGAATCCTTCATTAAGTGCAAAAACCTCAAGACTGAGCCACTTGAGATGAAATCGATCTTAAGTGTGCCAGAGTTGATCTCAAGCAGCTGTGCACGGCCCATGAAATAACATCTGAATTTATGATTAAGTAAGACTGATTTGTGTTGCCTCCTTCCAATAATCAGCTGTGTCTCATATGTATGTTTGAGAACAAAACTCCTCTATGTGAAAGGAAATAAGACGAAACAATAAATAATACAATTATACTTGAACTTACAAACAAACTACTCCAGGGCCTTGGAGTAGGGGTATGTCACCAGGGTGCAGAGGAGGCTACCCCCCCCCCCTCTGTCCCCTTCTGGCTGCCTCTGCCTCAATTTTATCCCACAACTTAGACATTCACATTATTCACACTCTCATTACACATACATATAGGATCTTGGGGGTGGGCACAATCACGGAGTCCAAATTACCATCAGGGTGTACACCTCACCCCTGGCGTCGTTGCCCACCTCTCAATTTTAAATACACTTAGACATTGAGGGCTATCAGGAGGGACTATGCGCTTACCTGCTGCTCCTTGGCAGGTAGCTCCATGCCCTCCTGGGTTTTAATTGCACCTTAGAACACACATGCATCAACACTACAATGAGCGGGTGGAGGGAGGTTTGGAGTCTTCTCCCACCCCCATTCTCTGCGGCCTGCTGGAGCGGGAGGGCTAGGTGGAGTTGGCCGTCCGACTGCGGTCTGGAGTGTGGGGCCTCCCTGCTGCTACGGAGTCGGGGTGGTCTGCCTCTCCCCACCGCAGGGAAAAGGGTAACACCACCTGGGTCTGGGTGCAGTTCCCCCCTCCAGGGGCAAGGGTACCTAGACCCGGTTTGTAGAGTACGCTTGGGGAGTGTGATCGTGTGTACAGCGTCTCTTTATGTCTGTCTCCACGTTGGTTGAGTGTGGAGTGAGTGCATATGAGAGCATGAGGGGGGGAATGGATGTTTGTGTCTGTGTGTGCCTGTATGTCTGTGTCTATATGTCAGGCTGGGTATCAGACGCCACCTCTCTGGGGACACCTCAGGCCCTCCAAGGTTTGGAGGCCTATCTCCACCTACCACCACTTCCCCTGCCGGTGGCGGACTCCCTCAGGTGTCGGTGCGTTGGTGGTTCTTTGTGTCTGGGGGTGGGCGTCCAGGTACACACCGGCTCACTCCTTGGCGGCCACTTATCGGGGCCTGGAGCGCTCGGGCCCCTTCGGAGGTGGGGTGCCCCTTCGGGGGTGGGGTGCCCCCGGCCTCTCGGCCTGGGGCTCGGTCACTCAGGCACAGCTGGCGGCCGGCGGAGCTCATGGGCGCGTCACTGCAACTCCCCCTGGCTTCTGCTCCATGGCTACTGAGTGAACCCTCATCTGGGACTCTCCTCAGCTCTTACTGGAACAGTGGCGCGGCTGCCCCTCTGTTGGTCTTCCATGGTCTCTTGTGTTCTGGGGGCCTCTGGATGTCTGGAGTTTTGATCTCCTCCATACCTGCTTCACACCCTGGAGGACGGGGCTGTGGCCCCCCCACACTCCCTAGCAGATCGTTACATGGAGAAACCTTTGGAATACAAGCGCGCTGATCCACACAGGTATGCACACGGGTGTTCACTGCTCGTAGACCCAAATTACACCTTTCTTGGCTGCTACTTCGAAGCACATCTGTCCTGCGTGCTGCACAACAACATTGAATATTTAGTATTTACTGCTGTTTACACTTAGCTAGATTAATGCGATGGTGTTGTGTTTAGTATGTTGCTTTGTTTTTTTTTTTGTCTTTTTTTGCTTGTTTTCTATTCTTCTCTCAACAGGTGATCCAGGAGATTTTTATTTTTTTTCTCCCCCCCTTTCTCACTGTCCCTCTCCCCTTCTGTTTTTCCTTTCCTTCCTCTTTCTTTCTCCCTTTCCTATCCCTCACTCATGTCTGTCCCGTCTGTAACATCTGAAAATAAAATATAATAAATAATAAAAACAAAGATCGACCAAATGGACCAATACGGCAATGCCACGATGATCCATTTGGCAAAGTAAATCCATTGGGTATCCTTGTTGGTCTTCAGACAACAATTCTGATGGCTAAAGAACCAAATGGGACAGGCGAAAAAAAAAAGAACTTACAAACAAACAAAAGACATGTGTAACTTAGAAAAACTATTTAGACAAAAATCAGAATAAAAAACAACTGCACATATGTGAAGCCATGATCCCTTCACCAAAGAAAGATTTTCAGGCACTCCACATTCTCTGAGCAAGAAATAATGAATCACTCCTGAGACACCATTGTACTCTTCAAACCATGCTTTCTTTTTGAAACCATCTGTACAGCTGGGAACCATCCACAGTCTAGAAGAAGAGCTAATTTTCTCCTGCCTTCTCTTAATTATTCACAAAATGTGTGTTTGCAGTAGTAATGCATCTTTGGGACTGTGTTTGTGAAAGTGCTCTCCTCTGAGCCAAAATGGAGTTTTCAGGATGCCAGAGACAATTACCAGGCTTTAAATGGCCCGTCATTACAGTAGTTTTTATGTCGACATCGAGAAAGAAGGAACAAAAAACTTTTAACAATGAAAAAGAAACTATGTATAGCAATTTTGTGTGTTTGTTGTTGTAATATGGTGTCATATTTAGCTTTGACATAAAGATTACTAAGAAATACTGACTGACAGTTCTGTCCTCATGCAGTTTCTGTTTAGGCCTCTCTGCCTGAAGGCCTTGTAAAATGACTTTAGGCTTTAGAAGAACTGAAATCCAACTTTACTTGCTGCAGCTGTTCTTACAAAGTACATACTAAATAAAATGTACACGGTATTTACAGTGAATATGTCTGCACTTATACATATTCACTAATGTTTCATGTATAATTAGTGTGAATGTTTATCAGCATTCACAGTATTGTTCTTTTAATCTTTATTATTCCATTTTATATATTCCATACGTTTTCAGCATCTATCTTCTTCAACACCGTTCAACTTAGAAAACCCATTCAACCACCATTAGATTCCTCTTCTTTAGGACATTACTGCTTGTATTTTTCTCATTTTTAACATTTATAATTTTTAAATTATTCAACTTTATTCAACAAAAATTTTCCATGTAATTCAAAGGGAGGATCTTCAAATTCTCATTCACCTTACTCGTCTTTCAACTCTAACTACTTCCATACACATTCACATAGAGACACTATTAAAACTTTAAAACGAAGCCAAGACATTGAACTATTCAGCTTGTATTTATCTATTTATCATTTTATTTTAATGAAGTTTACTTTAAGTGTTCAGATTTGTACTCATTTTTATTTGACTACATTAAAGTAATCAAATAAAGACAGTTTTGATAGAGCTCCTGATGTCAGATGGTAGGTTGGGGTTGCCAGAGGTCGTGCGTTTTCTCAAGTCTATTTTCTGTGAGACAAATTCTAAAGGATCTTCTCGATGGCACAGCGGATGCTGGTCAGAAACACGTCATTTCCCTTCTTGTTGAAGTGAATTCCGTCCTGTCCGAATAGGGTTTCGTCATAATATTTCAGGGAGGGATGTTCAATGATGAAGCCTCCAAAGGAATGAACTGCCTTTCTCATGATTGAGTTTACAGTTTTTTCGCCCATGTCCATAATGTACTTTGGATTTCTGTACCTCCACACTTGGCGTTTGTTGATGCAGGAATATAGGATTGTCATGGAGGGGATCCTTGCATGCAGTTCAGTCAAGTCTTTAGTCATTGCAGAGGAAAGTTCCTGGGCGGATACGAGTCCCAAGTCGTTCCCGCCTGCATGAATGACCAAAATATCAGGTGGACTCTTTCTGGACATCAACTCTGCATCAAAACGAAGAAGGACGCCATCCCAGCGCATCCCTGTTTTTCCAAACCAATGAACATTGGCATCAAGTCCAAAGTTTTCTCCAAACACGTGGCGTGCTGCCCATTCTCCTCGCTTTATGTAACTTGAGCCGATGATCCATATGTTAGGTACCCTCTTCTGTGTCTTGCTCACTTCAGTGTGACTGCAGGGTTTCTCTTTTGAGAAACGCCGTTGCTTCTTTGCTGTGGAGAAGCTTCTTTTGTCATCAAGTCGATCCTCAACTTCAGATCGCTTTCTTTTTGATGCAAGTTTGTTGCTAGTTAAAGCAGATTGATCAACCAATGATAGTTTCATCACACTGGGTGGACTTTGCACTCCAGTGGAGAAACTGCTCCGTACTTGGCTTGTAGACACTGGCTGTTGGGTTGGATCATCTTTTAGGCTCAAAGCCTTCATCATTCTAATGATGGTCTTCATCGAAGATGAAGAGTATTTCTTTGATAACCCAAGCATGATATCACAGCAATGACTTCAGGGACTTTTAAAAACCTTTTGTCAAGACGTGTGAGAATTGCAACTATAAGCTCCGAACTGAAAAACAACAATGAAAAGAGTTGAGGTTACAACCTCTATTTAATGATCAGCTGATCGGCT
This sequence comes from Rhamphochromis longiceps, assembly GCF_057381845.1. Classification (NCBI taxonomy): domain Eukaryota; kingdom Metazoa; phylum Chordata; class Actinopteri; order Cichliformes; family Cichlidae; genus Rhamphochromis; species Rhamphochromis longiceps. The sequence continues at coordinate 23,224,627 of NC_140566.1, read as the reverse complement.
TTTCTGTCGGGAGTCCGTCTCTCTTCTTTGTTTTTGGCCCACTTTGCACCAGAAAGAGGAAACCAGCGGCTGAACAACAGCAGCACGTTTAAGCTTGATAAACTGTTGTTAGAATTTATTTAATATTACTTTCTACACCAGGATCCTTTTCTACACAGCTGACGGCTGTAACTGTGCAGGGGCGGATCTAGCAAAGTTTAGCCAGGGGGGCCGATAGGGCATTAACAGGGAAAAGGGGGCACAAAGACATACTTTTCTTTCTTATTTTCATTTAAAATGTCTGACTGTTATTAAATAATTATCTGAATCTTACACCCAAAGTTTTAATCTGATGTAAAATGTATAGAAGTCCATTACTGTATATAGTAACTGTTAAGTCTAATATACCCTAGTAAGCTATAGTACTTTTTCCTTTGGGAAGGTAGCATCTGTGCAGTCTGCAATTCTGTTGAAGAAAGATGTTGAATCTATTTAATATTTCTTGAAAAATAATTGATTTCTGTGCATTTTTTTTCCACACTGCATCAAATTAAGGTTGATTACGTCGATTAAGCATCATGAGGTGGAGCGTGAGGGGTGGTTCCCTATTTTTTATTTATTTATTTTTGTTGCTGGGAGTTGGAACCCTATTAGTTAGGTTGCTTAATATTTACGCAAAGTACTCTTTAAAATACCAGAATAGGGAGGATGGTGTAGGTTTAAGTTTATTAGATTGATCAGTATTGCTGAACTATGAAATATTTTTTTTTGCATACAGGTATAACAGAATAGCTTTAGTGTAGTTGTTGTTTTAAACTTGAGTATGAACTTATACAAAATGCAGCAAGATATTTAAAAAACAGTTTTGTTGATTAAAAAACACTGTTGCGACCCGTCTAGGGCCAGGCCATAACATGAGCGAGGCACTCGCTTCCCCCCCAAGACCCAAGCAGTCACACGAAACCAATCCGTTAGATATGAGGTGATTTATTTACAATGTGAATAAAGAGAACCAAAACGGGAGTGTCAACACTTCAGGGTGAGCCAAGGCCAAAACAATAAACAAAACAAACCTACACAAATTCCGCACCCCTGACCTTACCAAAACAAAGTCAAAAATAAAGACAGAGTCTGACCTCCTTAACTAACTCAAAACAGGAGAAAACGGGTGATCAAAAGAAATGGCAGCTCACCCCTACCCACTCCACTTCCACAACTTTCAAGCGTATACTGCAGCCAGCGGCTACCACAGGACTACTGCTGGGTGATGAGGAGAAACGCGAGGGCCTCTCCCGCTGTAGCACTCCAGCCTCCTTTTAATGGGCGGGTCCTCCAGCTGGATCCAATCACGCCGGGGCAGTATATCCACGCACCAATCGGAACAGGGCCCTGGCACAGCTAAATTAACATAGAAAAAACACAGCACCTGCACAAACAAACACATGGACATACAAGTTCGTAACAACACTATATCGGATTCATATCGGTATCGGCAGATATCCAAATTTATGATATCGGTATCGGTATCGGACATAAAAAAGTGGTATCGTGCCATCTCTAGAAATAACCTGAATTTTTTGTATGTTTACTAGAATGGCAATTTACTGAAAACTTCATTAATGAATTAAGAAATTATTAGTGATTTTCCTGCAACTGTCACATATTGCAGAGCCATTAAGTGGACCTGACGGGAACACTCTCTCAGTTAGGAAAGGGAATCTGAGGCTACAATTCAAACAGGCTCCAAAATTCAGAAGGTAGAGTCAGAATGTGTAATAAACAACATGAAGTCATGGATTCAGCCTCCCTTGTAGCAACAATTCAGGCTGGTGGTAATAGTGTTTTTTGACACGCTTTGCTTTGAGCCCTTTAGTACCAACTGAGCATAGTTTAAACATCGCAGCCTACCTGAGTATTGTTGCTGACCATGTCCATCCCTTTATGACCGCAGTGTAATGATGACTGCTTCCAACATCTTTAACTGGCTTTTTGAACACGACAATGACAATCCAACAGAGGACGTTTGGAGTGGTGGAATGAGAAATTCACATCATTGATGTGCAGCTAACAAATCTGCAGCAACTGTGCGATTCTATCAGGTCAATATGGAAGGCAAGGCAAGGCAAGTTTATTTATATAGCACAATTCAACAACAAGGTGATTCAAAGTGCTTTACAGAGACATTAAAGAACAAAAACAAATAAAAAGCATGATTTGAAATTGATTAAAAAAAACAAAAAAAAACCCCAGTAGATAAAATCAGAACAGTAGATAAAATCAGTAGTTAAAATGTAAGTTTTGAAATTTAAGCATAACAGTGTGGATTTGGTGTTTTATTCAAATGCAGCTGAGAATAGGTGAGTCTTCAACCTGGATTTAAATAAACTGAGTGTTTCAGCTGATCTGAGGCTTTCTGGGAGTTTGTTCCAGATATATGGAGCATAAAAGCTGAATGCAGCTTCTCCGTGTCTGGTTCTGACTCTGGTAACTGATAAAAAACCGGATCCAGATGACCTGAGGGATCTGGAAGTTTCATACTGGGTCAGGAGGTCACTGATGTATTTTGGTCCTAAACCATTCAGAGCTTTATAGACCAGCATCAGAACTTTAAAGTCTATCCTCTGACTGACAGGCAGCCAGTGTAAAGACCTCAGAGCTGGACTGATGTGGTCCACTTTTTTGGTCTTAGTGAGGACTCGAGCAGCAGAGTTCTGAATGAGCTGTAGTTGTCTGACTGATTTTTTAGGTAGACCTGTAAAGATGCTGTTACAGTAATCAAATCTTTTATCCTTGAAATATTCTTGAGGTGATAGTAAGCTGATTTTGTTATTGTCTTAATGTGTTTTTCTAAGTTTAGGTCTGCATCCATCGCTACACCCAAATTTCTCGCCTGGTTTGTGGTTTTTGGGTGTATAGATTGAAATTCTCTGGTGACCTTTTCTTTGCAAGCTCCTTTGACTACGATGACCTGGATGACTGAGAACCTTCACAGACAGACTGTTTTTGGTGATGATGTCAAAGAAGTAGGACCTCCTTGCAATCCTCAGTTGTAAATTATAATTGTGAAGTTTCTCTTTATAGATGTCATAATGAACCTGGAGGTTTGTTTTTCTCCATCTGCGCTCAGCTTTCCTACACTCTCGTTTTCATTTTTCACCAGTGTGGAGTTTCTCCATGGAGACTTTTTCCTTCCAGAGATAACCTTCACCTTAATGGGAGCAATGGTGTCCATGAGATTTAACATTTTAGCATTGAAGCTATTGACGAGCTCATTGATCGAACCTCTGGACAGGTCAGGTGTTAAGGGGAAGACCTGGTTAAATATCTCACTACTGTTTTCAGTTACACACCGTTTTGTGATCACTGCTGTTGATATATTTGTGTGGGCTGAAATTTTACTTTCAAAGAAAACACAGTAATGATCAGACAGGCCCACATCAGACACAGTAACCTAGGGCTGCTCAATTAATCAAATTTTAATCACGATTACGATCTGGGCTTTCAACGATCATTAAAAATGACTGAGCCGATTATTAGCCCCTCCCTCGTGCTTTACTCTCGCGCTGCTCCGTGTGGCAAATCGAGCGCACCTCTCTGCATTTCCAACACGTATCACAACAATTAAGAAGACCCAAGGGAAGCTCGGAAAGCTAAGCAGAAGTTATTTGGGGAGGAGAGTGACTGTCGTTGGTTGAAAAGAGAGGTAAAAAAAACCCAAACTTCAGTGGTGTGGAAACATTATGGGTTCTACTTGACGTGGATCAAGTAGACATAGTGTGTACACTTTGCTACAGTGTCGTAACTGAACCACAGAGCAACACTGCAAAGTTCACTAGACATAGATGTTTACATTTTTCATTTATTTTTTATATTGCAAACATTTGCACTGTTATCAGTATTTGCACACTATTTTATATTATTTTTTAAAGTCATTATTCAATACATTGTTATTGTTCACCCTTTAAATCCCTGTAGAACCGGAACCACGTAAGCTAGCGCAATAATTTGTTTTGCATATGACGCCAGAGGAGTTGTACTTACATCTTATGCCATCAGCCTGTCCTCGGTCACGGTTTCCTTCCACATAAAGCTTTGCAAAAATTGCATAAAAAGCGCTTGCAGGAACAAAAAAATAATATTCCAGAAACACGGTTTGCCAATCCGATCAGCTGTTCGTAACACTTCCCACAATGAAAAAGATGTCAATCAATCAATCAATCAATCAAAATTTATTTATATAGCACATTTTTAAGACCGAAGTACACCAAAGTGCTTTCCATTAAAATCGCAGTACAAATAAAATCACAATAAAATATAAATTACAAATATATAAAATAAGATAATTACATAAATACAGAGCCAGATGTAAATTACCCTAATTCGCCTTAAATGCCAGATCAAACAAATACGTTTTTAAACGTGATTTAAAAGACTGAATGGAATCTGACGCGCGAATATGAAGAGGGAGAGTATTCCATAGCCTGGGTGCAGCAACGGCAAAGGCACGGTCTCCTCTGGTCTTCAGCCGAGACCTAGGTTGCACCAAGAGCAGTTGGCCCGATGATCTTAGTGCTCTCTGAGGGCTGTACAGACAGAGGAGATCAGCTAAGTAGTCAGGTGCCATATTGTTCAAAATTTTATAAGTAAACAATAGAATTTTAAAATCAATTCGATATTTGATAGGAAGCCAGTGTAAATTTTTCAGAACAGGGGTGATAGAGTCAAACTTTCTAGTGCCGGTCAAGAGACGTGCTGCGGCATTCTGGACCAGCTGCAGACGCTGCAGAAGAGAAGATTGTAGACCCAAGTAGAGTGAGTTACAATAGTCCAGTCTTGACATAATGAAAGCATGAATGAGTTTCTCCATATCTTTGTGTGGTATGTAGGGTTTAGCCTTAGAGATTAGATGTCAACGCGAACTATCGCATGTCCGCCATTTCCTGTCCAAAACCGACGTCATTTTCACGGAAAATGTAGTTTTTTACTTGTAGGCCTTAAAAGCCTATACTGGTGTTTTTATAAGTCATGTTTGACTTTTCTGAATAGTTTCTGTGATGCTTAGAACTCGAATTGCACTGCTGGAAATAGTTTATTTTGATGCACATGCTGTTTTCTTTGCAAATTTGCATCATAGGATTGTCTTTTGTTTTTCCTGCAGTATATAAAAATTGCTGTATCTCCAAAATAAAACTATGAAGACACTCAAAATAAATTTACTGTGGTGGGAAACTATTTTTTGCAACTTTTTTGTATTTAAAGTTTTGAGGGATAAGCCTCTTAAATTTCCCCAAGTAGAAATATATGTAAAAAACAAAACAAAAACGATTTTCAATTTTTTTGTAGTTTATTGCACTTTTTTGTAATTAATGTAATTACTATGGACTTAATGCATACATATTATTAAAATATGGGCTATAACAGTTGTATTGATGTATAACAACTTGAAATGCTCCCAAAAATGGCACTACAGCATGTAAAAAAAAAAAAAAAAAAGCTCTGGCAGACTTGGTTTTATGGTAGGTCTTAAAGGGTTAAATAAATATCGTCAAATAATCGAGATCTCAATTTCAGTGAAAATAATTGTGATTATCATTTTTGCCATAATCGAGCAGCCCTACAGTAACCTTTGAAATGCTTAGGCCCTTGGAGATCAGTAGGTCAAGAGTGTGTCCTCTATTATGTGTGGCCTCTGTTATATGCTGAGTCAGCCCAATGTTGCCCAGAGTGTTACTCAGGTCTTTAGTCCCTTTGTCCTGAGGGATGTCCACATGGATGTTAAAAACCCCAACAATAATTACACAGTCAAAATCAACACAGATCACAGACAGCAGTTCACTGAGATCATTAAAAAGTCTGTGCAGTATTTGGGAAACATGTAAACATTAAGAAACACAACTTTGGATGGGGCCTTCAGCTGTAAAGCCACATATTCAAAAGACTGAAAACTTCCAGGAGATGAATGAAATGATTCATTAAATAAGACAAAATTTGTGAGGAATGTTTTCAGCACCTTGTCGAATCTGCAACATGAACTGAATTAATGCAGTTCTGAAGACCAAAGGGAGTCCTAATAAGGTTTGTGGTGAGTGTATGTTGATGTGTAAATGCATTTGTCTCTTAAAATATGTTTAGCTTATGCATGCATTTGTCCTTGCTCTCAAAAAAAGATCTTTTTACATAAAGAATTAGGAGTTCCTGTGAGCATGTCGCTTAGAATACACAAATATGCAATATGCACACAGAAGTACATGCTTGTGCAGGAGTGCTTGTACACAAATTACACTTAGACTCATGAATACACAGGAGCATGCACTGAAGTACATGCACGCGCTCACATACACATCCATATTTCATCTTAGCCAGACTCGGCTGATCGGGCCTTGCAGTGTTTGCATTAGTTCATTGAGTTCTGAATCAACTGTTAGAAGGGTCCACAGTACAATGAGGGGTACAATTAGCCTAATGAAGTGCAGGAGCATATCACACTCAGTGCTGTGCTAACAGTTGCTCAGTGAATATTCATGTGCTGTTGGCTTTGCAGATGCATTAAAAGGCAGCACTGCGTTGCTGAATACAAATTGTTACATTTCCACCCGTCGCTTCTCTGGCACCTCACTGAAGATGACATCCTTATCAGCCTCACTGCTCCAAGGCCTTTTGGAGTGTATTGCTTACACAAGCTACACCTCTTATCCAGTAAAATCTGCTGCTGTCAGTGACTTAAAATAAAAATAATTTCTCATAAAATATGATATTTAAACATATTTTTAAAAAAAAAAATTGTTATAGAAGTAGATGCATGAACTCAATTATGTATGAACATTTTCATTTAGACAAGAAAAGAAATGACATTCTCAATAAATAGAGTTAGGAGTTACACAGTGACTTTAACTTTGCACCCCCCCCCCCAAAAAAAATAAAATCCAACAATGACAATTTTGTGGCTTCTTTGATTTCCTTTTGTTTTTAATTCTGAGTAATGAAAATCTTCCCATGAAGGCACTGCACATGCTAACCAAGTTAACTGCAGGAAGGAAATGGAAAACAAATTCCAGGTTCCAATGTGGCTTTTTTTAAAAGAAAAAGTTGAAATGCTGACTTTTGTTTTCCAAGGCTGCACGAATGCCACATGCATCCTGATTTACAGCAATTCAGCCTGCAAGCGACCCGCAATATTATCACAATCTTTCTGAAACAATGAGCTTTAAGTGGTTTCCCCATAATAGTTTCTTCCCCTTCTTTCGTAATCTCAGAAGCTTTTATCGCTCTATGTATTTCTCTCAAGCTCTGTGTAAAATGGGGTGTTTTCTTGGGGACAGTTTCAATATTATCTGCAGCTCACTGGTCAGCCAGGCATGCTTGCTGGGTAGGACAGACTGTGTCCCAGGCCAGCCAGATGGAGGTGAGATTATCCAACATTAGATGACATAATGGTGGGCCTTATTCCTCAGAGACAAACAGAATGATAAGCTACTCCTAAAACAGCATGAAGGTGAAGATGAATTTTAGAATTAGTAATATTTTACTAGCTGTACAAGTACTGGCACAACAGAAGCAGCAAAAGTGGCACTATATATCTATTCCAGTGAATACAAAGATTAATATTACTTTGCGCCCATGTCATAAAATAAAATGGTTTTGATTTCAAACAATTATTTATTTATTCATAAGAACTTTACGTGGGTGAAAAAGATTTGGATTTCGATATATTCTCCTACTTGAGGCACTTAAGTAATTACAAAAGAAACAAACCGAAAGTTTAAAAGCCAATCACAAAAACGAAAAATGAACAAAAAAAAGTCAGAGTACAGAGTAAAATGGGATGGGTGTGTTTGGCTACCGGATGATCTTGGGCTAGAGTGAGACATAAATTTTATGACTAAATGTGAAAAGAAGCGACAATGCAGTCATTGCTCCAGGGGATATATACTTCATATTGTAACCAGTGAATACATGAAAAACACAAAATCCAGTGAGTCATACGGACAGTAACTCAACACTGTCACCTGGAGGCGCCTAAGTGTAAATATTCAGGAGGCGATGAAAAATTCAAATTCAAATTCAAATTCAAATTTTATTTGTCACACACACACAACCATACACAGTATGACATGGGGGTGAAATGCTTGTAGCTGTACAATGCCCGACCATTAAATGACAGAAGAAAAGTTTTACAATATTTACAATTTACTACAAAAATTTACAAATTAACTTAGGAATTTACAGTAAAGAATGTGCAAATAGCAGAAGAGATTATAAAGATAAGGATTATAAATTATAGGAATTATAGGATTATAGGAAATGTGTGGTGGTGCGTGTGGTGACGTGTGTGAGAGTCCAGTCTTATAGTGACGTGTTTGGGAGAGTCCAGTCCAGTCCAGAAAAAGCTGGATTCTCTTTTAAACAGTACTTGATCTTGTTGACAATTCTTAACTATTAGACTTTAGGAATCTCAACTTTGTGGTGTTTAAATATTTTTTGCCTCTGTTGGATACACACTTAATTTTTTATTTATTTTTTTACATTTTGGGGGTTTTCCAGAGGAATTTCGATGTTCCAGAGTGTTGCAATTCTGCAATTGGGAAACTGTAGAGAAATGTATTTAGAAGAGTGACTATTGCCTCTCAGTGAATTCTGTATCCATCTGTGAACTGATGTTCAAAAACAGAGACAAAACAGTTAAATTGTGACTAAAATGATTTTGAGGAACTACTTTACAAATAAGAAATGAGACGTATCAACTTCCTTTCCTTAACATTACCACAGGACTGCCACGGGCGCAGAGTATTCCCACAGCAACTACTGACAGAAAGAAGGGAAAAAAAAAACTAAGCCCAAGAGGAAAATGTAACAGTGAACCTCTGAGTGAAGGGAGATGCAAGGCACTGAAATCTATGAGCTCTGGAAACCGCCTGAAAGCAAATACTGTACGTTAGAATGTTTGAATGTCAACATCCTGTTCGCTTCTATCGTACAGAGAAGGCTTCATTGATCCCCAGAGCTGAGGCGATGCATAACTGCATAATAATTTGGAGCACCCGAGACACTCAATGCGGTGAACATGAGTTAAAAATTCCTGAAATGACTCTTTTATTAATCGAGAAACTGAGAACATCTGCATCAAAGTGCAACATTACAGTCTTCCATCCATTAATAGCTTTGACACGTTATGAAAGTACAGGTTGAAATTGACACTCAAATTAAGACCACACATACACAGAATGTCTATATGAAGGGGCCTTTGATCAGACTTCTCCCACTAGGTCTTCTTGAAATGCTAAGTTTGTTTTGGTGTTAAGTTTGTTGGAATAGAAAAAAAAGGGTCCTTTTTAAATTGTTGAATTATTCATCTATCTAAAGTGGGTTATTATCCATTTAAGGATGCTCTTTGTATGCGTGTGTATAAAACAAAGAAAAGCTAAAAGAGTGAAGAAAAGAACAGGTTTGAACCCATTATTTCAATAGGAAGCTGCAGGTTCTTGCATTTGCAGACATGTGGCATTGTTTCAGAACAAACTGGATTTCAGTGTAATCTTTCTAATGTCCTCCACACACCACATAGCAGATGGGCTACACCTGAAGCTGAGGGTCTGTAGTTGTAGGCTGACAGTGCCCTCACTTGGCCAAGCTTTAGCACTGTAGGAGAATGTTGAATGTTTCTTTCTCTGCCAGCCAACAAACAACAGTGGGTCCGTGGCCCAAATAAAATGTTTTTTTAAGTCTTCATAGAGGTCGTAGAATTTCTTAGGGTGACCACCGAAACATTTACCCACACAGCAGGTAACCTTCAAAAACAACTTTAATGTGCATAAGAAGACATGAACAACAGATGACACATCAAAGCATTAAGTGAGTCGTCTCTAAAATTAAAGATTTAAGAGATGAAAAGGGATACATACAAGAACGAAAACCTATAGAGACACTTCTGTACCTAGACATACAGTATCTCTACCAATATTAATTCTGAGCATTTGATCAAACTGGTTTGGTTTGGGAGCAGTGTTTTTGTGCAAACTGTTGTTGTCTTCCTGAAAAGGCATCAGAACTCAAAGGAATCTCCAAAGAATATAATAAAATACATTAGATGTAGCAGAGCAGCTGTCTTTCTGTTCAAAAACTGACACACTTGATAAAGTTTGTGGTTCTTCGGTTGCGAAGAAAATGCGATGTTGCGGAGGAGACGACCCCTTCGCTGTTAATGTAGTCCTGTGCAGAATGAAAGTGGGTGTTTCCCTTAGTCTTGTTGTTGCTAAATATATGGGAGGCAGAAAACGCTCATAAAAGCTTTTACAAAAATCAGGACAAATGGGATTTTAGCTGAATTCAGATTAGGTTGCAGGGTTCATTTTTATTCTTGAAAACTGCAGTTTTTTTCCCACCTGTGTCCAAAACACTTTGTTCCCTTAATGTCCTTAAAAATCACAGGACTGTATAAGACCATTTAAGGCTCAACTCGGTCCACAGAAAATCCCCCCTCCCAGCACGCTTGTTGACAGTCTTCTCCTGTAAGACGCATATCAGGGGAGGAAGGCGACGAGGAGTCATGTGTGACACCATATAGTCCAGCTTGCGAATGGTCAAGTTGTAATGTGGGGAAAGGTGGAGGCCAATAAAAGAAGACAGAAAAAAAATCCTGGTACCAATTTAGGCAGGAGCGCCCACTTTTCTGTAGTAACAGCATTATTAGCCAATAATTTCACTAATTACACTTACGCCAATTAGGCCGACATTACAGAAACTGGGGAACAGTTATTTGAAACTGTTGATGAATTGCGGTTTTTAGAAGACGGAGATGAGTGCGAAAACCCCATAAAGCAGAGCGCATGGGTAAGCAACCAACAGCTGCTGCCCATCCATGGCCAACGCTGAGATGAAGATCTTCGAGGCTGAGAAACTGCACCAGCTAATAATTGTTGCTGTTAGTATAATTCCCATCATGCCTCTAGAGAGGACACAAAAATAAGCAGAAAGTTAGACTTACTACTAATAACTGATGTTATTTACGGGCTGTACTACAATAATACGACAAAACTCTTTATTTTAAACTAGTAGATTGTATATTAATCTAGTAAATAAATACTATATCTTTTTAAAAGTCCTTTTGCCAGATTTGCAGGCTACATTAACAATCATAAACCTTTTTGTTTTCCTGTATACTCACTGTAAAGAGAAGAGAACTCCAAAACTTGAGAGAATGATCATGGGGAGGAGGCAGTATCCCAGCACGCTGGCCACGCAGCCAAACGACACGCCTGTCATACTCATGAGGTTGAGTAGGCAGTACATGCCAAGGCAGCCAATTGCACTGATGCCATACACATAACCAAACTGGATTTTACCTGACTGTAAACAGAGAGGAGGGGGAAAAAAAAGATCCACACAATTAGATATGGACTACACCCACCAACAGTTCACACATTGAGTTTGTACAGTTATATGCTCTGTGCTTTTGTTTTTTAACAGTAATTTAATTGCCAGAACACACAAAAATAATTTGACTACACAGCAGTTGTGTGCCGTTTCAACTATAGCTGATAAATAAAAAGCCATTTGCATGACTCAGATTTGATTGGAAGCAGCCATTTACACTGAGATCTAACTCAATGATCACACTAGGAGATTGTGATCACAAGATTATAATGAGACTCAAACTAAAAAAAGTAAAACAAAAACAAAATTACTGTGGATATCAAAGCTATGAATTTGGTACAGTCTAATGAAGCAGAAGCTCATGATGAAGGCCTTGTGCATAAGTCTCATAAAAAAAGATGGTGCATGGTAAACAAAGATTCATAGTTTTCTCATAACTTGAGCACGTTCAACTGAACAAAACCAGAACACTTACTTTACTGATAATTTCATTACTGATAGTGCTAACAGTTTGTAATGTAAAAGACTACACAGCCTCTGACACATCGATACCAATCTACCCAAATTATAATTAAGACTTGGCACTTTTATTAATGTAGTAGCCAATATTTTCTTATTTTTAAGTACTATTACTCGTCTTTACCAGTTTATCTTCTTTTTATTTTTCACCTAAAAATCAACCAAATGATTTACCAGAAGAAGTGTTGCTCCAAAGGCCAAACAGAACACCATAGGCCCGGCCAAGTCTGTCTCGTTCATGATGCTGCCATCTGCTACTTTCATTGGATGGAGAACCGTCAGAGTCTTCTGCCAGATGTGGTCAAAATTGATTCCTAATTCTAAGAGAAGAAGAGATGAGACATTTCAGATATTTATACTATACTATTTTCTATAAAAACACCAGGCCCTATTGGTTCCAAACACATCTGTCCTCCACAAATACTCAACCGGGGATTTCTTCAATGAAATGCTTTCAGGTGTGTCTTCACACCTGAAATCTGAATCGTAATTGTAGATTTTCCAACTAAATAATGGCTCAGTCTTAAAACGAAACTCACAATGAAACATTACCAGTTCAGTATTATTTTTTTTCTACCCTGAATTCTGATCATATTACAGAAGAGTACAGAGAAGATATGATGAATCCAGTTTTAACTGCAGGACAAAGTCAAGTAAAGTAGTGCCAATAGTCGACGTTCAGGATCGATGGTGGTCAGAGTAATCATCAGTCATCAGAGTAAATTGTATTAGACTGAATCTGCCTTTTTATAGTTTTGTGTAAGCATCTCCACATATAAGCAACACTGCAATATAAGTGCATCTGGGTGGGCAAGTGCACATATTGTGCGTTTGTGGAGCAGCTACACATAAACAAATTATCATCATTGTCAAATGACAGATAACGGAAGTATATTTCTGAATGCAGAGATGCAAGTTCAGGTCTTTAACCCGGATTTTGATAAACTAACACCAAAAATTTCAACTGACACCGGTCAAACACAATGTGCTGATTTCCCAGAGTACAGATTTATATACTTATACTTGTTTTGGGGATAAGGTACTGTAAGACTACAGACAGTACTGGAACCAAATATCTACAAACACTACAGTCAGAAACACTTAAAAATAAATAAATAAATGTCTGCAGTCTTTCTCAAGCATGTAAGTAGACGCAAAATAAAACAATAGGTCTGCCAAGAACAGTCAGAAAAATCAAGCCTGCCAGTTACGCAGACACTTGGCCGAACTCCATCATTTGATCCATCAATGCTTTTATTCTATCAAATCGTTTTGTAGTCATGAAATTCTCTGAGTCTGGAAGCAACTGCAACAGGCGAGTGAAACTCTAATTTCATGCTTTGAGAGAGTTTCTCTGCTGAATATCAGAGATGATACTGAAGGCTGATTTCAACAATGCTAAACTTTTGCATGTTGGGACTTCAACTGGAGCTCCTCCTACACTGCCTTGAAATCATATCAAAGACTGACAAACAGTACTTGCAGTAGCTGATTTAATTCAACAAAGCCATTCAATTTATAGTATTATGAAACAAGAAGTAAAATGATTTTTCTCAGCAAATGATAACAACCATACTAGTCAGCTTTCTTGCTTAAAAAGAAAGAATAACTGGAAGAACTATTGAGATACATTTCACAGAATGCAATCGAGATAATTTAATGGATTACTCTTTTGCTCTGGTTTTCTATAGTATTGAGACTGGAATGAAATATTTTTGCTCAATCTTGCTGATAGACAGACAGACAGACAGACATAACACATCGGCATGTAGTCTTGGTGCTTGACATACCTTCTAGCAGCGGTGGCTCGTCATCAAAACTGTTACTGTACATGGACTGTGATGCTGATGGTGTGTAGGTCTGTGTGGGCTGGAAGATTTGTCCGGTGTATGGTTGCTGGGGCTGCATTACTCCTGGGGATGAGTAGCCCATGGGCTGGGAGTAATCATATTGACCATATGGCCTGGGAAATACACAATAATAAGTAACTGGAAACTTAATTAAAAAAAAAAAAAAAGCTTTAGAAACATCTCTTTTGTATTTACTCAGGTAATCTTTGTCTAATATTAAAATGTGTTTGATGATTTGTGTGACAAATATGCAAAAACTAGGAAATCAGGAAGGCGAAAAATACTTTTACATGGCACTACATGTCAAATACACAAGTTTCCAAAAGATCTGGAGATTAGTTTTGAGCACCTGAAATAGCCCAGTAATAGTGTACCAGCAGCTGAGAAATTATCAATTAAAAATGGCTTCATACACTTACTTATTGTAGGGGTTGTCAGTGTTGCTGTAGCCATAGCCGGCTTGGCTTTGGTCATCTACACTGTAGCTGGACTGGTAAAAGTCTGTGTTAAAGTTGTCAAAACCCGACATCTCTTACTCTGAAAGTGAAAGAAAACACAGTCGATCAGCGTGAAAAGTTATTTTAATGCGTCTGCTCTATATACAGATAAAACACTCTTACACTGCACAGCATAGACTCGCTTAACAATGCCAGCTTCCTTCGTAAGCTATCAATATCAATTAGAAATACTCAGTGTTGTTATCCGAAATGTCAACCTTTGCATTTAGTTGCGTTTAATCTTTTTGTGTTAATTACCTGACACCTTTAAACACGTCATCGTACACAAATGCGCAGCGACCAAATTTCAAGCCTAAATGCACAAACAACGCCACGTGACAGTAGTAGTAATATTTAAAAAAAAAAAAAAAATTTTTACCTTCCATTTGTTTGTTAACAATAAGATATAACAATAAGCCTCACAACAATTAACGCTAGTTGGGTCCCTAAACGCATCAGTGCTAAAGCGGCTAACAAAACAAACCAATTCCGTAAGCTGTATGCTTCAAGCATTTTCTTGGCTTATTGTTAGTAACTGTTCCATCTATAAAATGGTTCAACAGCTACGACCACGGACACGTAGATGAATAACTGGTGCTTTCGGTACACACTGAGCTACTAATCTTTGGGAGGCTAACGTACCGTTAACTCTGCAGCTAATTGGCTAGCTAATGCTAGCCATAATAGCCGACACAGACCTAACTTACACAAAATATCAGCGACGGCTTACTACTCAATCCAACATTTCAACTTAATCACTATTCTCACGCTATGAAACACCACGGTCATGCAAACTCTTACCTGTGCTGTGTGATAACTCTGCCCAGAGCCCTGCCAACTTCGCTGCGGCTGCTACGTGTCAGGAGAAAGGTAAATCTTCCGGGACCAGCCGTCGCTAACAGGAAATTGTTGGGACCACTGACAAATTCCTGCTCGCAGAATATCTGGCGCATCCTGCCGGCGATTGATGGTACTACACGTCCATAAAAATCACTTGCTACCAAAAGGAAGAAAAAAAACAAACAAAACAGAAGACCAAGGAATACATATTTTGACTTTGTATACACTTCAGTCACTTCTCGGTTTACACACCTCGCAAATAAAGGCAATTACTGTTAGTTTCTGTGTTTTCTGGGCTGCGGTGACTTTTTTCTCAGGGATTAAAGAGGCTTATACACAATGATTTTGTTGCTGTATTGATATGAGCATTTACATATGCACCATATCCAAAGATCAAGTGTGTAGTAGTGGCTATCTGATAAATTCAGTCAGTTTGAAATGTCAAACAACATAAAATTATGCAATTTTATGTCTTAGTAAATTATTATTATCATTATCAATTTATTTTTAAATAATATACACACACACCCAGCACGCCCCTGCGGGCGGTTTATCCTTCAAGCTCGGGTCCTCTACCAGAGGCCTGGGAGCTTGAGGGTCCTGCGCAGTATCTTAGCTGTTCCCAGGACTGCGCTCTTCTGGACAGAGATCTCCGATGTTATTCCCGGGATCTGCTGGAGCCACTTGCCTAGCTTGGGAGTCACCGCACCCAGTGCTCCGATTACCACGGGGACCACCGTTACCTTCACCCTCCACATCCTCTCGAGCTCTTCTCTGAGCCCTTGGTATTTCTCCAGCTTCTCGTGTTCCTTCTTCCTGATATTGCTGTCATTCGGAACCGCTACATCGATCACTACGGCCGTCTTCTTCTGTTTGTCTACCACCACTATGTCCGGTTGGTTAGCCACCACCATTTTGTCCGTCTGTATCTGGAAGTCCCACAGGATCTTAGCTCGGTCATTCTCCACCACCCTTGGGGGCATCTCCCATTTTGACCTCGGGACTTCCAGGTTATACTTGGCACAGATGTTCCTGTACACTATGCCGGCCACTTGGTTATGGCGTTCCATGTATGCCTTGCCTGCTAGCATCTTGCACCCTGCTGTTATGTGCTGAATTGTCTCTGGGGCATCTTTACACAGCCTGCACCTGGGGTCTTGCCTGGTGTGATAGACCCCAGCCTCTATGGATCTTGTATTCAGAGCTTGTTCTTGTGCTGCCATGATTAGTGCCTCTGTGCTGTCTTTCAGTCCAGCTTTGTCCAGCCACTGGTAGGATTTCTGGATATCAGCCACCTCCTCTATCTGCCGGTGGTACATACCGTGCAGGGGCCTGTCCTTCCATGATGGTTCCTCGTATCCCTCCTCTTTCTTGGGTTTCTGCTGCCTGAGGTATTCACTGAACACTCGGTCAGTTGGGGCCATCTTCCCAATGTATTCTTGGATGTTCGTTGTCTCATCCTGGACTGTGGTGCTGACACTCACCAGTCCCCGGCCCCCTTCCTTCCGCTTAGCGTACAGCCTCAGGGTGCTGGACTTGGGGTGAAACCCTCCATGCATGGTAAGGAGCTTTCTTGTCTTTATGTCAGTGGCTTCTATCTCCTCCTTTGGCCAGCCTATTACCCCAGCAGGGTACCTGATCACGGGCAGGGCGTACGTGTTGATGGCCCGGATCTTGTTCTTACCATTCAGCTGACTCCTCAGGACTTGCCTGACCCTCTGCAGGTACTTGGTGGTTGCAGCTTTTCTAGCGGCCTCTACGTGGTTCCCATTCGCCTGCGGGATCCCCAGGTACTTGTATCTGTCCTCTATGTCTGCAATGTTGCCTTCTGGTAGTTCAATCCCCTCAGTTCTGACTACCTTCCCTCTCTTTGTTACCATCCGACTACACTTCTCCAGTCCGAACGACATTCCAATGTCATTGCTGTATAGCCTGGTAGTTTGGATCAGTGAATCGATGTCTCGTTCACTCTTGGCATACAGCTTGATGTCATCCATGTACAGGAGGTGGCTGACAACTGCTCCGTTCCGTAGTCGGTATCCGTAGCCAGTCTTGTTAATGATTTCACTGAGGGGGTTCAGGCCTATGCAGAACAGCAGTGGGGACAGAGCATCTCCTTGGTAGATTCCTCACTTGATGGTGACTTGTGCTATGGGCTTGGAGTTGGCCTCTAGTGTTGTACGCCACATCCCCATTGAGTTCCTGATGAAGGCTCTTAGGGTCCCATTGATCTTGTACAATTCTAAGCATTCCAGTATCCAGCTGTGGGGCATTGAGTCATAGACCTTCTTGTAATCAATCCAGGCAGTGCACAGGTTGGTCAGTCTGGTCTTGCAGTCTCGGCTGACTGTTCTGTCTACCAGTAGCTGGTGTTTTGCGCCTCTGGTATTCTTGCCAATTCCTTTCTGTGTCCTGCTCATGTATTGACCCATGTGCCTGTTCATCTTAACCGATATGATGCCTGACAGGAGCTTCCATGTAGTACTGAGGCAGGTTATTGGTCGGTAGTTGGAGGGGACCGGTCCCTTCTTGGGGTCCTTGGGGATCAGGACCGTCCGGCCTTCAGTTAGCCATTCCGGGTGTCTCTCGTTAACTAGCAGCTGGTTCATTTGTGCTGCCAGACGCTCGTGGAGTGCAGTCAGCTTCTTCAGCCAGTAGGCGTGAACCATGTCGGGCCCTGGTGCTGTCCAACTCTTCATACTGGAGACCCTTTCTTGGATATCTGCCACTGTGATGGTTACTGGACCCTGTTCAGGGAGGTCGCTGTGGTCTGCCCTCAGATCCACTAGCCACTGAGCATTGCCGTTATGGGTTGTGTCCTTCTCCCATATGCTCTTCCAGTATTGCTCCGTCTCCAGCCTTGGTGGTGCAGTTCTCTTATTGTTCCCTTGCCACTGAAAGTACACCTTTGCTGGTTCTGTGGAGAACAGCTGGTTTATTCTCCTGCCTTCTATCTCTCTGGTGTACCTCCTCAAGCGGCTGGCCAAGGCTGTGAGTCTTTGCTTGGCAGTTTCCAAGGCCTCAGGTATGGACAGCTTGCTGTATTTCTTAGGCACCTTATTTGTCGCACCTTGCTGCAACTCCGTTAGTTGGCTAACCTCCCTCCGTGCTACTTTGATCTTGCCCTCTAGCCTCCTTCTCCATGGAGGGTACTGCCCCTTGTCGCTGTTCAACTTGTAGCCAAGCATGTCACTGATCACTGCTGCCGTATTGTAGATCAGCTTGTTAGTGTCGGTAATCGTGGTTGTAGGTATTGCCCGTAGTGCTGCATTAACATCATCTAGCAGACCTTCTGAGGGTACTTCACGTAATCTTGGTAACCGGCTACGGGGGATCCAGGTTTCAAGCTTGGCCATGATCCTATTTTTCAGGTCAGTTCCTCTCGCACTCAACGGTCCTTCTCCTATCGCACTTGGGGCTATGTACCCAATCTCGGGTGGGGGTGATGATATCGCCCCCCTGACCTGACCTGGCGTCCTGACTCTATATATATATATATATATATATATATATATATATATATATATATATATATATATATATATATATATATATATATATATATATATATATATATATATATACATATATATATGTATATATACATATATATATATCTGGTATGTAACCCTATTAGGTTCTGACTCATATCCTGAGTAAATGATTCTCTAGTGATACCAAATAGAGACAGGAAGTGTGAGATAATTTAAGAGGACAAGCACTGAGCTCATGGTAAGAACAAAGGTAGCAGGTTTTGTTGAGAAACAGATCAATCAGTATGCTTATGCAGGAGGACTGCACCGCTATAGAAATACTCCGGCGAACCCATCCTCTTTGATGATGACGGCAGATAATGGAAAGTAATGTGCTGATGACCTCTGCCGAGAGGAAATAGAGAAGGGAGGAAATGGGAACTGAGTGAACATTGCAGATGCACATGGGTTTGACATGTGGGACATGGAAACACACAAATGTAGAAATGTAAGAAGAAAAACACATTATTGGTGCCTATACATTCCAGTGCTCTCTATCTTTAGAGTGGTCAAGACCAGTATAGTGAATTAATACAACAGAAAAAGCCAACAGGAACAATAAAACTGATATGAATTCAGATGACTGTTATTAAACAGTCTCCTTCCATTACTACTATCTTGATCTCTTACCCAGGGCTTATTAAAACTGGATTATTTCTGCTTCACTGACACAAAAAACACTCCTGGCAATCATAATAGGAAATATGTGAATTTTTTGACATAAATTAACTGGTGCAGTGTGAAAGGCAGCTGAATTACACCTGGCTCCCTACCTAGCCTAGAGTTACATTCTTCTTTACAGAATGATGAATGATAAAAATGCTACAGAAGTGCATGAACCAGAGATTTATCATTATTCACGGCAGACATAGCAAGTCCCCTCTGTCTTTAGGCAATAATATACAGAAAAGCCTTTTTTGGTCAATATTGTAACAAAACTGTTGTCTAGCCAAGGTTGTGCGGAAGAAATCTACTGATCTGGTACCATCTGTCACATTTTATCTCCCTGGTAAAAACAATGCTCAGATCCCAGCATTTGCCATACCTCCACGATACAATGAAACACATCCCAAAGGTGCTCTATTGGACTGAGATCTGCTGACAGTGGAAGTTATTAGAGTACAGTAAACTCACTGTCATGCTAAAATCATTTCCTTTTTTTCTGTTTTTTAGCTTTGTGAAGTGGCATGGTTATTCTGCTTGAAGCAGCCATCAGGAGATGGGTACACTGCTGCATGTTGTCAGCAACAATGCTCATTTAGGCTTTGGTGTTTAAACAATAATTAGTTGGTGTGAAGGGGTCTAAAATGAGCAAAAAAGTATCCGCCACACCACTATACCACCAGCAGGAACTGCTAACACAAGCCAGTATGAAGTCATGCTTTCATACTGTTTACACTAAATTCTGATCCTAAAATTAGCTCAAATCAAGACTCATCAGACCCGGCAACAAATATTCAGTCTTCAGTCGTTAAATACTCGTGTGCGTTGCTGACAGGAGTGGCACCCAGTGTGGTCTTCTGCTGTGGTAGTCCATCTGCTTCAGGGTTTAATGTCTTACATATTCAGAAATGCTTTTTTGCACACCTTGTTTGCAACGAGCGGTTATTTGAGTTACTGTCATCATCCTCTCAGCTTGAAGGAATTTTCATTCAGAGAGCTGCTGTTCACTCAATATTTTCTCTTTTTCAGACCATTCTCTGTAAACCCTAGAGATGGTGGCGTTGGAAAAAAATCCCAGCAGTTTCCGAAATACTAAACCCCTCCCCCTCTGGTACTAACAACCCTGCCACGTTTAAAGTTTTAACATCACCTAAATAACCTTTTCTTCCCTATTCTGATGTTCGATTTGAACTCAGAGGGCGATCTTGATCATATATACCGTACATGGATAAATACATTGAATTGCTGCCACCAATCAACCTTTGCTTGCTGATTAAACATTTGTGTTGAACAAACGTACCTAACAGAGTCACTGGTCAGTGTATGTTTTCATCACTTGCTTCAAGATTGCTCCAGGATGAATCTATTACAGGCTATTTTTGTGCAAGAAACAGGTCAACTCCTTTCCCAAAAAACAATCAACCAAAGTGCATAAAAAACAGCAACAAAAGAATTTCATTAAAAACCCTTCTCATGCTGTGCAGCCCTGGCATGGATCATTTCTCTGTCTTATGAAGAACAAAATCAATTTGATGCAGGGAACATGAATTCTTACAGCAAACACCCATGACTAATCATAAGCAGAAATGAGTTGCTTCCCCTTCATTGCCTCTCATCTTTCTTTAGACTTTTAATCATCTTTAAACTTGAGGAACATGCCTTTCTTTTTAATCCACTTAATTAAAGAAAATTGAAAAGTGCCAGAGAGGGTAATTGAATTTAGGGTACTGTATTGCCATATGCTGTCATAATTGCCCTCTTATAAAAAGTCTCTCTTGTAATCCTGCTGTCACTGCCTGCCTGGATGAGTGGATTAAAACCATTGAATTTCCTCTACTGAAGCAAACCTTCGTCTTCAACCACCTACTACACCCCCGATTAAGATTTCACCTGCATCAAGCAAGGAAAAACTTATAAATCTTATAATATGTTCCCCTGAAAGAAAACTATGCAGATGGTAGGTATTTTTCCTATTCAGTAATGCATACTGAACATTTTAACGAGCACAGAACTAATCCTGTCTCCTAAAATTCATTTCCATTACAGCTAAACTGCATTCTCAGTTACATTTTAACGCAAATGACGGGGCTTCACAAAGCACACAGAGCTCTAAAGAAATGAATCTTGAGAATATTTACAAGGTTAACTTCAGTTAATTCATCGAATTCATTTCCTCCCGCCCTATATGACTGCTGCACAGATCATAAATTAGTAGGCATCTGGTTCGCTGGAGCAGCTTTCTCCATTCTATGAGTTAGCTACACAAGCACTAAAATGACAATAGAAGACTTGAAGAGTTTGAGAAGTTTATTCCGAAATGAGATTTTTACCCTCTTGAGGTTTTTAAAAAAGAGAGTTAGTCAGCACGAATTATCTTCAATATAATATGTAATAATATGATGTCTTCTGTGATATACCAATGAAGTATGAGGTTAGCTCTCAATGCTTTCTTGATCTGTATTACACACATGCAAGGTAGCTATGGTTCAATGTAAACCTTTGTTTGCAAAATGAGAGATAAGAATTGAAGCATTTTAATGTGTAGTGTGGACTTTTGCCAGCTTTTTTCCTTCCTGTCTCTGGTTGGCATACAGGGACAGCACCATTCGACCCACGAGTGTTCTACCTGTCAAAACAGATTTAGGAGCTTCTAAAATAAACCTCATATTATGAATAGCTGCATGGCTTTGGTTCTCCTTCTTATTTCTATGCTTCCCTCACAGACATCCTTCCAAGTTTTACTTGGAGTAAGTTTTACTTAGCATGATGATTCCATTCACTTTGAGATATGATGAACATATATTATTTTTAGCCCAGTGAGCTGATGCTGAGATGCATGTGTTTCTTTTTATATGAATGCAGCTTAAAGGAGAGACGTCGGTATTTGAATGTTGTTCACTGTCTTGCCCTTTATTGCCATGAATTCCCAGTTACCACAGTTACTCACATGGGATTTGGTAATGAAGTTTATGGTGAAAAGTTTATGACCAGTGGCTTTGGATCTGGAGATAGTAGGTCATCTATTAATTGGAAGGTCAGTGGTCAATTCCTCGGCTCCTCTGGCCTACATTTCAAAGTCTCCTTTGTCGAGATACTGAATCCCAAGTCAATAATCAGTATATCTGGGATATATTTGCAAATGTGTGAATGTTATTTGTTGCTTAAAAGTGCTTAAAAGCACTTCAAGTGCTCAGTATGAATAGTAGTAAAGTACAAGTACCACTTCATATACCATGATAGCTAACCTTTCAGACCTTTCTTTCCTTCAAACGCATCAGTGTCATTTAGGAGAAATAACAGCTACATGTCTCTTTCATTACATGCATCACAGTATTATAATTACTGCCAATGGAATAATAAATATGTGTCCCATAATGAGAGATTTCTCTCTGTGTGACTGTTGACTTTCAGCAGGAGGAGAGATAAAAACACTGGCTCATTCTGAGGGACGGACACAAAAACCTGAGCCTTACTATTTTTGTCTTCAATGCTAATAAGCACCAACTGGACTGGTAATATCTTAATGAGATTTCACATCATTAATGAACAAAAAAAAACAAAGTATGAAAGCCAGAATTATAAGCCAGAAACAATCAGCGTGGTCTGTGCTTTAACAGCAGAACGAGATAAGAACATGAAATTAATAAAGTTGTACTGCAACTCCTGCCTTCCACAGAGAGTGAACTGCATTGTAAACTGCGTCTAAAGCTGCAATCGTTCCCAAGATTTGTAATTCTTGTTGACTTGTTCTGTGTGTGGGGTGACTCCCCACTGGATGTTCTGTCTTTCTGAGGAAATTATTGATGGCAGAAGCGAACTGAGACCCACATCTTCTACTAACTGTCACCTTCATTTTCTCACACACAGAAATGATTCATTTTCACTGTGTCTGCTGAGGGCTTCATACACTACTTGAATGCTTCTTTGCCCATTCTACTGTAATATTGAACTGCATCCAAGTTACATAGTGCTGGATTGGATATAAAGACAAATGAAACACATTTAAAGCATCAAAGCATGAACAGCTGAAGAGCAAAATTGGATGCTATACCTTTAAAGGGGTTTTACAGTTCAAAGGACTTGTGGAGATTTGGCCCTATCAAGAGATTTGTCACACACTGAAGACCTGTGGAAACCACCCTTTAATCCCAAGAGTCTGTAAGCAGGAGCGAGAGAGAGATTGTGATGTAACACACAGACACACACTCTCTTACACACAGGGAGAGGCAAATATACACACCACACCAGTACACCAGCAGGGCTAGCTACCCCTCCACAGTGTTCCCATGGCCTTTGTGCTGGCAGAGAGAGAGAGAGCGGATGCTTAGCAACATCTCATCTGCATGGTTTGCCAAATCAACAGGGTCAACATCCCTTTAGGCTTGGAGAACTCTGCTGTGCTGTGCAAGGAGCTGCCTCAGACATGCAGAGCCTGGTGCAGATGTGGGAAGATTCTCCTCATTGCAGATATCTCTCGTAAGCTGCTTGGTATCAGTATTCACCTTCAGGATATATTCTTCTTAAAACAGAGAAAATGTTGCCATTGTGATCACTGACCATTTGCTTCTATTTTCCACTGTTTCTGTTGTTTCAGATTTTTTTGATTTGATTTTTTTTGTCAACGCTTTGTTATGCACACTGCTGCCTGTATTAAGAAATATGGACTTTACTGTATGTAACTTTCTCCTGAATATCCTTTGTAATTTCCTTGGATGTACAGTACATGGCATCAACCTGACTGCATGGCTGCTCTGTACATTTTACTAAAGCTCATCTGTGTCTGATGTAATCCACATAGGAAGATGAGTCAATATGCACTTACACACAGTCTGACTCAATGGATTTTTTTTTCTTCTTTAACAAATGAACAGAGATTTCTTCCTTCACTGTGGAGCTGTCAGATCCTCCACCCCCTCCCATCCTTTCACTACACCCACAACTTGATCCTGGCCAACTGCTTTCTGAGTCGCACATGGTGCAAATTGAATCAAGCGCCAGCTACTGTAAGATACACTGAAAACCTCCTGGTGTTAACACTGCATAGAAGTTTGATTATCTCTTCATGTGCAAAGTTTCTACATTTGTTCCAAGAAGTGAAAAAGAACTTTAGGAGAAAGGTCTGGCTACTATTTTCATTTTTAACAGCAATACTCCTTATTCTAAACTTATTCTAAACCGAACTTATTAATAAATTAATAAGTTCAGTTATATTTCTACAGTCAGTTATGATCAGACTGCCTTAAGCACATCTTGTGAAAAGGAAAACAGAAATCTGTCTGATACAGTATCCCTGAAGTTAAAACTTGGGAGGGTATTGTAACTGAGAAATTTATTGGACATGTTTAAATATCTGATCGTTGTTAATATTTCATATATATATATATGAGATTAGTTTTTTTGTAGATACATTGTATTATATATATATATATATATATATATATATATATATATATATATATATATATATATATATATATATATATATATATATACGCTGCGCCTTAGATAGAGCGCTGACCTGAACATAGTGTATCTCTCCTCTTGGCCAACTTGGTTTGGCTCTAGTTCATCTTGGGGAATACGCTGACAAGGTAAAAATTTTAGAAGGTGGTTGGATGGTGAATTCATGGATGGATGGATTGTTTATCACTTTTTGTGAAGCATATAGTTAGCTTGTCTACTTGTGTACTATGTAACATTCTAACACAGTCCCCCTTAACAGTTAGAGGAAAACACACCGATTCTAATGAGTGAAAATCACAAATAATGGAAGGTAAGTGTTGCGCTCCAAACTGTGACGCAGTCTTGTAATTCTTTTGTATCTCATCTTGTTCTCTGTGGAAGCCACAGTACATGAGATAGGAGCCTTGAATACAGCAAAAGATCGTAGACCTCTAAAAAACGAGGCCTTCAACATAAATATATTTATGCAATGACAGCACAAACCAAACTTTCAAAAAAGCTAAAAAACTAACAAACAAAAAAAACCCCTAAAATACTTAGAAAAGCAGCAGGACACCTAAATTAAAACTATGGATCAAAATCTAAATTGGAAATACTCATTTGCATCTGTGAGACACCGAATGCAATAATAAATACCATCTATCATTTAAGAGTTTGAAATACAATGTATCTACAAAAAAACTAATCTCATAGCACATGTATGAAATAAACAAAGAAATGCAGATGCAATAATACCTATATATTCATAATATAAGTTATTAATATTATTATTAAAATGTAAACACTGGTCTAGAAGAAACCACACAAGTGAATTCTTGCTGGAACAATATGCAGTGTATACTCTCCTGATATCTAAACAGCCAATCCCCTGGAAGTAACTCAATGCATTTAGTCACTTAGGCATGGTAAAAACAACCCGCTGAAGCTCAAACCAAGCATCAGAATAAGGATGAAAGATCATTTAAGTCATTTTGAACATTGTTTGTGCCAGACGAGCAGGTCTGAGTGTATCAGAAACTGGTGATCTACTGGGGTTTACCTACAAAACCATCTCTAGGGCTCACAGTGAGCAGTCCAAGAGAAAAGAAACAGAGCAAATATCCAGTGAGTGGCAGTTCTCTGAGTGAAAATGCATCGTGTTAGAGATTAGAGGAAAATGGCCACACTGCTCCGAGTTGATGGGAAGTAATTCAGCAACCAAAAGGTATGCAGACGAACATCTCTGAATGCACAACCTTGAAGCAGATGGGCCACATTGGATGCCATTCCTGTCAGCTAAGAACAGGAAACTGAGGCTATAATGCACACTGGCTCACCAACATTGTTCTGTATGGATGTCACAGAGGATTGGAAAAACATTGCCTGGTCAGATGGTCTCGATTTATATGACATTCAGGTGGTAAGATGAGAATTTGGTGCCAGCAAAACCAAAGCATGGATCCATCTTGCTTTGTATCAATGATTCAGGCTTGTGATCTTTTCTTAACACACTCTGGGCCTCTCAGTAGCAACTGTGCACCATTTATGCCACAGCTTATCTGAGTATTGTTCTTAAACACGTCCCTCCCTTTATGTCCACAACATGCTCTTTTTCTAATGGCTGCTTCGAAGCTCATCTCATCTCAAAGTGATTTCTTGACTGTGACGATAAGTTAACTGTACTCAAACGATCTACACACTCACCAGCAACTGTGTGATACTATCATGTTGATATGGACCAAGGCATCTTGTTGAATTGATGCCATGGACAATCAAAGCAGTTCTGAAGGCAGAATTGGGGTTAAACCTGGTATTAGCAAGTTGTTTGTAACAAAGTGTGTTCCCATTGAGTAGATTTCAAGCTAAAACCCAAAACAATTATGTAAACACTGAACATCACACAGGATGTGTGTCAACTGGGTGTATAGAACAAACACAGGAAACTATTATAGAAATGTTCTTGATCAGATCTTAATTTAGCAGTAAGACCTACAGTCATCTCTGTGCAGATACACTCGTACAAAGCCTTGGCTCAGTCGGTTGCATCTAAAATATCTTTGGATCTTAGATTTTGATGCTCTGTTTAGACTTGGCTGCAAGGATCCACCCGCTTCCTTGATGCCTTCTCCTGTACAAAAAGTAGTGCAGCACACACACACACACACACACACACACACACACACACACACACACACACACACACACACACACACACACACACACACACACACACACACACACACAAGACACCTGCAGCGTCAATGTTAGTGAGTGGGATGACAGCTCTGCTGCTATGTTGCTGGCCAAAAGACAAGCTGAGGCGTTCAACTTCCCAGCTCTCTGTGGTGTCTTGCAGTCCTCTTCTAATTCTGGCTCCAGAAGTTGCTCGTCTGTCCCTCACCAAGCCACTCTGCTCTGGCTGCCAGAGCCCTTAATGTTTAGTGGGCTTCCTGGTAACTAGCCATGTCTCCAGGGAGAGCAGTGGGCCTAGTTTAGCAGGGAATAGCTTCATGGCCTTGTGCAGAGAGTGGATAAGGAGAGGTTTTCAAGAGTAGAGCAACAAAGTGACACAAACCAAGACCAAAGTCATTTTTAACCTGCTGAAATGAATAATACTAAAAAAAAAAAACCATGTTGCTGAAATTATATTGCTCCATTGGCAAGAGGATATAAAACTGTCAAAATTCATAGACATGCCCTCAATTTGTCAGTCTTGACATTTTGAACCACAGAGGATTACTCTCTGCTCAAGATTGTTTGTGGGTCACATTACTGACATTGTATTATGAGATATGATGATTGTGTCAAACAGTTCAATCTACTTCTTCAGTGCAACTGACTCCCACATTAGATCTGTTTGTTGGAACCAGCTAAAAATATCTTGTTTAGATACCAAATCTGGGGCATCGGGACTTGTTACCGACTCCCACAAGGACTTCATTGAATTGATGTTTGAAGATTGATATCAGAGAGACAAAATATTCCTTAACGATAATGAGTCCATTAGTGTACTTCTAAAACAAGCCAAAAAATTGCTCAGCAATGTTTAAAGGCACATTTGAGAATGATGACTCATTGCTGTCCTAGCAGCAGGTGTTGGAGAGTAAACACTTTCAGGACAGAGTTCAGTCAGCCTGCATGGATCATCTAATTGAGTCGGAGTATCAGGAAGTTATTGTTTTTTGGTTTTGTGTATGAATAAATAAAAACAATAATGAAACAAAGATCTTTATAATTCAATTAACTAAAATAGAGCCTTCCCTTTTTCAGACTGTTACAATTGTGGACCATGGTTTTAAATTAAACAAACAAAAGGAAAAAAAGAGTTTTCCACTTTAGATGATTTAGTATTGATAAGCTGTATAACAACTTTTTAAAAATCTGAACTATTAATAGGGACAAAAGTGTTTTAGTCTGTTTAATGCAGTGTTTCGCCACAGGGTGATTGTCAACATCAAAATAAAAGGTTTTTGCAATTAGCAGGCTCTTAATTTCTGCCATTCCACCTTCTGGTCATATGCAAAATAGAAGCCACCAGCTGTATTTTTTCACATTTCCCACACATTTACATACATACACGGATCAATATGACCACCTGCCTAATATTGTGTTGGTCCTCCTTTTCCTGCCAAAACAGCCCTGACCTGATGAGGAATGGACTTCACTAGACCCCTGGAGGTCTGCTGTGGCATCCTGTAAGTTACGAGGTGGGCAACTTACAGGATGCCATGGATTCGAGTTGTTTGTCCAGCATGTCCCATGGATGCTTAAGTAAATTGAGATCTGGGGAATTTGGAGGTCACGATATTAGCTAAAACTCATTGTTGTGCTCATCAAACAATTCCTGAAGCATGTTATCTTTGTGGCAGTGCACAAATCCTGCTGAAAGATGTCACGAGCATCAGGGAATACGGGTGTACATGGTCTGAGACAATTGTCCAGCCAATACAATTTGGCCCTTGTCAAACTCGCCAAAATCCTTATGCTTGCCCCGTGGGGACAAAAGGTTTACTTGCTCCCTCATGCATCCCACCAACTACCAGCTGCCATGATGAAGAGGTAATCATTGCTATTCACTTCACCTGTGTGTGGTCAGACTTTTATGACTAATCGGTTTAGTTTTTAAGAAAATCATTCATGCACACACAGACACAGCCACGTCTCACCTCAGAGGACATTAGCTTCCATATAGTATAATCCACTTAACCTAACTCTAACCCTATCCACAATCTGATTAACTCTTAATCTAACCTTAAACTGAATGTTAACCCTAAAAATTACATATGCCATAGAACCTGATTTTACTTGTCATTAAAGTGAAGTCAGGCTATTGCAATGTGACTGCACAGATTTATTTGCCCACATCATTAGTCATACAAGCAAAACTGCACACATTGCTCTCAGGCCCTTTAATTTCACAGTGATTCAATAAACTTGATGGCTCCCTATTGGTAGCAACGATTAATTCAAAAATGATGCTAACACTAAAATGTTTTAAAGAACACCAATAATCACTTTCCTCGTGTATCTGACTGAAATGACTGCTCTCTTGCAGAATTCCGTGCTAACAAGCTTGAGTTTTTTCCTAGTGAAATTTTGCAAATAATAAATAGCTGTCTATACATAAATAAAAAAAAAAAGTTAAAGTACACGTTGAGAGATAACTAAGGTTTTCATAGAAACTCTTGGTAAATACTCATCCTCTCTGAGTCGGCTGAATTTATGCATTGAATGTCTGCCTGCTGTACTTGCAGATTTCCCATCTAAGGCCTGGCATCATTCGGTGTGGCTGTAATGAGAGATGGAAGTGGGAGTAGTATGCTGTTTATTTCAACCATCTGTGACTGGCCTGAAAATTTCCCTTTAATAGTTTTCTCTGCACTGCACAGGAAGAAAATAACTGTGCTGCCAGTTGATCTGTATCAAGGAAGAGGAGTGCTCACCAAGTCGCTTTCTTTTTCAAGTGAAAAATTAAAAATCTCTGTGATATAATGTTTCTCTCTGAAAAACCATAAATTATTAATGTTGCCGCTGTGCTCACAGAGTGAATGTTTGTGTATATTTTTAATTTGTTAATGTGAAACTAAAATGATTTTAAAAACATGGAGAGCAAGGACATAATTTGGAAATTGCAACTACTGCACAAGCATGTTTTATGAAAACCCAGTAAGTTTGACATTATAACCCTAACAGAATAACTCAGAATCCTGCAAAAGACAATTTCCAAAAACTGATTTTCTGGACTTAAATGAAATAAATTATTTGAAATAATTCAAACCTATGTTGATACTGTACATTGTGACCGGAAATGCAGGCACGGTGCACAAACCATAGATGAATGTGTCTGGTGACGGTCTTGCTGTGTGTTTCGGAAGACTACACCAGTGAATCCAGGGCTCTTTGGGGACAAAGAAAGCTAAGGTGAAATTAATTTTGTCAGCACAAGCAGGTTCAACTCCTTACAGGTGGTCAATCGTCTGCTCTTTAAATAGCACCACAGTGGGGAGTGTTGTAGTGCCCACATGTATTTATGAAGACGCAGCCGACATGGCCTACTTCTGGGTGACTGCTGATGTCCCAGCTGGGCACACCTCCTCTCTTTCTACGTGTGTGTATGTGTGTCTGTTTGCATGATTGTACTTTATAGGAATTTTTGTGCGACTTTACAGCTAAATTGATAGTAAACCTGGTGACTTAATTCTCAAGCGATAAAACCAAAAAATAAAAATAAAAAACCCAAATAGTCACTTTTTTCTCTCTAAGAATTTCATTTCCAGTAATTTTTGTGCAAAACCTGTGAGGTGTGGGTGTTGTGTTAAAGCAAAATTAAAAGTTTAAAAGTGCTTTTAAAAAACCCACATGACACCGCATCCCGTAGAAAGGCATTAATAGCACTAAAAGCACTGAATGCAGGATGAGATTGTGCATTAATACCAAATGAAAGAGAATCAATTCCAGTATAAATGTTTTAGTGACTTTACTTTTTTAATTTATCTGCTGCATTTGATTGCCTCTGTGGCTATGTTGCTTTAAGCTACAGTTAAAATGGATGAAAATTAGAATTAGCACTGAAATAGAAAAGTAATGGCATCATTTTCTCAGTGGTAGGGCGGACACAACAGTTAAGCAATATGCCTGGAAATGCAGTTTTTCTTACAGCAGGGTTGGTTAAAAGTGGACAGATGAGCTCCAAAGGAAAATAAAAGGCTGCTGAAGGCATTAGGTCGTAAATCAATCAACCAATCAATAAAATACAAAAATGATTTGGACTTTCTGAGATCCAGCAGACTACATCATTCTCACCCAGACTTCTTATATACAAGTCCCTCTTTGGTTCTGCAACACTTTCACCATGCAGTAACTGAATTCTGTATAATGGTCATGTATAGTGCCGACTACTTTTGTCCCCATGACATAAAAATTTGATTGGAAAAAAAAAAGAGAAAAAAGATCCCTCTTTGTAAAACTTCCCCAGAAACAGAAAAGTGACAATCCAAGCCTTGGAATGTCTGTCCGGAAACTTTGCAAATGCAAATGAAAAACTAGCGCAGCATGCATAAATGCATTCATTTACACTAACTGTAAACCAAAAACCTTTCACCCACTAATTCCATCACCTCTCTGTGCGAGGATATGTCCATGGCACTGAAAAAGGAACTTGGGAGGGAAAACATAGGGAGGCGCTGTTGTTCATTTTACAAAGCAAATGCTGAAGGCTCACACAATTCTTCAATTCAAATGTGCTTTTTTTTTTTCTTTTTTCGCAAGCGTTTATCTGAATTTTGAATGTAGGTATTTGGACTTTGGATTTCAATTTGTAAAACAGTTCTAAAGTGGAAACTGCAAATATGTTGCACGACAGTAACGCACTATGGTAAAAATAAACGTGTCCTGTAATGATGTATTTAAACTAAATGCCATGCAAATGGATTCAAGCTGCGGGTCAAATTACAGCATTGTGCTCTCGTTATAATAATGGCACAGCAATGGATGGAACATTTCTTCCTCTATGCACTGTAAGCGGCTGGGAAATCTTAAAAAAATATATATTTTTCATTGCAGCTCCTTAACCTACGACAGCACCAGTTTCCCCACATTTGCATACAGCGGTGCTAGTATTACAAATGGCATAGGCTAATATAGCAAACTTTAGTGTGCTGTATATTCAAATAGGGACAAATGATTTTTGCTCACATGCGGGGTTTACTTACACAGATGCCTGCGTTTGCATGCGGGTACATGTAGGAGAGAAGGGGCAACACTGAAGACACCACCCAACTCTGTAGGGGAAGGGAGGCGGTACAAGTGTATGCGAAGGAGAGTGAGGAGAGTGTATGTTAGGGTGTGTGTGCTGAGGGAGGGGGGAAGGGGCTGAGGGAGAGAGAGAGAAAGAGAAACAGAGAGATAGAGAGAGAGAGAGAGAGAGAGAGAGAGAGAGAGAGATGCTCGTTTCAGTACCGCGGACAGTTCCCGGTAATGCAGCCAACAGTGGTTCGGTCCTTTCTACTGCTTTAAAGAAAGAAAAAGAAATCCAAACGGAGGTTTTAACACCTCTTCAGGACATAAAAAAAGAAAAGAAAAAGAGTCGTATATGGGTTTTATTGTGTGTGTGTTTTTTTAATGAATAGGAGGGTACTTTAAATCAGCGCGCACCAGGCGACATGTCTGGATGTTGTGACAAGCTACAGACAAAATGATTAGAGGACTGTGTTTGCAATCTCTGCGAGGTTTCTCGTCACTGAAAGGCTTTTTTCCTCCTCCTGTCAGTCTCTACAACCTTCAAAATCGTCTGCTCTTGAAAGGAAGTT
This sequence comes from Rhamphochromis longiceps, assembly GCF_057381845.1. Taxonomy (NCBI): domain Eukaryota; kingdom Metazoa; phylum Chordata; class Actinopteri; order Cichliformes; family Cichlidae; genus Rhamphochromis; species Rhamphochromis longiceps. Next base: position 23,192,126 of record NC_140566.1, on the reverse strand, counting down.
AAAGAAAAAAAACAACAAAACAAAAAGAGAAAAGTGACAGCGTCGCATTTGCACCTTTTTCATTTCTAGCTAGATTCTAAAATAAGTTGTTCGACTTTTTTTCTGGTTACGTGCGTTTGTGGAAAAGGACATATTCCTATTGGATGTTACTTTCAAAAACTAAAAAGGCAAGCAAGGCAAGTGCTTCCCCCCCTCCATCCGGTCAAATAGCCTTCTTCCAGCACTCACTGGTTTTCCATGTAGGCTAATGCTCTTTTCCCAGAGGCGAAGGGAGTCCCACAACCACTAATGCAGTCAGCTTTTTGATGCGCCAGAATACACTCATCCTCTCTTACAACGACGATTCTTTACTCCATTCAAGTTGCTCTTTTCAGTTTTGCCGTCGAGACTACGAAGTGACATCTTCCTCTCCATTTTCGACAACTGTTAAAGACTGGTAGGTGATAATGGCAATGCAGCCATGAAAAATGCTCATTCGGATCGCTGTGAGATGAAGTTGGAGGTCCTGCGTCAAAATAACAGGGGGCTCAGCTCGGGCAACTTTTGACACGGACCCATCGCTTTTTTCTTTCTTTCTTTCTTTTTTGAGACTTGTGGTTGAAAGAGGTGTGTAGCCTGCTTGGAGCTGTTCATGACGGAAACGATGGCGCTGAGTCTAAACTGCAGGACTAATCCCAAAGAGCAGGCATCAGTTCAGAACAGTTTCCCAGATGTTGTTGAATTAAACGTCGGGGGACAGGTTTATTACACGCGTCACTCAACTTTGGTAAGCACCCCGAATTCGCTGCTCGGTAAGCTATTTTCTTCTAAAAAAGACGCATCTAACGACTTAGCAAGAGACCCCAAGGGTCGATATTTCATTGACAGAGATGGCTTTTTATTCCGGTACGTGTTGGACTACCTCCGGGATAAGCAAGTTGTCCTCCCGGACCACTTCCCGGAAAAAGGGAGGCTCAGAAAAGAGGCTGAATACTTCCAGCTGCCCGACCTGGTGAAGCTGCTGACCCCTGAGGATATCAAGCAAAGCCCGGACGACTACTTCCACAGCGACTATGAAGATGGGTCCCAGGGTAGCGACCACCGGCAGTGCCCGCCACCCTCTCTCGTTCCCGCGGACAGAAAGAGCGGGTTCATCACTGTGGGGTATCGAGGGTCGTGCACCATGGGCCGTGAGAGTCAGAGTGACGCCAAGTTCAGGAGGGTACCTCGGATACTAATATGCGGCAGGGTAGCCCTTGCCAAAGAAGTGTTTGGGGAGACGCTGAACGAGAGCAGGGACCCGGACAGGACCCCGGATCGGTACACCTCCCGGTTTTACCTCAAGTTCAAGCACCTGGAGAGAGCTTTTGACATGCTGTCGGAGTGTGGTTTCCAAATGGTGGCCTGCAACTCGTCAGTCACAGCTTCGTTCGTCAACCAGCACACAGAGGACAAGATCTGGTCCAGCTACACAGAATACGTTTTCTACCGTAAGTCACAGTGGTGCTTTAGTGAACGAAAGGTCACCGTTTGCAGGCGTGCACGCACACGCAAACTTGGAACGCCGCTAGAAGGCGCACATGGGTTGTCAGCTGGCGTGAGGGGAATATCTAGCTCTGGGGATGGGTGGGCCTTCCTAGCTGTGGACTCTTTTGACTGGTGTGAGCGTGCCAGTCACTTTATAGTGGGTGGTGAGATCCGATTGTCTGTATGGCAGTGCTCTTACACCTGACTTCTGCCAGCAGATTTGCTCGTTGACCAGCAGCCTGGAAGATTTCCACGATAAAGAACCATTATATATAAATTCCTTGCATGGATTCCACATTTCTGTGCCCTGTAGGTAGCCTGGATCTTCCTCTTTAAATGCAAGCACAGCTGCAGAGTCAGGTTTGCATTCTCAGTTGAAGTTTGTGGAGCGAAACCCATTAGAGATCATTTCCTGTAATTGAGGTTAAGCAAAGGTTTTCCACTTCTCCCTGGAAGCAGTGAAAGCTTCGCAGCTAACACATGATTGACAGGCTAGTCTGTGTTCCGATTCTGGCGTGTTCAAATCTATTACAGCATGCTGCAGCCTTCAGTGGGCTCTTATATTTCAAACGATTTAACCAGATTTTAAACATTTCACAACCATCTGAGCCAAGGCAGTTGTGAGAGCAGTGATTCATCAATGCTTGCCATGTCTTATCATGGTACAATTTGCTATTCCACCTCCTCTCTGCTTTTATCCAGCCCATCTTTTCAACTTCTTGCATTCCCTCATAGCTTTTGCTACTGCTTTCCTTCCATTTTTCCATCTTTGCTGCTCAGTAGCTGCTGGCAGAGTGGTAGTAAAGAAGATGTCATCATGACTGTTATACTGGCTCTCATAAGATTTTACGAGGCAACAAAAACATCCATATTTTTTAATCTGAGAGTATATAATTGATGACAAATGTCATACTGATACTCTGGATGTGCTTAAGTTTTCAGTACCTGACTACTTAGATGGCAAAGCTTTTGTCACACAACCCCTGAAATGGTAGCAGGGGGGCATTTTTAAGAAACCAAGAACAATTCTGGAAATAAAAAGGCCTCAGATTTGATTTGACATAAGATAAAACCAAGTCACTCAACTACCTCACTGCATTTGATCAGGAATTATATCATAGCATTATGAGTACATGTAGACTATGGGATCCTATACTGCTCATAGTTACCATCCCGTTCAGTTTCTTAATGTGGAAACAATGTTTGGTTCATAGGTTTTTTGGAAAATGGCACATTTTTCTTTAAATTTTGCCACTGTACACCTAAACAGAGTGTTTTAAATAAAAAAATCAGTTTGTTGGTTATTGGATGGATATTTCAAAGGATTTTATTTCAGTCAAGGAGAAATAGTCCTGCAGTCATGCACTTTACTTGTCTTCTGTGGTCTTTCTATGCACCAGATTGTTGATTTTGCCACTCTTAAAGTTTTTCCTATCTCCCTCATAGCTCTATTTGGGGTTTCCAGTTTAATGATGGCCTCCTTTATTTGCATTGACATCTCTGGGCATCTCATCTTGAGATGTCAGAGAAAAGCTGAAACTGCAAATTACAAGTTCAACGCTTGGAATCAACTCAACATGTTTTATATGCATAATTTTGCCATGAAATAATAAGGGAAGAGACCTCATTTGGCCATAAAACGTCTTGTGATTCAATTCAGATTACTTCTGAGCGTCTGAAAAGGACTATGTATAAAAATGGCTGCAAGTCCTAAAAAATGATTGCACTTCTTTTATGAAACTTTTTTGAGTTAAAGCTGAAAGTCTGCAGTTCAATCACATATTGACTATTTCAATTAAAACTGTGCTGGTCTATATGTGCAACTGAATGTATCAACAGTTTTATATTAAATTTAAGTCTTGTCACATAAGCAAGGTACAGAGGACAGCATCGTGAATATAGATGCAAATAAAACATTTTAAAGCTGACAGCAGTGTTGTGCCAGATATCGTCACGTAAAAAAATAAAGGAGAATATGTTTCAGTGTTGTCAAAAAAGGTTACAGTTCTAAAAAATAAGAGTTGTGACCCGACTTATCTCCCAGGTAACACTCGTAATGCTGCAATCTCTCGGTTTAGTATTTTGTGAATACGTGTTCATTTTGCCGATAATTACATTATATTCTATGCAGAGTTCTGACTGGCATCCTTTTTATCCCAGCAGAAAAAGAAAACAGTGCAAATCAGCTTGTCTGTTGCAGTTTTTAGCAGCAGCCATGTTCTAAATTCCTATTCCATCCTCATTCCCAAAACATTTGTAATTACATAGCAGACCGTTCTCCTACTTTAAAGAACTGCAATAAAGCATTGGACACTGTTTTATATTCATAAGATTTTGTATTTCAAAAGGTAGGCATCTAACCCAGTTTTTTAGCACCACTGGCTTTGTTGTCTCATCTCAATGCCCAATCCTCCAGATGTTTGGCAAGCGAAAAGAGTTCTGAGCTAATCTGCACAAATTTTTACATATAACATTACATTCTAAAACGCTTATTTTTTAACATGTTCATACAATAAAATAAGGCCTTTATTAAATATTACAATAATCTTTTTTTGTGCATCAACAAACTTGTCATTTCCCCCAAACTTATGGACCTGACTGTTTTGCCTTTGTCCAGAACTATGGAGAATTTTAAATCAAACATTCAAGGTGCGATTGAAATGCAGACGTTCATATTTAATTCAAGGGGTTTAACTAAAGTTTTGTTTTTAGTGTTTAGGGTTTATAGTAATTAGTACACATAGTCCAACATTTTCAGAGGCTTGAAAGTAACTGGACACACTAACATCTTTCAGAAATTTTTAAATGAGTGCCTGATGTTTAGAATCCAGGGACATAACAAGATACTGTGTTTTGTCCCTTGAGATGCTCTGCTAGGGCTTTACCATCAGCTGAGACTTGTTTGTGGGTCTTTGCACTTGGTTTTGTATTTACTAACTGAGAAACATGCTTTAATGGCTTGAGATCAGGTGACTGACTTGGCCATTGCATTGAGAAACCCTTGGGTTGCTTTTACAGTATGCTTTGGGTCATTATCCATTTGTACTGCAAAGTGCTGCGCTGTTAGTGTTGCAGCATTTGGCTGAATCTGAGGACAGTATAACACCGTACACTTCACAATTCATCCTTCTATTTGTATGAGGAGTCACTTTATCAACAAACACTAATGGCAGCCTGTTTGACATGAGCTTTCTTTCCTTTTAGTTTTTTCTCCTCACATAATTCATTCTGCTATTTTTAATCTTGTCTGATCTTGTAGGTTGTTTTAGATATTCTCGACAAAGTCTAATCTGGCCTTCCTGTTATCAATTCTTTTAAAAAAATATCAAATTGTTGATTTGGCCCCTCTCTGTGAAAGGTTTATTTGGGGCTTTCTTCCTAACAAATATTGTCCTCTCTTGTGTACGTGTGTCCTCATGTCACACACATAAAACTGCTTGTCATTAAATTCTAGTATCTTCTGCATGTTGTGTCACTTGTTGATTAATTTGGAATGGTAAGTGGACTGATTCTTATGTAGCACTTTTCTACTTTGCCTGAGCACTCAAAACGCTTTATGTAACTTACCCCATCCACAACAGCTTCTGCTGAAGTGCTTTCTATCTAACAGTTGCAAACATTCATACTCCTATGGATGCATCAGAGAACATCTTGTGGTTAGTATCTTGCCCAGGGATATTTGGCATGCACACTGGAACAGCCAGGGATGAAACCATCAACCTTCTGATTAGTAGATGACCTGCTCTACCTCCTGAGCTACAGTCACCTCAGAATCCAGTATAGTGGTGTAGAAAATTATATATTTGAAAAAATAAAATAAAATAAAAAAGGAAAAAAACAAGCAAACTGATGGACCTAACTGCATTTTTTTCCACCTCTGGGATGAGGGCCAGAGCCCCTGGTTTCAAAAAACACAGAGTCATGCATTCATCAGCGGCCTTGGGGAAAACCAATGCTAATCACATCAGTCAAATGAACGTGTGGTCCCAGAACAAACTGGAGTAATTAAAAAAACAAAACAAAAACAAAAACAAAAGAAAACAAATGAACAATCAAACAGAAAAACGATTTGCAGAACTGTGTCCAGAGCTCTGCATTAAATGCCGGCATAAAGCACAATGACTCGAAGGCTCTTGGCTCTCATAACCTTCAGAAGTAGCACTAACAAGCTAAATAAAGTGGTGTTGAGGGCTGCTCAGATGAACACACACACACACACACACACACACACACACACACACACACACACACACACACACACACACACACACACACACACGCACATTGCTTATACAACATCTGTGGACTGCTGCTGCCTTTCCTTGCTTACTGACAAACAACAAATGCTTCCTGGCTTTGCTGACAAATGTTCAGCTTGTTAGAGGCCACATGCTCAAAGGAGAATGGCAGATGTGCTTTGGCCTGTACTTCACTTCACAGTAGATATGCACACAGGTAAGCATGGCATTACGGAGCTTGTATAATGCTGTGGAATCACTGCAGTCACTGACAGTCCCATGCTTATCTGCCTGTCACATTTTTGGCTCGCTCATCAACCCCCCTGTCTCCCCCACCCCCACTACGCACGCACACACACACACACACACACACACACACACACACACACACACACACACACACACACACACACACACACACACACACACACACACACACACACACACACACACTCTTCCGCTCCTTCATTGTCTGTCTTCGGTCTCTTTTCTTTTCATGTCACCTCATTTTGCTCTAGTCAGTCATACCCAACTCTTCTCTCTTGTCTCGGTTCCCACTGTCCCTCTCCTCAGCTTCATTTTGCTACATGCGCCGCAGGGGTAAGGAGCGCTGTGGCGGCACCAGTTGCCTTTATATGCCTCACTGAAGCGTCACGCCTTCTGTCTTGCTTCTTATTCACATCTTTGTCTGTGTGACTCTGTAATTGTTTATTTTATCTCCAGATTTCTCATTCCTCATTTGAGGTATTCTATCAGCCTTTTTAGTGTACACTACTGTTAAGTCTGTTAAGTTATGTGTGCCTACTTTTGCTTACTTGTCATCTTAGGCTGTTTATTTTTTATTATTCTTGTTTCACCTTAGTAATGACCCCTGCACTGAGCAAGTTCCATAAAAAAAGATTTTTCCCACAGTGTTCTGGAAAACAAAAGACAAGTCTGCTGTGTATTTAGCCCTTCCTTTAACCTCACTTAACATCTTTTGGATGAATGGCATCATCAGCTGCAGGTCTTACCAATTTCACTGCCTTACTAATGCTTATGTGGCTGAATGGCCCAAATCTCTGCAGCTAGGTTCAAAATGTTGTTAAAAGTATTCCCTGAAAAGTGGAAGTTGTTATGGCATGACACGGAGGCCTGTTGTTTTGTGATGAGCTCTGCAAAAAGCGCATTTGCTGTCGGTGCAATGTTCAGTTGTTTAAAGAGCTTTGGCCATGTAGGCAATCTACCTGACACATCTATGTTACCATTACCAGCTGTGAATCATTTCCCTTAGGCCTCCCAGTGGGTGGTGTACCAAAGCACCCTACAATTAGCTAGCTAGTGTTACCAAAAACCTAATTGCTTGTTTTAGTCAAATGAGTATCTTCAGGGAAAGCAGGCTAAACAAGACAATGCTGTGTCAAGGTTTTTTCTTCCGTTTTTTCCATGGATAAATCTTTGCACAGAAACAGTCTTGATTGTCAGCTATCTTGTTATTTTATATTTAGAACACACACAGAGGACAAAAAAACCCATACACAACAGAAATGACTGATCTTTAGACACATTTGGACAAACACTTGATCATGAAATCTGGTCTTTTAATGAAGCGTTTTAATGAAGGTTTTTGTCTAAAAGCCCTGACGTCGGAAACTAATATGTTCCCCTTTAGGAAAGATATGAAATACATTTTGCATATTTGTTCGCAGACAGCAGCTCTAACTTGTAAATTTCCATCAGATAAGCAGCAAAGCTGTCCTGAGCCATAACATTTACACCACCATACTTTAGGCCAAACAGAGCATTTCAGCATCTCCTGAAAAGTTCTGTTTGACCTGCACCAAACTGTACCAAAGTCTACTGTTGCTTTGGCAAGAAAAATAATTGTGCTGCTAAGATAGCTCAGACAGTAGATAGATACAGTGTGACACCAAAAATTACCAAAGTTATGTGCAGATCCTGTAATGGCATATTAGGGTTGTCATGATTCGAGTTTTGAGGAGAAGACAAACGACTGCATGGTCTCAGTAGATGCCAGAATAGTGATCTTTATTACACACTTCTAAGACAGAAGCATGGGAAGACAAGCGTACAGCCACAGATCTCCGCCGGGCGGCGGCTCTCCATATCTTTTATATTATTCATGATGACGTCACACAGACCTTACTGGAAATGATATCAAGTCCCCACAATCCCAAAAGTTCTCCTTATATAGACATCATATGGTACTTTTAGAGAAAAACAAGTGTGTGATCTGTTGTGCATTTTGTGAAACTGTGAGTCCAACTAGAGGAGATGTCCTGAGACGACCTCCCTTTGTTAATAAGTGTGTATGTGAGGGAATGTGCGTGTGTTACATAAGTCTGTATATATGTGCACGTTAGTGAGGCCTGACTACGTGCATATCTGAATGTAACAGTCCAGCTCGAGTGGAGTGGTGATGTTGCAACAGTTTAAGCAGAGAGAAAGTAAGCTGGTGGAGAATTACCTTATAGCCGATTTACTAAGAAACTAAGAAACTGATAAACTGATGCAGACTAATGAAGTAATAATGAACTTACAACAGTGCATGTAAATGATATCAGTGAGATTAAAATAACATCCATTATCCTAACAACTCCTTTGAAGCAATGTAAGACATTCAACATAATACAGGTCAATCCAACAGATCTAATGATTTTCACACTCTTCTAAGTCAGAGGTCTAATGCAAACTAAAACTACATACCATATTATAATGCAACTACTTTGATCTCATATATAAGGTAACATATGATAACAAATTAATCTCCACAGGGTTCTTGGAGACGTCTTTCTGCATCCTTGTCTTCCTGAGTTGAATTTGTTGGTGCTGAATGTAATGGCAGTTGCTTGAAATCTACACCACTTGTAGTTGATTTCCCTCAAGGTAACATAATTAATTCAAAATATTTCAAGAGCTCTTTGGATCCTGGCATCATGACACCACACACTTGAATCTCAAACAGATTAATTAAGACATATTTCACCTGCCACTTCATAAACTGGTTCATATCGTTGACAGTTTAGAACTCCATCCACCCAATCATGCATCCATGCATCCAACCATTTTCTTCTTCTTATCCTGATCTAGATGTGCCGTTTCCCTGAGACCATCCCTTTGTGTATTTAAATCATGGCTATAAGTAGAAAAAGTGAATTGTATGAGTATGTCATTTGTATTAATCTGCACTATTTAAAAAAATGATTGGATATTTGTCCTGTAAAAACATGTTAAGGAAGCAAATCTATCGGCTGTACTTTTTCAGTGACTCCAGATGCTTTGCTTAGGGGCACTGCAACAGTGGATGAAAAGGTAACTTACCTTCTATTCCCAACATTGTCAGCCTTCACTCAGGGAAATTGTATTTTCTTGCCATAAGCTGAACCTCCTTTATCTCTTCCAATCCTCCGTTTGCTTGTTATCCATCACCCTGTATCCTCTTCTCCTCTAATTGTACCTATCAATCTCTTTCTGTTTCAGGCTATTCAAATTCTGAATAGTCTCTGAAGCCTTACAATGCAAAGTGTATTTAGCAATTTGTTGCATGGCTGAAGTGATTGATAATCATCTCTTGTGACAGTTACTTCAGTGAATTGCTAACGTTGACCACAGCAGAACCTTCAAGCAAAACATCTACCATGTGGCAAAAAAAGAAATATTTAAAGTCTTCAGAAAAAAATGATTTTGTTGGATCAGGATGTTTTTCCATCGAGGCTTTATTTTTACCTCCGCGGAACATGCCAGTGAGTGAATTATGTGTCATCACAAATGGCCACTTTCATGCGCCCATGTATGCTGGCGTGTGACACACTATGCCATTAGCTTTTTACGCACAGACGAGTAACTCCTTGTGTGGCAAATGTGATTTGGCAGGTGGCAGCAATTACGGTGTCTGTGCTTGTGTGTGTGTGTATGTGATAATGTGTGACCCATGTTGCACTACCTGAGGCATTTGCACACCCGTTGAGCCGCCAGCTAAAACCACCTGCACTCTACCGCTCTAACATACACGGAAAGACACACTCATCACCATGTGAAACTACATCATGCTAATCCTGCAAGCTTCTCCCAGACCAGTCAGTGATGACATTAGCAGCAGCGGCCCCCGTGCTGCAGGCCTGTAGGAAGTGATTAGCCGAGGAGCAGACAGGCCATGACAGCTCTGAGGAGAGTCTTGATAGAGACAGCTGCTACCCTGGCCTCAGCACCACAGGGGAGTCCACCACCACACACCTCAAGTTTGCGTTATTTAGAGTGAGACAGAATGGGAGAGGAAGCAGGTGGGGGGTACAGTTCAGTGCCTGAAAGAAGGGACAAATACAGATACGGACACTTTTCTTTTCTTCTTACAAATATTTCTGCTTGTATAACTGCTGCTGATACTGCTTGCTCTCGCTCTCTCTATCTACATACATATATATTACTTCAGAAAATTGCTGATTTGACCATTTTCACAAGAATGTTTTTATGTTTCTTAAGCTGCTTATCAGTGACCTATGAATCAAACAAAACATAAAAGACATAAAAAGGCACCAAGCTCAATTGAGAAAAGAACCAGCGTTGAGCACTTCGTTACTAGCAGCTTGTTGCAAACACACAAAATTTGCTCCATTTTTTTTCCTCTTTTGTCAAATCTACAAAAATGCCAAAGATAATACAGTTTGACAGGCATAAAATACCAACAAGCTGATTCCCAAAGTGCTATTAGCCAAGACCTTAACATATCTCAGCATGCACGGTGGGCAGAGTATCCTTAATGAGCTTCTGGAAACGGGACTATTGCAGGTCAAGCTGCAGAAATAAAAACAAGCAAAGCAAAATGTCATATCTTTAGGAAATTGTAAAATAGGGAAAAAAAACCTGACATAGGACTGGGGAGATGCACCTGGTCATCTATACTGTTTGCTGAAATCTTATTGTGAAGCTGGCTTCAAGAAACCATTCTTAATATGAAGGGAAGCAGGCAGAAAAGAGTGAAGTATGCTAAATTACACAAGAATGGGACTGAAAATCAGTGGCAACAGGTCAACTGTTTAAAGTCAAATGTTCAAATTCTCATCAATATGTACAGAGCATGTCACAGGAGAGGTACAACAGTGAGTGTCAACATTCATCGGTAAAACAAGGTAGAGGCTCTATCATGGTTTTGGGCTGTATCTCAGCCAGTGGTGTTGGGAATCTTGTCAAAACCGATGGATATGGAGTTTGATCCACCTTGCAATACCATCTGGAAAGTTAGACCTGTAAGTCTCAGTTTTTGATAATGAATTTCAACACATCTTTGCAAGTTTTAATAAATTGCTCTATTTCCCATCATCTTAGCAAGATATAAAGAAAAGGGGGTTTCTCAAGGCTCAGTATATGTAGACAGACTGTCTTATACCTGGGAACTGGCTATTCTAACTGCTACAGCTGTGTGTTTTTTTTCTTTTTTAAAGCTGTCTCAGTTAAAGACTCAATAGAGCTCCAAGAGGGAGAGAAGGAAAAAAAATGACAAGATAAGAAAGAAAAGAGTTACTTAAAGGTAAACTCTAAAAGTAGTCTAGGGCAAACAAAAAATGAACTAAATTTTCACTTTTGAAATAGAGTTTACTCACCTTTTGAAAGTGATAGAAAATACGTTATGGGATATGTTATAGATAGATGTCTTAAAAAGTAACCCAATCCTGAAACTGTGTATTGTTTTGCATTTATTTAGCCAGTTTCTAATCAATTTGGCACATATAAAAGCAAGAGGGCAACAAGGAAACAAGGAAAGGCCAAGTAGATCATATAGAAAGAAGTACTTGTTTGCATAGCCTCATTTTGAACTTCTCCCTTAGATGTTTGGTGTAGCTAGAGTAACTTTCCATGATCCCCTCCCACTGGAGAATATGGGGAATTACCAAGCTCGGAGACAAAGAAAGAGGAAGAAATACACAAACAAAACAAAGTAACAGTGGAGCATCAACAACAAGCTTTCCTAAGTCCTCGGTGACTCCCTACTCTCTTAGCCGTCTATCAGTCCATTTTCTTTTCCTCTGTGACTCCTGGCACTCTATTCTCTCTGCGGCGGTGGCACAGCTGATATAATGCTGATGCTCTTTCCCGTTGTGTTGAAATAAGTGCACTGTGGTGCGACGAGGTGTGGAGCGTTGCCATAATGACAGAAACTGCAGCTGGAGAGCCTCTTCACAAACTCAACCCACCAGCTGGCTCCTGCAATGCATCAATGCTTTAATAACCCTGCTATGTGCCATTCCAGATTGGCTGTAAATGCAATGTAAAGGGTATACAGCAAGTATAAAACAGCAAAAGTAAGAGGGAGTCTATGACGATGTTTTTTTGCTGCTGGTTCGGTCAATATTGTTTGGAGATTGATAAAACTAACAGCTTTAGAATCAGCGCAAAAAGGGTGTAAACACAAAGCGCGGACCCGCCGAAACATCAGAATCAGCGAGCTGTCAGCTTTCAGCCTCGACCGTGTCCGTGCCGTCGGGTGAGAAAGGCGACATCTCACTGATTCTGATCTGCAGGTCCGTGCTTTGCGTTTACGTCTTTGTGCAGAAGCCGTGTACCTGCTCTCATTTACTGTTTTAAATGTTTGGTGGTTGTCAAAATTTTGTGACGTTCCACCTGAGATTCTGGAATTTTGGGCAAAATACATTTATATAAAAAAATCGATTCAGGATTTTAATGAATCGATATCACGTTATCCAAGCCAGAATCGATTGTAATCAATGAATCGATTATCAAAACCCACCACTATTTTCTAGCTAGGCAGCAAACCATCCACTACAGCTGTTTCTGCCTCTGAAAGCAGACCAACAGTCGCGATCCTGATCTTTGAGGATGCTGACGAGCTGCCAGTTCAGTCAGTCTAGAAGTATTCAGTGTTCTGCAAGTTCAACTAAAACAGGTGCTAAGATTGATATGAATACATCGATTGCAGCTTTATGGCTAGGAAATGTGCATCTATTGGTGACTGTGGATAGAAGAAGTATAAGGATACAATGAGATGGATGCTAATCTCTGAAACTGCTCTTAGTGGATCATGTTTGTCATTAAATGATAGTTTTATTCTTACACTTCCCTCTAATCCCCCCTTTACGGATTCCCTTTAAGTTGTTGTTTTGAAACAGTCATGTTATTGATCTTGTCAATTTTTTGCCTTTAAGTTCCTTGAATTTTAAAAAAAACTTAAAGAAGTTTCTTTATTCAGAGAAAACCTCAAGAATCAGACGATCCCATTTGAGCAAGCATTTGGCTATGGTGGGAAGGAAAAACCCCCTTTAACAGGAAGAAACCTCTAAGCAGAACGAGGCACAGAAAGGGATGTGAGAAAGGGGGCAGCCATCTGCTGTAACTAGTTGGGGGTGATGGAAGTGAGACAAAAGACACACTGTGGAAGAAAGCCAAAGATTAATGATAACTAATGATTAAAAGCAGAGTGAAGTAGAAACACTCAGTGCATCCTAGGAAGCCCATATCAGACAAGATCTATTGCAGGTAATCTGAGCCACCACTAACTATATGTTTTATTAAAAAGGAAAGTTTCTGGCCTAATCTTAAAACTGAAGAGGGTGTCTATCTTCTAAATACAGACTTGGAGCTGGTTCCTCATAGGAGGCATCTAGAAGGCTGCAGACTCTGCTTCTCATTCTACTTTTAAATATCCTTGGAACCACAAGTAAGCTATCAGTCTAAGAGCAAAGAGCTCTATTTGTGTGATATGGTACAATGAGGTATTTAAGATGGGGCCTGATTATTATTGATTAATTATTGATGGATTTAAACAAACATTTACCTTCATAAGTTGGAGTTAAATGAAGGGGGTTGTAATGTGGCACTTTCTGAGTCCCGTCCAAGGTGCTTCATCTTTTTAATTCATCAGCACCTGCATTCAGCTCCATCAGGAAGAAAACTTCACAAAGAAACCTCACAGTTTGATCATGTTTGGAACCATTTCTTATTCTGTTGTGCCTCATTAGAATCACACATTGTCGCTCACACAGCAGTGGTCCACATCCCGTTTGAGCATATGGTCATACCCTTGTAATTTCATTCCTCGGTGCTTTATATCTTCCTGGGGCAGAATGACAGTGCCATTTCATTTAGAAGCAGCAACGAAGTCTTTATGTGTATTAAGATAGCTAGAGGCACTGGTGTAGTAACTCCAGAGGAAATTATCTCTGGCAGAAATTGCAAAGGTAACTTGTGATACCAGCCGAATGTGTCTTGGTCTTAGAAAAGGCTTTGTTTCAAATTTCCTTCCTTTACCACTGAGAGAAAAGATGCAAATAATTGTCAAATGTCGTTATCCTGAATGTGCTAGAGCCCAAAAGAGGAGAAATAATTAATCTCAAGCCATTACAGTTACATCTTAAACAGATACCTGAAACCATAAGTCATGGAGCTTCCAGAGAAGAGTGTCTGGGCACTTTTACAGTTGTGAATGTCTTAAAGGAGTATATACTATATTTAAGCAGTTAAACACTTTTAGCAGGCAGTACCACTGTTAAGGATTATTCCAAACTTCTACACTGTGTCTCATTAGTAATCCCTCTTTGTCATGTCAGGGTACTCAGCTGCTTGCTAGAGCATACTGTCATCGCCATTTCATTCCTAAGTATCTGTGAAGCTCCCTGTCCATTAAAACACACACACATGCTGTAAGCATATGCATGGCATGCATGCACACATGATCCCTCCTCCCCTCGCACACGCTCGAAGGTTAACTTTATATAAACAGCTCACAGATGAAAAATGGCTCTCATTAGAGAAAAGATTATAAATCAGACCGCTCACTTAAACACACTTAGTGTATCAACAGATACCGGCAATCTTTTCACTGTTGTGTAGCGTACCTACTGCCTATTAATTTCAGCCAGAATGAATTTTGTGCAATGCTTCATTACAAAGTAACACCTACCATGCACACAAATTATTAGACATACCATGCTGAACCTTAAGCCACCTCATCGCCTAACATTTCTGCTGTAATCTGTTTTCTTTGCTTTCATCTGTAGCTCCCTTTTAAGACTGAGGGGGATTTACAGGGTAAATATATCACACTGAGATCAGAGTTCATACCTGAACACAGTTGCACCTCTCTCTCTCTTCTCTAGAAAGCAGAACTTTCAGCTTGTTTACATGCACATGCCTTCATAGGCTGCAGCCTATTTGTCTCATCTGTGTGGGACCTAACTAGAACTAACATGTATACATTCGTATATATATATATATATATATATATATATATATATATATATATATATATATATATATATATATATAACCCCGACTTACGAAATTAATTCGTTCCCGAGGGTCTTTCATAAGTCGAAAATCGTCGAAGTCGAAGCACCCATCGCGCCTTTTGAGTGAGGCAATGCTGAACAATAGGCTAATTGATAACTAGAATAACAATACGTCATTCAAGTGGAACAGCAAAGCGCAATTACGAAAGCCAAGGGGTTGTCACATGATTCGGAAGGCTTTGTGGGCATTGTGGGCTCGGCCAATCAGAGCCAGTGGATTTTGTAACATGGGCATTTTGCCGTAACACGGGCAACAATATTGCCGTTCAGTGCGTTCGTAACTTGAATTTTTCGTTTAATGCGGTATTCTTAAGTCGGGCTTCCACTGTATATGTGTGAATAAAAACAAAAAGACCACTGAATAATCACTTCTTGGGTTTTTGGTTAGCTTTGCCTGATCAAAGTCCAGTGAAAATGAACAGGTGTTTTTCGACTGATAGTTAGGAGGATTTTTAGAAAACCAAAGCGTCCACTGTAATCCCATCTAGCCCACAGTCTTGTTTACTATTCATGCTATAATGAATTACTGAGAGCTGTTCACAGTAGACTGCCCAGTCCGTGGCAGT
Source organism: Rhamphochromis longiceps (assembly GCF_057381845.1). Lineage (NCBI taxonomy): Eukaryota > Metazoa > Chordata > Actinopteri > Cichliformes > Cichlidae > Rhamphochromis > Rhamphochromis longiceps. The sequence continues at coordinate 23,176,517 of NC_140566.1, read as the reverse complement.
CCAAAACAGGTCCCTGGCTGTTTGTTTGAAAAAGTAATGGTTTGCTACTGAGAGCCCTATGTACACATACAACCTGTGTAATGGTCTCCTAACTGCACAAGCCAGTATTACCTGTGTGTAGAAGATGATTTGCTGTCTGTGAACCTGTGTGATTATGGTCTGCAGACAGGAGGTCTGTTGATAAATTGGTTTTGTGGGACAACAGCAACCGCATCAAAGTGCAAACATCCCACAGCACATATGCACAAATGCATGCAAGTACACACTCGCACAGACTATATAGATAAGATCAGACAGCATTCTGGCCCAGAGACACATTGTTTACTACTAGATTAACCTTTTTTTTTTTTCTTCTTTTTTTTTTTAAATGACATCAGAAACAGCAGTATGCGACATTACGTGATGGCAGAGCTTCAGTTCATCCTTTGTCATTTTTTTTTTTTTTTTTTAAATAAATAGGACAGGGGGAATGAATGAGAGAAAGAGGGGGAGAGAAAGAAAGAAAACCAAAGGGGAGAAGAGACGGTGAGAAGGGGGGGGAAGAGAGAGAAAAAAAAAAAAAGAACTCCTGGGTCACCTGTATGGAGAAAAAAAAAAAACAAACAAAAAAAACAAACAGAGGAGACAGCAAACAACAAAGAGTAACATAATAATAGAGAAAACAAAGCACCATCACAATAAACTAGCTAGTCATAGATATCAATATTTACTAAATAATAAACGATATTGTGCAGCACGCAAGATAGACAGCGCACAGTGTGCTTTGAGGCAGCAGCCAAGAAAGCTTTAGTCCGCGTCTGTGAATACCCATGTGTGCATACCTGTGTGGATCAGCATGCTTGCATTCCAAAGGTTTCTCCATGTAATGATCTGCTAGGGAGTGTGGGGGGGGCCACAGCCCCGTCCTCCAGGGTGTGAAGCGGGTATGGAGGAGATCAAAACTCCAGACATCCAGAGGCCCCCAGAACACAAGAGACCATGGAAGACCAACAGAGGGGCAGCCGCGCCACTGTTCCAGTAAGAGCTGAGGAGAGTCCCAGATGAGGGCTCGCCCAGCAGCCGCGGAGCAGAAGTCAGGGGGAGTTGCAGTGACGCGCCCGTGAGCTCCGCCGGCCCCCAGCTGTGCCTGAGTGACCCCACCTCCAAAGGGGGCCCGAGCGAGCCCCAGGCCCCAGGCCCCGACAAGCGGCCGCCAAGGAGTGAGCCGGTGTGTACCCGGACGCCCACCCCCAGACACAAAGAACCACCAACACACCGACACCTGAGGGAGTCCGCCACCGGCAGGGGAAGTGGTGGTGGGTGGAGATAGGCCTCCAAACCTTGGAGGGCCTGAGGTGTCCCCAGAGAGGTGGCGTCTGATACCCAACCTGACATATAGACACAGACATACAGGCACACACAGACACAAACATCCATTCCCACCCTCATGCTCTCATATGCACTCACTCCACACTCAACCAACGTGGAGACAGACATAAAGAGACGCTGTACACACAATCACACTCCCCAAGCATACTCTACAAACCGGGTCTAGGTACCCTTGCCCCTGGAGGGGGGAATTGCACCCAGACCCAGGTGGTGTTACCCTTTTCCCTGCGTGGGGAGAGGCAGACCACCCCGACTCCGCAGCAGCAGGGAGGCCCCACACCCCAGACCGCAGTCGGACGGCCAACTCCTCCTACTAGCCCTCCCGCTCCAGCAGGCCGCAGAGAATGGGGGTGGGAGATACTAGATTAACCTGGCCAAAGCTTTAGAGGGATTAGTAAGCAGTGTGCGCCTTTACAAAAGTCAACACAACCAAGGCACCAACGCTAACAAAAGTCCAATCTGCAGACCTGTCTTTGTGTCTGCATGCAAGTGCCAGCCATACCAGGGACTGATATGATCTCAGGACTGCAGCAGGCTCATTTGTACATGAACATGCTTGTGTGTGCTGGGATGAGAAACAAGCAAATGGAGCAAGACAATTATCTACATCCATCACTTCAGAAACTCATTTAGTCAATTAAAACTGTTACAGGCTGACATTTAGGTGCAATGATCCCATTTTAATAATTAAGACTGTCATGCACACACACACAAACACGCGCACACACAGAAATACACGTACACACGCACACACTAAGCTGTTAAAATGGTAGGATCAGAGCAATAATGTAGTTGTCTCATAATATAATGACATGTCCTTGTTGAAGCGCAAATCTCATTCATCCTGATTAGGAGTGTGTGTGTGTTATATTTTCTTGTGAGTGTGTGTGTGTGTGTGTGTGTGTGTGTGTGTGTGTGTGTGTGTGTGTGTGTGTGTGTGAGGTGTAACAGGGGACACTAGCCTTTTCAGAGTTCACTCCCCTGTTTTCGTGTGACACTCGAAAACAAATGTCACTCTGCCTTCTGTTATCAGACATCATTCGCCCTTTGCAGACGCTCTTCTTTGTTCTACTTCTTAACTTCACCAAGCCTCACTTCTCTTTCACGGATGAATACACGAAGAATACTTGATCAGCTATGCTTTGTTTCTTTTTTCAGCTAAAAAACATTGTGCGGCTGGAGAGATGTGCCACAATGCTCAAACCAACCAATCAAAATTAGACTCAAAAACAGACAAACGCTAAAGAAAAATATTTATATGAAATTGGCAACCATTAATCCAAAAATGAATATTTAAAATAACTATTCAATTTACTTTTGAACTTACAATCTCTTTAAAAATGTTTTGTTTTTTATCGTGTGTGTGATTTTGGGTAGTATGCTAGTGTTAATACCTTCTCAAGGCCTTTGGAGGACTTTGCCTTGTTTGGATTTTTGATTTCCAGCTCCTGTTTACTGGTCAGGTGGTTTGTGTTCTCACTGTAACACTTAGGGCATCGTAATTCTGTGCTGTTAAGCACACCACATGGGCCATCTGGATATTTGTTAATAAAGTTTTCAGTGCAACAGAATATTCTATGTATATTATATAAGCAACTCTTTTGATGATTAAATTACAAAAAAATGCATTTGTAATCAGTTACAGCTACCGAGATGGGATACATCCAAAAATATTCTAATTACCTCTTATAAAAAAATGTGTACAATATTTGTAGACTAAACCAGTCATCTTGTTGCACTGCATGCTTTTGTTCTGCAGGAATACCTTCATTTATATTTGCGGACAACGTGGGTTAGCAAAGTTACTATAATGAACTTGAATGCAACACCATGAAGAGGGGGATTCATTCACATTAGCACAGTTCAATTCATTTTGTAGTAAGCACAAAATGTAGCACTGTTTTTGACAAGTTCTTTTCTATTTTCCTTTTTCAAAATTTCAACCACTTTTTGTCTGCCAGTCCAATCGCTTTGCAACCAGTGAACGAGGCCAGGCTGCCGGCACTGTCGTTCCTTGGAATTCAATAACGTTTTCCCTTTTCAAATCGGTCCGATGTGGACTGTGATGAAAATGTAGTCCACATTAAAATGCTTGCTCATTACATTCAAAACTGTGTAACTAGTAATCTGTGATGTACAGCTACATGCAATGCCCTCCTTCCAAACACTGATAACTTGAACTAAATACATTTTTTAAAAAGGGGAAGCAAAACAGAAAAAGGGACAGCAGAGAAACAAACACATGATGGCTAATCAGAGCACAGCTAACTTTCCAGTAATGGTTTCAGTATATGTCTGCTGCATTACAAAGTTTTCTGTTTTTAGCAGTTTTACAGCTAACGTTATTGCAAACTATCAATGGATGCTTAGATATGGCTCAGTGGCAACACAGAAATATGCTTTGGAATGAAATCTACAAGTGGGCGTTGAGCATATAGGGCACAAGCATATTTTTCTCTGTTTTTTGTTTGTCTTCTCAGGTCTCACCTTCCTCTTCCATATTTCCTGCTGCTTTAAGGATTTGATTCTGAGCCAGTCATACAGATCAGATAGGTTTCAGTTTTCTCCCGAGCATTTAAAACATTGTGGTGTTGTGGTGAGAGCACAGCCTCCTCTCTTCCGTAAACAATCTGCAACTGCTTGTTTTACTGATTCCAAACATTAGACCTGAAGTGAACAGAGTGATATAGCTGCCAGTGTTGCAGCTGCCGACAGATGTTTTTTTTTTAAATTCAGGGTTGAGCTTCTGTCTCATTGTGTAGTCATTTCGCTTATTAGCCTTCGTCTCTCTATTTCCCTCCCTGCATTTCCCCCACCCACGATGGGAGTGTTTGGTAGGTGCTTGAGACCTTTGTTGTTTGCTGACTATATTCCCGTCTGTATTTGCTTCTCCTTAGCCCCCTTCATCCTGCAAGAAATGGGTTTAGCTGTGATTTCATCCTCTCTTTCTGGAAGAATTGCTGCCATTTCTTTCTATTCTCTGTCCTTATCATTATTGCTCTTTGCTTCACTTTTTCGTTCCAAGTGCCCGAGGAATAAAATCAGGGGCAGAGAAAACAACAGTCCCGTTGGTCCTTTTCATTCTGCGGTGTTTTATTTTCTGCTCCTCTCCCACTGACTCAAGCTTTTTATTTCTTTATTTCTTCAGTAGATTCTCAAACCCTTTCTAATGCTTACTACCACCAAAGAAATATAGGTAGAGACTAACAACAACCAACAGGAATGACAATACAGTAGCCCAGTTACGTTAAGGATGAAAAGATGCACTTCTTGGTCTCTTGCGCCTCTTACATTAATCACATGTAGCATAAATACTAAAGAAAACTTTCAAAGGTCAGATCAAAAAGGGTGGGTAGGACTGAGTTGGTTGTAAGGGAGGCTGGGTCCATCTTCCTGCTCTCAATTGTGAGCAAGTGTTGCCCAGGTGTGTGAAGAGAAAGTCAAGGAAAAGGTCAAAGTTTTTAAGAAATCCATAGGCCTCTTTTGAAACTTTGTTTCAGTTGTTCCTGTTATACTATAGCTTGCATGCATACTAAGACACCGTCCACTGAAAAATGACATGAACACATGAAGTGATCTTACAATATGGTGATGTATAATGTGTGATCTCCAGGGCTCTATTACCCACAATTAGAGCATACTTCATGACAAAAAAAGCATTTGTCTGTTTCTTCTTGTTTCCGTCCTACAACTTCCCCCAGCTGACGCTCCTACTGAAAGCAATAATACAATCCTGAAAAAAATTGACCCCAGTCTGCCTTTTATCTTTAACTTTTCACATGGCAGAGGCAACAGTGACTTAAATCATGAATAGTGACGTTTAGATGATTTAGATCTTAAATCCACACAGAAACACACACACTGCTTACAGAACTGGTACGGGACAAGACCCATCTTGCATCTCAACAGATTCATCAGTTTAAATCAGTGCAGTTGAAGCAAACTATGCATGTAGTCCATATGCCCTTTTCCCCGCCCATGTCCTTCAGGTCTTCCTGGGTAATCCTGATGTGTTTCCAGGTCAGATGGGGGTATTTAATCCCGCTATAATTTTTTAGGTCTTCTATCAGGTGGATGTGCGCAGACGCTCACAGTCCAATCATAATGTGGCTTCAGCAGTCACCTCAAGGTGACACTCACATTAACAATTTAGTGTTTCCAATTAACTGCATGTCTTTGGACTGTTGGAGAAAGCCAGAGTACCCAGGGAGAACTCACGCAAAAAGGGGGAGAACATGCAAACTACACACAGAAAGACCCTGGCTTGATGGTGGAATTGAGTCTGATATTCATCTCTGACTGACGCTTGCATTTCGAAGCTGCATTTGCTCCTAGCACAACGCAACTGAATCTCTGAATATCTGTCTGGACTGTTGAGTTGCACTTTTGTTAATGTAGGCATCATGTTCTGATAGTTAAAAAAACAAGAGAGTGAGAAAGAAAATAATTCACGTTATGCTGCATTTTTTAGACGTTTCTGTTGTCACGGTCCCTAAATCCATCCCTAAACTGCTTCAGTTCAACAAACATTTAATAATGAAAGCTTGATTGCTTACAAAGCACAAACACAAACAAGGGAGATGGGGGGGAAAACAAACAAAAGAAGACCATGAGCCAGCCACACAATAGAGTCCATCTTCTCCCCTAAACTAATATTAGTAAGATAAACTAATCAAACTAAAAAACTGCCAGTAACTCCCAACTCAGCTCGTAATTCATAAATAGAAACCGGAGAAGCAGCAGAAGGATACCAGTGCTGTTAGAGGTGATGGAGGGACTGAGGCGTCAACTGCTAACTGCATGCTCTGTCTTTTCTGGCTTTATATGTGTAGCACTGAGGCTTCTGCAGCCAATCAGAAGTACGGATAAATTAGAGGAGAGAGCAGGATGAGAGACAAGGAAGATAGAAACACAATGGAAGGGTAATAAATGTCTGTGCACAAGTATTTTAAAGCTCGGCGATGCTAAATCATTTTTTGCATTTTGGGGTTTTTTTTGTTTTATTAAGTGAAAGTAATGAGAAAAAAAAAGCAATATTTGATTTCTTTTTAACAATTGGAATTTAATCTCATTTTTTGGACACTTAAATCATCAGATCATTGATGGAGGCTAAAAGAAAACTGGTAAAATGAATGTTGCTTCATTCAAACTATTTTATAATCATTGCTTTGGAGGCACACATTACAAATTGAAGATGCAATTGACTAACCAGCAAGGATATAGACGTATCTCAGCCTTGATTATAACGTGTATTAAAAGCATCAGGTGGCCTTGGAGCAACTTGGGTTTTTTAAAATCTCCCAGTTTTGGTGTTCCCTCTTTTTTCCCTAGTTAACATTTAGCCTTCAGTTGGTTTTCTTTGTGAAGTTTGCTTTTAAATCCAAGTGGTTTTGAACGGTTTGCTTTTGCATACCCATCCCTCCCATTCTGTTTCAGTGACAGTGATGTATTTTGGTCCTCCTGCTTACACAGATAGATGTGTCTCATATTGTAACCCTCATTCTTAAGAGGAAATTGTCAGCCTGTGTAATTGCATGTGTCTCTCTGTAACATAAAGTAAACAGCTGAAAGGAGATCGTGTCAGTCACATTTCTGGCATGTCAGTTTATATTGACTCTCCAGTTTTATGTTCAGCATGTATATATATGACCATATATGACATTCAGATATTGAAATGAAGACACCGCTATCCAAAAGTATCAACAAAATGGAGCACATTATGTTTTCTAGACACATATACTGCTGCTGAGACAGCATGTTTTCATAACTTCAAAGGGCAATACACTGACTCTCATTCACTTCCTGCAGACTTACTAACATTACTGTAACTACAACTTGTTCAACTCTAGCATTACCTTAATCTTAACTTAACCTTAACCTTTCACTAAGCTTTTCCACAATGACATTCTATTAGGAATTTACAGTAGGTCCCCACAAGATAAGTAATGCGTGCCTGTCCACCCACCTGCGCGCGTGCACACACACACACACACACACACACACACACACACACACACACACACACACACACACACACACACACACACACACACACACACACACACACACACACACACACACACAAATGCTTACGGTAAGACAGGAATCCATTATCAGTATGGAGTAGCCGAGAGAGAATGTGAGTGATGTGGTATGAGTGGGTGGGGTGCTAATGTGAATGGATGCTTCTCATATATTGCGTGCAGCCACCAGTCAACTGAAGTGATGACTTTGTGCATTCACGCTGAGCGGAGGACTTCCTGTGATCAACTTGGTTATGGTGTGATGAATGCGAGTCAGAACGACTTCATTTTGGAGAGGCGAGGTACTGGAAGCCTCTGCGGCAGGATGTGATGGCTCTGTTTTTGAATTCAGCTAGGAGTAACTTTCACACTGATAGACTCACCGGAGGTTCTGGTGCAGCAATAATCAAAGTTCATGTCTGGTTTATTTTAAATTGCCGCACGCTGCTGTTGTCCACTCTGTTGTAACGTCGTTGAGTCTGTTTCTTCCAGCTTTTAGTGAATTTAAGTCTGTCACACCCCACATTTCAGGATCTGTGTTTGTTTGAAATGGAAACGGTTGTTTTATTTCATTTTAATGCACTAACAAATAACAGCATGTCAACAATTAACCTGTATACTTAAAAACTGGTGTTTCCTTCATATTCTTGCTGCAAAGACCACTTCTTTTGCATTTTCATTGATTGATCATTCTTTTTTTTTTTCAAGCATAAAAACAGCAATATTGAAATCGTAAAAAAAAGCCCTTACTAATGTCTGCAGTCTTCCTTATGGGCTGTGCACACAACTGCAGCAACCTCCATCAACAATGCAGGGCAGCTTGCCCAGGAGGAAAAAAACCTTCAAAAATGGTCTGTGAATCACTCTTAATATTTCTTGTAAATGTTAATTTTATACTTGGGAAATGATTTAGAATAACTCTGGAAAAAAAAAAAAAAAAAAAAAAAAAAAAAAAAATGACAAAGGATGAACTGAAGCTCTGCCATCACGTAATGTCGCATACTGCTGTTTCTGATGTCATTTAGAAAAAAAAGAAAAAAAAAAGAAAAAAAAAAAAAAAAAAAAAAGAATAACTCTGGAACAGTGTTCTCCCAACTGTCTTTGGCTTTTGCGTCTAACAAACTCCAGTTGGGCAGTTCCCATATAAGTCTTTCTGAAAGGCCTCTCAACAGTGAATGAGCGAGTCAATCAGTCACTGCTACCCCTTAGTTTCTTCAGCTGGTGCAAACATTCGTCTAAGCCAGCCAATAATCTCTGTTTGCCCAGGAAATGTTTCTCGCGATTCCACGGCGTTATATGCACCATAAATTGTAAGGTCATGTGTTATGAAAGAGGTTATCTGATCTGGTATTATTAAGTGATATTTCCACTTCATGGGCTGGCTTTCACTGCTGCTTCACGCGCTCATGGATCATCAGATAAGGCAGCGCTTTGACAGGCAAGCTATTGGCTGCCAGTGCCTCTGGAGACTCAGAGACTCCACAGCTCATGCTGGCAGCAGAAATGGCCCTCATGTATGCATAAACACACAGACACAAACATACACACGCACACAGATGCTCAGAAATACAGAAATGCATGCAGAAATACAGACACACAAACAAATAACTGCAGTGGCAGGTAATAACTTTATTACACTCAACCCATTTTCTTATTGTCTGCATAATGAACATATGAGTGGGGTGGTTCTGGCCAGTGGTTGAGAAGATCACGCAGTTTATGGATTGATCTTCTTCCCATGTGCTGAAGTGGCCTTCATATGGATAGTGAATACCAAACGGGTACCAGTTAGTCTAGGTCAGGCAAACACCACAGCATAGCTGACTGCTGCTGGTGCCTGAGCGGCCAGTGAACTGGTGAATGAGTGGAACATTTTCCCAAATAGTGCACACATATTACACTTTCCAATTTTAAAGAAAAAAGGTCATAGCCATGAGGTAGTTGCACTTATGGTGCAAAGGTATGTGAAAATGTGTATAAGAATTGTTACCAAATAACAACAATAACAACAAAAATAAGTATTAAAATTAGCTATAACCTCAAATTTAAAGATTTGGTGAGTGACAATCAAATGATTATTATTTAAGTGTTAATAAGATATTGTATAATATTTAAAGATGTGAATGGTGCAGCTTTTTCCTGATTCTGATCACTACCAATAACTTGGTTTTGGGTATCTGCCAGTGCCAGTGTTTAATTAAAAATCTGTATTCCTCAGCAGAAACTCGCTCTTTTAATGTTTTTAAGAAACCATTAAGTTCGACTTAAACAGCTTCCCTAAATTGGAAAAATTCCCAAACTAAATCTGTGGAATCTTTGGTATTTATTATTTGAATAATAAATGAAAACAGCCCCAGGTAAAAAAAAAAAAGTATTGCATCTGATTTATTTTCACAAGTATTATTTCAGATCAAAGTGAGAGTCATTAGATTACAAACTGCTACCAAGTGTAAAAAATGTATACGTAATTTTTAATGGCTAAACTGTACAAAGCAGCATATTTGTATTAATGATATATTCTAAAAAATGCAACTAACTAGGGATGAACCAGTGATGTGCTCAGAAAACTGAGAACTTCCCTGAGACCAGCTTGTGAACCAATATCCTAACCAAATATTACTAGTCTGTGCAAAATACTTTTCTGTACTAGATGAAAATTAAATAATAAAATAATCTAAAATTATACAATAATCTAAATTATTTAACAAAATAAAACCTTTCAAAACATCTTGCTGCTGTGGTGTGTAGCCCGTTGTGTTGGCAAATGCAATCTGTCATGTAACTGGACAAATGTGACCTTTAGAGTTTTGAGATGTGATCTGAAACTCAGATTTCCTGAAGCTTCACCAAGTTTGAAAGAAAAACTAACATTCATCAACACACTACTCTTAAGGACTTTTTGCAGATTTAGATTGTTTCTCCTCTTATTGTCAGAGGGCACATCACATGATCAAAGAACAAGTGGGACACTATGAAAAGACGAGATGAAAGAGCAAATGAGTCTTGTTTTCACCAGTGTTCTTTTTAAAGCAGTCTAAAAGCACCCAAAAGTAACTCTCAGTGTAGAATCTCTGAGAGAGAAATGACCTTGAGGTTTGCCTAAAAAACAAAAAGATTCTTCACAGTCTCTTTCAGGGTGGGGGCCTTTGAAGTCATGATTGTTCTGGCTGAAACATACTGGGTGTCTTTTGTACATTATGATACCAGTGCTGATGGCTCCAGGAAATGTCTGGTCCCAAATGGAATTCTCTGTTGAATTCAATTTATGTGTGTTCCAGCGTGCTCTGGGGACCACTAGCTTCACAGCATACTATACAGTGGAAAAGATATATAGCATGGATGTTTCATCCTGATTTCTGCAACACCCAGCCTGGGGCCCAGAGCTGAAATGAACAGGAAGAAGATTGCCTGGTGCATAAGTAAGAGTGCGGGTAGAAGGAGCTGTTGATGGAGTTCCCGCTTGTTTGTCATGTTTTTAATTCCCCTAATGTTATTTGTTATGACTTTTTCATGAGCGCACCATGATTAAAAGTATGAGCTTTGTGTTGACACAATGACAGCTTCAAAATGTGATCTGATAATATCAAAGCAGGAGCACAATCCAAGATTTCTTATTTTTAATCTTCACTTGGCAGCAATTATATAACTTTCATCATAGTCACACCAGATCCTCCATTATTTATGTGAATAAAAAAAAGGGAAAGAGACAGATATCGGACTGTGAGTGGATATTGTACCGGACAAACATAAAGAAATAGTGCAACATTTTATCTTGAATATGGTGTAATGCTTCATCCTGAAAGATGCTGCCGTGTTGAGTAAATTGTTAAGGGCAAAACAGAATGCAATTATGCCGTCTGACTGCATGGTTATATTTCCATTTTCAGCATGTTTCCTCACATGGAATTTGCAAGTGATTAAGTAGGCTATTTATTTCTCCGCTTGTCTCGCTTGTTTCATGAGTTAAAGAGGTTGTATGTGGGTTTTGTTCTTAGTCCCACAGTGTCCCTAATGCGCTGTTTGCTGTAGCCTTTCGCCTTATGTTATCAAGAAAGATGCAAGCTGTATTCACCTCTGTATTTAGTGATTGTATAATATCTGAACTAAAAGATTGGTTCAATTTATGATTTCTATGCAAACTTGATTTGCATAAAAGCACAAAATTACACCAGCCGCTTCCAACAACAGACACACTAATTTGCATGTTAGTACATGATTGGGTAAGTGCTGACCATCTGCCTGACATTAGAGGAGTGACTGGATGATTGCATTTGATGACAATTAGGACACACTAGAGTCTAGTGCCAAAAAAGACATGACCAAGATATTTTGTACAGTTACCCGAACATCTTGTCCAGAGTGCTCTCTTATGAGAGAGTCTACCATTATCAACACTAGGTGAGGGATAGTTAACTCAAAATGAAGCTGTCTTTTGCAGTGCCATCTAACTCCACTGTCTTTCTCTCACCACGATTTAAGAAAAAGTAGTTCTGACAAATGTGCACTGTGTCAGCCTTTGCATGTATCCTGCTTCTAAATTCTCCAACCTAAAAATCTTAGAAACATGGTATTTAACCAGCGCTCCTCATCACCTTAAAACCGACACAAAGGATGAACACTCAGTAAAAAACTTAAATGTCATTAGGTCCTCTTAAATAAGAGATATTTAGAGAATGATTTCTACAATGATTTCACACCAAAAATATTTAAAGTGAAGCTCCTTCCCTTTTTAGTATTTAAATTATTAGTATTAAAATTCAGATTTGTATTTAAAAGAGATTTCAAGTGACTTTGGCTCACTGGCTTGTTTTGTAAACTGCAACTATGCTGTTTTTGTTCACTAGTAGTAAATTACAGCTGCTTTTTTCATGAACTAAGTTCTAATTAACTCTCTGTATACAGCAGCACCACCACAGTGACGGTGTTACAGAACAGCATATAATTCGAGCAGAACAGGTTGAGTTCCTCTAAGAATTAGTACCATAACCATTGACTGGAAACCTTAACACTAAAAAAAAAGATCTACGGTCTCGGCAGACTGTTCGATGTGTACATAGGTAACAGATTCGTCATTTCTTCTTCATAAGATATATCATGATTCTGTTTGATATATCAGAATCATGATATATCTTGATTCTGATATAGGGATGCACCGATACCGATACTGGTATCGGGTATCGGGGCTGATACTGTAAAATGTGTGTGTACTCATACTCGTAAAAGTTAACCGATACCATGAACCGATACTAACTTATTTCATTAATCAGAGGGTGGCTTGTCATTTTTGTTGTAGTTTTTTAGATTCGCCACTAGGGGGACATCCCGCGCTAAAGAGGCACAGGGTTAGACGAGTCAGACTGGCAGCTCCAGATAAAAAAAGAGAAACTGGAGGCTGCTGTAGCTAGGCTAAACAAAATGTCAGCAGTGTGGACCGGAACAGCCAACTTTAACTCAGGTTTTGGAAAAGCGATGAAAAATGTCAAGACAAAATCCACGGGCAGTTAAAATAACAGAGGCTCTGACTCAGTTTATCGCTCTGGATGACCAGCTAATGCCAGTTGTGGAAAACATAGGATTCTTCTCAGCATACTCGAGCTGCGATATGAAATTCCCAGCTGCCCACACATCAGGGAGATAATGGTGCCAAAACTTTCTAAAGAGGTAAAGACAAGCAGTGTGTGCGCGATGTCAGTCTTTGGTTTAACGGCACAGTGGACTGATGATCCACGGGCAGATGGGGAGTTCGTTTGTCAATGCCAAATACTTTCGTTATTTTGTTTGCAATAATTTAACAGAAGTGCTTATTTTTCACTTGAAATTTTTTTGTGGTCATTTTTATTAAGATATTATTTATTATCGGCAGAGAATAAAATAAAACCTGTCTTCCAATTCATTGCGTGTGTGTGTGTGTGTGTGTGTGTGGGTGGTAGAAGTATCGGTTTTTGTACTCTGTATCCGCAAGTACTCAGATCCAAGTATCGGTATCGTATCGGTTTGAAAAAATTGGTATCGTTGCATCCCTATTCTAATATATCATGAATGCAGACATGTATGTCACACATACAGTAGAGCTGGGCGATAGAACGATAACGATATGTATCGCGATATAACTTTTACTCGATAGAGAAATTAAGCTATCGCGATAGACCTCGCCGCTCTTGTCCTCTAAAAAAAAAAAAAAAAAAAAAAAAAAAGTCAGCCAATCCAAATTAAGTAGCGCAGAGCCGAACCAATCACAGCCGCAGCGTCACGTTGCGTGGCTTGTTACGTACAGCACAAGTGCCAAGCCGCACGTGTGTTTGTTTGGGAAGCAGCCAGCGGGTAATGGAGCCAGCGCGTAATGGAGGAAATGAGTGTGCCGACTAGAAAAATCAACCGAGCGTGACCGAAGAGAAAACAGATGATGGTTCCAATGCCGGAGAGATTGTCGAACGGAAGAGCCATAGAAGTTCCGTAGTGTGAAGGTATTTCGGCTATTTCAAGTCTGACAAAAAACAGAGTAACGTGCACTGTAAATTGTGCCGAAAGCAAGTCTGGAAATACAATAAACTGGAGCATGCGTCACACTGTGCGCCACGTTATTGTTTCGGTGAAATGAATTTCTACAATACTGTTACTGTTAATTCTACTCTCTGCAGTGTTTAAATGCTTACATATACACACAGTTACTGTCCGTCCACACATACGACTCGGTTCTGCTTCTATGCCCCAGCTTTGTTTACTTTTTCCCACCGAGGCTTCTAGACTTCTGATTGGCCAACATTTCTGCACGGTTAGGAATCTAGCGCCACCTGCTGCTTTGGCATGTTCATAGCAGCGTTTTCCTTCATTTCTCCCTTTATGTGCGGACGGGATTATTTTTTAAAACGAAAACGGAAAATCTCCGTTTTCACAAATACCCGTGTACGTAGCCTCAGTCTCTGACTGGAAGCGCTAATTCGTCATTCGGCTTTTGTCAGACTAAAGTAACTGTTAAAACTGTTTGAAAAGCTAAGCTATACAACAAGGAGAGATTGAGAATTTCCTTTTAGTTCTCAGTTTATTTGATATTGACAAAAGTTAGTCAGTTTTGTCTGTTCTTCTGTAAAACAAACTAAGATTTATTTTTAGAATTAATATTTTGTTTCTAAGTGGAATTGACAATTTAGTCTGTTTCGTTTGTTCTATTTTGAAACTTAAACGCTTTAGCGGCTGCCTTTTGTGTAGTTTGCAATATTTGCCTTTATTTATCTGAAAAAGTCTCATGTTCCTTAAGTACATCTACCCTGTTGAACTTATTATGGGAAATAAATATTTAAATAAAAACAAGCTGCTGATTATTTCACATTTTACTTGTGAGCAACGGCACATTTAAATCTTACAAATATAGTTATTTGGCTCATATCGTGATAGATATCGTTATCGCCTGAAATGAAAAAAACATATCGTGATATGAAAAAATCTCATATCGCCCAGCTCTAACATACAGACACATATTTGTAGACATGTGTCTGTATGTGTGACATCACACATACAGACACATGTCTACAAACGAACACATATACCTATAATTCATATATAATGTATATGCAATGCATAACTATTTGGCTAATGCTCAGTCATTTCCTTGAAAGAAAATATAGTGTCGCAGAGACACAGATAATAATAATAGAGAACTTTGGTTTGAAGCAACTTTACAATTGCATGCTATTAATGAATTAATTAGAGGCCGCTTTCTGTGAGAAGGAGGGAGGCACACAATGGCAGATAGAGTGAGTGCGTTTGAATTTCTTTTAAGCAAAATGCCACCAATACCCTCTGTGGCTGGAGGGCGAATCCTCCCTTAATAACAGTGAAGTGTGAGTGAGGTTGTTGCCGCTTTATAATCAGCAACTTTACCTTATCCAGGAAATTAATCTTAATATTCCTCCTCAAGCATGCTCTTTATAGCAGCACAATTTATATTCATATCATCACCTCAGGGGAGTTTTCAGAACAACAACTCACTACAGAGCAGCTTCACTGAAGCAATTGGACACTGTGTCTTGTGCTCACGAACATTCTGCATGTAACCATCCACCTAACCTTTAGGTAAACCAAATTGTGTTGTAAATGCCAACTGGGCTGCTATCGATAAGGTGAAAGAAAAAGGTTAAATGGTTAAAAGAATTTATTTAAAAAAAAAAGATGTACACAGTGAGGCAAATTAAAATTTTTATGTGAAAGTAGCTTCTGTGTTTCTCATGCTGTTAATTGACATGACAAGATTATGTCCTACTGCCCAAGACTATGCACCTTTGCTTTTATTCAGACAACAAAAAGCCTTTTCATTTCAACTTTATTTTATTAGGAACTCTGAAGTATAAAATGTCAAAGGCATGGACTTGAAAGACTGCTGGGAGCTTTGCGGTTTTAATTTGATATTTGGCGTGTCATGGAATGTATTTTCTTTGTACTTAATGCATAGAAGAAACGTTTGAAGTACAATGTTTGCTAGATTAGAGTGTGGAGCTTATAGCTTGTGGCACGTATCCTTGTCTTTGCAGTGCTTTCTGAGAATTGTGTGACTTCTGAGAGATGGTGGCAATACATGAGTTTCTGGATATTCTATAAAACAGCGATACTCCATCAATCTACCCATACCCATCAGCCGTATGTTCTTAATCACTAACAGGGGAGCAACTGGGAATTTGAAGTACAGTACAAAGTACTGCACTTAAGATAATGCTAATGCTTTTAAAGTCAGGTGGTTAAAAGTAAAAGTATTACCAAACTGATTTAAGTATATATGGTAAAGGAAGAAGAAGAAGGAGGGATGCAATGCCCCTTGTAAGGTAAGCTTTTAGATAAGGGAGTAAAAAAGACAAGAAAGGAAATTGGGTGAATAAAGAAAAAACAAATATTAGCAGTATCTTAGGCTGTGCTATCTTCTGTAGAATAGTGCAAAAGTGAAAGTAAGTTAGATATCTTGCTATAATACGCTCTGTCTGTATGATTGTTTATTTCTTTGTCTGCAAACTTTTCCTAGACCATTAGGAGGAAGACACACAGGTCCATTATAGGCCACTGAAGGTTCTTAACTATGTCATAAATTATAGTATCATCATGTTGCCAAGAAACCACCCCAGAATAGGGTAAAACAGCCTGGTTTTAGCAATTATACATCTGTTAACATGTTATAAAAAATAGTATCATTTTTGTTACAGTAAAATCAAATTTAGATACAAAAACTGTTTTATATAACTATTGAACTATATACTTGATTTATTATTGCCTGGCAAACACCTAATAGGGGCTAAAATTACTAACTTTTAGTATACAAATAACATCTACCATTCTCCCCCCCCCCACTTTCTCAGTGTGATTATTTTGACCAGTTTACCAATGACACGAACAGTCCCAGTAATGCACATGTACTAGCAGGTTAAATGAATGAATATATCTGGAAAAAAACAAATAAAAATTAGCCCCTAAAGGCAGGGTGGATGTTAAAAAAAGTCAAAAAAAAAAACTTTAGTAAACACAAATTTAATACCAGTGCATTTATTTTATTTTATTTTATTTAGCTCAGGGTTGTTATTTATATATATCTTTTCATGTCTAGCATTAACTGTGAAACAAGTATGTGCTCGCATAGAGGATGATGAAAACATGTTATAAATGCAAATGAATTTTGATGTCATGATCTAATATGGTTTAAGGTTTTGTTGCATAATTTAGTATCTTTACAACAAGCACCTTGATGGCGTATTTTCCTTATTGAAAGAATGAGACATATTGAGGACTGACTTTGACAAATCTGTTTTGCTCTCCATGTCACGATTACACATCCCAAGTCCTTTTGATATCAGTGGATTACAGCCTCTTTCAGGCCACAGGTAGTCACTGGAGTAAGTTGCCAAGATGATTTACAAGCATGCGTTTGTAGGGCTCAGAGTACCCAGCTGATGGACAGGGATGCACATTCTGCTTCACATTTATCAGTGACACTTCAGTGCCCTCTAATGCCACCTCATAGCAGATGTCCACTAAGGTAAACGGGACAGGATGATGACATACTAAGCTGACCTAAACCGGTGTGCACAGTGCACTCACACAGTGCACCCAGAGGGACAAACACCTCAGTGTGTTCTTTGTGGAGCTTGACGATTTAAAGAATCTAGACATATATGACCTGGACAAACACAAAAAACACCAGAACGAGTTACTGACTTTCTTTCTTTACTCCTTTGATTTCGAATGATTAAATTTTCAACAAAACAGAGGAGACTGAAAATGGTCTGTAAATCAAAAACAAAAGGTGATTAAAAGGGAGCACGAAGAAGCAGTGGCTTATCCAGTCCTGACCTTTAGTTTGCCTACAAAATGGTAACAATACACATGCACCCACAGACAAATACTCTCTCATATCTCTAACATAATGATATTCCCATTTTATACAATAGCACAGATAAAAACAAACAAAAAACCCCCCCAACAAAACAGACAAAACAAATTATACATCAATTATGTATTGCTCATATTTGTTCTTAAATTGTTCATGTTTATTCCTCTATCACACTTCTTTGGATCTGAAAATGCCATTCATTTGAGTCTTCTGGGAAGTGGGTTGTGTCGAACATAACCATATGAAATTTCTCTGGAATTGGGGCATAGCTCATTTATCTCGCTCTGTTTTTCTACACAGTGTTTAATATTCAGTCTCTTGCGGTGGTGGGAGACATTCAAATGCAGTTTCCTCTTATAAACCTGCTGCAACTTTCTGTGTCTGAGCCTGTAGTGGTGATGGCCATATGCGGACATATGCCCCTGTTGTATATTATGAGGCATTTGCAGTTACATTCTGAAAGTCTGTTATGAAAACTTATAGCTCAGATGAACAATGTAATTACGTTGTTGGTTTAATTTCCTTTATATTACAGGATAAAAATCATTTAGCTTTTACGTATAGCCAGGATCTGTGCTTTCCACCCACCCACACACCATTAGGCAAGTTTGCCTTCTCTCTTCAAACGTTTCTTTCCCTGTTTGGGGCTTTTGGAAGGAGCTGAAGACTTTTTTTTTCTCTCAAAATCTCGCACACATCAAAGTAGTCAGGTTACAAACAGATAAAAGAAGTTATGGAGGAGAGGGAGAGACCACAGAGAAAGAGATGATGGGAAATATACAGAGAAAGAGAGGAGAGAGGCGGGAGGGAGGCAGAATGTACTGTATCTCATCAGTTGGATGTATTTTTGTTTCCACATTCACTCACATGCTGCGGAATGGCACGCCACCTCTTCATTCCACACCCACCCACACCCACCCACCCACCCACACACACACACACACACACACACACACACACACACACACACACACACACACACACACACACACACACACACACAATTACACACCTATGCACACAAGCACAATAACTTAGAAGAATGTCACTTTATCAGCAGCAGTGTGGAAAGAAAGTAGAATAGCTGAGAGGCAGCATCTCCAAAAGTCCTCAGTGATTCAGGACTAAACAGTTGAGCCTGTTAATAAGAATCAACAAAGCTGAAAAATCACTTGTGGCTATTCAGCATTTGTTTTCACACCTCTATTAACTTTTCCTATTATCTCCTCTTTTTTTTGTTTTGCTTCTCATCTCTCCATCTGCCTCTCCTCTCCTCTCCACTGCCACTCTTAGTCTTTGGCTATCTTTCACACTCTTTTCTTTTTTGGATGTCCTTAAGCACCCCCAGTTGAAAAAGAAACCTTTGTTTGGCTTTCTATTATCCCCTCATCCTCTCTGCTTAACTTTCTTCGCCTTTTTACTCTGTGTTGCTCATTATACCCCTTCTCCATCGACCACGATGCTCAAGTTCAGACCACTGCACCAATTTGGCCTGACAGCGAATTATGTTGAAAAAAAATCCCGCTTTGCTAAGCGGCCTGTCCTGGACTGAAGTTCAGACAGATAGGACATGATGGGAAGGACTGTCAGCCAGAAATTGTGTGGCTATTGGAAAACAAAGAGCCAGAAGAGAACCCAGCAAAATACAGCCAGTTTACTTTCTTTGTAATTTTTAATATCTAGTGTTCCAAGTGCCACATCAGTTAAATGGCAACATATTATCACAATTATTGCTTTATTTTATTCCTTTTTGCAATTTTAATACCACTGAGTTAGAGATAGATTGAAGTCCATGTTAGTTCTTTCTGCACATTTAAAAACATTGCTCTGAACAACAAACCCCCCCCCCCCCCCCCCCCCCCCCCCAAAAAGAGCTTGCATGTCTATTTCACCACAACCAATATAAATGTGCTAAACTCATTCACACAGTTCACTAATCTACTGAACTGCAGTCTCATCTTACAAGAGACAGAAAGAAATACAAAACCTATTGGCATGCAGGCAAGCATAGACACACACGCACCATCAAGACACAGAGTCAAGTGGCAATCCCAGCCCCAAAAATAACATACTACACACACACATATGCGCACACACACACACACACACACACACACACACACACACACACACACACACACACACACAGAACACACACACACACACACACACACACACACACACACACACACACACACACACACACACACACACACACACACACGGCTGGTTTCTTGGGCATTCTTTGCCACTTTGTTGTCTGGTTGACAACAGCCCAACTGTACTTGGTGTTGGAGTCTAAGTGTGTCTGGTCATATCCAAGACAGCTTTGGGGCAAAGTCTAATTCCTGCACATTCAATAGCAATCTGATTAGAGCTCTAAATTGCTTTTCCGCCCAGCCTCTTAGTGCTTTAACAGTTTCTGTCTTCCCCAAACACCATGTCTCAGACCTTTTCACTATCTTTCTTCTTCTCTGTCTGCCTCACTCGTTTTCTATCTTTATAATTACTGTCCAGCTTTCTATCTCTTTCCCTTTTTGTACTTATCGCTCACTTCCTTATGACTACTATACTGTCTCTAATACTGCTGCACATCTCACTTTCTTTTTACCTTCTTAATCTTTTGATTACTTCACTTGATCTGGTTCCCACTGTTTTCCCACTGTTTTGTTCTCCTTCCAGTTCCATGTTTTCTTTCTTTTTCTTCTTCCATTTTGTAATCACCACATACGTTTCTAGGGGTTTTCCTTTAACTGCAATAGTCAGAGTGGAGACTGTTTTCCAATCTTTTCCACACTCACCCATTAGCCCATTAGAGGCACGATGTGCATTATTTTGGTCTCAGTGGACAGCCTATCTCTTTCAGCGCAGTCAGAGAGTCCCAGTGAATGTTATGTAGCCAATCCAAGGGGGTCCAGCACGCCTTGTTAGATGTGTCTCAAGCTTGAACGATTAGCAATTACACTGTCTGGCTAAACTTCTTGAGACTTGATGGAGTCAGCACTCTTGTCCAATCAGCTGTCTGAATGAAGCTATTTTCTGCTAAGAGTGGCTAAGTTCTGTTGATGGCAGGTGTTACTGTGTTTGAAAGTGAAGGTGCATCAACAGAATAATTTGGCCTGGTCATCCTTAATACTGATATAAAATCACAATATGCACAATATCTTAACACAAAGTATAAAAATTCATCAACTAACAAATGCCACATCTATATTTTACTGCTACATGTTCTCATCTTTTTGTGTTTGGTAAACATACAGAAATCCTATGCAAGAACCCAGTTTCTTCCTCATGGTCCAAACAAAATGAATGTGAATGGGACATAGCATTATCTTCTACCATGTTTCTGGCCTATGATTGACTGGTGACATGCCCATGGTTTAACTTCCAGTTAGGGTTGGCTCCAGCTCCCATCTTTTTTTTTTTTTTTTTTCGCCTGTCCCGTTTGGCTCTTTTGCCATCAGAATTGTTGTCTAAAGGCAAAGAAAGATGCCCAACGGATTTACTTTACCAAATTGACCATCCCAGCCTTGCCATAATGGTCCATTTGATTCACCTTTTATTGTTTATTTTATTTTCACTTACTGAACATGGGACAGACTTGACTGGGGGAAAGAAGGGGAGAAAGAAAGAGGGAAAGAGAAACAGCTGAGAAGAGGGACGGGGGAGAAGGGCAAAAACCAAAAACCAACAGAATGAGCAGAAAAAGAAAAAAAAGAAGAAAAAAAGAAAAAAAAATGCATATATCAATCACCTGGGTCACCTGCTGAGAAAGAAAAAAGAAAACAAGCAGAAGAGAACAAGAGTAATAGAATAAACAACATCACAATGATATATGGGAATATGACAGTAAATACTAAATATTAAACATTATTGTGCAGCACATAAGATCAACAGAACACAGTGTGCTTTGAGGTAGGAGCCAAAAAGGGTGTAGTTTGTGGGTGTGATCCCCCGTGTGTACACCTGTGAGCATGGACGCTCTTGTTTTTTGTTTTTTAAAAGGTTCCTTCATGTAATGATCTGCTAGAGGGTGTGGGGGGGCCACAGCCCCGTCCTCCAGGGCATGAAGCAGGTATGGAGGAGATCAAAACTCCAGACATCCAGAGGCCCCCAGAACACAAGAGACCAAGGAAGACCAACAGAGGGGCAGCCACTGTCCCAGAAAGAGCTGAGGAGAGTCCCAAATGAGGGCTCACTCAGCAGCCGCGGAGCAGAAGCCAGGGGGAGTTGCAGTGACGCGCCCGTGAGCTCCGCCGGCAGCCAGCCGTGCCTGAGTGACCGAGCCCCAGGCCGAGAGGCCGGGGGCACCCCACCTCCAAAGTGGCCCGAGCAAGCCCCAGGCTCCAGGCCCCGATAAGCGGCCGCCAAGGAGTGAGCCGGTGTGTACCTGGACGCCCATCCCCGGACACAAAGAACCACCAACGCACCGACGTCTAAGGGAGTCCGCCACTGGCAGGGGAAGCTCCAGCTCCCATCTTAACCCTTTGAAAAGATAACTGGAGTTAACTAATGTCTGAATACACTGAAGGCATTCATACATTATTAAAGGGTTTCAAAGGAGGTGGTAAAAAGGTGTAAATTGAATGAGTCATATTCTTTAATGAAGACATTGTGGAACCTTGATGATCACAAGGCTATAAGGAAGCTCAGCGGCATCCCCCAGCAAGGTCATCACTCTATTATCAAAGAATCTCTCGAGATGCATCTTGTAGTGTGTTGTTAGTCCACATGTATAAAATATATATCTCTGTTGACCAGTCATGGCCACTATAATTATAAAGAATTAATGGGAGTTTAATTAATGCTAGGCTCAATAAGACCCAAACAGACCTGAAAACCCACTGCAAAAATGCATTACAATGACTTGTGTAATTGCTTTTCTATGGCAAATTCAGTATAATAAAAAGTGTTAGAAACTATTGAAAACTATTTTTATTTTAGTTAAAAAGACCCCAAACCCAAACTGTACTATTATTAACCCTCTAACATCTTCCACTTTTGAATGAGTTGAATAGCGTCTCATAACATATATAGCGACTCATAATATATTTTCATAACCATGTTCGTAAAAAACCCCCAAAAAACAAACAAGAAAAACCACCCAAAACAACTTTTGGGAAAATATTGCAGACTGATGAGAAAAAGCTTTAACTTTTTGGAAGGCTTGAGTTCTGTTAGATCTGGTGTAAAGCTAATACATCGTTCCAACTGTCAAATACGGTGGTGGTAGTGTCATGGTCTGGGGCCGCTTTGGTGATTTGGGACCAGGACAATTTGCTGTCAGTGATGGAATCATGAATTCTCTAATAGAAATTCCTGAAGGAAAACGTCTGTAATGTCTGTCTGTGTGTAGTGCAATTGGGTTGTGCAGCAGGAGAATGATCCAGTGACACACACCAGCAGGTTCACCTCTGAATGGCTAAAAAAAACAAAATGAAGGGTTTGAAGCAGCCTAGTCAAAGTGTGGGTTTAAATCTTACTAAGATGCTTTAGCATGAACTTGAACATGCTTGAAAAGCCTACAGTTTTGAGTGGGAGAAATTCCTCCACAGTCATATGAAAGACTGTTACCACAAATGCCTGATTGCAGTTCTAGTAGGTTTAGAAGGGCTAAAAATGTTTTGCATAGGGCCATGTAGGTATGGTTAGCTTTTTCCCCTTACTAAATAAAATCATTATTTAAAAACTCCATTTTGTATTTATTCTGATTATCTTTGTCCAATGTTGAATTTTTTTTAGATGATCTGAAACGTAAGTGTGACACATATGCAAAAAATAACAAATCAACAAGTGGGCAAAGGAATTCTGGGCTAAAGTGAATATAATGGGATTACTCTGATGAAGTAGTGTCAAAAACATAGCTTCTTTGTTCAAGTAAAGGCTGTGAATTATTCAGCATGATCCACCCTGTTTTGACCTTTAGAAGTTTGCTTTCCTTGAACTGAGAAGCAACTGATTCAGCTGCATTTTTCTGGAAGATGTGCAGAGAATCCTAATTGTAAGTGAATGTAGGCACTTTACAGTTGTTTCGATATCTGTTACAGTGATCAATCTAAAACTGCTGTGGATTACTAAATTGTAGTTGTTGTACAGTATATAGTAATTGGAGCACTTAGGGCAGTGACCCCTAAACTGGGCGAGTGATTCCAGGAACAGTCCCAGATATATAAATATTATACTTTTAACATCCTAAGCAGAAAATAATGCAATATTCTTATCCTACTTCTACCACTACCGTCACTGACCTGTTGGCTCAGCTTTGCTTATTATCGCATCACATCACAACACAATGCACACAAACCTTTCATTTCCATCCATCCCTCTGTCCGCCTGTGTAACCCAAGGCTCTCCTACACCCCTTTAGTCAGTTCTGTGGCCTGTTGCCTGGACAGCAAAGTGATGGATTTGTTTTCATCAGACCTTGTGACCCCCCCCCCCCCCCCCTCTGGCCATACACAGTGCCCAGACTGAGAATGCCATTTAGCCCTCAGCCCCCGTTCTCTGCAAAGACTGTATATGACCTTTAAACTCCGTCTTGCCAACAGCATATTTACTGTGCTGATGCAACATATATAGAAAAGCAGAGGGAAAAGAGGGTAAAAGTGAAGAGAAGGAGGGGTGACAAAGGTTTATAAGCTAGGGCAATTTCATGTTGTACTCATTGATCACTGTCAGCATTTTGCTGAGATCATAGAGTCAGACATTTAAGCATTAGCTAAACAAGCTGACTAAGCAATGCTGATGAAAAAATATGAATCCATGAATTATTCTGATGACCATGTACATGATTAAACCAACTGTTTGTATATATTTTCTTTGATTTAACTGATTTTACTTTAAAGCTCCTCATTGCAACTAATGTGTCCTAATATGACCTAAAAAAGAATAGTAAAATTGTAACCAAAAACCATTGCTAAGTATTTGTTGTTCTGTCTTAATGAATGATTTGAACACTGACAGAGATGCAGATACATCATCACAGTTACTAAAACAGCAGTACTGTTTTTCTTCAATGTAGAAGATAAAATAACTAAAAAGGGATTGTTAAATTATAATCGGTGTACTTTTATAAGTAGACTGATCGGACTTGTTGTCTAAAAATAAAGTGTATGTTCCCAGTTCATGTTAGTCTGTCGAAAGATTTGAACAGAGATGAACTAAAAAAAAATTGAGGTTAGAACTCTGCTTAAACCATTAGATTGCAAATTTTGTTGGCTCTCACTATGTGCTGCTGTAACATGCTTTATATACAAGTATAGCAAAGAAAAAAAAAAAGCTTTAAACACTTAAATTCAAATAAACTTGGATTTTGAGCTAGTGTTGATCCCTTGTTATGAATAGACAGCTTCTCTTTTTCCTTATTTAATTCTCTTCATCTCTCCATCACCCATTATTTCTTCTAGCTATTCATTTTGCTGCTGCAAGTGCAGGGAGAAATGGATTTGTGCGGATCTTCAGCATAAGCACACTTGAAAACTGCAACAGGAGTGAAAAGGACGCATTGTTGAAGCCCAAACTCTTATGTCACTAATTGCTTTTTTAAAGTAATTACTTGCAGGACATAGGTGTCATAGGCGTTTAATACAACAACAAAAGTCAGGGTCATCAAAAAACAAAAAGACATATTCTTAAAAGTATGGAGGCATGAGTAACTGTAGTATTCTCCAAAATGAAGTCACTGACATTCTCCGGCGTCCAAACTATTTCTCTGATTTTTCCCACACACCATTCCAGTGGCAGACATGCAAATTTTATAGCCCTCTTACTGCCCCCTGCAGCGACACAAGATGTGTGCTTCATCGTGACAAGCCCTTAGCCCTTGAAATTGTCCTTCCATCACTTGCCTTGTCTCTTTATGTTATTCCATCTCTCTGTCTCTCTCTCGCTCTCCTACATGCTCTGTGTTGCTGAGCCACTCTATGACAAGTCCTCACCCCCTGCATGTTTTATTGGTTCAAGCAAGTCATTGCAAAGATGCCCCAAACAAATTTTGAGGATAGATATGTGGCTGCATGGAGGAAAACAAGGGGGAGGGGGATGGCAGGGTGAGTGGGTGGGTGTGCTTCTTCAATTCCACTCCCTCTAGGCCTCATACAGCAAAATACCAGCGCTAGAAATGTCAGACACGCTCACTGCTCTTTCTTTCACTCTGTGTTTGTCTGGCTCACTCTGCAGAGGCACATTCCCCATTCCTTTTTCTTGCAGCTCCCGCTGTCTGTGATTTTGACGTGCACCAAGCTTGTTTAGGCCATTGATAAGAAGGCTTGTCATTGATGTGTGGTCAAAGTGTTTCTCTGTGGAAGTTAGAGGTGGCTGTTTTGACAGCAGATAAGGGGGAAGGTGGGAGTCTGAATGCTAATGCATGACAAGGAGTCAGAAGCACCTTTCATCTATGGAGAACAGGGATGAAGCACAAGAGATGAGGGGAGACACCAGATACAGCACAGGGCAAGAACTTCAGCTACTGTTGTTTATTTTCTCATATTTCAACTGTTCTTTCACCCCATTAATGTCTGCCTGAATGCCTTACTCTAAAATTCTCAAACACTTTTATGATTCTATGCTACAGACGCTTATGACTGCTTATTTTAAAGGTTTAAGTACACATACGTCCTTCAATAAAAAATATAATTTGAGAAAGCAGCTTATTATAACACATGGTTATGTTTTATTGTCAAGTGGCATCTAGAGGTTATGTATATAAAATCAAATCAAGTCAGCCTACCATGTTTAATCACAAAAAACACTGACCAAAATGTCAATGCTAAAAAGGGTTTAATCAGTAAGAACCAATTAAGTTGATTAGGCAAGTTCATCTATAGGAGTCATTAATACAGTTGCCAATAATTTTCTTTTTCAAATTTGGCCTAATGTGTAAATAACAATTGGAAGAGCTATGATTATAGTAGAGTTATGAGCACTGTTAGTGAGGCAGATGACAGGTTCTAGAAGTGGAAGCAGTTCTACAGTTTCAGCTTTAACTGAGAAAGACCAGTCAGCCTTAATTGCCAGTCTGGATCCAAGGACAAAAAAAATGTTGCTTTTCAACTGGCCAAATAAATGATCTGGGGCATGAAGGTCTAACAAGTCTGACATATAACCTGGGACTAGTTCATTCCACTACTTGTAATTCAGGAAACAAAATGTAATAGTTAATTATAAAATGAACAAATACCCAGGCTAGGTGAGATATACCAATGTTCAAGTATGAAATTCATCCATTGAATGCCATGTGGCTAGGCTACTTGTCTCACCCCAAGAAAACTGCCAACAAAAGTCTACAGACAACCTACAAAATACAATGAGCAAAAAGAATGAACCAAAAAACAAAGATGGGTAGAAAAACACAGCGGACAAGCCCCCACTTTATGTTATGTCCTGGTCTAGGGGTATAGGAGCGTATCATAAGGGTTAAAAAGGGTGTCCCTGCCCTGGCCCACAAATCCAGACCCAACAGCCAATCAGCTGTTAAAGTTGAGGTTTATTGCTACCAATAACACCAAAACTGAAAGCATAAACTCTATTGTGAACAAAGGCCAAAATAATAAACAAGACAAGCTATTCGAAAGAAATTTACTTAACCACTTAGTACTTAAAACCTACATGAAACAAAACCGAACAAAAGACAAGCACTATCTCTAACTCCCTAATTTAATAATAAAGAGAAAACCTACAAAAATTAAATAGGCAGTTTACCCAGTCTGCTTCAGTGCTATTTACAGTCTATTTACAATACTATATACAAATCCTGCTGCTGCTGCCAGAGGAACAACTCCTGGAGACAAGGTTTTTGAAAAACCCAGTTGATATTGGGGGCCAGTCAGCAGCTGCCAGGTCAAAGTCAGCCCAAAACAGTTCCTCCAATCAGAAAGAGGACCTGCAGAGACTCTTAAAGGCACAAAATACACATACACATGATTGAACTTAGCTGCATAAAATTGGGGCAAAGATCCTCAAACATAACCCAACTATTAATGTGTTTAACAAACCTTTACTATTACACTGTTATATACTAAGTAAAATTTCTAAACACAGATTTTTTGTTTTATTATTTGTGCCATCTGTCCTGCCACCAGCATACTAGATTATAGGAAAGGTACACTCAGATTTCCTGTACACTCACTGATGGTGGAGGATTTTTAAAACCAGTGGTGTGTGGTAACTTTTATAGAAAGGCAAGCAAAAATGATTGTATTCTCTTTAATCTCCAGCATCATCTCCAGATACAACACGACCGAGCTGGATAAAACCTCATTCTCTTCTGATGGCTGAATCCAACAATAATAGATCTACTTCACTGAGAAGTTCACTAATACTGACTAACAGCAGCAAAAACAGCCACACATACTGACAAGTTAAGGACATCCTCAAGAACTTACCTCAGTATCACCGTCATCAATCAGAAAAGAGCTTCACCACCTCATCGATCTGTATTGGACTACTTTCACAAAATTTTACAGCTTCCTCCTAGTAAATAAATATGGACACATTTACAGTTGACATAAACAGTGGACTGACCTTTTACACACTTATTCATTTTAAGTGGGACAAGTAAGAAAACAGACTTTATTTCATTGCAATCTGTAGTCTACTGACATCTAGTGGTAACATTTTATATACTGTAAGAATATATAAATTACATTCTATCAAGCAAGTGATTTTTTTAAATTGTTAATTATAAAGTGCTGTTGGAACCTGCACCTGTTTAACTTGGCTGTTTTATTCAACTGGATATAACAAGTGTTGATGTCTGCTCTCCATCACCAAGGCTTTCCTTGCTAACCTGCCAAAGGAATTATTAAAGGTTTCTTAAATGAGACTTGATAGCCAAGGTAGTTAAAAAGAGAAAATAGATTTTTTTAAGATTGTGAAAACCAGAAGTTTGTTAACTTTTGTTTCTCAAATCTGCAGAAATTTACTGTTCTCAGATCAGCGACAGCAAAGCCAGTAGCAGCTTGTCTAGCATGCTGGTCTCCCATCTTCCTTTAACTGATTGGAGGTCATGCATATGCGAGC
This sequence comes from Rhamphochromis longiceps, assembly GCF_057381845.1. NCBI lineage: Eukaryota > Metazoa > Chordata > Actinopteri > Cichliformes > Cichlidae > Rhamphochromis > Rhamphochromis longiceps. Next base: position 23,147,741 of record NC_140566.1, on the reverse strand, counting down.
AACCAGAAAAAGCTGCTGGCTGCTCTCAGCAAGTTTAAGCCACTGTTAATAGGTCATGGGCACACTCAAGATATCCTACAGATTTGAGTAGAATTGAAGTAAGCAGAGATGATCTTGCTTCCAGAGCCAGTAGCCAACCACAGCTTGCTGGCTTGCCTGCTCTGATGAAACACAACTACTTAAAACATGTAAGCTTGTGTAGAGTTGGTCAGTCCTCTTTTTTTATTTTTATTAATTAGGATAACTCTACCCCAGATGAAAATAACTGCCAAATATCTAATCTGGTTCCTGACATTAACAATTTGGCCCTCAAAATTAGTAATGTGGTGGCCTTGGATGGAATCAAATTCCCAGCCTGTTATTGTCTCAGTCTGCTCCTGCCTGTCAGCTTCTGTTTGTGAGCTTGTGTGCATTACATAGAAAGATAATTACTGTATGAACAGTACAATTACTTTCCCTTTGTATGTTAGTCACTTTTCCAATTTCCCTATAATATTGCGAGAAAAGCAACCCAATTACAAAGGAGCACTGTTCCAATTACATAAACATTGATGTCTACTGTAGTTTGGCAGTGGCAGCTGGTTGAATGGTGTTCTTATTATGCTTAGCTGTTGTTTCATTTCTCTCCTTCTTAATTGCATTTCCAGAAAACAAAAAATTAAATGGGTCAAGTGCCTTCTAAAATAACCCTTAAGAAAGCCTTCTATTGATAGGTAATTAGCAATGACTAATACATATAGATCAGGGCCAAAAGAATAAGAACAAATAAAAAGGTAAAAAAAACAAGCAAGAAAAAGATACCCGAGGAGGAAAAAAAGAAACTGAAAAAAAGACAGTGCTAGACAGTGAGCCTAAACCGAATAAATTGTCTAAGAAAAATAAAAAGCAGAAGGAGGCACAAAGCGACTTCAAAACCTGCATGCCTCAGTGAGTTGCCCCCTAGCAAACCTGCAGCTGTGACATCTGAACACTTACCATTATCGGTGCAACCTAGCTTCCCACAGATCCACTGATAGCTTCTTGAGGGCAGTATATTGGGGTCAAGGAGGATACTTTCCCAGCAGCACAGCCTGCATTTAAAGCCACACCCCAGGTGTGGTGGGATGGAGATGAGCCTAGGGTCTAGCTATTGGCAGGGCAGTGGAGAGGTAACCAAGAAGACAACTCTGAGGACACAAGTCCACAGTGGCAGGTTACTTGGTCTTATGCCCTGTGAATGGGGGGTTCTGACTCTCTCATTTGCTCTCTCTTGCTCTAAATTTCTCTCTCTCTCTCTCTCTCTCTCTCTCACCTCACACACACACACACACACACACACATACACACACACACACACACACACACACACACACACACACACAAACATACACAAACATTCCGTTTTACTGCAATAAAAAAATAAAAATATAGCCAGTTGCACGTGTCTCACAAGAATCAATTTTCACATTGAAGCATTCAATTTTGTCAATGTTTTCATCATAGAGCTGGGTCTTGGACACATCTGATGAATGTCCTAGGCCTGCAAGGTATGCACGCGCACACACACACACACACACACACACACACACACACACACACACACACACACACACACACACACACACACACACACACACACGCGCGCAAATTTCACTTAAAGTAAATCTATCCAGAGTTAAACAGGATGAATTCTAGTGGAAAATTAGAATTAGAATTATGTGTGTTTTTTTTAATTAATGGAGAAGTAAAGTAGAGGTAATGAAAATAATTAGAACATTTGGAATGTGCAGCAATATATTAAATTCTATTAGATGCCAAGATGAAATGATGCTAGGAGTTGTCACTGTGGTCAGAAAGTACTGTGGGGCAATGTACTGCACTGCTGAAATGACAGCAAACAAAATTAAGATTGTTCAAATGCTGTTTACTTGGCTTTTTCATTGAACATTAGTGAGTTAAGCACACAGTAAATGAAAGGAAGAAAGCAGTGTGAAAAGAAGATTATAATGGCAATTCCCTTTCTGCATGAAACTGCATTAATTCTGACAATTAGAATGGTTCATCCAATTTACAGAATATAAAGACCCACTGTGCCCTCACCTGTGAAGTAAACGACATGAAATTCTAATTAAGGTGGCAATAAACCAGTGTGTTGTTAAAAATGTGATACGTGAATACTTGGCCAAGCATCTGTTTGAAGAATAGCTTTCATCTTTTCACTGCCCTCTCTTATCAGCAGCTGGTTCTTATCTACATGTATTGTCCTCAAATATCATCTCCATAAGTGATGGGCCTCGTTTTTGAAGAAAGAAAACAATAGCATTGGTTTTTAGGTTGAAGGCAGAATTCATTTAGCAGATCAAACAGACCCAACGAAGCACAGATATTAAACTTTATAATTAAAGTATTAAAAAAAATGTTTAGACATCTGTTAGAATCCAGGATGCAGTAAAACAGGTGCAGATTTTCAGCGATGAAACTGAATTCAGTGGTTCATAGTTCATTCATAACTTTGAGAACATGTATGTATACAACTTCCAACTACGGATGTAGATGACTGTACTGTGAATACATGTTGCCATTTTGCACAGCATGATGTCAAATTTTATTTTAGTTAGCTTTTTAAAAGCTGTCTGCAGTTATAATCTCATAATCTTGATACCAACAGGATTGACAAGAGATGTACAGTTTTTGGCCAAATCAGAACTCAGCTGGTGAGGGGGTATAGAAAATAGCTGGATATATCTTGATATAATATGCTACAACTAAGAATTTGGTAAATTATCTTTTAAAAAGTTGCATGACACATTTTACAGTGTTACACACATGCTTTAGATTTCTTACCCGAGAGGTTAAAAAATCCCAACGAATTTCTGTAGTCAACCTTTTATTATGTTACAGCATTACCTTAGGAAGGAATATGAAATAGTGTAACCATACTCTGGGCAATTGAACCACCTCTACTGGCTCCTTTTGATGTGGAGGAGTAGGCACTTTATGCTGAGCCCCTTCTTAATGCCCCTCACCCAATCTCTGAATAAACACCCAGATTTTTTTACAAAGGATGCTCATTTCCAGCACTTCTACCTGTGATCTCATTCTTTCGGTGACTACCCACACTTCGTTACCATAGATGAGGACTGGAACATAGACCTGTAAATGAACATCCATGTTATTCTAGATTGGGAGTGGGCAACTGATTTTCCAAAGGGGCCACATTAGAAACTGGAACTGCTGTGAAGGGCTGCACCAATAAGCTGAACTTAATTCTGCTAAATATTCACTTTATATTAGTCACTTTATAAGCTTATTGATGCGGCTCTCCATAACTAGTGTCTCATCAGTCGCTTGGAAAAATGAATTTCCCATCCCTGCTCTAGATGATCCACCATTCTGTGTCATTTACTCACTTGTGAACAAAACCCTGGAGTACTGGATGTCCTCCATTTCGAACAGCAACTCTTTCCCAACGTGGAGTAGGCACTTCACCCTTTTCTGACTGTGGACCATTGGCTTCAGACTTGAAGGTGCTAATGCTCATCCCTGCCACTTCACACTTGGCCGTGATGAGAATAAACAAAACATCAAAACTCACATGGCACTGAAGAATTTGTGTTGTACTGAAAAGTGAACTGTATAAAATTTACAGGTTTTTTGGCACTACTCATGAAAAGTGTGTCACCGTTATATGCAAACACTATCTGACTTAATAAACTTGCTACAGTAAATTTAATGGGAGGTTCATTTGTGCTAGATCTATAATTGATGGCTTGAAGATAAATGCTCATGGCAGATTTGTTTAAATGCAAATGTTTTTCAGATTGAAACACTTTGATAACATGTCTGGAGGCCCATATTTTCTGGATTCTTATCATTTAAAGATCTGCAGATGTTATAGGAGAGCCAAACACTCACATTATTTATCTGAAGCTTCAGTCCAGTTCTATTTCTATTTCTATTTCTATATCTAAAATGTGGAAAGCAGCCTGTGTTTACCCGTTACTTAAAGCTGGCAATCCATTAATGTATTACCCAAATCTCCAAACTTTCAACCCTAGCTAAGATCCTCAAATCTCTTTACATTTAAAAACATTTTACGTGATGATGATGTCTCAGGCGATTTTCAGTCTGCCTTTAAAATTGGGCACAGACTGTGGCACAACTGTTGCCACACCTGTTATAAATTACCTCATTGCTGCCTTGGACAGGAGACAACACTATTCTGAATTTTTTGTGGATATTTCTAAGGCATTTGATTCAGTGGATGATTAACTGTTGCTGAAAAAAAAAAGTTAATGATTAATCTTAATGCTGGTTTTAACCCTAAAGCTGTTAAGCATAGCTTTGCATGGCTGCTACCTTGGCCATGACTCATTTAAAGAATTTTAGATGATTAGTTGCATTTATTATTAAGCTGTAGAATGTTTTGGCACATGTGTGCAATGCTTTATTTCATAGTTTATTTAGTGTCCTTCTTCTTCTTTTGTGTAAACATTTCATGTTAGCATGGATTCTTTTTAACTTCTTTAGACAATCATTGCAGACATACAGGAAACTTGAAAGGTTTCACAAAGGTTTTATTTGTATCTGTACACTGGTAGCATTGTATCTTACAAACCTAATACCTATGCTTTGTCTTCAAACCACTACCGTTATTTTTGCTGGACTCCTTTTTCCAGTGCCACTCTACCAGTGGCTCAGGTGGTAAAGTGGGGTTTTCACTAATTGCAAAGTTAATGATTCAATCCCTGCCCTCTAATGCTTTTTATGGTAGCATTATTAACATTATTTTGTGTGTGTGTGTGTGTGTGTGTGCTCTCTACTGCTGCTCTGTGTACCTTATAAAGTGAACCTAACATTATTTGCATTCTTAATAACTGGTGTTTAAAAGTCACTCTGCTGCACAGCGAAGGCTGATGTCATGGAAAATACAATATAAACAAAAACATGCATAACCTGCTCTTTTTAGTCATCTGTGACCAGTTAATAAAACACTAGGAGGAATTAGTAACTCTGATATTAATAACTTCATTTCAATAATTTTTAATTAGTGCATTCAATATAATGTCAGTCCAACTTTGCGCCTAAATTGGAGCCTAAAACCCCTCATTTGTGTCAGCACATAGCAAGCTGCAGTGACTTGAAGAATGACATGATGGGCTTACAAGATGCAAGATTAAAAATGTTCCAATAGTCCTGGGGGAAACCCATAGCAAAGAAAAGAGGTTGAGTCATATGCAACAGTTGACAAAAACCAAAATGATAGGAAAACAGCATTCAGTTTAGAAAAAAAAAACCCCATCTGTATAGATTTCAGAGAAAAGACTTATTAGGTGAAAACTTGTCATATCTCAGAATGGAGTACTGTGTGTCCATTAACAAAACAAGGACAAAGACAGACAAAGAAGTGTCTGAAAGTCATGTCCTTAAGAAACAGGAAAAAATCCAGAAAGAGTGGCTGTCAAGAAGCCATTCTTAAGGAAGGAAAACAGGAGAAGGCTGATGTATGCCAAACTACACAAGAACAGGACTGAAAATCAGTGAAAACTTACAGAGTGATGAATACAAATAGGAAATTTCTGGGTGAAATCGTTGTCAGCACATACATAGGAGGTCAGGAGATAGATACAACACTGTCTACAGCCATCTGTAAAACATGGTGGAGGCTCTGTGATGGTTTGGGGCTGCATTTCATTCAGTTATGAATGCAGAATGTACCATAAGACTTTGATCCATGTTGCAATATCACCAGGTCTAATTTCATGCTTGTTAGAATTGTACAAGTAATGTTTCTGCCTTATTCTGAGATGTTAGTGAGGCAACTCTTCCATCCTAAAATTCCTCTTTGGACTATTAAAGTTGCTTTTACCAATGTTCTCTGTCAGTTTGATGGCCCGAAGGCTTGGTGTTCTGAGTAGCTCTCATCTCTCTTATGAGGCAGGCAGTTATTTCAGCAAAAAAATTGTAACCCCCCACTTTCCAATCACACAGTGCCAAACAACCAAAATACAAAAATTAATAATTGGTGAAATGGGAGCTAAAAGTGTCAAAGATGTCTGTACAACTCTCTCTGTCTCTCTCTCTTTCTCTCTCTCTCTATATACACTCAACAAAAATATAAACGCAACACCTTTGTTACTGCTCCCATTCCCCATGGGATGGACGTAGAGACCTAAAATTCATTCCAGATACACAATATAACCATCCCTCCCAAACAGTGGTCACACATCAGTCCAAATGTGTGGTAGTGGGCACATCTGCTATATTGAGATAATCCATCCCACCTCACAGGTGTGCCACATCAGGATTCTGATCTGACATCATGAGTAGTGCACAGGTGTACCTCAGACTGCCCACAACAAAAGGCCACCCTGGAATGTGCAGTTTTGTCTCACAGCAAAATGCCACAGATGCCACAAGCAATGAGGGAGCGTGCAATTGGCATGCTGACAGCAGGAATGTCAACCAGATCTGTCGCCCGTGCATTGAATGTTCATTTCTCAACCATAAGCCGTCTCCACAGGCGTTTCAGAGAATATGGCAGCACATCCAACCGGCCTCACAACCTCAGACCTCGTGTAACCACACCAGCCCAGGACCTCCACATCCAGCAGGTTCACCTCCAAGATCGTCTGAGACCAGCCACCCAGACAGCTGCTGGAACAATTGGTTTGCACAACCAAACAATTTCTGCACAAACTGTCAGAAACCGTCTCAGGGACGCTCAACTGCATGCCCGTCGTCCTCATCGGGGTCTTGACCTGACTCTAGCTCGTCGCCGTAACAGACTTGTGTGGGCAAATGCTCACATTCGATGGCGTCTGGCACGTTGGAGAGGTGTGCGCTTCACGGATGAATCATGGTTCACATTGTTCAGGGCAGATGGCAGCTGAGAATGTCCCAGTTCTTGCATGGCCAGCATACTCACCGGACATGTCACCCATTGAGCATGTTCGGGATGTGCTTGACCGGCGTATACGACAGCGTGTACCAGTTCCCACGAATATCCAACAACCTCGCACAGCCATTGAAGTGGAGTGGACCAACATTCCACAGGCCACAATTGACAATCTGATAGACTCCATGCGATGATGTGTTGCACTGCATGAGGCAAATGGTGGTCACACCAGATACTGACCGGTTCTGGGTCCCCAGACCCCCAATAGCGCAAAAAACTGCACATTCCAGGGTGGCCTTTTGTTGTGGGCAGTCTGAGGTACACCTGTGCACTACTCATGATGTCAGATCAGCATCCTGATGTGGCACACCTGTGAGGTGGGATGGATTATCTCAATATAGCAGATGTGCCCACTACCACACATTTGGACTGATTTGTGACCACTGTTTGGGAGGGATGGTTATATTGTGTATCTGGAATGAATTTTAGGTCTCTACGTCCATCCCATGGGGAATGGGAGCAGTAACAAAGGTGTTGCGTTTATATTTTTGTTGAGTGTATATATGTATATACAATTATGTCACTGAATGTATAAACAGATTAGAACTACATTAAAAATCCTTTTAAAAAGGCCTTTTAGGTGGCTCATTTTGAGGTTACCTGTGATGTTACCCTTACCATTATAGCAAATTTTAAGCTTCAATCATTTGTCGGTATGACAGTAGAAATTCTGCATGGGTGAGGCTTTACTAGAAAATACACAGCCATCAAACATATGGATGGTACTGGTATATCAGAGATTTCCACATTTTATCTTATTGTATGCGCAAATTATTTTTTCACTCCATTTGTCACTTGTCAGAGCGCACCAAAGCAGCAAGTGAAGGGTATCTTGACCTCCTGTACCTGTAATAAATCAAAATCATATAAGCATATCATAGTGTGCCGAATCAAGCCTTTTTGAATAACAAAATATCTGTCCCCGTAGAACATTTCTCTTTACTGCTTTCTAACTTTTATAAAGGAGCAATATGCTAGTGAGAAAGAAAGGGAAATGTCCTGCTGCAGTTTGCCTATTTCTATCACCATGCATAATTTAAAACACTGGGCTATTTTAGGGGCATTGTGCAGGCTGGCAAGAGTGAGGCCAGAGTGTGAGCCAAGTGAATCTGAGTACAAGACTAATGATGGTAATGGCTGCAATTATATATATGGCCATGTTCTCATTTGGCTCGCAAAGTCACTCTCTTTTCCATCTCTCTCACTGCCTGTGTCCTTTTATCATTAACTCTCTTTGAAAGACAGCCACCTTATTGCTGCTTCTACCCAATTTTCCCATTTCTCACTTTCTCTACTTCGCTGTTTCTCTTAGAGTATGTTTTAGCATCCCTGTCTGCGCAGACAGGTGATGAGAGAGGGAGCTCTTCGTTATCTCGCATCTGCTAACCTATATAGCCACACTGACACTGCCGCTGCACTGACAAAAATCTCAAGGTGCGTGACACCAATCAGATGGAGCTGCTCTGTCATCAACCATCACCTGGCTCAGTGTTTGACATCTTTAGTGTGCTTGTTCCAAAAGTTTAAAGAAGCACTCACCGGGAGATGTAAATATTTTCAAATTGTCACAGCCCTTTTTGAGAAAAGTTATATTTTGTTGCTTAAGAGTTTGTCTTTGAAACTGCATTTGGTGTGAATGGTATAAAAAGCTAACAAAAGTTTTATTGCCATTTAACATATTTCTGCATTGTTTATACTCAGAATAGCAAGCACAGTGTTTTTCTTTTTTTCATGTTTCCCATGTTTTTGCCAAATTACCACCTATAGATCAGTTCAGCTGGGTGATAAGTTATTAGTCTTTACTGTCAACCACATGTACACTCACTCACGTTCTCGTTTACATCGGTTTCAGAAGAAAGACTGTGTGAATGATTTAACCTGATTAGTTTCGAGCTAAATTCAAGTGTCAAAAAGATACGAGGGAAATGAATCCAATACCTAGTGATTAATCGCTTTTGTGTAATTTTACTGCGTAAAAAGTCAGCCTTAAATCTTCAATTAGAAGGTTTTAAATTAAAATAAATTAAAAAAAAACATGCATGTAACAATGTAGCCAATGTGAGAAACCTTAACATGTTGTGTTCTGTGTGATGTTGCAACTTGTTTTTATATACTTGCATCTTTTATCAATATCAAAATTCCTCCTTTTCTATTATTCTGGCCTCATCTCCAACCTTTTACAGCATCTGCTTTATCATCGTAATCATGCACATTTTGTTTGCATATCTAAAATATATATGTTATAAACATTTAAATACAGCTCTGCATTAAAACACTGTACGTCCTCTTTAAAGTTTCATCAGTATTCAGTACAGACAGCACAACTTGCATGTTTGGCCTTCTTCTTTTCAGCATTCAGGGTTTTCTCTGAAAGAAAGCTAACAGCGCTTGTGTCACAATATTCTTGAGGGAGCAAATTCTCTCACATGCACTCATTTCTCTCTCCCCTTCAGTAGGCATCACATGCTGGTCAGGATGACATGATTTATAGAGTTCTCTCTGAATAAATAATCTATTGCAGTACTCGGGAATCAGGTGTAGGTGATGCATAGGCTTACTAGAGTGATGGAGAGGAGTAGAAATGGGACAGTATGGAAGATAAATGAAGAAATTGAGTAGAGGGAACGATGAAGGTTAAAATAAGGAGAGAAGAGGGAGGCTCCATCTGAAGTTCTGTGACTGGCTATAAAAAACAAAAGTTGTGCTTGATATAAATTTGGCCACAATCCCAGCTAAAGTAGTCACCTTATACCACTCTCAGATCCCTCCCTGGAAGTGCTGTACTGTAAACACCTTAAGCACCATCTGCAACTAAATTGCCTCCTTTGTGTCAAAATGACAACCCTTAGGAGCGAATTACCTTTTGGGAAAAAGGATAAATTTGCAGGGAACAAATTTTTTCAAACACTATGGGTGGGGAGACGTTACAAGACTTTACAGTATAAACTGGTGTTCACAGCATGACCCTGAGCAAGTAATTCATGGTGCACAAGCCTGTAACAGAGAGGATAATAAAGAACGTGCTGTTGGTCATGCTTATGACTCGACGTGCCTTTAGAAACTACCACACAGCAAAAGCTTCGGTGAGGTCTTTGCATCAGTGGAGCCAGTGATGATCCTTGACATGAACATTGCATGAACCTAGGTCTAAACTTGCCACAATATACAACATTTTATTTTACCACAAGCAGGATGTGAAACAGTGAGAAATCTGCTCATACAACATTTAGAATCATCGCATCACAGCTGTGTGAAATTGAAAATGTGGCAGCTTGTATTCATATCCAGACTTGACCTTTTCCTTTTTGAATATGAAATGTCATCACTTCATCATTTTACTGAGTTAGATGTGTGTGTGGAATTTCATCATAATTAGTGTGAATTCTTGAGTTACAGCCAAAGGCATGTTTTGTGACATCGTTTGACCAAGAGCTTCTGGACCATGGGTGGTGTGTACTCTCCTTCCTCAATTGTGAACCTTAACACATCGCAGTTACATTTGATCTTTGAGCATCGGAGTCTAATCAGTTTGTCCTTGAGCCGAAGTGGACATTTGCCTGCAATTTGAAAAAAGTATATTTCACATATTTACACCATACTTGAAATGTCGGTGATGCTTAGTGTAGTGTTTGCTTTCATTACAATAGTTGTTTGGGCTTTTCACATCTATTTTGTGTGTAAATTGATCGTTTGCTGTACTTTTTGTTGATTGGTGCAACTCCCATCATAGCAAAAGCATTCATGCAAATACCCAGAACATCTAGCATAGTTCAAAAGTTACTTAGGTGAATGTGATGACAGCAGACACGACAACAGTGAACATGACATAACATGTGAGAGAGACAGAGGCCAGTGGAGATCATCTACTGAAAGGTAGTGATTGTGAAGGGGAAAGAAAGTAGAGCGATGTCTCATGCAGCTTCGTCTGTCTCTAAAATGAGCATGCTGGACATGTCTTTGATGCCAGATTGATCCCTTGAACTTCACAGCAATTTGCATATCAAACAAACCCAGCATAATGCTACATGGATTATGCCTTTTGCTCGCAAAATGCCAACCCCGCATCCCAAACAGATTTTTTTGAGTAATTTAACTGAAATGATAATTCATGAACCACAGTTGATGGGTGGAAATGAAAGCTATAAAACATATAAAAATAATTTTCATGCAGAAAGAATATTTTATGGTGAAATTTAGAGGGCTCGATGCAACATTTTGTTTTTGTTCATTTTATATGTAAGCTCCAAACCACGATAGAGACTTTACCTTGTTTTATGATTTGAACCACAATTTGGATTCATCGCTCCATAAGACCTGTTTCCACTGATTTTTTTTATTTAATTTGGCTTACATCAGCCTTTTCTCCCTTTTTTCTTTTCCATTTTCGATGACGCTTCAGTGAATAGTAGTTGGATCAACTGATCAGATGTATCTCTCAGATGCTGTGTCAGATCTTGCTAGACCTTTTCCTTTTTCTCAAGAAAACTACTTTCAGATTCTTTTCACCTGCTGTAGGTTTTACACCTACTACTGCTTCTTTTATCCTTTACTTGTACTGTTTCCTCAGAGATTGCCGTCCATGCTGAAATATGGCAAGCTAAAGAAATAATGGTAGCAAAATGACATGTTTTTGTGAAAGATGGCAAAGTTCGTAAAAATAGGTATACGTATGTGAAGACACAACACCAATTGATCCCTTTAATTAGGTACTATTGTTTAGCCCTTGAATGATTCAAAGATCAAATGTCAAGCGGCTAAACAAAAAAAAAAATGCTCTGAAAATGGTAGGACTTCACTTAAAAATGAGTGTCAAAGCTGCCAATGTCCAACACAAAAACTCGGAAAACTATTGCTCGAGACCAGTGTAAAAAATTCCAAGAAGTCAAGCTCCTTGGGGATGGCTCAAGACTTTTTTTTACAGTACTATATGGAAAATTATTTCTGCTGTTTTAAACAGTTATTATCAAAAAGTAAGTTGTCGTACCACTAAGTTAAGTTTTTGGTGAACATATTGAATAAGAAAAAAGAAAACAAGCCCCCCCACAAAAAGCATAACAAAAAGGATGCAGTGACTTCTTTTAAATCATCTCCGTGCTGTCATCATCCATACTTGTGTTCCAAATTTGCCTCAGTGTTCTTTAGCAATCCAACATCTATATGTTTATATGTGGTCACCCTGGGAAATCTATGTCCCCCGTTGATCCAGATGTTGGATTTGAAAGCCCAATCCCTTGCCTCATCAGTAACTGTATGTACCTTTCTCAAAGGATTTGGAGAAATAATGTTGTGGCTTGTTGTTTAATGTGAAGGGACCTTCGTCAAAGCCTCTGCTGGGGCCTTAAAAATCTCTGTCAGCAAAAGAAAATTGTTCAATGTCTGCTGCCAGTTCTTAAGGGAGCCCGAAAAGAGTGTTTGGGATGTCTTATAGTCTCTCATTACAGTGATGGAAGACTGGATCAATCTCTCTGTCTCTGAGATCATTATTCAGTCATTCTGATTCTGGGGCTGCTCCCAGACAGAGTATTTCCACCAGACATGTGCAACATATCTCACCTCCAAAACTCGGGTTACATCATTATGGTTCGACAAAGTCATTTGGTCAGATCAGTTCATTTCCAACAAGTTACTTGATTTATTTTCGTCTGGCTTTGCTGATACCCAATGAGAGCCTTTGATGAAAGTGTTGTGTAATATCCACATTAATATGCAGTCCTATTAACTGGACTTTGGCAACAGTTGTTGCTGTGATGTGAGGAAGGATATGACTTATGAAATCTGTACTCTGCAAGCATTCTAAACTGCACATCAGTTATTCATTAATTCTAGTCGCCCTTTAAAAAAAAAAAGACACACACTCTTTAGATGATTACATCTCACAATCATAGCCCACTGATACTGGATGTGCTTTCAATTCACAAACAATTTACCTGACCTGGGTTTCACTTTTGAGCTGTTATTGGAGGGGGGCAATAATGCACTACTGAGAACTAAAGATTTGTCAACAGAGAGCACTGGAGCAAGCTAACGTCAAACCAAAACCACCCACACTCACCAACAAACCACAACATAAGTCAGGGAAAGAAACTGTGGTCCAATAGGGATTTGTGTGCTCTTTTATCTCCCCTCCAGGACAATTCAGTGTTCTTTTTGATATTCGTCCTACACGTTCTCCAGATGAGTACAAGAGTGAAGTAGAGTGTGCTTCAGAGTCCTTGTCTGTTCTGCTTTGTCTGACCCGCAATCTACACATGGGCCCCTCTCCTTTCTCTCTCTCTCTAACTATTGCTCTCGATTGATTGCTTTAATCAAACACTGGGCTGTAGTCAGGTTGGATGAGAGTGCCGCGCTATTTTCCACTTCTCCAAACCATGCAGTGTGAAAACTCCCATTTTCTGCACAACCAGGCCAGAGAGCAAATGAGGTCACAGGTAAAATGAAAAACAAAAGCAAAACACAAAAATATCAACACGAAGAAGAGGTAATTCCCTTTAGAAATGTGGCAAAGGAATACCTCAGGCTGTGGTTTAATTAGATGTATTTGTAATGACGGGAAAATGGCACAGTGTGGAACTGTGAAAGTGATTAGGCCTTCCTGTGTATTTATTTATCCCAAGACATAATGCAGTGTTGTATTTTATTGAAAGATAGAAGTTATTCCTTCTTGTCATGAGGAGTGCCAGTAAGTACACACAACACGTCAGGAAAAACACGGAAAACAATAAGTGAACCCAAGTTAAACCTCTGTAATATTAGATGCGGTCAGTGGACACATTAAGTTATTACTAAAACAGAAGAGCATCTGGAGGCTGCACTCAGCGTTGAGGTCAACAGATCTCACCTGGAGCCAAAATTGTATTTAATGGATGCTTTGCTTCCTCTGCTTCAGATTTCTAGCAGACTTCTTTAAATGTTGGATGGTATTTTTGTCTAATCTTACTGACTCACAAAGCTTAGCTTAAATTACTAAATGATAATAAACTTATTAGTGTAGTTATTATGTTTTGGAGAACTTGGAAATTCTTGGATATTTTGGACATGTATGACTCACAGCACTATGTCACACTGTGACTGAGCTTTCTTATCACAATGATGTAAGAAATACTGGAGCCAATTAGTGTCAGCGGTTCTCCTGCTGCCTCCAAAACTTACTACATCTATATCTTTAATAGCATCCAGTTAGTAACTACAGCAGGGATGACAGAGTTCGCAGAAGTGCACAGTCTCATTTAAATTTCCTGAGAATGATGAGTTGAAGAAGTGGCGAATTGATTTTGTGAAGTGCCCCACTGACGTAGAGCTATAAGGATCACTACCAATACAACCCACTTCAGTTATGATCGGCTCATGGATTATTCACAGTTACTGGCTTTTTTTTTCCTTCATGATTTTGAAACCTCAAGTGGAGGAGCTTAAGCATCTCGGGATCTTAGTTTCCAGTGATGTGAGAAACAGGTGATTGATGCTGTACTGATCTGTTGTGGTGAAGAGAGACGAGTGTAAATGCAAAGCTGTCGATGTACTGGACAATCTACATTCCAATCCTCACCTATAACCACGAGCTGTGTGACAGAAAGAATGAGATTTAGAATGGAAGTGTTTGGAGAGACAGTGGACTCTTCCTTATGCATGCGGTCATCTGGGAGGGGCTGCTACTCCTCCACACCGCTAAAGAAGTGGAGGTGATTTGGGCATCTTTCCTGGATGCCTCCCGAGGTGAGGTGTTCCAGGCATGTCCTACTGGGAGGAACCCCTAGGGAAGACCCAGGACATTATGTCTCTCAGCTGGCCTAGGAATGCCTCATTATCCCCTTCAGATGAGCTGGAGGAGGTGGCCCGGGAAAGGAAGGAAGGAAGGAAGGAAGGAAGGAAGGAAGGAAGGATGGATGGATGGATGGATGGATAGATAGATAGATCCACGTCATATGCTACTAAATTATTCACTCTATTATAAAATATATTTATGTTGTTTTTATACACTTTTTAATCGACGCATGTAGTATGTGCTTGTGTCAATATTTTGGGGAGTTGTAGTTTGCTGGCAGATGTCTTTCAGCCGTGTCCTTCATGCAAAGTAGTGGCTGTTTGATGTCGTGGAATGATTACAGGAATCTGCATGTCGGTGTGTGCACACAAGGACAGAGGCAGCAGCAGGAACAGAGCCAAATAAAGGGGTAGAGCAAGCGATCGAGGTGCAGAGCAGTCAGAAAACAATGGAATAAGATAAGATGAGAGCCCATAAGGGCATGATGAGACAAGGAATGGGCAAGTGAGAGATAATAAAGGAAGAAAAGAGAAACGGGAGAGAGCCCGAGCCAAAAAGTATGAGTCAGGGCAGAAGTGAGAAAAGCAAAAAGAAAAAGTTAGGAAGACAAATGAGAGGGACACAGAGAAATGTGTATGTGAGTGTGTGTGAGTGGAGGAAAGATTAGGGAGGCAATATCAGACTGTCCATCAATGTCACAGAGCTTGTGTCCTCTGTAAGCCATTTCATCCATCAGCCCGGAAGGCCTGATTGTGTGTAGTCGGCAGTCTCGGCCTGTTTACCTATTCTACATTGTGACACTCAAATCCCTTTCTATAATGCCTGGTCTAGATTAGGGCTCTCTGGAAACAACCTACAGATGTTATTAGAGATAGAGCATTGAAAGCAGTCCACAAATCCAAAAGTAAAGCATATTTTTTATTTGCATCCACTCTATGGAGTGGGACAAGTGGATCAAATATGACTTTAACTCTTAAAGTTTAATGTAGCACCTATTTGACACCATCTATTTTTGCTGGCCATAAAATGCAGAAAAAAAGGTTGTGACAATACACTCATAACAACACAACATTTATAAGCTTTGACAAGGTGATTAGAGCTCAATTAAAACAAGCTTTAATGACCGAACGTGACACTGTCAGACTGAAAAATATCTGAAGTGCTTCTGCTACAAAATCCCCCCACATGCCGCTGTTTAAAAGTGGCATTGCTTTGAAAAGGGAGAAAGGGCTGTTGTAGGTTACAACTGCTACAGGGTGATTCTGAGCTGATCCAGCTGAAGTGATTAACCCATCATCCACAATCTTTACCACAGAAGTACTGGCTCAGTGTTCGTATAATGAATGTTTCCAAGATGTAAATATCCTCTTCTTTTAGCTTTTGACAGAAAGCCTGACGAGCACAAGACGAGACTACCTAAGGGGTCTTTCAAGGTTGTTTTGTATTTCATATTTTAATTGGTCTAGATAACAGTAAGAGCTTTTCAGGAATATTCACAGATTATTAGGCTCAGAAAATGTCCTAATTAGAGGCTGCACACAAGGAGGAATTTTAGCAGCCTGTTTGAAATAAAAAGCTGCTATTCTTAGCTCACAGAGATTTTAGACATGCTATTGTAATTTGGGAAGCAAGAAAAGGAAACTACTCCTAATGGGTAAGTACAGTCATTTTAGCTTATATGTTCTAGCAAGATGACGCTATTCGGGATGCTGATTTTAAAGTGGGGAACCATTTCACCTCTGGATGTTTGTTTTTATAACACACACACAAAGACAAAATTTGTGTTTTTATTTCACAGCTCAGAAGTTCCAGCTTGTCCATGTCACATTTCATATTATTTAGGACATCTATTCATCTATATATTTTGAAACTGGAGCCTATCCCAGTTGACAGAAGTGACGTTGCCAGACCATCACAGGACTGACCACAGATCAAAGAGAGGCAGGCCATAATTAATGCTAATATGCACACTTACCATCAGTTTTGAGTTGCATGAAAATCCAAAGAGAAAGGTTTTTGAGTACTTCAGTTCAACCAATTAGACTTGCGTTTGTTTTTTTTTGTTTTTTTTGAAGACATTTCATCTCTGATCGAGAAAGCTTCTTCAGTTCTAAAAACAATTCAGGATTCTCAGGTATTTAACCCTTTGTGGGGTTTTCACTTTGGAAATAGTCCCTATGGTTTTTGGCCTGCTCTGTGACCATGTTATGGTAAATTTATGATTTACGTGTCGATTTGCGTAGGTATTTCACTTTGCAGAGCTTAAGCTGATGGATTTTTAACCTATGCAAATGTGCTTGAGTGCAGTCCTCTAAAAAACAACAGTGAGTAGCTTGGAATGGATAATGCTGTGTGTAATAAGTTCACCAAAAACTAGAGAATTTTGAAAAAGAAAATTTTAATGAAAGATAAAACAAAAATATAGAATGAGAAGCACAGACGACACTTTTCATTAGCTATTTCAATTGCTGGCAAGAAACAACAACAGCACGAGCAAGAGTTGCCCACAGACTGGTTATTTGTGGCACTGCTGCCTGGTGATAGCAAACAGCTACAGCATGTCTGTAGGCTGTGTAGGATCAATGTAGAACCTTGTTTCCCCCATGAGTCATTAACCTGCATTCGTTTGAGTCATTACCGTCACCAGGGTTAAGGTGTGAGTGGGGAATGGGATCTCAAGGACGGGTTAGTGTTGGCTAAATATTAGTGTTGTAGGCCACCACCTCTGTTCTGTGATGGTCAAGACATCCACACAGAAAGACTCTGGCCAGCAATCAAGTATGGATTGAATCAAAAGAAACAGCAAACAGAACAAAAAAAAATCATGGGTTAGACATTACAAGTTATGGAAGGCGATTTGGTCTGTCATAGACAGATTACCCCAACAGATACTGATCATAAGATAAAAACATTTTATAAACCGAATTTCGCTTTCTTTATTATCCTCTTTTTCTTTACATGAACTTGTGCGGGTTTTTCATTTTGTGCCGTGAGAGAGAACATCCATCATCTGTTTTTTTCTTTGTTTACTGGTATTTGGTCAACCATGACAGAGCTTTATGAAGTTCTGCCCTGCGCTAGAAATCACTGATTGTTACCATTTTCAGGCTCCGCTTAGGAAAATAATCTGGTGGGACCGTTCACTGCTGGCTTCAAATAAGATTTTCAAACCTACATGTTTCACCCAGGGGAATTTATTCATTTTCCGCTCTGTATGCATGCACATATTTGAGAAGCTCAGACATTACAGTGGTCCAAGAAGTGCATTGTATTCACACAGCTTGGAATAGAGGTCCCTTTATTCAAATGGTGCATGAAAAGTGCCGTGTTGCAAAGACATAAATGTGTATCCATAGTATGGTGCTGCCCGAGGAGTCTGTTAGATTCTGTCTGTTAGACTGTTAGATGATGAGAGTCAAGTTGTTGATACCAATTATGGTGTTAATTTGCTTATTACACAGTAAAAAGAAGGATAGGGTAGGAGTAGAACTGATAAGCAACTCTTCTACCAACACAGTCACAGTTGTCTTTCTTTTGTCTGTAACTTTGCCTCTCTCCACCTCTGGTGTCAAAAAAAATATTAATAGATGTATCCTTGTTTTGCTAAATAGTGTACCGTATGACCCCTTTCTCTCATCCAATCTCTTCTCGAGCACGATGCTCCATCCATTTACATCGGTCATCAAAGTCCATTAAAGGACTGTTCATCAAACAGGCCACACTATGTCATTCAGTGAATAATGCATCATTTGAGAGCGGCGGGGACTTGGAGGAGGGGGTGGTGGTGTGAGGGAATTAGTGGCATTGATTGAGAACCAGGTTTCAATTGATTACCTCTAAGCTGATGGAGCATGGAAAGACATTTTGCAAACCCTGCTCACTATTCCATTTCAAGTACGTGCGAAATATGGGGAAAGAGATGAAGAAAAGAACAACGGGGCAGTAATAAAGACAAATTAAAGGAGTGTTTATTTCGCCGCAGCGTTGAGATTGAATGGCTGTTGCCTTGGATACTGTGAATTTAAACAGAGAGGATAACAGCAAAACGGGCAGAGAGTGAGAAATAGAGAACGAGAGAAACAGCAGGACAAGTCGTTTAGCATTGTGCTCCTTATCGATTCCACCCTGTCATTGCTCAGGCAATGGCCAATACTACCTACCAATTGGGAGATTAGGCATGTGGTGTATCTCAGGAGGACAGCTGGATGGATGGAGAGTGGCGGGACAGGAGGAGAGCTGTGTAAGAGTCCTTAAAATCCAATTGTACATGAAAAGTGACATATGGTCACCAGAGCATAGCTGGGAAAGAGACATAAGAGTGAGCACAGAAAGATGTTGTTCCCTGTGTTGTCTTGCTGAGTCAGAGGTATTGCCTAAGGGATCTGACACACGAAATTCTTCAAGCACAAATGCAAAAAAGGAAAAAAAACAAAAACGAAATCCACCAGGACTTGCTTCTTACAATTAAGACCCATGCTGCAATTGTTGATACGCTTTTGGTGTTAGCCTCCGAAACTCTGTAGGTACGTCCATTTGGAAAATTATCCTGGTGAGTTTTTTAATCTTGAAACCATCCAGTGTCTGTCGTGGAGTGTATTTTTTGTGTGCTACTCTCAGTTTGTAGGAAATTACACAAACAGAAGAAGCAGAGTGTGCATTAACTTATGGTGTGAAACAGCCTTGTAGTTAATGCGATGGTTAAATGTGTAATAATCGTAAGAAAAGAGAGTCCAATTCAGTAGGGGATAATGGTTGAAGCGTAATTTTGAAATGCCACTGCATGTACTGGCTTTACTTCAGGCTGGGATTGGTTGCGTATTAAACATGTGTTTGATCCTTCAAGGAGGAATTAAAAGGACATCTATTGGTTTAGATATTTATGACCAAACCCTTTTCTCTTTTGTTAATCTGACCACTTTCTTCCAGCTGCCACATTGCCCCAGGTCTCTGTTTTCTGATGTGCTTTTGCCATTGTGGTTTACATGAAAGCCACCAAAACAGGCAACATCATTTATAATCATCATATGACTGTTCAGAATTATTTCGTCATAATTCTTTGGCCCATTTACTGCCAATAATCCAGTGAATAAAACCTGAAGAGCCATATGACGTTGTAACATTAACACGTAAGTCTGGACTGAAAAGCAAGACTGATAGAACAAGCAGGTAGAAATGAAAAAAGGTTTTACAAAGTTACTTTGACTGTGGGTAGAAGAAAAGGTCAACGAAAAAGCAACAATAACAGACTAAGACAGCACAGCATGAGTACAAAGGGTGTTAAATGATAAGTGAAATAGAGCCTATTATCAGAGGTTAAAGTGGGATTCGGCAGGTTGGGAAACCCTAACAAGTGCAGCGTGGGGAGAAGAATCAATTGGAAATGAGTCACAATAATTTGTATTGTGAATTCTAGCAGATTTTTCTTTAAGTACAGTCTGCAGATCAGCTGACCTGTGCTGCTGCTTTAGCCAGCTAAGTGCCAACGTATGAACAGATGTTTTGATAGCCTATTATGGCTGATTTCCAAGCCCAAGACAAAATAAAGCTGTCATAAAAGGTCAAACTTGTAAGTGAATCTAATCAGCATCATCATTTTAAATGATTAAACTGCTGCCCTTAGTGCAACCTAACTTTGAAACCTATGAACACCACCGGCTGCTGTGCACAAGACTTTTTTGCAACACTGTAAACTTCACAACAGTACTACGAACTAACCAGTAACTACTACTAACCTGCACTAACTTGCCTTATATTTTGGATCCTTTCTGATCCTTTCCAAATTTCTGAAATAAATTGAGGCATTTAAGTTTTAAATTTCCACTCGCTGAGTAGTCCTTAACTTTAAAAATAATTCCCCATCCTTCTCACATTTCCTCTCTTTCTTTCATCATTCTCCGTCTCTGAGAGTGTCACACATTAGCCTAACGTTCTTTTTTTTTCTAACTGTCTCTGGGAAACACATGAACTGTACGCTAACTACATCGCTACTGAGATACAATGTCACAGAAACAAAGTTTTTGTCTGCTGATATTAGCTGCGTTTGATATTACCAGCCACTTGAAATAACATTTCTCTGTTTGTGACAAACTCTCCTTTAGTAGCACCAGCTAGATGTGGAAGTATCGCCAACACAACTTTGACATATGCACCATGAACCACACATTTAATGTGCAAATATTAGAAGTTGGGTGAACTGCCATGAATAAACAGTTAATTTGTCATGTGTAGCCGCTTGATCAGGACTCCTTGATTCTATGTTTTTAGACACTCTTTACTTTTTTCTTTTCAAAGTTTAAACCAGTCTTCAAAATTTGAGATAGATAGAGAAATTTTTTTCTGTGTTTTTCTTGTTATTGTCATCATGGTTCATTGTTTAGTTTCAGTGCTTAAACAGTGACTGGAAATTAAACTTAAAAACCCTACATGGTTCACAAACTCCCATCTCTTCAGGTGACACTCCTGTGATCCTTGTGACTGACATCTCTGTTGCTTCCTTTGTGGACATTTTTTATTTGATTTTTTTGTACTTCCTCACCTACAAAGATGTTATTTTGGAGCACTATGCTGTAGTATAAAAAATTAGGCCAATAGTGTGTCTTGTGTGTCAAAATGACCCGAATAAGTATCCCCATGTTACAGGCTGGGAGTTTGAATGCGTTGAAACAATAGCTTTAATTTCCCTGCCTAAACCAATCAAAAGGCATTTAGAAGAAAAGGACACGACGAAATGAGATAATTCAATAAGCACCTGTCAAAAATGGTAGCCACAGTCTGAAAGCTAAAATATCTATAATGACTATGTTATATGTTAAAACTTACATTTTTTTTTTCAGCACAGAAAGCGTTGCTTTAAATGCCGAGCTTCCTAAGAGTACGCTACCTCTGCCAAAATGTGAGAGCTAGTATGATATACTGTAAATGCTTTTACTTGTGGTTTGGAGGAAAGGAATGCAATCTGGCCATCTGGACTTGTTACTAGACAATTTATGGTATTGAACAGGTGGAGTTAACCAAGGATTCGATGGCAAACAAGCGCTACTGTGTGTCAGAAATAACTGGTGGCACCCAGTATATATGCATTAGAATGCATTTGCATAAACAATGCCTCTGTGTCTGTTGTTATGCTGCAGCTCTAAATGGATGCCAGATGACTGAGTAGCTCAAAGGCGTAAAAAACCTCTGTGCTGCTGGTGTCTCAGCTGCATGTGCTGAGCAGTCCCAGCTGCATGTCGAGCACAGGCAGACAGATCAATTAGACTAAAACTGATAAAGTTCTAAAATTCATGTTATAAATGAACTTGCTTTTTACCATTAACTTAAAAATCTGCAACATCATCATAATAAATGTATTGTAATTGTTCAGTATCTCTTTCTCTACCATATCATATTCTATGTGGTTTACTGAAAATAAAAGGCTTGCTCATGTATTGAAAATCACGTACATGCCTCATTCAGCAGTTTTGACTAAATGTCTACTTTCAGAGAGACGTGCGTGACTGTGAAGTGTGACTGCTTTGGGTCCTGTTTGTGTGTATGTATGGTGGGCTACCTATTAAAAAAGCATAAATCACACAATGTGATGGGTGTATGAGGTAGAAACTGAAAGACACCATATGGAGCTCTGCCAGTGAGCTGTAGAAGAGCTAAATGTAGGATGACGGAACACAGCCTGCTTCCACTATATTCACACACCCACACACACCCACCCACCCACACACACACACACTTACACACACACTGCAGCTCACAAACATGCTCACTCTCAGTCACACATTGAGATATACACATTCAGGCTCACCCCAGCTGTGTGAAAAGACGAGTGGCTTAATGACACTTAACATGAGATCAACTCTGGAGATGCTCTAAAAGTCACAATAAGCCAAAGCTGTTGCAGCTAATGATCCACCACACACTCAAAGACACTTAAATGTATACACATAATACAAACTCATGAAGGAAACAAAAAACTAAGCACTTGAAATTATTAAACTAAACTGAGAAAAAAAATCAGAGGACTGCAAACACTCACTTCAGTTCGCTCATCTTTCTGTCAAGAAGTGTCAATCACACAGTTTGTTTATCTTTTCATCTGTCTAAATTTGTTTCTGCGATTTGCCTGACACTTTCTGCACACAGAAGACCTGACATATCATTTTACTGCCAATTACTTCTGTGCTCTGTCAGGCTCTCTCCCGGCACCTGCTGTGTGCCTGAACGTACTTGTATGAATGTGTGTGGGTAAAAAGAGAAACATACATGTGTGATTTTGTGCTGTCTGTGCTTTCGGTAGCTGTGCCCTACTTACTCCAACTACCCATCATACATAGTCCCTAATGAGGCCCCTGGGAAGCTGTCCAGGGCTTTCGGTTCTCCAAAAAATGCTCCAGTTCCAACTCTATTTCAAAGCTGTTGCCTTGAAGGCTGTACAGCCTTTGAACTGGCATGGTTGGTAAACAGCAGTCCAGCTTTGTCACTATCCTACTGATAATAACATCATCAGATCTGGCCTGTACACCTAAATATTTCAAATAATGATGTATACCCATTTGTTTACACACATTTGCACAAGCGGATAAAAAGTGCTCTTTCAGACAAGCCAATACGTGCATAAACTGGTTACAGCCACTTTTGTGAACTGGTTTTTGCTTGCCCAGGCTGTTCCACTTCCATTTTTCTCTAATTTCTCTTTATGAGTGGTGCTACAGTAGAAACTGTGTTTACTTATTTTTTTTTTTTAAAGAGTGGCCTCACACAGGGAACACTGATGCCTCCTGCTTTGATAAAATGCCAGCACATTCTCAACATAATGAATGACTGACAGAGAAGCAAGAAGGAAACAGAATGATAAGATGAAAGCTACGTGCAGTGATAACATCAACATGCTGAGATTTACAGTAGGTTACGCTAAAGACTGTCATGTCCCCATGAGGGAAAAATTCCTTTTGGTCCACCAAACACTCGTTTTCTTGCACACCCTATCCTGTGCTGTTTTCTTTAAATCATCCCTGCCGGGAATACTCCAGGTGAAATGGGACAACAGCGATGAGCCGTTTACAGATGGCGCTCCAGACGGAGGCTCTTAATGTGAAATGGATGCTTGAAGTGGTGTGTAAAGGGGGAAAAGCAATTCTCGAGTAGTGTTTTGTTTTCAGAGAGTTCGTGGGGATAAGATGGTAAACTCTCGAAAGCTTGCCGTCTCACAGCCACCTGCAAGGAGCGAAAGCACAAAAGAGAGATATTCACAATATGAAGTGATGTAGTGCTAACACCCTGCCTAAATGCCTCAGTTGAAAATGATCCTGGCTGGCCTCATACCAAATCTCTCCAGAGCTCATCGCATCTGTTTCCTATCTCAGCTTTTCCTCCCAGTAAAGAAAGACAATCGTGCGGCATGTGGCAACCCGCTTAGAAAGAGTAAAACAGATCGAGTAAAAAGAGATGATGATGGAATGAGAGATAAAGAGGCCAAATACAGAGAACCCTGCCAGGATGCGAGAGGATTAAACACCACGGCTATATTGATCAGTCTGTATACCTTTCAGAGCCAACAGTCTTTCTTAAATCTTTTGATGTTTCTACTTTTGAGTCAGCCCTTTCATCACTCCAACCGTCCGCCACGGACATCTACATTGATTCTGTCTGAATCCAGAATTGCTCATGTTTGTTTTAAACTCTTGTCTGATCTTTGAATTATTTGTAATTCAGAGATGGGGCAGAGGTGTTGCTGCGATTCCTTTTCTGAACTGATTTTGAAAAAATCTATTTCAGATTTGACCGTCCATCATTTCGCGTATTTGTTTCATTCATCTACTGTTCACACATGCAACACATTCATTGCCCAAAGACTTCAAATGCCCGTCTGCAGACCGCACAGGGGAAATTAGTGCCAGTCATGTGAACTGCTAAACTCATTTTACAACTATGTATGTTAATTGGCAACAGGTCAGTAACATGATTGGATACAAAAAGAGCTTCTTAGAGAGGCAGAGTTTTTCAGAAGTCAAGCTGGGCAAAGGTTCACTAATCAGTAAAAAAAACCCCAAAAACATCTATATATTGTGAAATTGTTTCAGAATAATCTTCCTCAGTTTGAGT
Organism: Rhamphochromis longiceps; assembly: GCF_057381845.1. Lineage (NCBI taxonomy): Eukaryota > Metazoa > Chordata > Actinopteri > Cichliformes > Cichlidae > Rhamphochromis > Rhamphochromis longiceps. Next base: position 23,122,947 of record NC_140566.1, on the reverse strand, counting down.
TTGAATATGTTATCATCTACAGTACAGAACATCATCAAATCTGGAGAAATCTCTGTGCACCAGGATCAAGGTCAAAAGTCAATATTGGATGCCAAAGCTTCTCTGGGCCAAAGCTCTTTCAGAAAGGACTGAAGTGAAAAACTGTTCTGTTGTCAGACGGAAATTGCAATGTGAAATTATTTTTGGAAAACATGGACACTAGTTCCTCTGGACTAAAGAGGACAGGGTCTATCCAGCTTGTTGTTAATGCCCAGCGCAAATCTGATTGGGATGTGTTAGTGTATGGAATTGACAGGTTGCACATCAATGCTGAAAAGTGTATAGAGGATTTAGAGCAACATCTGCTCCTGTCCAGATGACGACTGCCTGCAGTCCAGATCTTGAACTCTATAGATTCCTATATCAGACAAGAACGGTACAACATTTCTTTTCCATAAGTCCAGCAGCTGGTCACCTCAGTTCCCAGACATATACAGACTACTGTTTAAAAGAGGGGGTGCTACACTGTGGTAATCATGGCCCTGTCTTAACTATTTTGAAATATGTTGGTGCCATCAAGCTCTAAATGACTTTTATTTGTTAAAACATTGTATATTGTTTTTATGTTCTATTATGATATAAAATACATTTAATGATCATTTAATTCTTTTTTATTTACATTTACAGAGAATCATACAGCATTTTTGGAACTGGGTTTGGAGAAATAAAAAACACAATTCACCAGTTTAACTGCTGGGAACCTTCATGACTTTCATGACTTAAAAATAAAAAAAAACCCAAGATGGTAGTTTAATTTACAATACTTTTTATTATTATTGCTGCTCAAAAAGAGCCAGTCTCCTGGGATGTTACTGCTGCGCACTGTCTTTAGCCTCCTGAGCAGTCTTGTTGATGAAAACATAAAGAGAAATGTCAGAAATGGAAGCCATGATTCTTGCTAAACTTTTTATGATTTTCAGCTTTTAAAAAAATCTTCGAAAAAAAAAACAGAGGACGAAGTATGCACAGACATTTAATTTTGTTGGCAGAAAGGCATGAGAGGGGTTAGATGACAGATTTGCGAGACAAAGGAGGAAACTGATTGAAGATGGATGAAGAAAGTGGATGATAGCTGAACAAGACTGATGACTTATGTGAGAAAAGGAAAAGAAGAGAAAATGAAATAGTTGATGTTGGTAATGATGGAAAAATAATAGTCATCTTTAGAAAGATGAAAAATGAATGTCCACCTGTGCAAATGATGTTGCTAATAGAGGAGTTAAAATTAAACAAAGTGCCATTTAACCTCGAGTTTGCAGTCATCCAGATGCAACTGAAACAATGCCAGAGTCGAGATAATGTCAGTATTACAACAGAAACATTGAGCAATCTATAAGCAATTACATTTTAAAAGCCTTGTCTGTGTCGTAGATTGATAATGAGACTGTGTATGACAGAGGGACAGATATAGTGGACTGCGGGTCTCCTCCTGGGAGGCGATAATGCCAAAACAATTGTTTGCAGATTACAGCTAGTTTGTTGGTACAGATATCATCTGCACAGATCTGCACTGTGCCACGGCATTTTGGTTCACTGGCTGCACTATCCCGTGTACACTTATTGCCACAAACGTTTGCCTGTAGCTGTGTATTCAGAGTAAACAATTGCCAGCAGTGTACTTTATCTAAATATTTAATAAACATCCAACATTTGCTAATTCTGTGACTTTTTAGCTGTAGAAAAATCATCTTTTCCTAAGGATATCAAGGACCAGATAATGATGACTTTTGCATTGTCTGCATCATTGTTTTGCACCCCTTTGTCTGTCAAACATTTGTACTTTACCTTCCTCTCAGATGATTAGTTTGACTTATTGTTAATGCCATGTGTCATCATCTGCATGTGCTGCATTTCCTCTTAATGCCTACTGCATGCTTGCAACATTTTCCGCTGCTTCATGCTGCTCTGCTTGGATGGATTCAGATTAAAAACCACTCTATTTTTTCATAGGCTCCCATTAGTCACCTGTGACTTTATTTACACATTCATGTGGATGTTTGCAGTCACTGGGAATTAGCTTAGCTTTTTTCAAATCATATAAATAAGATCCTGATTTGCATAAACTGCTGCAGTCATTACTGCCACCGTTTTTTGTCTTATAAGTCATTTTCTAACTCCGAGAGACATTTTTACCCTTTGTGTCAATGTTGTGTTTTAAGTTGTTATTTTTAAAAGCATGGCAGTACATGAATGAAGGCTAGATTTGTGGAAAATCAGCAAATGGGTCAAAAGTATTTAATAATAATTGTGTATTTATTTACTCCTTTAACTGTATCTGCACATAAGTAACCAAAATAATTCATTATGTATGAGAAATGCAATACATATTTTAAAAACACTGATTCATTCAAGGTGCCAGCTGCCACGAGCTGGTGCTATGGGTGGATCCACTGATCGGCATCAATGTTTCGGTGGATGTTATGTGTCAAATAATATGTCAGTACTAGGAATGCAGTGATCTGTGATTTGAATGGGGTATTGATCTGATACTGACCTAAAAAGTAGGATTGGATATCAGTGACAGTTTATCACCTGATCCATTCAGTTCAACATTATGTTGTTTGAGTTTACTATATCCTACCAGCAACAAGCAGCAGAGCTAACATACAATAGAAGAAGCAAGCAGCAGAGGGACAGTAGTTTGGTGGAAGGCTATTTCAGAAAGATTCTACTTATATGTTGGCAAATGTTTTTACTTCACTACAAACTGTGATCAAAGTGAACTAACATAGAACAACAATGCTTTCTGTCTCTTCATTTCTCATAGTGTTTGGGCTGTCCTGATATAAAAGCTAGAAGAGCGTTCTTTCAGTTTGATGCTCATTTGTAGGCTTTTATTATGCTTATGCTAAGAAAGCACACTGTTGTCAGTGTGATTAAATATCTCACTTCAGCTGTATCCTATTAGCTGCACACCTGTGTGTGAGGGAAAAAAAGGTGAAACTACTGTGTAAATGACAGCAGTTTGCTGCTTAATGAATCTCACCTTGATCCAAAATAAGATCAGTAGAAATAAATCGGATGAATGACACCGACACATTAATTTTTTTCACCATGTTTATCCTGGGTATGCTTTCATTACTTATTTCATTAGCGAATACCAAAAAATGCAGTGAATTTATATTGTTGGATTTATTTACTTATTCCATTTTGTGCTACAAAGATACTAACGCCTTTAAGTCCAGCCTAGTGAATATCTTCCTCAGAGTGAGAAACAAAGATTATTAATTAAGGCTGGTACTGCACTCCATATCCACAGATACCTACAGCCAGGGTATTGGTATCAGATCAGAACCAGAAAAAAATGGATTAGGAGATTAGGTTTCCCAGCAGACAACTGTGTTGTTACTGGACAATGTTATTCAGCTCTGTCAGTACTTTAAAGTTTTAATTGTTTTGTTTTTTTTACTTGTGACATGCATGCAAAAGCCTGTTATGTCAGCGAAAGTCTGAGTGGCTAACACTACGTACATTACTTTGATATGTGTGCTGTATGTAGCCATAATTGGAAGGCAAGGTAGAATGTAAAATAGAATTAGTAGAAGCTACTGACTTACAGTCTGTGCTTTGAGTTTGCCCTTTTTCATATTTATTAATGTAGGCAGGCTAATTAAAGTTGTAAATATAAACAGTAAGTGTATGAGCACTGATGGCCTGGCATTCAGCATGAGCTGGGAGACACAGAGTCTCAGAGAGGGATCATTAGTTTGCATCATGATGAAAGTTTAAGAGGGCAGTCTGGATGTGGCGGTTATTAATGAATGCTAGCATAGGCTGGTGTCTGTTTAAAAAAAGAAATCTCTCAAATTGAACCTTTTTGAACATTTGGAGAGGAGGAGGAGGAGGAGGAGGCTTGATTAGTAATCAGTAGGACTGGTCTTCAAGAGGAAAGTTTCACTGTGCCTGCGTCAGCACAGCTACTCTGAAGTATTTCAAATTACTCAAGTGCCCATTGCTACAATTAGTTCTAGAGCATGTTAGTACAGGGCACCACTAGTTTATGTCAGATTTCAATTTCTCATTCTCCTTCATTCTGCAAATACTCCAATTTTTCTACATTTGAGATGAAACTGAAAGGAGAAAAAGTAAGTACAACAAGAAGTTTAATCAATTTGCAGAAATACCTTTTGTAATCTAGAAGAATGAATCCTGTAAGTTTTTTTTCTCATCTGTAGAATGCTCTGGCTTTGTGTTATATATGTACTTTTCGATGACTGCAGTCTAACAATAGACACACTGCATTTTATAATATGGAATTTACAGACACTCTAAGAGAAAGAGAGTGAGGAAATAAGCGGGAAGAATGAGGGACACAAAAACCCTTCAGGGGGTGCTGCAAGAAATGGAAACTCCTGTCAGCATGTAGTGTCACTCTCAGAAGCCAAATGTAACACCTGCTCGGTAAGACGAGCGTTTCCACCCAGCAGACACACAAAACAAACACGAGTGCAGAAACGCACTCACAAAGAGACAGAGTCTTAAAATGAAGGGGTGAGAAAATGCTGGCATTAAAGAAGAGGCCTGTTTAAGAGGATAGTCAAATGCATCAGCTCACACTGCTTTGCAAGGGACTAATAATGCTGCATTATGAGAAAGACGGGGATGGAGGAGAAACGCTTCATTCCAATTATCTACTGTGCTAACCTTGCAAATATTCTTTGAACAAACAGCACAGTTAAGGAAAAATGCCTCTTTAATTCAGAATATGCTGAATTTTCATTTGACAGCTAACATCTTTACCAAGAGCTCATTCCTGGGGCCAGGAAGAGTTTAATCAATATCTGACCAACCAAGCTTCTTCCCACAGCTAATAGCCAGACAGAGATGTAAAGCAGGCTGCTGCAGGTCCGGACTCCTGACTTGACCAGCATCTATCACGCTGAACTGTCCTTGAGCAAGATGCTGAATCACTGCCAACTGTAATTGTTGTTCTATTGACCTCCGCATGGAGCCAAGAAAAAAAAAAAAATCTTGTGCACATATTTTTAAAACATCTAACCAGACAGAAACTCTTCATTTAAATATGTGCTTCTTGTAAAACTTATAAATTAAGTTAGATGTAATAGTAAAACACGTTGACAGCAATTACCCAGCGAAAAAAAATAAACACTGTAAAAAATCAGTATTGTAAATATTTTAGCCAGGGATTATGTTTGTCACCTAAAGGTGATTGGGAAAACAATTACTTACTTAGTTTCTAAGGGACTGAACTTTCTTGGGAAGCCATGAGAGCACCAGAAGCTTCTCTACTAACGATGAAAAGCTGACTGACTTGTGGATCCAAAAACGCATTTGTCTGAGCTTTTGAGCTAAAATAACATACACTATATAACAGTGATACCAACTCTGAACCAGAAAATAGACTCACATCCCCAGAAAATCGCAAAGAGTGCAGCCAGAGTCTCATTTTCCCTCTTTTCTGATTGATTCTCTATGGTGCCTCAGATCAGTTTGATGCTCAAAGGAAGAGCAAACTCTTACTTTCTCTTAGCTTTGTTTTTGCTTGGATCGCCTCAGTTATATAATCTCTACTTTCCCAGGGATTGCAGTAATACTGGGTTGAGAAACATTAGTAATTCAGTTTTAAACTATATAATAAATTATCAGCAGTTCAAACCACTTGTCTCCTGATTGCTGATGTTCTTGGGAGCGTGGCAGTGTAAGCCTTCTGATACAGACACTTGTAACTTATCCTTGTGACATTGTGCACTAAAATATATGATCCGTTTTCATCGGGTGGACCAATGGCACGAACAAAAAAAAAAAAAAAAAAAAGAGAGAACGATATGCAGCATCCTAAGCCTGCAGTCCGAATTGCAGTCTTGAAACTTTGTGCCAAAATAAACTGTCTTGCATGAATACCGCACGGTTATGCACAGTCTCATATATTTGCATTTAGTGTTTAGTTAAGACCCCAAATACAGGATGCTGGAGGTGCAACAAAAAGTGATCCATAATAGCTAAATCAAAACGTAAATGCAGAGGAAACGGAGACCAGAGTACTTAAGCCAAGTGAAGAGATGCAGCCAGAACGAAACACAAATAGCAAACACAAAGTGGGAACTGAAGCTGAATGAAAGAGCCAAGGATAAAAACTAACACAAGAAAAGCAAATCTTCTTAACAGGAATTCAATCTCCACGAACACAAATACATAAATACAACTTTAGCTCAAGATACTTTAATGATAACGAAATCAAAATAGTAATTCAAATACTTACAACATTAGAACAACAGAGACACCAAACAGAAAACATTTAACATTGATCAGTGCAAAAAACCTAAAGTGAAAACCCTGAGACCAAAATCAGTGACCATGACAGACTGAAATTCCAACCAATTCAATTGTAGAGAAACATGAACTCGAGGGCTAGCTGAAAGGAAAAGGCATTTATTTTAAAACTCAGCATGCCTGGTGAAGCTTGCGTTAAGCCAAACTTTCCCAGTAGAGCTTTAGAAAAGAAAACATCTAATACAAGTGTCTGCATACTACTCATAAGTAAACATTTGGTATTTAACATTTTTATTCTGAATGGTACATTTAACTTATAGGTTGCATTTATTTTACAATTCTGAAAAGACATGTAAATAGTGAGAAATCAAAACACGCAAACACAAAGTATCAGCATGGATTGAAGGTGACACTTCACCAGTTATTGTCACTAAGTTGTGCAAGTTTTAAAGCACTTACAGCAGTTTAAGATTTCTTTGCCTTTAAGTTAGGATGCCGACACGTAATTATCTTCAGCTGTGAGCTTCCCCCCCTCTTATGGTGTGTTGTCTTGATGCATGATCAATAATTTATTTGGCTCAGTGTATTTGGTTCATGTACCGAGTGTTTTTCATAGGAAAGGAATGAGACACATATTTACAAAAAACAACATCTTGGTGGCCTCAAAATCCCAAAACACAATATGCCAAAAATGGATCAACACCAAGGATCAAGATCCCTGGCACAAACAGAGCAATATAGCGTATGCAGTTAAATGCCAAGAGGATTGCTGTAAATTATACACCTGGGAAAACAAACAATGCTAATGGGTGGTACAACATATAAGAGCCACCTTGTCCAGCTAGAGACCCACAGTCTACTTACACGCCAGTAGCCACTTTTTCACTGATGAGAACCTGCACAACCTGGACGGGAGTCACGGAGATCATGCATGGAAGAAGGGAACAACTTATTTGAACTGAGGAAGAGATTCACCATTGTACCATGCTGCCATTAGAGCACTTCCCCGACTCTCTGTGAATAGCACTCATGGCCACTTATCAGTAGTCATAATAATTTGCATATTAATAATCACGAAACTGATCTTGTGACTCATTGTTAGGCAATGGTGCTAGTTTCGTTATGCAGTCGATATGCAGTCTGGGGAAACCGGCAGTCAGCTGAGACTGAATAAGTGACTTGGATGAGTGATGGAACATTTCTCTCATGGAAAACGCTGCATCCAGATGAACTGAATCAACTTTGTGGGATTATTTCAGCTTATTTGAGTGCTCTTGTGAGGAAATTATCTGACACTGAGTGAAAGTAAACGGCTGAGTTTGTGATCGAATTACAGGCTGAATCCATGCATCATATTAAAAAAAACACACATACACAATGAGTGTGTGTAATATAGCACATTACAGTGCTATATTACACAGTTCATTATTGCATTACTCCTACTTGCTATTTGGCATAATGTTCTTCACCAAAAACTGCCTCGGCTGACTATATTTTGGTCTCAGTTAAAGTAAAAAAAAGTTTAGTTTGCAAAATTAAAATGATCTCAGAGACGATTAGAGCACAGGGCCGTTCCAAGCGACTCGCAAGCCGTCACTGTCAGTCTTTGACGTCGCTTCCATTTTGTACCAGCGCTCAACTTTCATACAGAGGAACATCCATCACAAAAGATTAATGGGTGTGACCATGATGCATTCTGACTCCCATTTCTCAAGAGAATTCAACTAGAAGCATTCAGGCATTTCTGAAAACTTTAACCAAACAGAATTAGAAGAGATGTAAGAGGAGGAGTGGAGGTGGGTACACCAAAAGAACTTGTTGGGGCAGTTCCTTGTTAAAATACCCCTTAAAGACATAACGTGTAAAATTACAATCTCAGTCAAAATGACTGTGATTAATGTGTTTCAACTCGAATGAGTGAGTTTTCATTTTGAGCTGCTCATGTATTTTCTGCTGTTATAATTCCACAAAGATTTAATCATTTGTTTGTTGTTTGTTAAGTAACTTGGCTGTAACACTTCACTGAAGCGCTCCATTAGAAAACTTGAGGAACCATACAGGTATCTGACAGAAAACCTTTTGTCAAGGGGCAGCTGATATGCCAAGATGTGGTGCGAAGCACTATAATTAGAGAGAATAAACAAAATACTAGAAACAACTTATGGAAATAGAAGAAGCCTTATTCTGAGACAGAAAGACTGATAGAAGAAGGCGGGGGAACTAATAAAGCAAAGGGAGGACAGAGAGAGAGAGAGACCCAGGTAGGGAGCATGACACAGAAACAGAGTGATGCAGACAGCAGAGGGGAGGTGGGAGGCAGAAAAAACTGACAGAGTGAGGGAGTGATAGATAGAAGAGGTTTATTTGCTTTTGTTGTGCCAACATCATTTATCTCCAGTGAACAGCCTCCGAGTGCTGAGAGGCTATATGACAGAAATCAATCAGAGGGCAATCGTCCATACACTTCCACTGATGCGCCAACCCATCGATACAGGCTTTAGGAGAGAGAGTAAAGGAGGGAGGCATGGCAAGAGAAGGAGAGAAGGGAAGGAAGTGCAGAGAAAAATGGAAATACAACAAGAAAACAAATTAAAAGAGAAGGCTTTTTGGCTCCAAAGGCTCCAAAATGAATGTGCAGCATGTCTCTATCTGCTCATTCAAGAGTCATTAAAAAGTCCTTTCACGTTTTTATGACCACCAAATACTCCAGCAGCCTCTGCCTTGTGTGCTTGGAGCTCTGTTTAAGAAGAGCAGATTTGTATTTTTCAAATTTTCTCAAACCAGCATATTTGGGTAAATATCCGAGGCTGTTTGAACATGTCACGCATATTTGGAAACAATGGCACTGAATGCTGCTGCATGGGCTGTTAGAGACATTTTAAAGTATGTTTATGTGTTTTTGGACTGCTATTCTCTTCATCAGGGTGATGAAGCACCACCTGTCACTGAGTGCGGTGTGCAAAATGCCAACTAAGATTTTCTCAGTAAAGACAAATTACATGAAAAATGATTAGGCATATATGGTAATGTTCTATTTTAGAATATCTCAGCTTATACTGCAGTAGTGTGCCAAAGTCTTGAGTCACCCCTTATTTCCTCATATTTTGCTTCCAAGGAGCCAGAGTTTTTTGTAATTTTTTAAAGTGGTCTTCAGAAGTAGTTTTCCAGGCTTTATAAAGGGCTTCCAATGCGCTTCTTGGGAAATCGACTACATCTTTAGTTTAGTCCTTGTACTTTGTACCATTTTCAGAATTTTTTTTTCTTTCTTTCTTTTTTTTTTTTTAGTGATAATCCAGGAAAGACCTGACAGAGAAACTGAGAGATGTTGTGGTTTGTAGCTGTATTTCAGCCAGTGATATTGGGGATCTTGTCAAAATTGATGGAATTATTAACACAGAAAAGTACTGTCAGATTTTGATCCACCATGCAATACTATCTGTAGAGCATTTGATTGGCACCAGCTTCATTTCTCAGCATGACAATGATCCTGAACAGACTGCCTTTGCAGTTAAAGCATACCTGGGTAGAAAAACACACATTGGAATACTATCAGTCATAGACTTTACTCTACAAAGCCCCAGATTTCAACATTATTGAAGCAGTATGAGGTCATCTTGACTTAAAACAGAAAAAAAGGGCAGCCAACATTCAAAGAAGCGCTTTGAATGTCCTTTAAGAAGCCTGGAGAACTAATCCTGAAGACGACTTAAAGAATTTTTTTTTCAAGCAATAATGGTTAAAAAGCCAAATATGAATTAAAAAAGATTGTTGCACAGTACTGTATGCTTGCATGACCACCCTAACTGTTAAAACATAATTACTGGACCCTTCGACAAAACCACATTAGAAAACACGTTGTAATTCTGCTTGACAAAGAAAATGAGCAAGCCTTTTTAAATAATAGCTGTTGGAAATAAATTATAGATAATGTATGGATTAGTAATAAGAACATTAATTTCATTTTATATGTGCTGTGTGTGCTGTGACAAGCTCAGTCTTTTTACTGGCCAGGGCTAACACAAGTTGTGGAGGGCCCTGCTGAGATTAATACATCAGGCACCTGTCAGGAAGCACTGTGTGTTTGTGTGTGCATGTAATACCATGTGACAGTCATTAGACTTTGGTCCGACCTCCTGCCCACCTGCCCGGAAAAGAAACAACACGAGATCACATAAATCATCTGCTTCACATAGAATACGTCTCCTGCAGACACACACCCGAAGCAGTGTGTGTTCTGAGTGACTCTGGCCAGAGGCATAGCTGACAGCCTGACACCTCTGATGACTTGAATGGGAGCCCGCCCTGACACCAGAATCCCCTTTTCTGCCCAACAGTGTACAGATATTAGTTCCAAGGCCAATATCGCTTACACACTGAGGGATGACCAAAGGCGGGCATGCGAACTGTTGATGTATACCTCTCTCCCTCAGATACACACACACACACACACACACACACACACACACACACACACACACACACACACACACACACACACACACACACACACACAGTCAGTATATCATATATTGCATGTTACTTATTAGCATTAACACACAAAGTACGGAATTCTATCTGCACTAACAGAAGCACACACCATCATGCACTCAGCCCTGAAGCAATGTATGCATGAGGCTTACATTAGTTCACACAATGCCATACGTATACTGCACAGGATAATATAGATAGCATTTACATACATATTTACTTGTCTCATGGATTACACATGCTTCAACTGACTGAAGGAGTGCATGGTTTAAAGATAATATTTTGTGACTTATATCTGAGTCGGCGTTACTGAAAACAAATTTCTTTTTAACCCAAGGTACCTTTGAGGAAATAACAGAAATTTCTCCGCTTTCGATTTATTAGTTTAACACAATCAGAAGAGGCTCAATAACACAACAGTTTTACTGTCTGTCACTGGAGCTGTTTGGCGATCAAGGCCCTTTTCTCGAGGCACTTCTAATTCACGAACTCAACCCAGGATATGAGTTTATACTGGGTAACATGGCCACCTCTCTGACCTGTTTTTAATTTAATTAAATTTTTTTTGTTTTTTGATCTAACTGTGCAGCTGGACTCTAATACTACACATTGTACTGCATATTCTATTTCTGTGTCTATCTTCTGTGAAAACCACAGCTACATGAATTAATTGAGTGTAAAGAGTGGATTTTATAAATCAGCCTTAAGATGTGCCCAGCACCACGACTCTGAAACGACTTCAAATATTTTATGGTGAGAGAAGTGTTGAAAATGCACATGATAATTTGTATTATTTTGGTACAAATAAAGTCAGTAGTTTTCTTTCTGTCCTGTTAGTGAGTCTAATTTATAGGCCTAACCTATTTTATTATTTCCTCAACAAAGTTAAAAGTATAATTTTCTGCTTTTATTTTCATGTGGATTGAAAAAAAACTGAATGGAAGATGTTTTCTGTTCTTCTCTCCTTTGGTGGTATGTGGGTAGCACTGTCACCTCCAGGTCTATAGCACAAATCCACCAGCTGGCCTTTCTGTGTGGACTTGACAACTTTTGTCTAGTTTCCTCTCACAATCTAAAGATATGAATGTTGGGTCAGCTGACCCTGAAATAGACTGGTCTGTCCTGTAACAGCTGGGATAGGTGGGAATACATGAATCTCTGGTTAGGTTTTGACAGCGAGGCTCATTTAAAAGAGTTTCATGTAACCATGGAGAGAACGTCTCACTAACTTAACTCATCTAAGGTGACAATAATTGTACCTGGCCGTTTTGTACGATGAAATTAGGTTAGAGTTGAATACAACTCATGCAAGGTCACCCGTTATACAGCACAGGTGTCAACACATTACAATAGGTCACACCATTGGCTTAAAGACTCACTCTACATGGTCATTGCTCATTAGGTAGATGATGCAGGGATATTTATCTTACGGTTCAGACAACCTCAGGCAAAAAACAACAAGCAAACTTTTAATTACAAATTTTAACCTGAGTGATGGATGCAAGCATCCTTTGGGACACTCAGCAACAAGATGAATCACTCCTACCCAGTATAATTAAAATCAGTTTGTGTAGCAGCTCTAGCCTTTCAAACACTAAAACCTTGACCTTTAATTATAACGCTTCCATCAGTGTAAATTTTGAAGCTGTAAAACACACTGTCAAAATGCATCTATGGTGATGCAAAATTGGACTGAGGGCATCTGAGATATCACACTTAAGGTAAATGAGATTTCTCTTATTTGCAGATCAGAGAAAACATGGAAATCAGTGCAATACTCATTGGAAAAAAAACCAAAACATAAATGATGGTGGTATTAACAGAGAATGAACAGAAATATTAACCCAGTTCTATATGAATGAAGTCTGACCTCACAGGGTTGTGACAATGGGCTTGGATCAGTTACACTGGCAAGTTTTTATAGTGTGATGCAAAGATGTAGTTTACATATGTAATACAAATCAATGGCTAGGAGCAAGTGCAAAAAAGGAGAAAGTAATGTAATTACATGTAATTACAGTGCTCACGTGACGATAAGAGACATACCGTGAATTTATTTCCTTAATTTTGATGACCAGGGTTTGGATTGTTCTTGTAAGCTCTTATAAGCAGTGTCTTCAATTAGATTTTTTGGCCAACCAATTTCTCTCTGAAGTAAAAGCTTTAACAGGAAATTCAGCTAGTCAAAGTGACAAATCAGATTCCTCCTTGTAGTCTTTAATGTTCGCGAGGCTAATAGCTACTCACAGTACCTGTGAATTAAAGCAGCATGTCAATGTCAAGACTTACAGGATAAAAAGCTAAATAGACCTGGATATAATTACCAAATGCCAAAGATTAAACAGAATGTCATATATCAAATGCACAGACGCAAAGCCACAGGGACACACACAAACACACACACGACACGCTGTTTTACTGATTTGTTGTAACAGTGGTACCCATTGTGTTAAATTTATGTGGACAGGCAGATTGGCTACTAGCAGATTCGACAATTCTCCAGGGTATAAGACCATTTTTCATGTCACCAATTACAAGCCTGCATCTCATTAATTGGGGGGAGCCTTTCACTCAGAGTGACATAAATTAACTCATGTGTCCAGTAAAAAAGCTGGGACGAGATGGCTATCATGGGGTTAAATCCTCTACGTTGCAGCCAGGAGTGCATCTTTTTTATTTCTTCTGATCTCATTCTAATTGTGTTTATACCTGTAAAACTGCAAGTTGAAATGAAATATCACATGTTCTATCTTTTCTGTGAATGTGTGCATGGAAGTTTAAATCTCTAAATGCCAGTGGTAATTAAAGAGATTCACTGCTGGTAGAGTGTTGTGTTCCATTTCTGTCAAGGACTTTGAAAGGTGAATTTTGTTTAATATACAGCAGGCAGCAGTGTATTTGGGTGTGCGCTTTGGATTCAGTGTCAAAGCTGTTTACAACATACACAGCAAAATATAACTTCTACTATAAATTTCTATTCTAACTATACTCACAAAAATGTAGTTATGATGAGTTGTGACTATTTATGAGGAACAATAGAAGGAACAAATCTTGGATGGATCAATTGTTTTCCATTCTGCTGTCTAGAAACGAGCCAAGCATGCTGCTGAGTATAAAGGGAATTAAAAGCAGGGGGGCATTTATTTTAAGCAGAGTTATTTATAGTCTTCTACAATCTTGTTTGAAGTGAAATGCTCAGCAGCATGAAAAGAAACAATGGTATTATTGAATGTGATGAGCAGAAGATGCGTGGAAAGCTGAGTCCTGTCAGAGCTTGTGTGTGGAGCTGAGGGGAGGTGAGGGGTGGGGCTCAAAATCAGAAAGGGAGGTGGGGGCATGTGTGTGTTAGCCTCGGGGGTTTTGATCTCTCGCTTCGCTAAACAGAGAGAAGTCCATCAGCAACAGATACCCGTTCAATTATTCAGGAGGTTAGCATGAAAAATAAATGGCTGCTTCCTGCAGGGAGAGGTGTGGCACTGCGCTGGTTCCTGAGTATTTCAGGTTATTGTACGCTCTCGCAGCGGTTAGATTGAGCAACTGCTTCCATTCTGGAGTCGATCAATTATGTGAGACCGCTCGCTTAACCCCATTAACACTAATAAACTCCACAATTTTCTTAATACGTGTTTCAAACAACATCAGCTTAAATTAGAGTAAATCAAAACAAAGCAGGAAAATACAATAACCCACATCCAGTCAATATTCATTGTTAAATTATCTTAAAGTTTCTACAGTTTCTGATAGCTCCTTAGCTTTGCAGCATTCTTCACAGGAATCCATCAAAGCTAAAGGTAATGTTAGCCATATACAAAGTGGCTAGCGTCGCTAACTAACAATTTTCCAACAGTTGGAAAATGTGGGGTGACTATTACTACTATTACTACTATTACTACTACTAGTACGACGACAACTAATAATAATAATAAAAGTCAACTTGGATTTTAGTTCATGAAGTGCATGAAGATTTGTCTTTGTACAACAGAAACAATGACAGAAAGTGAGAAGTTACACGTTTTGGCCCTGTCACTTTGTGGAGCTTTCAAATGCACAAAAAGGCGAAAGAGGAAATACTAAATATGGGGTCTTTCATGCTACAGTCACACAAGGGAAAAAAGTGGATGTAGACCAAACCACAACAAAAATTATTATGACCGAGTACAATAAACTTGCAATTTTGTTGCCATGATGGAAATGAGACATGGCTTGTTGGTTGTCAGTCAGGGTTGACATGGTTACTTCAAAGATAAGGACCAGGTCTGAGAGTACTCACTGTCAGTTCCTGGCTTCAAAGTGTCTATGTGCATCAAGACAATTATAAAATGGCAATAAAATGGTGTCAGTCTGATAACTGTCTGCAGTTTGCCATTACATGCAGTCCGCTGGAGATAATGGAACAAACAAGTATCATAAATCACCAAAAATCTGTTGTCTGCTGCCATCTATATACACACAGAAATTCACCTTCAAAATCACTGCTTGCATTCAGGGTCAGGCCAAAACTTTGACTTAAAGTAGAATTTTCTTTATAGATTCTTAGAACCTATTTTTTTTAACCTCCTAGTACCTGGCGTCCACATTAGTGGACATTACATTTTGGGTTATTTAGACCAAAATACTAAATCTTGCTCTACAAGGGCCTGATATCCACTTACGAGAAAATTATACTGCAACTGTTCTATTGAAATTTTAAATGAATATCCTCATATGTGGCTCTCATTTTTCTTAGAAACAAAAATTAGGAAAAAAAAAATCTGGTATAACTTTATTTTTACATTCACCAGGTTCCAATCAGCCTAAATATCAAAGAGAAATTAAAAACGCATGCCATGGAAGAGTTTGGGTCTTAGGAGGTTAATATTATTTTTGGTCACTATTGGATAGTGACAGTAAAGAAGACGTGCAGTAAAGAGCCACAGGTCAGACTCAAACCCAGGCTGCTGGTCTCTGGCCACACAGCAGATGGGCACCTGCTAACCCGCTGAGCTAAACTGGTGTTGTAAAATCTCCTTTTTATATAGGAATATAACCAGAATACAATGTGTCTACATACAAGTTGCACTTTATTGATGTAGATTGGCTCACATTGATTCCAATGTGCTACATAAATTTGGTTTAATTGTGGTTTTCACTGTTTAAACTAACCACAACTGTGCATTGTCCTTTGGTTTCATTGTTAAAGAGATTAATACAGTATGATGGCAAATAAGACTACACATTTCAGGGGAATCAAACTTGTGCAATCTGCTATTTGTTTGTCTTAAAACTGACCATTGCTCACATTGTTTTTTTTCTTCCTCGGTTACACACATATTTGCAGTGTAGATGATTGTTTATTGTCCTGGCTCTTCGTCCTACTGTTTTAGTATGAATACATGTAGGCTACAACGTATAAATCTGGACCTTCATTGTCTGTTTTCAAAAGGCTTTAGCTCCTCCACTTGTTTCATATGACAGTGTGAATCTATGAGGGTAGTTCTCTGAACAATACAAGCTTGTCACATAGTCAGCCAACTCACTTCTATGACTGGAGGCCAGCCAGCTGTCCCCGATGTCATGTCACTCTGTCCTAATGTGATTGCCATTTGGCATTAGCTGACTTTTCGTCTTTGTCTGTCTGTAGCGCTTGTTACTTTTCCTTTCTTCTCCTGTCTCTGTAATTTGTGCCACTCTTTGTGCTACTGTCTCATTTTTCTCTTCACAATGATTGGTCTTAAAAGAAAAGAAAAGGTGGAAAAAGTAGCATCTAATATTGGCTCCCGCTCTGCTTCCCTCTCTCTCCAGGTGGTCCATCACGTTGGTCGTCCCCTCCATGTGACTGCTGCTGCAAGAACCACAAAGGTGACGGCGAGGGTGAGAGCGGCACCTCCTTTAATGAGCTCTCCACCTCTAGCTCTGAGAGCCAGTCAGAGGCCAGCTCTCCCCAGGGAACAGTCATCTGTGGCCCAGTAAGTCGCCAGTCGCATCCCCGTGCCAATGTCCAAACCCTGGACAGGCCGCTGAAAAAGGGCCCTGTCACCATGGTCCAGCAGTCTGAACAACGACGCAAGAGTGACTTGCTGCGCACTCTTACAGCCAGCTCCCGTGATACCAGCAGCTGCAAGAAAAGGCCCACAAAAGAGAAGCTCACAGTTGAGGAGGAGTTGGAAAAGTGCATTCAAGACTTCCGCAAGATTAAGATCCCAGAGAGGTTCCCTGAGAGGAAGTACATGTGGCAGGCTGACCTGCTGAGAAAATATCGTCTCTGAGGCAGGAAACACAGCTGAAGGAGCAAACACATGAGGCCAAGAATCAGTTCAAGCGTTTTTTGATCATAAATTTTGCAACAAAGGGGAGAGAACACTAAACTTATTTAAATCAAGTTTCTGAAAGAAACCTTACTTTTATGCCAGTGCGCTGAGAGTCTAAACAGAAGCTAGAAGGAATGATAAAGAAAAAAGAGACTGTTCTATTATTGACGTATGTATGGTAGTAGGCTTTGTATGTGTGTTCATGTAGATTAGGCCTACTGTATGTACTGTAGGTGTGCTGTAACTTACTGAATGCCTTCAGAACTTTGAATAATTTATCCCAGAGGACCAATACAAGTGGATAAAGACAATGTCCATGAAATGATCAACCACCAGAAGGCTTGCTGATGGCTACACTTGGGGCTATTGATGGCTGCTGGACTGCACATGCTGTAATCGGTCATCATTCACTGAAAAACCATCGCAAGAGCCACGGTTTTAGTCAAAGCAGATAAGCACTGGTCTAGTATGTGATTGTATGTGTTTATGTCTGTGAAGGTTCTCAGTCATCCAGGTCATGGTAATCTAAGGAGGTTGAAAGAAAAGCGAGAAGTGTCAAACTGAAGAAGCTTCTTGGATGAGAGGTCAAAGGTTTTCTTTCCAAGCTCCTTAGATGTGTGTGTTTATGTGAGTGTGCGTGTTTTGTGTCTGTTTGCACCCGGGTGGCCTAGAGGTCACACATAAGTCCACATTGGGACCCAAAAACACTTCATACTGTTCAAACAGTGCTCTCACTATAAATGCACGCAAAAATGTCTCATGACAGGATGGCATGAAAAGCTGGGTTAATTACTTTTAAACAACTTCTGGAGACTTCCGAGCTGGTGTAAGCACAGTTTTATCAGCAAGTAACTTTTGCATAGATCTTCACAATGTTGGTTAGATGTAGAGCAATACCCACATTACTGTGTGAAGGGGAAGCAGAAGAGTGAAGGTACCAGAGATTCAGTGAAGTTCAATAAAAATATAGCACACACATACACATTTTCCCCATGTACTGAAAATCATATTCACTGCAGCATAATTACATTCCAAAATGAACAAAGCAATCAAACTTTTATTCACATACTGACACACAGAGCAATCAAGCACAGTGTCATTTAAACTACGCTTAATATGGCACAATAAATATGGAAAGGATAAAAGGGGACTGCTGTATTTGCTTACCCAGTGAACACAGACAGATGCCTTCTACACTGACTGTTGACAAGCTAATCAATAGTTATTGATGATAGAGTCTGTTGATAGAGCTGATAGATGTAACTCTTGTTTACAATTACTAATGAAGCTCTTGGGTTACTGACAAAGACAAGCTGCTCTTCTATTCAGTCAAAATTAGTCATTATTCATGTATTCATTTACCTACTACTTGGCTCTGTCAGGGTCTGCGGGATCTATTGCAGTGTAGACAGTCAACTGCTATATTAAAGCAACACAATTTAAAAGCATGAGTTAATATCCCCTGGAAGATGATTGTTATTCCTTCAAAGTCCTTGCTGAATAAAAAGTTACTGCCAATGGCAAAAGCACAGAAACGTTCACTGATGGTGCAATTATAAGGCATTTGTCTTTAGATTTCATATTGTTATTGGTCACTTAAAGCTGCCGTTTACTTTTTCATTGCCAGGTTAGTTCATTATTATTACAATACTAACTGCAAATGTAAAAGAAGAGTTGATAACTATATATATCACTGTTTTTGTAGATATGTATTAAAAGTGGTGGGATAGGGATTCACATCGATGAGAAGGCTTCTGATTATGAGACAGAATTATTCCATTTTTGTCATGAAGGTATTTTCCTTCATGAGGAAGTAGCTGATAAATTGGTACATGTGTTGGTCAAGGCATTCAATAAAATCACAGTTTTTCTGAATAGTTGGGTAGCTGTGATAAAAGATGTTAGCATTAGGAAGCTATACATCTAAATGAGTTTCTTTATATTGTTGAAATTTCAGATTGACCTTTTGATTAAAAAAAAAAAAAAAAAAAAAATATATATATATATATATATATATATATATATATATATATATATATATATATATATATATATATATATATATATATATATATATATATATATATATATAAAAACAGAGGTGAAAATGAAAATAATTATATTACACAAACTTGGCTGGACTTGTATTTATCATTGAGGGTTATAAAAGTGCAGAGGAGTGCGATCTATAAACAATCACAGCTTTTTGCAAAGCAAGAAAAAAAAGCACACACAACTAAGAGTAAAATATGCATAATGTATACTTGTCAAAGATCAGTTAATTTAAAACAATCCCTGATATGTTAAAAAGAAGGATGATTTAAAATGTTTTATTACACTTATTTTTCTATCAAATGCCCTTTAATTTAATACACCGTCGAGCACTTATTCTGCCCATATAATGTATTTCCTGTGAGAGAAGTTAAGTGGCAGTAAGAGTGCCAGGGATAGTCATAACCATATGTCTGCTAAAGCTCATTATAGTATAGAGTAAGTGGTTGCAATAGGTGCTAGATATAAACTAATCATTCTCCTCATGTCAATACAAGTAATATAATTTATTTTTCTACATTACTGGAATATTACATTTTCATTTTGAAGTCATTGATCTTTTTCGTTGAAGTTGAAATATGTTAATCCAGGCTACATATCATATGTAAATAAACACCATAAATCATACCTAACCAGAAAAATGTATTATGCTCTCTGTATATAACATGCAAATCCATGAGGCATTGCTGCTACTCTGTTCTTAATGTGCAGTAGACTGACAATAATGTAATACAGCCATTATTGTTTTTATTGTTTTGTCATTTAGCGTTGGGCTATCAGGGATTAGGGAAATATAAGATATATCTATAACAGATCTCATATTTATATTGGGTTTTTTTTCCAAACAACAGTGTCATAAATGGACTTCTCTAGCACACTCATCTGTGTCACAATCACTGATGACTATGATGCTGATTTTCAACCAGAATACAATGGAGTGTTAGAATAGTCATATGTTTTTGCTGTTTTGGCTCTGAACTTGATTTGAAATGAAACAGTGACTATAAAAGTACTTTGAGGGTGTTTACATCCATTTTTCCATTTCAGAAGAACAGTGTATAAATCCCCTTTAGCAGATGCAGGAAAATGCAGCAGGACAGTAAAAGCCTGACAAAAAGGGTGACACAGATTAAAAATTATACATTCAAACATACGATCCCACAACTCCTTAGCACAACCTTGCCATTCTCAAACCATCCCCTATTTAAATTTGGCTGAGCTTATAGATCATCGTTTTGGCAGCACTGCGGAACTTGTTAAAACTCAATGCCGTCTAACCCCAGTGGACAAAGTACAAAACCCAATCAATGTTAAAAAATGGTGAGCATAGTTCTGAGCATGTCAGGGCTCTGTGTGCGGGCAGGCAGAGAGGAGGATCCAAATGCAGGACTCAGAAAACGGAATGCAACTCAAAAACCTCAGCTTTATTGCTGGCCAGAAAACAAAACATGAAGTGAGGACTGAACCCCGAAACCAAAAACACACAGGCATAATCTGAGGGTACGACGCGACACTGGGCATGGGAAAACACAGGGCTTAAATACACAGGGTAGTAATGAGGAAATGGGCCACAGAAGGGAGACACAGCTGGGAGAGATCAGGGCTAACGAGACATGGGGAACAAAGCTGCACACACTAACATAAGACAAAGTCTTTCACAATAAAACAGGAAACATGAATCACAACTCAGAGACATGGACTCAACACAGAGACAGAAAATGAAACATGGAACTGAACTATACATGAAACCACCATTCCTAAAACATGGATAATAGAAACATGAAACTCTAATAATGATAATAATAATAATAATAATAATAATAAACATCACAACAAGAGAATGAGAAACAATCCAAAACACCAAAATAACTGAAACACAAAGTACCAGAGAAACAAAGAATAATCCATGATGCAAAAGTGAACCAAAACATAATAAACTCAAAATACTGGGTCCAATGGACCCAGAACCGTGACAGAGCATACCTAAGACGTCAACACTGTGTGTTTGATTAATGACATTGATTTGATGTTGGCACATTGTGAACTCACAGCAGGATACATTGCAAGTGGTCAGATAGGAGAGTCAAAGGAGTGATCTAAAACCAGTACTGGAACTAAGGAAATGACCTTAAAGGTGGAAAAATGTCAAATTTAAATCAGGTATTGTAGCATTTGAGTTGTATGGGGTGAGATTAGAAGGTTTATGATCGTACCTTAAATTTCTGATACTGTTCTTTTCATGTGGACGTAAACACCCAGAAGATAAAGCTGAAGATCACAACTTCTTGTCATAGTCTGGCTAATCAATGAAAGGCAGTCCAAGATTAGCTGAGTACAAAGCCAGTTCACAGCGTACATAGGTGAGAGAATTTATGTATAAATCTTTCTATATGTTTGCTTGGTGTGAACCAAACGTACATGCATACATATAGACAGAAAAACAGTTTTGTCTCTGGCTGATTTAAATTTTTTAGAGTAGGTAGCATACTTAAGACTGATTCACATTTAACCCATAAATTGTGTGTTTTTAATTGCTGGTACAATTATCATCAAACTAAAACACAAGAGCAAACATAGTTTATGTGTAATGTGAGGGTCCAGCTTTTAGTTTTTAGCATATCGTTTGTAATTTTTTAATATGTTTAATATATTTTAATATGTGCAATAGTTTGGGTTTTGCTGTCCATATTCAGCTATGCTGAAGTGACTTTATGGATTCTGTTTGCTTGACTCTACCCATCAGTTTAAAAACATCGTTTTTTTCTTACTTAGAGATGATTCAACAACAAGGTCAACTGTCATGAAAACCTAAGAGCATTTTCAAGCACAGATTTTCACAAGCTGTGATTCGAAATGTTGCTGAACGGACAAAGAGGGAGACATATACCAAGACACCTGGTGGCCTTCTAGAGTAGACTAAAGACGTTGTTGCACAATTTACAAAAAAATATAATGTAATACAGAAACACAGTATTTTAAATGAAAGAAAGTTAATTAACTTACACGTAGATCACAGTCACAAATAAGGTGTCTGTCATTATTCAAGCATTTGTTGTTTTTGTAGATTTGTCTGGTCAGTTTTCATCTTCGAAGCACAAGAGGTGATTTTCAGTTCAGTAGAAATGTGAATTTTTTGATAAAGAATGACTGCAATCTTGTTTTCAGACAGACGTATGTAAAGGATGGGAGAATGAATTGATTATATGTTTGTTGACTGAGATCATTTTGGATTGCACCTATTATGGTTTGTGATTTTCTTGCCTGTGTGAAGTGAAGCCTGTGTACATGACTGCAGGTCTTTTTATTTTCCTCCTGCCTTTATAAGCCTGCTAATCGCAAAGAATATCATAATATTCTAATACAACATGGCAGACCCGGCAGATACTGTACGAAACAAAAAGGGGCGTCGGTTTTGATGTATGTTGATCTGACACACACACACACACACACACACACACACACACACACACACACACACACACACACACACACACACACACACAGAAAAACAACAAATGAAAATAAAAAAAGAAAAAATGGTTCAGAAGCATTGTGAGCATGTTGGTATACAAAACTTATAACAGATTTGACTTAGTCTGTTCTTGTGAAAAAGATTATGTTAAAAACTGATATTTGACAGAAAAAAAAGAAAAAATGAAAAAAGATAAGCACAACTGTGTTGATAGTGTCTGTTGTTCCTCCACCGGTGTATAACATTATCAAATAAAAACTAAACTGCAGTTTGACTGAGCTCTGGCAAAACAAAGCAACTCTCATCAGGAGCACATAGCTCATGGAATAAAACTTCACCACAAATTCTCCTGAAAGGTTAAATCCTGCTTTAGTAACCGTGGCATTATGAAAGTCTTTATTATATAAATTATAGATTTACTTTTCAGAGTTCATCAGATTGAATTGTCAAACAATCACTGCTGGTGAGAGTTGCTCTGTATTCAAGGCGTTACTTATGTCTGCCTTTAGAGACAGTACAGTTCATCTGAGAGTCTTTAGATACGAAGCATATAGTAATTTTAAAAATGTATGAGTACAACCAATAAACCAGACATTCTGTACAGTGTTCTATGAGTTTCATTTATTCTCAAAATCTTACAGAGTTCAACGTTTTCAGCACTTTTCACTTGTTTGGGTTCTCGTAAGTTTCTGTGGCATTATTAAAAGCAGCAGTGATATATTCAAATCTTCAGTATTCATTTGATATTAAAGCTTCATGGATGAGCACTTGAGTGGCCAGCAGCTCCTTATGTGCATTTCAGTGGCATCACACTAAAAGTATTTTTTAGCATCACCCCGATTTGCTGTACATTTTTGCAGGGCGTTTGGATGCTAGCTCTGAAAACGAGCTATGAATGTTATCAGCCAAGGAGGCCTAGCAGGTGACGCTTTCTTTCTACCTAGTGATAGTTGAACTACTGACAGTGGCACACGAGTTCAAGGTGAGAATTTTGCATGCAACATTTGTTATTCCTGCTTCATTTGTTTTTTCCTTTTCACTTTTTGTCACTCTAAGCTAAAGAGAAGTCTATTTAGTGAGATTTAGGCATCAGAACAAACCTCCATTTGCCAGCTTCCTGTAGTATTTACCACCTGATATTGTCACTCATATAATTTGTCTTGCTTTCTCACTCATTATAACCAGGAGTTAAAGTGGGATTTAGCAGCTTGGGGTATCATAAAATCTGGTGCACTGGTGCAATGTGGGAAAAAGTGATTAGAAAGTCACATAATATCTTGCTTTGTGAGCTCCGGTAGGCTTTACTTTGTGTACAGGCTGTGATCATTTGACCCAGGCTGCTAGTCACAGTTCTTTGTGGGTTTAGCTAGCTGAATTCAACAAGATATAGAATAGAATAGAATAGAATAGAATAGAATAGAATTCAACTTTATTGTCATTGCACATGCACAGGTACAGGGCAACGAAATGCAGTTTGCATCCATCCAGAAGTGCTTTAGTGATATAGATATATTACAATATATATTAGCAATAATATAGATATGTGAGTATATTACAGAAATTGGTCTATTATGGTATGTTATAATGTACACGGTATGAAGTATGTTGTGAATATTCTATAACTATAAGTATGTACAGGCTGTAGTGAGTACAAGCTATGTACAGGATATGAACAGGATATAAATATGAAAAACTATACAGAATATGAATATAAGCAGATGCTTCACAAGCTTTTGTGGCTTTTATACTAAAACTAGTATAAAAGGTAGAATTTAATGAGTGAATTTATTTGCACTCATCACCTTTGATATATTCTGATTTTGGCTACCCTTGATGTAAACTAACACTGACCATGAACACCACAGCTGCTCTCGACCAGCCCAGTATAACATATTACTATAAACTTCACCAAAGTACTGTGAACTAATCAGTTTAACCTGCAGTCATACTGCTAATATTAACATTACAACATCTTGATATAACCTTTAAATAACAGAACATTTGTATAGTCTAGTTAGTTTTGCAGGACTTCTCACAAAGACATAATTGAGCAACACTTCGCATATAGATCCAGTATCTGATTTTAAAATCCGACGCCACTGATGCTTGTTCCTTTTCTCTACAGAAAGCAACTTTTTTTTTATATCTGCACCATGAAACATTCACAGCGAGGAGAAGAAAAGGGCGATGAGGGTGTATGTGGACTGTGGGATGGGGTTATTTTCATATTACCGAACAAGAATCTCCATACTGTCACTGAAGCAAGGCTAGACTGCAGCACATGAAAAATTAACTCATTCCGTAGTAATATGCATTAACCTGCCTATCAGATTTAATTGGTCATTAACTGAAGGTGACAGAATGTCTTTGAAATGTTCCAGCCCACTTTAACCCCTGATTACAACAGACGATAATGATGCTCAATGATTCCTCTACAAGATATGGAAAGATGCCTCTGGTCATGTATATGGGATTAATAAAGGCTGATAACAACCCAGTCTGGAGTTCTGTAACACTGTTTTTTCTACAGTGTGATAACTAAAATAACTCGTGGAACTACTTCTCTCTGGAGTTACTCTATAATTTAATTTGGAGGCAAATGGCAAAGAGTAAAATTAATATTAATATGCACTATTTCTAAAGACCCACAATGGATTGAAAAAAAAAAATCCATTACTTGTGTGCATTGCATTCTTTTTTCTACTTGACACCAAACAGCACAAATCTACATATAGTATCGTACCATAGTCCCGAGAAAATTTCAATTAACTCCACTCCATTTGTTAAACACTATTTACTGAGTAGTATATAAAGTTGTTTTTGTCCAGAAGCTGCAGAAAAGATTTATAGCCCAAAAGGATGATTTTTTTTATGATTTTGATAAATTACATCACTTATCCTGGTGTTGTCAAGAAAAAATTATCAGCTTAACCACCAATACGAATGGACTGGTAATTATGTAGCACATTTTATTCAGTTTGAGCGCCTATAGTCCTAGTCATCCAATCACACACATATGGTTATATTGATACCTTAGCACTTTTAGCTAACACACACACACACTCCGATGGCAAGTCAGGGTTCACTATGATACTTCGACACATGGTTTGTAGGAACCAGGGATAAATTCAATTACTTTGCGACTGGTAGATGGTTTGCTTTACCACCTGAACCACAGCTGCCCTGTTAATTGAGCTGTTTTTACACCTGACATTTTGATATGTCAAAGTAGAAAAATTACTGGTGAAAGCAAATGGTTCTTGATTGTTTTGTTCCTTCATGTATACCAGGAAAACCATGACAGTGGGCTCACTGCATACCATACCTAAAGTTCTTCAGATTCAACTAGAATACAGTCATATTTAATGCTCTCACCTGTGCTCTTATGACTATGACAAGCAAAAATGCTGTAAAGAAAACAAAAAACCCATAACCCAGGTACACATCCCACTACACAACATGTGCTATGAGGCTAATGAGGACATCTGAAGGAGCTGAACAAGCATGCCAGTGATCAGCAAGAAACCTGACAATGCTTGCTGTTGGGCAAGTCAGGACTTTAAATGACAGGTGAGTAACAACACACATACACACACACGCACACAATGTTTAGCACAACAATGTTTTATCACAGTGTTTTAGCACAACTATGTTTATATTTTACATTATTATCATTATTGTAGGGTCTTTACCTTATAATATAAAGCATCGTGAGGCAACTGCTGTTGTGATTTGGTACCATATAAATGAAATGGAACTGAAAAATTGGATGGTGTTTTCAGTTATCATATAGAAGCAATTTGTGTGCTTCATCATGTAAAGGTCTCTGTCCTCAGTAATATTCCCAATCTTTATAAAGTAACCAATTGCACTATGGGGACTTTCATGCAGCCGATGTCTATTATAGTGATGATTTAGTTCTTAGAGTGCCGACTGGGGTTTGATCAGAGACTAATCAGTTATAGGAAATGAGAATTATGGTGACCTTTATGTACTCAGTGAAGGATGTAGATATGCAATGTTAAAAAAATCATTAAAAAAACTCGAAAAACTTCTCTTCTACCTACTTCAGGTCCTCTGACAAAACTTCAAGACAATTAAATAATCTATTTCCAAAAGGCATATGGAGACAAATCTGCTATTTCTGCCAGACTAGCTCATCCCCGGACAATACAGTTAATTATACTGATTTCAAAGTCACAGTCAGAAGGAAAATGTCTGGCTGGGAGGGAAGAATGCATGTTTCATGTCTCTCTTTGTGGCTGCCAGTTCTCCATGGAAAGGAAGAGGGTGGAGAATATGCATGACAGGTCCTAAAATAGCATCAGTGGGATCAGCTATCTTCTCAAGATCAGGGAATGGGGTCTGCATGTGACTCTTTGAGCTGGACAAAGTCTGCGATAAAGAGACAGATAAAATAAGAAATGGGTTGATGGGATGTGAATAGAAGTGTAAAGGAGAGGTGATAAACAGTGTTGAGAGAGGGAAAGGTATTGAATTAGGATGAAAGGTGAGAAAGGGAGCAGGATGAGGTCGAGGCAATGAGCGGAAAGAGTGGGAGAGGTTAGAGGATGGAAAAAATGAGTAGTCTGGATGTCTGCATAGAGGGAAGGAGTAAAGACAGAAAGGACAAGAGGAAATAAGGAAACAAAATAACTAAATACTAGCTGTTACTGATAGGAAAAGGCACTTTACAGGTAGAGAAGGCATGCTAACACATGAAGCAGGTGTAGAGACAGGTGGAAGAGAAACGTAATGAGGAAGAGAACAGCAGCAATGAGCAAGAGGTGCATAATAGAAAATAGAGATTAGGGGAGAAAGCAGGAATAAGCACACAAAGCCTGTGTTGGCTGTCAGCATCCATCTTTAAGATAAGAGCTGCAGCTACATGATCTGTTTTCCAGCATTACAGATGAAAGCGAGCACTCCTGTGCGGCAATCAGATCAGCCGTGTGTATCGCCATTGTTGCCACTAGCCGGGATGATTTTCTCAGCAACACAGCTGAATGATGCACACTGCCAAGCATTGTGGAGCAAACAATGGTACAAGTCTTTGTGCACAAAAGGCTGATCTAGCTTCAGCTGTGCCATGGTTCTGCAATCACACTGACAAGATTAGTAAATAGACATATAATGCTATATCTCTGTTAACTGAAGTAAGCCAAAGATTTTTTGAGGTCTTGTCATTCCAGGAAAGTCACAACGCAAACTCACGGAATGTCAACTGGTAACAGTAACTATAACACATAACATTTTAGAGCTGTTAAGTTAATGCTGACCGTGTAAATCGACTGAAACAACGACAACATAGCATGCTGTTCTCTAGCTACAATTTACAAGTGTGTCTTAAAAAAAATAGAAAATTGGGAAAATTTTTCACAATTAAATTCAAAAGGTTAAACTTTAAATAATCTATGTTCATTGTAAATAAGTGAAATATATCAAAGATTTCTTTTGTTTGTTTTGTTTTTTCCACATTAATTTAGATGACTGTGTCTTATAGCTCATCCCAGAAAGTTGATTCTGTTCATCTGGATGAACAGAATGGGTGGGAGGAACGTTTAATTTCTCATCCAAGAGGAAGACTAAGGAAGTCATTTGAATAAGTAACAAAATAAGAATAATATTTCTGAGATTTTCCTACCTTCTTACGGTAGGCTATTAGAATATTTTCTAAGATCAGTCAAGTATTTTCAATACAGCAATGTCCAACTTCTGAAAAGCATGTTCATTTACACACTCAGTACTTGGTTGGAGTTCTTTTACCATGAATTGCATCAGTTGTATCAATGTAGGATGGCATGGAGTGAGCAGGCTGAAGCTGCTGAAGAGAGTGAAACCCAAATACAGGTCGTCTGTGTTTTTCCATTGGGTGATTATTTTTTTAAAATATAAAAATTCCTCTTGACAGTACTCCATACAGTCTCTGTGGGTTATATGTGAGGTGAATTAGCTGGCCAATTAAGCACAGTAATTACATGGTCAGCAAACCATTTCATAGTACTTTTAGGACCATGGGTAGGTGCTAATTCCTGGTGGGGGAAAAAGTAGGCATTTCCGTAAAGGTTGTCAGCAGATAGAAGTGCTCTAAAATATACTCACCTTAAATCACCACAGACTAGGACCATGAGTTCCCAAAAAGAGGCAATTTTCTTTTCATCTGAAAAGAGAACTTCGTCTGCTAAGCAGCAGTTCAGTCTTTCAGTGCTAAAGTCTAAAGTCCCCAAGCAGGACAACACAATCACCAGATGGCACACCCAACTGTCCCCCACCTAGTGACTCCAAGAAGATGGGGGACAGTTCTTTTTATAAGTTGCAGTAGATATTTGATGCATAAAGGGTGTAACTAGCCTGATGATGTTCACGCCCCTGCAAGTCCACTCGAACTACATTTTGACTCAACTACTGTTTCAGTTATGAGTGCTCAGTAGCATAAAAGAATAAATCATGTTTTCATTCACACAGCACCAATGCTGCAGATATGTTTAACACTTGAGCACTTCACCCTATAATTTACACATCAATCTGAGCAACTGCAGGCTAATGGACTGGGGTTGGGATTTGGTAATGGAAATGACATTTCCTTCATTTGCAACAACCCAGCGTACATTTATGAGAACCATTAAAAGTGTTTATCACTAAATTATTCAAATCAATGCACTTGATTAGCAATATCAGGAAGTTAGATGTCAGCATTGATCTGTTAAAATCAGTAAATTTTAAGTTGGTGCTTTTAGAACTGTTTTTGTAATTGTTACATGTCAGTGCTATGTGTCTTAGTGGTATACATTTGGTAGTAATAGATGAGAGGGATAACGCATAAAATGAAAGAAATGATATAAAAACATTGAATTAGCTAGGCTTTGGGGAAGGGACTCAAGAGAGAGTGCCTGGCAGCCAGGTCTTAGCCCATGGAGCCCAGTTGGGCGCAGCCTGAAGAGGCAACATGAGATTGACAGATAGTCAATCAATGTCTGCAGTGATGCAGATGCTGTATGAGTCTATTGTAATGAAGAGTGAGCTAAGTGTGATGGATGGATAAAAGACATTGCCTCATCTAAACTTTACTAGTGGTACAAAGTTAGCTGGAATTGTCCTTTATTCCAGTGAAACATAGTATCAAATGATTTAATAACTAGTGAACAGTAAAATAAACTTTAAAAAATTATAGTATTTTTGGTCATCTGGTTCCTCAGGACAGGGGGCTACAGCAGTGAGTTTAAAACCCTCAAGTTCTTTTGGTTTATCTGTACACCTTTCTGTGATACTTGCAGTCCATTACCTGATTGACTCTATAACATAGTTTCTTGTAGCTTTCTAGCTTTGTAATCCATTCCAGACTGATAGATGTCAATGACTCAGCTATTCCTCAGTTTCTTTAGATCATGGCGTTATGTGTTAACCTTTAGAATACTTCACTTAGTTAGACAGGTTTCATTTAAGCGATTTCTTGATTCAGTAGGTTTAACAGTGATCAGATATGTGTGTGGTTAATGAGCTTGAACACAGCTTTTCAACAAATGTGGTTAATTGCAGTTAATTCATTGCTTAACAAGGAAGGAAAGTGATTTTTTTTTATATAGGGCCAGAAAGGTTTGGGTAGCATTTTCCTTTTAATTGATGAATTTGAAAACCACATATTTGTTTTGGTCATTTTATCTTAATATAAACATTTATTTGAGGATCTTAAACATGTAAGTGTGCTAAGTCCACAAAAAAACTAAAATGTTGACAATCTGGCACTGAACAAGTGAGAAATAGGATTGCTTCTAATAAACTACTGTGCAATCTTTTTTGCAACCACAAGAGTTACCCCCTGCTGTCAATTACAAAGAAAGCAGTTTTTAAGCATTCACATTCATTTTTCATACACTGAATGTGAATATAACCATTCAGTTCGCACCGTGCATCCCCTTTCAAACACTGAACTCAATAGGCCTTTTGCAGTCACAGCATGGATTGACAGAAAAAGCAAAAGGTCAAGCGCACATCATTGTGGGTGGAAGTTCCTCATTTCTAAGTCACAGCTGCAGCATTCATGATAGCTCAGTAGGTAAAGTGGTCGCCCCATGATCGGAAGGTCGGCGGTTCGAATCCACTTAATGGCTACCCTGAGGTACCCCTGAGCAAGGTACCGTCCCTACACACTGCTCCCCGGGCGCCTGCTTAGTGGGCTGCCCACTGCTTCACTGAGTGAATGGGTCAAATGCAGAGAAAAACAAGTAATTTCCCCATGGGGATCAATAAAGTATCCATTATTATTATTATTTAGCAACCCAGTACTGACCTCTCGGTTGCATAGGTGAGTTTGATTTTTATCACTTAGTGAGCTCTTGCATGAATTGATCATTTGTGAGGCATAAAAACATAATGATGCAATTTTTAAACTTACTGCATGGTTGTGCATTTTGAGTGCTGTTCAAAAACTGCTATCATGAGTTCCTGCTCATTCTGACAGTCAGCAAATGACAGTCAAGCATGATGAGCACTGAGCATCACTTGAGGTAAGATGAGCTCAGAGCTCCACTCGCCATATTTCTACATGGATTTTTAAAAATTGTGTCCCGCAGCACTTGACACATAACTTTTTCTCTGGTGCAATTCCTGATTGACTTTCTTTCCATTCTTCTGTGGCTTAATGTGAGAATTAAACTGCAGCTTAGCTCCAGTTTAGAGCTTAAGATAAAAAAAATAAATAAATAAATCCAAAATGAAAGTGATATAAAAGCATTTCACTGAGGTTGTGTTGTGGTTCCCCCTCACCTTCAGAGTTGTATTCTATAAAGGAAGTTCAACACAACTAAGCTTTCTTTGCTTAGCTAGCTCGGCAAATCCTGTAGTCCCAGTCAAAAAACAGTGGTTTTCAACTTTCTCTGTGAAGTCGGCTTTGTGTGTACGCTCCACAAAATTAGTGCCGCCTCCAAGTCATAGACATTAACAGATGATGATGATAAAATGGTGATTAAAAATGTATGAAGATAAAACAGTAAAATGCAACACTTTTGCAAACAAGACAAGAGATTAATGTTGCAGAAAACTAATCTAGTGATTTAGTGCAGTGAGTGGTAAAACTAACATTTTAATTCAAGTTATTTCAAGTTGCACTTTCTGAAACTGGATACATTTAAACATTAAAGGTTACTGTCCCATTGCCTTACAGAGAAGCTGGGGGCATAGCTTTGACTGACAGGAACATAAACAGGTACACTTGGGGTGAGTTCTGTGTTGTAGTACCTGTAACTCCAGTAAAATAACAGACTTATGATTATGATCAAGTATAATAGCATTTATGCGTTTTCTGCATCACAAAATTAATACACAATTTGCATGCATAATACATCATTTGCACATCCTTGTCAATACAACACACAGTGTGCATTTCATTCAAAGGTTTTAGCAAGGCACACTTTGACAACTCAAAAAACATGCATCTCTAGCACAGAATCTATCACCCTATTTTATATTATATAGGGAGTGCAGAATTATTAGGTAAGTTGTATTTTTGAGGAATAATTTTATTATTGAACAACAACCATGTTCTCAATGAACCCAAAAAACTCATTAATATCAAAGCTGAATGTTTTTGGGAGTAGTTTTTAGTTTTAGCTATTTTAGGGGGATATCTGTGTGTGCAGGTGACTATTACTGTGCATAATTATTAGGCAACTTAACAAAAAACAAATATATACCCATTTCAATTATTTATTTTTACCAGTGAAACCAATATAACATCTCCACATTCACAAATATACGTTTCTGACATTCAAAAGCAAAACAAAAACAAATCAGCGACCAATATAGCCACCTTTCTTTGCAAGGACACTCAAAAGCCTGCCATCCATGGATTCTGTCAGTGTTTTGATCTGTTCACCATCAACATTGCGTGCAGCAGCAACCACAGCCTCCCAGACACTGTTCAGAGAGGTGTACTGTTTTCCCTCCTTGTAAATCTCACATTTGATGATGGACCACAGGTTCTCAATGGGGTTCAGATCAGGTGAACAAGGAGGCCATGTCATTAGTTTTTCTTCTTTTATACCCTTTCTTGCCAGCCACGCTGTGGAGTACTTGGACGCGTGTGATGGAGCATTGTCCTGCATGAAAATCATGTTTTTCTTGAAGGATGCAGACTTCTTCCTGTACCACTGCTTGAAGAAGGTGTC
This sequence comes from Rhamphochromis longiceps, assembly GCF_057381845.1. Lineage (NCBI taxonomy): Eukaryota > Metazoa > Chordata > Actinopteri > Cichliformes > Cichlidae > Rhamphochromis > Rhamphochromis longiceps. Next base: position 23,090,215 of record NC_140566.1, on the reverse strand, counting down.
TTCCAGAAACTGGCAGTAGGACTGGGAGTTGAGCTTGACTCCATCATCAACCCGAAAAGGCCCCACAAGCTCATCTTTGATGATACCAGCCCAAACCAGTATTCCACCTCCACCTTGCTGGCGTCTGAGTCAGACTGGAGCTCTCTGCCCTTTACCAATCCAGCCACGGGCCCATCCATCTGGCCCATCAAGACTCACTCTCATTTCATCAGTCCATAAAACCTTAGAAAAACCAGTCTTGAGATATTTCTTGGCCCAGTCTTGACGTTTCAGCTTGTGTGTCTTGTTCAGTGGTGGTCGTCTTTCAGCCTTTCTTACCTTGGCCATGTCTCTGAGTATTGCACACCTTGTGCTTTTGGGCACTCCAGTGATGTTGCAGCTCTGAAATATGGCCAAACTGATGGCAAGTGGCATCTTGGCAGCTGCACGCTTGACTTTACTCAGTTCATGGGCAGTTATTTTGCGCCTTGGTTTTTCCACACGCTTCTTGCGAGCCTGTTGACTATTTTGAATGAAACGCTTGATTGTTCGATGATCACGCTTCAGAAGCTTTGCAATTTTGAGACTGCTGCATCCCTCTGCAAGATATCTCACTATTTTTGACTTTTCTGAGCCTGTCAAGTCCTTCTTGTGACCCATTTTGCCAAAGGAAAGGATGTTGCCTAATAATTATGCACACCTGATATAGGGTGTTGATGTCATTAGACCACACCCCTTCTCATTACAGAGATGCACATCACCTAATATGCTTAATTGGTAGTAGGCTTTCGAGCCTATACAGCTTGGAGTAAGACAACATGCATGAAGAGGATGAAGTGGACAAAATACTCATTTGCCTAATAATTCTGCACTCCCTGTATATCTATATCATACTTAAAATGTGCTATAAATAAAAGAGTCAGTGAATACAAAGTGTTTCCAGCTGGTTTTAAAATTTAAAAACCTGGAGCATAACCTGCTTCCAAACAGATTATGTGTTCAGCACAAGTTACCACGGTGATTAAGCCAGATAAAAAGAGATCCACTTTCATGACACAGAAAACTCTCACTTTAAGGTTGACATAGCTCACTAAGCCATTCATATTGATTCATAGTACACCCCTCAGGTGCAACCCCACCATCTCCCCATCTCCCTCCAACCTACTGCGTCTTTTCTCCCTGTATTGTGTGTGTGGGTGTGTGCTTACCTGGCTACCTAGGCTTTAGGTGATGCACCTGCTGCTCATTATACATGAGAATTTTTTTTGTCTTACATAAGCTGTTTGTCCTCCTCTGTCACATACCCCTCCCCAGTGTGTCAACCTGTCCCACTCAAAACATCCCAGTGATTATGTCTGTGGAATCCAGGAAAGCCTCAGCTGTGTTGAAGTCTGAGCAAGCTGGACTCAAAACTAGAAAAGACAACAGAAGATTGATTTTCTAAAACTTGAAGTAGAATTCTAAGTTGCTATACTTACTTGTGTTAACAATTAAAAATCCTGTTGAATTTTTCCTGTTGCATCCATCAGTGGGTGGCATGGCATCGGATTTTTTTTTTTGCATGGTAAATGTAAATAAAATAATGCAAAATAGCACTGCTAGATTTAATGGATTAAATTTCCTTTTTAAACTAAATTACATGGATTAATTACAGTAGTTAAATAAAATTATCTGATTTCATTTCACGTATCAACACTTTCGAATTGAGCACAAGTTCATGCGTAGTTCTGTGAGGCACAAGTGGAAAGCTGTTTGTAAACAGTACAAGCCTAAGGGTGAATAAAGAATTTCATAACACTTTGTGAATAATAAGGACCATCAGAATTTTATTTTCACTTTAAAGTCTCTCTAGAATTTAGGAAGTTTAGAAAATGTAAGCCAATAAATAATTACATCAGTGTATTGGGAAAACTGAAAAAGAGCCCCTGTGAAAGTATGCTGTCATCTTTTTCCAGTTACATTCCAAACCAGAATCTATTTTTGTCTCTGTTGACCTGATATATATTTAGATATATTGACTCATATTTGGCTGCTTCTGCTGTCAACAGCTTGTGCATCTTTGCTGCTGATACAAGAGCAATAAATCCAGTCAACTCATGACAACTCAATCAGAAAAATGTGTCATCAGTGCCGTTTGAAGGTCTTGGATAGTAGACTGTATTGTTATTCCACAGAATCAGTTCCAGAAGCATCTATTTTTCAATCCCAAGTCAGGATGCCAAATTTTAAGTGCCAAAACAAAATGGAAAAAACAACAACAACCCCAAAGCAAACAAAAATCATTCGTCTTTTCTGCGGTGCTTTTGGCAGTTGGCTGCAACTGAAAGAGACATGCTTCCAACACTTCATTAGTACGAACTATGAAATTAATCCTCAAACGCATTCCACATACACAAACGCATGAAAGCATATTTTATGCACATAAACACAAACATGTAAGCAAACATAAATGCATGTTATGTAGTGTTTTTGTATACACTAGGAAAAGAAAATGGGATGGCGCCATGTCTGAGACATTAATATTGCACCATCTTGTAATATTTAATATGTTAATTAAAGTGCCCTGTGGGAATAGAGTCTTAAACATGCTTCATCAAGCTAGTGCAAAATCACCATCTTTTAACACAGCAAGGTCTGTTCACGCACACAGCTACATGGGTATAATAATCATTGTGTATGTGCTTTATTGTGTGATCAATTTTGTGTTGGTTTTACACACTGCAATCAGACCCCGTTAGCCACGCTACAATGCTGTGACTATTTATGTAGCCCCCTGTTGTATTAATATAGGATGCTTATTAATACAAGCAGTGAAATTAATTGTTCTATGCATGGCATGTTTGGAAAACAAATACAGGATGACACAGCTAAGCAATGTCATATGTTGCTCAATGAATTATGTATGTATAATAGATAATCCACGTTTTTAATTTTACCTCAATATTTTATAAATATAACCTTTATTATTTGTTACTATAATCTAAAAATATTGCCTATCAATCATATAACTAAACAATACATACACATAATGCAAAATGTTGAGAAACAAGCTTAAGCTTAACAAGCAAGTTAGCTTAAAGACACAAAAAAGGCTCAAAATTGCAGGTCTTGGTTTATTTTTTAATTATTTAGATGAATTTGATCGTCCATAGACCTGTTTAACTGACTGACATTAGTCTTGAATTCAGCAGTTTGGCACTGATTTCCAAATGGCATTAGCTATGCTACTTACCAAACTTTGTAACCGACTTTGAGGGATCACTCGAGGCCTGGAGTAAAGCTTACATGGGGGGAATAAATTGCACAGACTTAAGTTAATTCTGTTCCCATGAAAGTCAATAGCAGTTCTGTCACTTTAGTTTATGCCTAGTTTTGTTTCAGTTGAGTGCACAGAGCAGGCTGCTCCTGTGTAATCTAAAAGAACAGAGATGCCAATTGCCCTTAACACCTACTGGTTTCAAGATATTTTAATAATTTCCAGATATTATTTCCTATCAAAGTGCAATCAAAAAATACTGGCATCGGCCTGTAGTATAAATTTGAAAGTCTTAGGTTTTTTTCAGAAAATGGTAAATGGCCTGTATTTATATAGCGCTTTACTAGTCCCTAAGGACCCCAAAGCGCTTTACATATCCAGTCATCCACCCATTCACACACTAATGATGGCAAGCTACATTGTAGCCACAGCCACCCTGGGGCGCACTTACAGAGGCGAGGCTGCCGGACACTGGCGCCACCGGGCCCTCTGACCACCACCAGTAGGCAACGGGTGAAGTGTCTTGCCCAAGGACACAACGCCCGAGACTGTCCAAGCCGGGGCTCGAACCAGCAACCTTCCGATTACAAGGTGAACTCCCAACTCTTGAGCCACGATTGCCCCTCGTGAAAGCTCCTTAGTATCTGTACTTGTGGGATGAATTTGAAAATCCCACATTGCTCCTTTCTCGAGTTAGTAATATGCGACCTTGACCTTGAGGTCGAGGTTACTGCGATTCAAACTTGTCTGAAATTCTTATTAGATGCACCTATGGTATCAATATCAACATCCTACACTGAAAAAAATGTTTTTTTGGCCCTGTAATTATTATTTCAATTAGCTATATAAATTTTACAAAAAAATACAAATTCAGTGCTATTACTTTAAAATAGCAGTTTTTCTTGTAGTGCATTACTTGAGGATTGTTTGTAATTATGTGTCCTCAGTTTTGTATGTAAATTGAATCATTCGATCCAAGTAATATTCACTAAACCAATTCATTGGCTTAATTAGTTGATATTTCCAAGTAAAATGTAATGGAGTGACATCAGTGAATATGGCCACCTTCTCTGCATTCGGAGCATGACGTCAAAGCCCCTCCCCACATTTGAGCGGTCTTTCTTCAGACATACCATGGTTCACATTTCGACGGTTGGCAGACTTGACGGAAATGGGAAGAAGTAGAACCATGAATGTAAGTTTTAAGCGGAACAAACTTTGTACGTTCCTGTTGGCTCACCTACTTAAGTCAGTTTCTCCGCACTGAAAGAAGCTGCGCTAGCAAATAGTGTATTTTCCTGCTAGACTTGCTGACTAACTTTCCTGGCAGGAGGTATGTCCAGAATTTCCCACAGCACTTTACAGCTTAGATGGCCACCTAAACAACACACGCCTGCTGCCTTAACTAACGTCTTTGTGAATAAAACGACCATGGTCCAGTTTAAAATAATTGCTGCACAGCTGCCATGAGGTGTATTTTGAAAAATAACAAAACAAAAAACGATATACGCACTCGATTTCACTCAAGTCTTCATATTGACCTGTTTTAAATTTGCCACCGAACTAACATATGTAAAAAAAATAATAATAATAAAAAAAAAAAAAATTAATATCAGTGTGCATCCTTGAGTTAGTAGAAATTAGTTGAAAAGCATATAGATAACCTTTTTTCTTTTTTTTTCTTTTTTTTTCTTTTTTTTTTACAGAACATAGGACCTTCTGACTGCTAATTTGAACTCCACAAGGTAAGATCAAATTAGTAACGATTAGGTTTAACTTGTCACATAATTTGTCTGTTTAAGGTGCCACAACATGAGATGGATGTGTAAGATATGTAGCTTTGAGTCAGAGAAGAGGTTGGGATTGTTAAAACACTACAGACTAAAGCATGGAAATGGTGGTCGCAGCCAGTCAGTCCCTTGTCTTCACACTGATTGCCCTTGCTCGTTTAAAACATTTAATGCCCTTAAGACCCATTTGTCTCGACACCATGTGAAGATGGTCACACAAAGTGGACCTCTTTCATTTACTTGTCTACTTTGCTGCTCTGTTTTTTTTAATTCAGAGAAGCAGTATTTTGAGCATCTTAACAACCACTTAAGGAAGTTTGAAGTAGTTGCATGTGTCTTCAAAGACTGCAACTTCAGTACAAATATTTATTCCACCTTTGCTACACATAGACACAGAAAACACCAGTCACACACCCTTGAGGATTTTAAAACTGAAGTATTAAAAAGCAAACCTAATGAACCCATGTTTGCTCAGGATGAGACCTATGTGGAAGAGAGCTTAGAGCTTTGGGATGGGGAACCACAGGAGTTGTCTCAAGATATAAAAGAGAAATTTGGCCATCTATTTTTAAAGTTAGAAAGCATGTTCAATGTCCCAAACAAATGCATTGATGAAATAGTAGATGAGCTTCAGTTTATATCCACCTCTGCATCTGGTCCACTTTTAAGAGATGTGGTGGTGTCCACCTTGAAAAGCCATAACTGTGATCTGGATCCAGCCATTATCTCAGATTTAGTGAAAAATCTTTGTGAGACACACCCTATAAGTACTGCCTTGGGGACAGGTGGCCCTTTCACAACTTATTACAAGAGAAGAGAATTTATGAAGAAGCATTTTTCAGTTGTTGAACCAGAAGAACACATACTTGATTAAAAAAAAGGGCAAAACCTTCCAGTATGTCCCAATATTGCCCTCCTTGGTGCAGGTCCTAAGTAAGTCTTTTCAAGAAAACACATTTGAAGGTGAAAAAAAAACTGAAAATGACTTTAAGTACCAGACATTTCGTGATGGATCTCACTATCAAAACAACAAGTTTTTCTCTGTAGAGGAGAACAGAGTGAGTCTCATCCTGTACATTGATGACTTTGAGGTATGTAATCCTCTTGGGACATCTCGAAAAAAGCACAAAGTCACAGCTGTCTATTGGGTGTTGGGAAACATTCCGGTGCAATTACGTTCCACATTGACATCAATCTACCTTGCAATTCTGTGTAAGGCTGAAGACACCAAGCAGTTTGGATTCCAGCGAGTTTTAGAGCCACTGTTAACAGATATCCAAAGCTTGGAGAAAGATGGTCTTTTTGTTCCAGCGTTAGGGAAAGCCATTAAAGGGACTGTGGTCAGTGTGGTGGCAGATAATTTGGGGGCGCACTCTGTGGCAGGATTTGTCGAAAGCTTTGCAGGGTCATACATCTGCCGGTTTTGTGTTGGGGAGCGATCCAAGTTTCAGTCCAATGAAGTGAGATCTGGGTCTTTTCATCAAAGAACCAAAGATCAACATACACTGCATGTACAGACAGCTGTGTCTAGTCCAGATCACCCTCATTGTTATGGTGTAAAAAAACAGTGTGCATTGTCAGAAAAACTTGAGCATTTTCATGTTACATCTGGTTACCCTCCAGATGTTTTACATGATCTGCTGGAGGGTATTGTTCCAGTGGAACTGGCTTTGGCATTTGATAACTTGATCAAGAAAAAATATTTTTCTCTCATGGAACTGAATGATGCCATTTCCAATTTCCCATACAAGTGGAGTGATAAAACAAATCGCCCTCATCTCATTCCTGCTAACTTTTCGACTCGAAAATCAGTAGGGGGCAACGCACATGAAAATTGGTGCTTATTACGTCTTTTGCCTCTGATTATAGGTTTAAAAGTACCCCAACAAGAGCCTGTATGGCAGATGCTGATGACACTGAAAGACATTGTGGACCTTGTCATGTCTCGAGCCCATACTGAAGAAAGCATTTGCTATCTTGACAGCATCATTTCAGAACACTGAAGCAGATTCCTTGATGTTTTCCCCCAACATAAGCTCATTCCCAAGCACCATTTCCTTGAGCACTATCCTCAGCTCATTCGGGAATTTGGCCCCCTAGCTGCCCTCTGGACAATGAGATTCGAGGCCAAACACAGCTTTTTCAAGAAGGTGGTAAGACACACTGGTTGTTTCAGGAATATTTTGCTGTCTCTTGCAAATAAGCACCAGCTCATGGTTGCATATCATCAATCACATTCTGTCAAACCATCACTTGCGGTCACAAAAACAACAGAGGTCTCTTTAGATGTGCTTAAGGATGATCTAAAAGACCTGGTGAAATGCAGATTCCCTGCTGTTACAGCTGTGCATGTTGCCAATAATGTGTGCAGTTTAGGCACCAACTATGCAGTGGGAATGTTGTTGTGTTGTGGTTCCACTGCAGGACTGCCTGACTTTTCTGAAGTGTTACAGATAATGGTGATTTGTAACAAACTGACTTTTTTCGTGAGACAACAAAATACATGGTACAATGAACACCTGAGGAGTTATGAGCTGGAGAACACAGGGAGTGTGCAGTTACTTGAGCAAAGAGAGCTTAAAGATTTTTATCCTTTGGCTTCATACACCCTTGCAGGAAGACGCCTGACAACTTTAAAGCACCACATTTGCCTATCTTTTTGAAATGTGAGGAGAGAAGCTTGTGAATAAATGTCTGTATTTCTCTTCTGTTGTTGCAGCTTCTTCCTGTTGATATGGCACCCTCAGCGAAACTGCGGATAATTTTTGGGGAGGATGATGTCCACAAACTACTTTTACCTGCAGGCATCCCAAGCACACTTCAGGACCTCAATGATGTTCTTCGAGAGACATTTGATATTACAGGACCATTCACTGTTATGTACCAGGACATGGATTTCGATGGTCAGTTCTTCACTTTGACCTCGATTGAGGAAGTACAAGATAAAGCTAACCTCAAAGTAGTAAAAACTGAACCAGTAATCTTAAGTCTCACTACTGTGGACATGTCAGAAGTCGAATCTCCAGTTCCACTATCTACAGAAGCAAGCTCCTCCTCATCTGTATGCGACACAATCCTGTTGTCCTCCCCAGATGAGAGTGGACCATCCTACAGGTCTAAGCCATGGCCATTTAAGTTTGAAATACCAGACTTCTCTTATGATATAGACCTTGCACTGGAAGCAGGAAAGCAAGCTTATGAAAATGATGGCACACTTTTGAACAACCCAAGCGTAACTAGTAGCATTCTTGAGAAGCTTGCAGAGACTATATTTGGCTTCACAGCATATCCAACTGGTGTCCAGATTTTAGCTGTTGCTGAAGCCTTGGTAGCAAAATACCCATGCCTCAAAGAGCCAGGTTCTTTTAATGGCCTATATGGTTGGCAACAGAGGATAAAGTATAAAATGGGCAACTACAGGGCAAAGTTAAGAGGTCGCCAATTAGCCATTCCAGAGCTCGAGGTGAACACACTGAAGAGACGATGCTCCAGTGAAGAGGGTTCACTTAAAGGCTTTAAAAGGGCCAAAAAAGCTGAAGTCAACTATCTGCCACCACTGCCATTCGGTGAGACTGAGGAAACCTTAGAGATGGATAGACTAGATTTGCTGAAGGAAATGAAGAAGAAGAACAATGAGAGGGCAATTAATGAGAAAATGGAGAAGTCTTTCGCTATGAGAAGAAAAGAGGTTGTCAAGGATTGCCCCGCAATCCAAGACCTCTTAGAGAGGTGGCCTTCTCTGTTCTGTGAAAATCAGGTAAATCCAGTTCTTGTTCATGCAGCAACTAAGTGTATGTGAGATCTCATGAGTCATCTTTGACATGATTTTGTGTTTTATCTCTCATTTCAGATCAAAGAGGAGTTTAAGCGAATAACCACAATTCATCTGGAGCGAACGTTTTTGTCCAGATTGGACAGGTACACCACCAAACTCCTGGAGATATTTCGAAGGAAGGGCGGGACTGCAGGGACCAAAATAAAACCAATGTTGGACTCACTCAATAAGGTAAAATTTTAAATTATTTTAATTACATAATCTAATGGAAAAGATGAGGTCATACACACTGAGAATGTATCACTCTTATTTAAAGGACAAGTTGACAAGTTTGTTATTTTAAACTTAAAGCTTTGTTTTCAGATTGTTTATGATGAAATCGAACGATTTTGATTGAAATTTGGACACATGCTGCTGGCCCAAGCTTTTTTGGTTTCTGTGGTAGCACACCCCCACCTCCACAATGGCTTCATACAAAGACGTGAAACTCACCGAGTGGTCAGGGGTGTTCACTGATATGTTCACACACAAATCGTTGCAAAAATGCTTTCCAACAGGTGTTTTACCATTTGTTGTAAAACTGGACCTATTTTTTCAAACGCCTTACACCTGTACATTCTTCCGCCGAGAGCTTGAATAATAGAATGGAATAGCGGCGGACTAATACCGTACATCACAGCACATCTAATACAAGTCAATGGAGTTGGACAAAAACTACAATAAAAACCAGTTGGAAAGTATCTTTTGCAGCGATTTTTGTGTGAACATATCAGTGAACACTTCTGACCACTCGGTGAGTTTCACGTCTTTGTAAACGACAGTTTTATGCATTTTAGGAAGGATTGTTCCAGTGCACCTATGAAGCCATTGTGGAGGTGGGGATGTGCTACCACAGAAACCAAAAAAGCTCGGGCCAGCAGCATGTGTCCAAATTTCAATCAAAATCGTTCGATTTCATCATAAACTGAAAACAGGGCTTTAAGTGTAAAATACTGAACTTGTCCTTTATTCTGATCAGTGTCTGTGTTGGCTGAAACTGTTCTCCTGATCCTGACACTGTGGCCACAATTAACAATTTATGCACATGATTGTCTCTACAAGTGTATACAAACCTGTCATCTCTCCCTTAATATGCGCTCAAAAGCAGAGAAATTTACAGAATTTTCAAAGTGACCCTCTGAGTGCAGCGAGATCCCTTCCTGCTGCCCATAGACTCCAATACAATTATTTCACAAAATATTACTCTTGTGTGTGGGAATTCCTGTCCTTGACTGGTTAATATTGTGATAGGAGGTACTGATATGTTGCAAAAAATTCATTTGCATGTCCAGTGATGAGGCAGAAAACTTTCCTCACTGGGCAGAGACAGTTTCTGGACCCACAGATTATGACATGCACTGGACTCTTGTCTTAACACACATCGTTGAGAAATTCATGTTAAGTTGTACACTTCACAACGTTAGAATGTAGCTGCAGGCTTACATTCTCCATGGGTAACTTTCTGTTTACATCTGTATGTGCTGTTATGTATGTATGTTACATATGTTATGTTGTGTATTTTCTGCAATAAATTTTCTTTTTGGGTTTAATAGCATCATGTCGATGGCAGAAGGGACATTATCATTCGTTGCTTAGTTGAGTATCTTGGAGAGAGTGGAGAGGAGCTGATCAAAGACCATCAGGTATCTGATGATCATAATGACTGTATTAAAATTGTCTAACCTTATAATCTGGTCTTCACTTGTGATGATATATTGAAGGTCAAAGATTCTCTACACTCGTGATGTTTTTTAAAAAAGACTCAAGATTAATATTTTCAATCAGGCTTTTAACTAATTTCTTAAATCTTTATGCTCTTACCCTTTATTTTTTAAATCATATTTAATCTTTATCTTATCTGCCTTAAACTTTAACTTGCCTTTTGTCTGGTTTTTTTCTGACTATTTAACGATCACTTATTAACTTTATTTTATGAGCAAAAGAGTATTTAATTTGATTATACCTTTATAACCTATTTTAATGATTTAATGGTTCTGGTCTACCAACACGCGTGCCGTCCCATGGACAGCTCCAGGCTGGATGGCCCCCAAAAGTGATTTTCTTTGTCTCAGGGTCAGCCTCTGTGAAACACGTTCTGTAACTTTACGTATGAAAAGTGCCATATGAATATTGTTTGATTTGAGTATACTAAATTGAGTATACCTCTTTTTTATTTTTACATTTTTTTTCTCTTAACCTTTTCTTTTACTTGGAATCTATTCTAGTTATTTCTAATTGTGGTTTGTTTGTTTTCACAGGAGGACGTCAGCCAAGAAGCATTGAAAGAGGACTGCAGTAATCACATGATGAAGATCATCGTAATCCATCCCAATGTGGCACAGGAAAACCAAGATCCTGTGAACGTGTCGGTCATCATTGAGGGGACAGAAATTCTGGAGGACTGCGGAAGTGTGACAAATGCTTGCCTCCTGCTCATGGGTGTCATCTATGCTGTCAACTTAAGTTACCCACTGAAACTGAAATATACGTTTGAAGTATTTCAGAAGCTGTTTCTTGAGCTTGACATCCTTAAAATGTCACCAAAGGTCCAGTCCCTCCACAAGAAACTTTTAGCGTGAGTGTTCCAGTATTATTTGTGCTTTTGTCCAGTACAATTAATTTGTTTGCATTTTGTCTGTTTTCTGACAGTAATTTCAAATGTTGCTCAGTTTTATACAAGTTCTTTCTGTCCTGAACGTTCTGAGAATGTCTGCAAAGGTAGTGATTGCAACTGTTAATGGACAGAGTTGATGTATGTGTTCTGAAAGTTGATTAGAAGAAAGGGGACAGTGCACACTGAGTTTTTGAATAGCATGTTTTGTTTTTTTTTTGTATATGTGTATATGCTCTGTTTTGAAATTTGCGATCAAGAAGTTCTATGGCCATGTTTTTTGTGGTTATAATGTTATGTAGATATTTTAAATATATCTATGCCATTTCAACTGTGAAATAAAAGTGTCTCTTAAGCTGCAAATATTTGTTTTGGAAAATATTGATTTATTATTTAATAGAATAATAAGAATATTTATTCAATTCGATTAATATTAACTAGTACATTCATAATAAATATTACTTAATAATTACATAGAATATAACAAAGAAAAGATGAGTAAGAAACACAAAGAAATATCAGCAATGTTCACTTGGGTTTTGTAATTGGATGCAATGGTATTCTGAGTAAAAGTTACAACCTATAGATGAGTATTGCCAGTGCAATTTACTTGTGTATTTCACATAAAAAATAGATGGTTCTAGTAAGTAAATATTACTTAGAAATAGCCCGAGTAAAGATTACAAGCACTTTCTGTGTGGAAAAAGTTGCCTAGCTTTTTTTAAGTAAATGTCACTCCAATTTTTTTTCAGTGTAGGTGATTTACATCTTGGGTTTTGCAGTCACAAGATTTTCAATAAACTTTACATATTAACCTTGACCTTGAGGTTGAGCTCACAAATTCATATGAGATTTTTAGAAGTTGCAGCTATGGGATGAAGTTGAAAATCCTGCTTCACCTGGTTATAGAGTTATCGCATTTGCAAACTTGGGTGTACATGCCACCCATCTGAAAGGGTGACAAGAATACCCCATCAGCCTTTTACTGTTGAGGGGTAAAAACCATAAGATTTTCGGTTTGTTTTGCCTTCAAGGCCATGTCCTTGTGGAACACTGTTAGCATGACAGCTACCTTTAGAGTACTCCTCAAATGCTCCATAATTATGATTCATTATGTTTGCCTACTATCTCCAACTTTCATGGTGAGGATTCCTAGTCATACATTTTTTCCAGTTATGGACCAGAAACCAGACAGGAGTTTTCAGAACAGTCTGCAGTGGCAACCTTCAAGGAAGGTGCATCATGAATGCAACCAGAACCGTGACTTCTTATGTTCCACTTCAGCACCCTGAAGAAACTGAGGAAGAACGAGCTGAACTATGGTGAGTACCAGTGGGTTCACACGGTATTATAAAGTTACAGGACTTTTTTTTTGGGCACAAACGATACTAACTCACTTCATTCTCTGTCACAACAAAATCCAATTGTGGGGTTTGCTTTTATGACACTTTTTGTGCCTTTATGCAGAAGATGCAAAGTGCAAGTGGTCAGAAAGAAATTTCCACATAGCTATCAAAAGATCTAAGAATATAATCTCCAGTGAAAGCCACAACTGAGGAAACCTATCAGGAACACATAGGATCATTTTAAACCAAATATGGTCATCATATTATTACTGGCAGATTTGTGAAACTTTGTGATTACACGTCATTCAAAAAGGGTCTGATCATATACACTGACACCAGATTTGATAGATTTTGAGCGTGTTAGGTTGCTTTCATACTGCTGTGATTCTCACAGAGCAAGTAAGAGCTGTGGTAACTCTTACCAACGTCTATTCCATATACAACAGTTCAACCACTTAATTATTAAAGTTGTTTTTCTTTTTTTTTTTTAAATCGCTGAATTTAGATTTCAGTTCAAGACTTTATGATCATTGAGGATGTTCCACTTTACAAAAATCAGTGCAGCTGATCCATTTGGCACCCTTCTACAGCTCCTAGCTGTAAATAATCCAAAATAGTTGCTGCAAAGTCTGAAATAGGCTATGTTGTCAATAATGGGAACAGTGAGAGCAACATCAAATTGAATTCTAGCTAATAATGATGAATAGCCACCACACAGAAAATAGAGAGAGCCTGACAAGAGAAATCTGGAAACAGTCTGTTCTCTTTGTGCAGACCTGTTAACTGCTGCCAAGAAGGCCACCAGTGATTTTAAGGATGGAGAACACTGGAGCCTGCCAACATGGCAGCCCAGTTATTACCGTGTATGAAACCTGAAAGCTTAGTGTGGCTCTGTGGAGAGCGTAAGGGGTCGTTGTTAGGTTGGCAAGGTGAGTGCTGTTGAGAATAAGATACACTCAACTCCCCAAGCATCAAATCAGGGTCAGCAGCTCAGAGCAGACAGCTTCAAGCAGACAAATGTGTTACTTTTTCATGCGGAGAGCTCATTAGTTCTTTAACCTGTTGTATAGTGGTAAGAAATACAAAATTAATGTCAACTCAAATCCTTACAAATTGTAATCACAGCAGAAGTTCTTTTTTTCTCTCCATTATGGTGAAAGGCTTTATAATGAGCAGAAAGAGGCAGGGCTGGACTGGGACAAAAAATCGGCCCGGGCATTTTGACTAGAGACCAGCCCACCAAAAATGTGACGTCATTCAGGGGTAAAACCGCAAAGGATTCTGAGAACTTGTGGCAAGAGGTACTAGCGCATGCAGGCTTTCAATTGAACTCAGTTACACAGCGATAAAAAGAAACACAAAAAATGGCAAGAAGCTGTTGTATTATTAACTGCAATAGCCGGTGTTGTGCCAAAAAGTGATTGTCTGCCAAAAACTGATTTCTGGTATTGGCCAAAAACTGATTGCTCGTATTTAAATTGCTATAAGTAACTTGTTGGGTTATAATATGTGAAACATATTATGAGACAAACTACAACTAAACTGCCACTATGACCGGCGGCCGCCTCGGGTCTCTCCTCCTCTTGCCTCCCCTTTCCCTTATCCACCTGCTGGCCTCCACCACTTGCTGATGTTGCTAAATCTGTGGAAGCGGCCGCCGGTCATAGTGGCAGAGGAACTGAACTTCAGGTAAGAAGTTATGACCTGCTGTCTATCTGTGTCAGATATAAACCAAGTTTAGTTGTAGTTTGTTTTACTTTTTACAGTCGCTTAGAATAACTGGTACTGCGTTCTAGCTAGCATGACGGAGTTTATATACTGCTGGGCGGGTGCTATGAAGTTACTGATAGTAAATTTTATTTTATGCTTAAGGTTAGTTTCTCAAACTCCTCAAAATCTTAACAAATTGTGCCAATCCTTACATGTTGCACCAGGCTGATTTATCATCAAAGGTGGAGAAGTCTGTGACAGAGGAGACAGAAGAGCAGCAGAGAGAGATGGAGCAAGAGAGAGAAATAAAAGAGCAGGAGATGGAGATTGAGATGGAGAGATGACTTTATGTCATCCATGAGGGATGCATTTGACATATGTTTCACATATTATAGCCCAACAAGTTACTTATAGCAATTTAAATACAAGCAATCAGTTTTTGGCAAATACCGGAAATCAGTTTTTGGCAGACAATCACTTTTTGGCACAACACCGGCTATTGCAGTTAATAATACAACAGCTTCTTGCCATTTTTGTGTCTCTTTTTATCGCTGTGTAACTCAGTTCAATTGAAAGCCTGCATGCGCTAGTACCTCTTGCCACAAGTTCCCAGAATCCTTTGCGGTTTTACCCCTGAATGACGTCACATTTTTGGTGGGCCGGTCTCTAGTCAAAATGCCCGGGCCGATTTTTTGTCCCAGTCCAGCCCTGCTGACAGCCCTTTGTGCCAGTCAGCCATGTAACAGAAATTTCAGCTTCCACTTCTCTTTTTTTAGTTACTAAAAGTACTGAGTCAATGATTTTAAAATGACCTGATACTTGAGCCCGTTTAAGTAGTTTCTGAATTGTAAGCCAATCCCAAATTGCTGGAAAACTTTGGGAGAGCTACAGTTAGGTTTTTTTTTTTACCTGTTTACTGAAACATATTTCAGTTATAGTTATATAATAGAAATAGACATAATGTGTAGATGCTCAGCCTTCATTTGAGGGTATCCACATTCGAATTGGATGAAGTGTTTAAAGGTTTCAGCTCCTTAACATGTTCCGCCCTCTTTTTAAAGGGACTAAAGTAATTGAACAATTGACTTAATGCTTTCATGAGCAGGTGTGGCAATTCTTTCATTATGCCATCATGGTTTAAGCAAACAAAAGGCCTGGAATTGATTTAAGGTGTGGTGCTTGTATTTAGAAGATTTTGCTGTGAACAGACAACATGCAGTCAAACGAGTTCTCCGTGCAGTTGAAAAAAGCCAGCCTTAAGTGATGAAAAAACAGGAAAAAAACATCTGAGAAATTGCTGCAATGATGTGTAAGTCACTCATAAGCCTCCAGAATAAAAAAAAAGCTAGATTGGACTTTGCTAAAAACATGTAAAATGATGATGGACAGAAGCAGCCGAATTAATTCTGGGGTGTTCAGAGACATACTATCTGCTCAAATGCAGTTAAATGCAGTCAAATTGATTGGGCGCATTTCATAATAATAATGGATTGCATTTATATAGCGCTTTTCAAGGCACCCAAAGCGCTTTACAATACCACTATTCATTCACTCTCACATTCACACACTGGTGGAGGCAAGCTACAGTTGTAGCCACAGCTGCCCTGGGGCAGACTGACAGAAGCAAGGATGCCATATCGCGCCATCGGCCCCTCTGGCCAACACCAGTAGGCAAGTAGGGTGAAGTGTCTTGCCCAGGGACACAACAACCAGGACAGAGAGCCCAGGGATCAAACCAGCGACCTTCCAGTTACAGATGCGATTCCCAACCCCCTGAGCCACGGTCGCCCAAATACAAATGGACAATGACCCAACACATACAGCAAAAAAGTGTAATATTCCTGAATGGCCAAGTCAGTCACTGATCCTGACCCAGCTGAGCACGCATTTTACTTATTGAAGACTACACTTCGGACAGAAATGCCCACAAACAAAGAGCAACTGAAAGCCGCTGCAGTGAAGGCCTGGAAGAGCATTAAAAAAGAGGAAACCCAGCATCTGGTGATATCCATGAGTTCAAGACTTCAGGTTGTCATTTCCAGAAAATGGTTTTCAATCAAGTATTAGAAAAGACCATTTTAGTTTCAGTTACTTAATTTGTCTAATTACTTTTGACCCCCGAAATGAAGAGATTGTGTTAAAAATGCTTTAGTTCCTCACAATTTTATGCAATCTTTTTGTTTAATCCACTGAATTAAAGCTGAACGTCTCCACTTCAACTGCATCTGAGTTGTTTCAAATAAAATTCATTGTGGTAATGTACAGAACCAAAATTTGAAAAAAGTTGTCATTGTCCAAATATTTATGGACTTAACTATAGAGTGGAGAGAATAATAATTTGATTCCCTGCTGAATTTGTAAGTTTGCTCACACAGACATAAACAGTCTAATTTTTATGGTAATTTTATTTTAATGGAGAGATGATATCAACCAAAGATAAAAACAAAAACACATTATACATTACATAAAAGTTATAAACTGATTTGCATGTCATTGAGTAAAACTGTTGTAAGTATATAAGCAGTGTTGGGTGTAACGTGTTTCTGTAATCTGTGCTGTTCTCTAGAAAAACTAGTTCCCAATAGTTTCATTCTTCTGGATTGTTAGTCTGCTTGCCTATCAATTCTGCTTATAGGTTCTACTTGCTAATCAGCTGTCCTGAAAGAGGAACATAGCTGCCTAGTCTACAGCGTGGATATTAACATTACTTTTATTTTTATTGTACATCAGGAGGAAGCCGCAATGGTAAAGTGCAAACTGCATTCGGGACAGAAAGAATGGGATTTTGCTGCTAACACAACTTCAGGTATTTGCAAGTATCTGCATGCTAATGCTAAGCTAGCCAAAAACCCATTGTGATGTTAGCTGAGTGCATACCGAGCCCAGCCCAGCAGCTAAAACCCTGAACTTTAATGAGCAACAAAAGTTTTGGTGAGCAGTGAATCCTCTGTTTCTACACTGATTTTAAAAAAATTGTTCTGTGCAATATTGGTAATACATTGTCTTTGTCATGTCTTTAATATGCTGCCTAGTGATGGTGGTGACTCTAAAAGTAGAGCCAATGAGAACTCAATGAAAACCCAATAAGAATTGACAAGAGAATTGATAAGGAATTGATTCGATTAGTGATATTGATCATGAAATCGAAATCTTATCAATTCCCAACCCTTATTACCACATAACACTGAAGCATTAGCAAAGAGGCATTTTCCACACATTAACCACATTTGGCTTGGTTAAGTTTACAAGTACAAAATAAAACCTGCTTTTTTTGACATTCACCATTCCTAGGCTGTTTCGGTATTAACAATAAACAATGTGTTTTCATTTAAAAATAGACAAGACTGGACAGCTACAGTGCCACACCATTAAACCCTTGGAAATACCAATTAGGTTTATTCCATTCAGTGGTTTCACTGCCCTCAGTGTAATGCTGATAAAAATGAAGCTTTTTAATGGCAAACCAACCCCAGGCACCTCCGACATGTGATGCTTTCTTGCTACCACTGAGTGACAAATCGGACATAACAGTGCAAACTATTACGATAGCATGGCTGAGCTCTCATTTTCATCCATCCGTTTAAATTGGCTTAGTCAGGAATGAGATCTACAAGAAGTTAGATTTATCTGCACAAATTCAGCCAATCACATTTAATGTATTCAGTGATTAGGTCTGTACCCTAAAGAGATATGAATGAATGGAACAGACATTTCTGTTGACAAGGCTTCAGTGTTGTGGGAGAAATATTATAACAAGGCTTAACCCCATGATCTCCCCAATCCAGATGCCTGGGTTGTTGAAATTATATTATTTTCATGGTTCTGATTCCATTTCAAGCTATCTTTCCCAATGTTTCTGCCAACTACCGTAGGACACCAATGCACTATGCCAAACAGTAATAGCCCCATGTAACACAGCCATTTATAAAAAAGACTTAGCATTATTCAATGTACAATTTCCGAGCTTTTAGATATGTATTGGATAGATGACAATCCTTTCTTAGATGCCAGAGCAAATGGTTTCAATAAAATCTACCTTTTTAAATAACTGTGGTTTATTACTTAATGGTCCTTATTTTCACAGTTTTGTGTTTTTGTTTTGTTTGATGTTTTAATTACCAACGTAATTGGTAGTCTATGAAAAATCAAGGAAAACTCAAGTGAAAGTTTATTTTAATAAAGCATCTGAAACGACCTCAGATGACCAAAGTGCTTTGAAAATTATGTCAAATATACATATAATTAACAATCACTAAAACTCCAATAAGTACACTAAAATATGCAATAAAGCTTAATAAATCATCATCTGATAACCAATAGTAGAAATAAAGAAGACTGTTTGCACGACAAAAGTCAGAATACCCTACTGAAATCAAGCAACAAGTACATTTTTAACAGTGGTTTAACCCTTACAAAAATAAACAGGTCAAATTTGCCCTGTTTACAGATTTGACAAAAATAACCTAAATTTAATTCATTTTGCCTGAAATGTTATGACTTTTCCTAAAGTGAACCAAAATGCACAAGCCTGAAAACATTTTAGTATATTTTAGTATATTTTGCCTTGATGCATCCTCAGTCATCCAGATAAGTAAATCCCAAAAGGTTGATTCTGTTTATCTGGACGTAGCGTTTTGAGTGGGAGAAACGTTTCGTCACTCATCCAAGTGACTTCTTCAGTCTCAAAGAGACTGAGACTATGATTTGCTATTTGTCAGGTCACATTGCTGCACTCACTATCCCGGGTTTGTTTGTGTAAGCGTTCTGATGCCGGCAAATCAAACAGTCTGTAAATTAAGGCAAACACTCAGTTACATGTTTCTTTATATTTTATTATATCACAGATTAAGTAATTTGTTCATACTTACTTTGTTCTTTCTTTTCAGTCTTCATGTGGGTCAGGTGTGGGGAAATGCCCGCCTAGCATTTCCTCATTTTAAGTTCTGATGATGTCACGCATGACATCAGCAGGTCGAACCAAGTGTAGGGGTTTCTTTTTCCATAAAAATGCTTCCATTTGTTTGTTTCAAGGTCTAAAGGAATTTGTTGGATCTTTTTCTTTTCGTTAATACAGCCATTTAGTTGTGTAAATGTGCTAATAAGAAGTGTGAGGATTGTGTCTTTTTTTAATCATCTGTGTAGAGTTTTAGATCCCTCAGTTCAAGTGAGTGGTACTTCCTGGGCTAATTGAAGGGAAATTGATGGCCCTGTTTAAAGCCAGATTCAGCTAAGAGAGGAGAGGTAAGCTGTGTTACCAGATTCATGTACAGTTGAGTTTTGTTAATTGAGTTACTTTGGGTGGGAAGTTTTGTTAAGTTACACATTAAACTGAGTTCACTGTAAATAAATTGCTCACCTCTGGAAATCCGAAATGTCTGCATAGTCTGCTTCCCTACCACCTTCCTTGACGTTCAAGTCCGACTACCTCACAGTACAGGTTCAATTAAGGTGGCACCAAATTATCGAGTCTATAAAGACCAAGTAATACAATTTTTAAACTGGATCCTGAAATGGACTGGAAGCCAGTGCAGGGAGACCAGTACATGTGTGATGTGATCTCATTGATTCTTTATTCTAATTTGTACAACCTACAGGCACTGATCAAGATTGATCAAGGCCAACATTGAAGCAACTTAAAGACTTAACTGAAAAAAAGCTTGTCTATATCATCTGTTTATCAAGTTCTAAAAGCACAGTTAAAATCAAGTAAATTCAGCTCAGTTCGGTTTTATTTATATGGTAGCAGCTCACAACAGCAACATTAAGGAGCTTGATCACACCAAGGTTCCTTGCAACTGAGTGACAATGAGAAGCTAAAAAACTGAATGCACCATTTTACCGATGTAAGAGGGTTCTCCAAATAACATACATTTTTAATTGTTCAGGTTAACTAAGTTTATTTCCATCCACAATTTTACATGGCTAAGATAGTTTACCATGGAAGCCTGGTAAATAGATGAGCTCGATGGTGATTTGCTGATTATAATGCTACTGCTACTCCTAGCTAGCTAGGTGGACCCGGGTTTGTTCAGATTTAAATGTGTCGGGGTATACTTTGGTGTTTATGCATGTGAGAGTGTAACTTTTATTCTAGAAGAACTCAGTATTATGCATGCAGTCAAAGCCTATTCACACAATACAGCTGCTAGCTTAACTGACTGACTGGTAAGTAAATGACTTGCTGCATTCAGTCTAAAATAAGGCATTTTTAAAATATTCACAAATTCCACAGTAAGTACGTTATCTATATAACTAAATACATGGAAGTTCAGATAATCACAGAATTTCAGACATAAAATAGAGCGATACACTGTCCAGTTTTCTTTCTAAAGCTTAAGTGCTAGCATTCTATCCTCAACCTTATTCTTTAATGTATCTTTTTAGTTACAGCAGTTTGTTTCCATATCTGTGTTGCGGTAGGTGCATTGTCCTAGATTTCTCTGAATCTCATGTAACGATAAAAGTTTAATATGTTTTCATTTACATTCATGAATGAAACACTAAGCCACTTGTTCCTGTGGGCAATGGCTTGTAGTTTTACCAAATATTTTAGATTTCCCCACATAATCTCTTACCTGCCATGGGAAAGTAGGACATGTTTTTACTTTGTTGTACAGAAAATGGAACGCAAAAAGATGAACAGTGCAGTGTATTGCATTTGGTGACAAATACGTTATTGCTTTGCGCACAGCAGCAAACAATCCAAGTGCTGCTTTGGAGAGTGAGCTGTCACAGTCCCCGCACCCAGACAGCATCACACCATAAATATCAATAAAAGAGAGAAAAAGAGTTGTCCTCAGGGAGAAGCAACGAAGGTACATGAATTAAAAATGTCACCGATAACTTTTGGAAAAGGGGAGCAGGTCTGCGGCATGTCTCTCTATTCATTCATGCACAAAACAGATTTTGCCTTCAGGGAGTTAAAATTGTTGAATGCGAACACCTGTCACCTATAATGGGAACAACTGGATAACCATCAATCAAGAGCTGATTTTTTTTAACTAAATAAATTTAATGAACAAGTTGTCACAATAATAAACCACTCAGCTAAGCAGGTTATTATTTAAAAAAAAAAAAGAACACATATTGCATTGAGAAAAACTCATCATGTAGCCATTTTCACATGTATTTTTCTCTAATGGTTTTAGCTCTGCAATAAAAACTTCATGTGGACATGAAAATAGAATTGTTTTGTCAAATGAGAACATGCCCAAAGCACGATAAACAACTGAAATTAAATTTTACATCATATTTTATTTTATCTACAAATACTGTGACTAATGGCTAAGCTCCTAGTGGAGTGTTATATTAAACTCCAATTGAGATGCCGTAAAATAATGATGATTAACGATTGTCAGTTTGTGTATCTGGAAGCTTATTAATCAAAGTGTAACTCCACTTGCTGTAATGTATCATCTTTAAAGTCACAGACACAGGCTTTAATTAATAGCATGCTTGCAGGGCTTGCCCCTTCTCCAAAGGGTTAAATGCAAAAGCCCATCAAGATATGAGAACAGCTTGAACCCAAAGACCTTATCAATTAGCCGTGTTATTTCCCTCTTAGGCTCAAAATAAAATGGCATTAAGAGTCACACCTGGTAAGACAGATGTGTTGATGACAGTTATCTGGCAGCCTTTTGTCTTCCTCTGGTGACTTCACCTCTGAGACACACTCATAACTGAGACAGAGCAGCAGGTCGACTGGTTATTTATCAAATGCTCTGTAACTGAGAGGCTGGGAAACTAAACCTTAACCTGTTCTGTTATTGGACTAAAGAATTACATGTCTTTTTCCTCTCAAGGTAACTGGCACACTTCGATATTACTGAAATGAACTGGGGTTAAAAATCACAGCTTTTAAACTGGCTGGTCGAAATGGGTTTTCTGCAGATTAGTAAGAATTTCATTTATCTATTTAGAAAATCAAAACATTTCTTCCCTTATGATTTTGCATTGGCCAGGCTAGCCAGAATGCAAAAGGACTATGTGAGTTTTTTATGTCCCTTGACCTATTTCTCCTTAGCTATTCATTTATTAGCTATCCACAGGAGAAATGTAGCTGCAGACCTCCTGACCTTTGCACCATTTTTGTTGTTAAGTCTCAGGCTTTTCCTTTCCATGTGGTTTCTCCTGTGGTTAACAAGCCATTTATTACGTTCTGTGTCCTTTCCCACTGGGAAAATACATGCAGCACCTCCTGACCCACAGCTCATTTTAGCCCGATGGACTCTGGGCCTAAAAAGAAACCTTACCATAAATTCATAACAGAGATGGTGGACTTGTAGGAGGGTATTTATGAGGCTCAATTGTCTTCCAGGCAGACAGTAGGGAGGCTTCGAGAGACACCTTTCTGACCTGCAGATTGATTTAGCAGTGCAGCCTACACTGTATACCCAAACTTCCAACAGCACTCTTCCAGCACAAGCAAACATGCTTAAAATGGGAAATAGCTCTTTTGTTATAGGAAGAAAAATAACATATATGTCCTGAAGTTTCATCTCATAGACATTTTGTTTCCATTTGAACAGTGTACCTGCAGTGCTTTGACACTGCACACTGTTTACAGCTCAGTCAGCTCCAACCCATTGCATTTATAGTTTTCTGTTGAATGTAATATAGGGAGTTTTTTTTTTCTTCATGTTGAGAAATAACGTGTTAGTTTGTGTACTTGGTTCTTATTGTAGATTTTCACCCTATAATTATCTTTAAGTATTTAAGGTTATTTCAGATTATTTGTACACAATGTACAGACTGGAGACAGGGGAAAAAACTGAAACCTTTATCGCTAGACTGGTGATTTTGTAACTATGTTATGCTTTGGGACCATGTCTCTGTAAATCAATGCAAAGTTATTCTAAGTTATCGGTTTTATTGAATGGCTCCTTATGGAAGTCAGCTCTTCCAGTATATTAATGGCCACATCCATAAGTCACAACAGCTCAGATCTCAAACCCAACTGAAAACCTATTGGAGATTTACCACTAATATGTTAGACATTGCTCTTCACCACCATTATCAACACATTAACTGTGTATATGTCTTTGGGAGTAAACATCTTTAAAAGCTGCAGACTGGCCAGATCAATGCAAAGGCTCAATGAAAGTGTACAGATGCAATTTCTAACATACCTTGAAAACACTTTACTAATTGTTGCTAAATGTAATAAACTAGATATCTCATTTAGTGTGCTACTGATGGGTAGCAGTCACACTCACCCACTTCAGTTGATGTGTAGCAGCCAGTTACTGGCACCAAGGTGTGTAATTATCTATTTTAGCTGCCCCAGATAGGAGAATGAAGACAGCACCAGTACCAGCCATCTGGCTGTGTGAGAACTCAAGTCTCTGCTGGCAGAAACACAAATGTGTTTTCACCGTCCCCACTCAAACACCAACTGTAAAAACCTCCGCTCTTCTTGTTTTACAGATTCTGCATTTGTCACAGTCACTTGGACTGTCTCAGATTTTGTGTGCGCCTTTATTCCAGCTGCCAGTCAAATGGCCAGCGAGGCTTGTTTTACTTCTCCTGGCCTGACAAGCATTTATACTGTAGAATAACACTGTAATTTGCAGATGAAAGGCAAGTTCTTTTATATCTTTGCCATTCTCAAAATGATGTCCCAAATTGATGTCTCTTTGTTAAATTTTGGCAACAATTTAAATGCATGGACCTTATGGTACATTGTGTTAGTTCTCTATCTGCCCGTTTTGTGTTAGGTTACGCTGTCTCTTTCTAGTAAAACTTAGGGGCATCCAGAATGTTGGGTTTTCTCATTAGCATGCAGCCCTTCTATCATAGTCCTAAACTCATTCTTGAAACTGACTTTAATTGGAGCACATCTACACATGTAAATAATGCATCACCACATATTGCATAATTTCTGAGGCGGTGGCCGAGAATAACGTTAACTAATTCTAGCCTGCACACAGGCACTTTACATAGTTTCACTCAGGGGACTGATGTAGAGACCCAGAGGTCTCAAAATATCACATTATGCCAATAATGAGACCTCCATAGAAGCTGTGTTTTTTATTTGCAGTGGGATTTGGAAGATGGGGGAACATCAGCCTCAAAGACTCACTGTAGCCAGCTTCTCCACAAAACTGTGACATGGTTGACATTTTGCTGCCCATAGATGCCTGTAGTGGGGAAGGTTGGCACTGTCCAGGACTTGGTGGTGCTCTGGGACATTGTCATTGCGAACACTACATCACCCTGTGTCAGCATGTGGGAAATGAGGGTGCCTACAGAGCAAGATGTTTCCTGGCTCTCGCCTTCTGGTGGTCACCTCTGCATATCCCGGCCCACTCTTTCCCCTACACCCTCATGCAACACATCACTCATACACAGAGTCTCGATGGAGGGTTGTGGGTCACATAGGTCACAGTAGGTAGAGCTATTCACGTGACTCTGCTGGCTGAACTGCGTGCCAACCTACCCCTGTCCATGAACACCACAGCTTGCCGTGCAGCAGTGTGACATGCAGTTTCATTTCTTTAGATTTTGTTTCCAAAGAGCAAGACGTTTGGCATTTTTAAAGTGATATTTGAGCACTGGCTGCTTTTTCACTCTTTTCAGTGCAGTTCTTGTACCTGATCATTTTCAGAAGAATAATTTGTTTATTTGTTGAACTGACCTGTGATGCATCCACACTTAAAAAGGCAACTAACTCAAGGAATGAACCAGTGAATATGTGAACCAGTGGGGAAAAAAAGTACCTTGAGTATTTTGCTGTCAAATGCCAATGCCAAAGATATCACTGCTTGATAGGAATAAAAAAAGTATTTTTCCACAACAGAGATGTTTGCTGAAGAGCTATTACCTAAAATATGTATATCTTCCCATTGTGTGAAACGTGTTCTTAAAAAAAATCTGGACAAGTGGAGGACAAAGACGAAATGGCAGGCTTTCAAAAATATATATATATATATCTATAGCAGCTGAATAGAAATATGCAAATAAAAAAAAATAAAAAAATCCCGCTATTCCATTCACTGTTAACCAAAGTCTCACTGGAAAACATCTCCAAGGATGGGTGGCTGTCAAGAAGTGGGAAGGGAAACTATCTGAAAAGACTGAGGGATGCCAAATTACACAAGAACTGAACTAATCTATATACATATATTTCAGTTGCATTTTACTCAAAATTATTAATAGTCAGCATCTAAAGCCATCTGTAAAACAATGTGGAGCTCTGTCATGGTTTAGTTTCCATTTCAACCTGTGGTGTTGGAGGTCTGGTCAAAATTGGGAAAATCATGAATGCAGAAAAGTACATTAGGATTTTGATTCACTATTACCATATCATCTGGAAAGCATCTGATAGGTGTCGGCTTCATAACAATGACCCAAGCACACTCCTAATGTGTTTGGGATCTTTGTACACCTGAATAGAAGAACACAACTCCCCCGACCTCAGCATTATTAAAGCATTGTGGGATCATCCTGACAGAGAATGTCACAAACGGCAGCCAGAATCCAAAAAAAGAGCTTTGAATGTCCTTAAAAAAGCTAAGAAAATATTCCCAAAGACTACAAAAAATAAATCAAGCAAATTTGTCAGAATTGAACAAACTCTGTTTTTAACTTCTGCTTTTACCTTATACACTGTATTTCCATATAAGTTTTTGCATTTCAATAAATCACTGCACCTTTTTCCTAGCAAAATATAAAGAAATGAGGGTTGGCTCAAAACACAGTACTGTAATTCAAAAACAAACTCCTTTACACACAGGAAAACACAACCACTCACTGACATTCACAAGACCAAACTTGCCATTTTGATTGATCAACTTCTCTCTTAAGCTTTTCTATTGAAAGCGCTGATCGCTGAGTAGAATCAACTGCATATTTTAAATGCCTACACAACAAAACAATCTAGACCTGCTAGGGCTGTAACACTGACTCATATCCTGTAATGGTTAATGATAAAGTATATCACTAAAAGCCTTATTTTATCTGGATAAATGCACATTAGTACAAATATACCGCGTGGGTATAATGTGCAAAGGTCTTTAATTCTAAATTAGATAGATACAAAACCTCCTGTAATCATTCGGCTTAATCAAATTTAACCACCACAATTGCTACAAAATTACATTTGACACTTTGACTACATATTGATAACAGTGTAAAATGTAAACTTCTCTTAACGGTTTATCATTTTAAACTTACTTCTATATATTATGTAACATTAAGACAGCGTCTTTCCTTCAGTGACGCTTGCAGCATTATTGGTGGTTTATGAAAATGTAGGTAAGTCCCAAAACACTGTTCTTTGTACTAAGGTTTAAAATAATGAGGTAAACCAGAACCACTGTTTATTGAATTTCACTTAATTTGTTCACAACTCAATCAAATTGATGAGTTTTACAATTATTTTTACAATAACCACCACTGTTACAGAAAATGGACAGGATTATGTAAAAGTTTCATTATTTTCAGTCATCTTTATGGTGTGGGACATTTGACTTAAAAGGTACTATAATAACTGAAGACCTAAGCAAAAATCGAAGAAGGCAGGTAATACCAAATGTCAGATGCAGTAGACCTGCATTCCTGCATTCAGACCTGGGTAAAAGATGGATGTCGCTTTTAACCCTTAAATCCTTCAGAACTACAGTGAGGAAGATAAGCTGGAAGTGAGAAGGTTACAGGCTATGCACTCACAGCCACCATAACTGTAAATGCCACTACAGAACTGTGATTTTACTTGACCACTTGAAGGCGACGTGATGAAATGTCAAGCACTGTTCTCATTACCTTGATGAGGCAATCAAAAAGCCGTAAAAGTTTCTGTAATCATTTTCTTCTCTTTAAAAATCCATCAATCATCAATTACTCTTGTGTGTGTAGTATACATTGTGGATGTAACCAATATACCGAGTCTCTGCTGATCATAACTGCAGATGTTCTGTCATAAACTTCAGACGTAGACTTTCTTGCTTATAACGTACCAGGTGGTTGTTGTCTGTTATCAGCAGCAGCTGCCAGTACCCAAGCAGTCTGGCAGATGTTTCAAAAAATAAGAAAAAAATATCCAAATACTGGGCCTGACACCTTTAGTGGTTTTGTAAGAGGCAAGGAGAATGTTTCACAAAGTGAGCCTACTGAAAGTTGCTATATACCTCAGTCTGACTGACCTGTCTTAACAAGCAAGTTTCTTGTGAGTCTTCTTTAGTAATTTATCTGCCTGTATAAGATATTATCATTACTTCTCTTGCTGTACATATTAGTAGTGTCTCTTACCTGACAAAGTCCTTGTGGACACATTTTTTTAGAATGTAAGATGACAGTAATCTGTAAAAAGGTTAAAAAGACCTGTCAAATTCTAGAGTGAGTGGTCTTCTTTATTAATTAAAAAATGTTTTGCACAGCATTTGGCTCCACCAAATTGTTTACAGCAGAACAAAACCATATGTGATTTTTATGCTAAATTCTTACACCTGTACTAAGTTGCATACTCAAAAAAAAAGAAAAGAAAGACTTTGACATAACCTTCAACCACAGTAGTCCTCAGGATCCTTGTCTCAAACTCTCTGACCGTCTTGAACTCCCAGTCCGAGCTGAGGTGATTTACATAATTACAAAAACTCATCTGACCCAGTGAAGGTGGTGTGTCAACATAATGTCAGAAAATAATTTCCATCTCAAAGACCAATAACAAGGGGAATGGAAGAGAAATAGCAAATTATACAAACGCCTTGTAAGAAATTAGATTATAATAAAAAATAGTTTCTATGTAAAGTTACATGTAAAGTATATGTGATATATATTACAGTATATTACATATAGTTTCATAAAATGAGTCACTAGTATTTTACATGTTTTCTTATTACATTTTCAATAAAATGATCAAGATTTTTCACATAAAATTATAAACAATAAAACACAACTAATATAAACAAACATCTGAGCAATTACGTTCAGGATCACAATCACGATGGCTGTTTATCATTAGATTTTATAGACCTCTTTTGAGAAATGTTTTCTTTTAAGCTGAAATTGATATTAAATGTTGTATGTAGTTTTTTAGTATCAAACAGGTCTAATAAATTTTCCAAATTTTTTAACATTAGGTGAAAAATACCAAATCTGGACAAAATAAAAAAAAGTGAGAAAATAGATTTGCTATTTAGAAAATAATGTTTTTGGAGTTATTAAAGTAAAATATTAAACAGATTTTGCAAGGTCAACAAATATGGCAGCTTCACATTTCATTCAGCTGCTGAATGATGATCACAGATCATTTACGATGAAGATGTTTTTTTTCTTTGTTGGTTTTAATGATATCAAAGTCTTCTAGAAACAAGTCGTGACACAATGCAGAAGTTTTGGTAGCACCTTTGGTCTATTTTTTTTGAGTAAAAGTCCCCAAAAGGCCAAGCTTTTATCTAATAGAAAGAGAGGATTGCTCTCCCCCCGCTTCAGGACACCTACACCAGGAGATGCCGGACTAGAGCAGCGCAGATACTGAAGGACCCGTCCCATCCTGGCAACAAACTGTTCCAACTTCTGCAATCTGGTAGAAGGTTCCGCATCTTCCGGGCAAGGACAGAGAGACTCAAGAGGAGCTTCTATCCCCAAGCCATCCGTGCCCTAAACACACACACCCGCCCGCTCACATCATCTATAATTGACTGAGACAGGACTCTCTTCCAGACACTAAACCAAGGAACAATGTACATTTCAAATTCCTTTAATTTTAAATATGTTTATATTGTCTATCCTGTAAAATAGTCAGATGTCCCCATATGGAAAAGATATATATAAATCTTATAAAGTTTGTATCTGTCTTGTGTGAAACTTGTATGAAAAGCATATAAGTGTGAAAACAGATATAAGATCCCTTGAAAAATTATATAATGAAACTTGTATGTTTTGGATACTTACTAAAACAATGTATGAAAGTAATGCGAAAGTGGCCACTTTCATGAGTAAATCATGTAAGCCTTATATGATTTACTCATGAAAGTGGCCACTTTCATGAGTAATCACATATAAGTTTTTACTATTTCTTTTCCGTATGGGTCTATTCTTATTAATGTACAGAATTCACCTGCTTGCTGCTACTACTGCACATTCACCCAATGTATATACCATATATATATATATATATATATATATATATATATATATATATATATATATATATATATATGTTCTTCCTCTACAGCCCCCCCCCCCCCCCCATTTTTGCACATGTCGAGGAGCGTGTCAGGCTACATTTCACTGTGTGTTATACTTGTATAACTATGCATGTGACAAATAAAGAACCTTGAACCTTGAATGATATGTTGTGTAATTAATTCTTGTACATGACCCTTTAAATAAAGATGGATCATTCAAAATTACACTAGCCCACATTATGCTCTGTTGTGGACATGGATAGCTGAGGACAGGATGGTCAAAAAGTCATTACTGTTGCACTTCTTTGAAGTCCACCACCTAAGATGCACGAGTATTTGGCGTATTCTAATGTAAATTGTGTGGTCACACAAAACAGGCAGGCACACGGATATCCACACAGACCCACACACCCAAAATCTGAGTGATTACATCACTCTGACCCTAAAGAAGACTCACGAACATGGAAGGTATAATCAACCCTTAAGTGGTGGTCACCACAGCCTATGTAAAAATAAATTACTGCATTTTCCAATGATGCATGCCTTGTCAAATATGAGTCTGAGATTTTTTCTAGCTGAAGACCACAAATGGCTTTGAATTGAAACTCGAGTGTTAAATTTCATGTCACTGTCAGACTTCTGTTGATTTGCGTTTATTCCAGCTACCTTCCTTGTGATTAGAGAGGGCGCTGTTAGCAATGGCACTTAGTCCCTGAGGCTGCTACTGCTAATGATTCTGGTTCAAAAGGAGCAACACTTTCATGTCTCTTTTGATTAGTCAGGTTAGCTGTGACTCAGAGCTAGAAAACAGAGTGAAAGTGCGATGGTGTTGTGACCTGGATTATAATGTCCTTTTGGGCTGTCCCAAAAATAAACACCGTCTGCACAGATTGTTCAAAGTCACATCAGATATGCAGGCGTTCCAGCATGAATAAGCATTTTTTTCTCTTATGGAGCTACCATATCTACTACTGCTTTTCTTCCACCATTAGTTATGATTGTTTACACCTCCAGGATCACAATTCGCTCAGTTCTTTGACTCGACTGAATCTTAATAAGCTTCAAGAAAAATTACTATAATATTCTTTAAACTTTTTAAAATTCCTTCGAGTATTTCAAAATATCAGTCATTGTTGCACTATGTTTGCGGGGTTGTATCCACTGTTTATTTGTGTCTTTCTAAATAAATCCTCAATTTCTCTTCCAGAGAAAGTGATCTGCTAAAATCAATGCTTAGACCCTTGGGTGAGACACACAGATGAAGGGAATACAAAATAATGTCTATGTTTATGCTGCTTAGTGTAAAATAAATCCTGGACTCCCAGTGGTATCAGAGTGCACAGTCAACACTGCTGTCTGAGAACTGTTGTAGTTTATCCAGTTATTTATTAGCTAGGTTTGACTGAGAACACATTTCTTTTCTCTGAAATGCAGATATCAAGCTGAAAAAGGTGAAAAGTTAACAACATGAGACACTAGAAAGAATTTAAAACCATTTCCCTTGATTGTGTTCTGCTTAAGGACATTGTGATTTCAGTACTTGAGGAAGAAAGATCAGAGGGGGGGTCTCTCTGCCACTTGATCCACTTTCCCAATACAACTAAAGGTCCAAAATATATATTGAGAACACTCAAAAACGGCAACGTAGCAGTCCTGTGCTACACATTTGCTACGTAGTGGTCAGTCTCTGTAACACAGTTCATGTCTCACAAATTCTTGTAAGAATATTACTAATGTGGTTCAAATCTCGTCTTTTTTTCCAGCCCATCATGCTCGTATTTAGAATGAGGTGTGATTGTGTAATAGCTCTGTCAAAGGTCCTTCATGCAGTGAAATAATCACTCATTTGCCATTTTAAGCTGCCCTAGCATAAGAAAGTTCATGAATTATTTTTAGCCAAGATTACTTCCTTTTTAAATTAGTGCCTTCATGGTCAGGACACATAAGGTACTGTAATAACTCAAGACCTTACATAGTTTTTAATTTTCTTATATGGACGTGACTGTGTTCATCCAGTATTACTGGAGAATTGAATTTCACAGAGAGAATAAATTGAGATTGAATTATTCTTTATTACATTTTATCCTGAGATTACCTGAACCAGCAGAACAGAATAGATATTTAAAAGTGTCCGATCCATTCTCCTCTAGGCCCTGATATTTCATTGATATTGAAAGCTGCGTAATGTAATAGATTCAGCTAGCACACCATAATTGGTTCCCCTTGAAAACGCCAAATGGAGAAGAGTGACATGTAAAAGAAACACAGATGAGTTTATCTTCAGAGTCAACGAATTTGTGCCATTTTGCATTGCAATCGTGTATGTGTGTGTTTGCTTTAATCTTTCAGGGTTTCTCCAATCCAGAACATTTTCAAACTTCAGTATGTTATCAAAGGCTTTTGGACAGTTATTTTTAGAAACAAATGTGATATAATGTGAAATAAGTTTTTGATGGTTACATGAAGTAGCAGGTCCAGGTTGTGCTTATGGTATCTGCAAAACAAAAGCAGCTTCCAAGACCTTCCACTTGTCCTTTGGAGATCTGTAAAGCCCAAATGTCATTCTCAGCTTGTCCACTGAGATGATTAATTGGTCACATGTCAATCTTTTTAGCATTGCAATTTTCTGAATTATTCAAAAAGCCCAAATGCAAGAGTTATTCACAAAACTTGTCTTTCCCTATACTATTTCTCTGTACTTTTGTCAGCATGTAATGCTTACCGCATGCAACTGTAGCTGAATATTAATTTACGCTAGAAGTGAGATGAGGGATTCACTTTTTTACCCTCTCCTTAAGATAGCACATACTGTATATGTAATATCACATATTAATAATAATGGATTGCATTTATATAGAGGCCCTCAAAGTGCTTTATAATTCCACTATTCATTCACTATCACAGTCATACACTGGTGGAGGCAAGCTACAGTTGTAGCCACAGCTGTCCTGGGGCAGACTGACAGAAGCAAAGCTTCCATATCGCGCAATCGGCCCCTCTGGCCATCTCTAGTAGGTAGCAAGTGAAGTGTCTTGCCCAAGGACACAACGGCCGAGACTGTCCGAGCCAGGGCTCGAACCGGCAACCTTCCGGTTACAAGACGAACTGCCAACTCTTTGAGCCATGATTGCCCCGTAACATCACATATTACATATACATGTATTACAGTACATGTACGTACTGTAATAAAACAACTGTATAAATACAAATGTCTCACATTTAAAATGCAGAGAACCCAAGAAGGTATTCTAGAGGCATTAATTATTCAGTGGCTTGAAAAATGGTGAGGCAGGGGTCTGTTTAAGTGTTTGAAAAAAAGCTTGTAAAAACATCTGTTTCATCTAGAAATCCAAGAATGGACTTTGCAAATCTGTTTCTTCTTCTGGCAGTTGCTTCTTAAGATATCAACCAAAGGAAGTTAATTTGAAAAAAAAAAAAAAAAAAACACACATAAAACCTAAAAAGCTGTAACCATGTTTGGGAAACAGTTTTCATTTTGTGCTTCTTTCCAGCTGGGCTCACAGCAAAATAATGAAAAGATTTAAAAAGAGAGAGAAAAAAAAGAAAATATTTTTAGGCTTATGGTGTTTCTCCAGCACTGGTAAGTAAAATGTTTTAAACTCTTTGAAGACATTGGCTGCATCCCAATCTCCCAACTTTACTAAAATAATATGTAATAAAATAAGATTTTCCATTTTTTTTGTGATGCTCTTGAAAAAACTGGAAAGACAAAACATAAATGACACATAAAATACAAACACAGACACATACACAGAGAGAGAAACAAATAAATGAATTACATTTTTCTCATTTAGTGGCATTCAGCATCCATGGGAAGCTGCACCTGGTATACCTGTAATGCTCTTGGAAACCACAGCTGTTACTGTGTAGGTGAACAGTATTGATGTTGATGTGGAAATGAGCCGCAAGACAAACTATGCACGTTCATGGGTCCCTGCATTTAAACATGACTATTGTTGTGGAAGTTTTCCATTTAAATAAAGCCTGCAGACGAGCGATGAGCGGTAGCTAATATTCTTTAATCAAAACAGACAAAGAACAGAAAACCAAGAAGGAGAGCCTACATGACCACGGGGCAGACGGTCAGCAGAGTCTCACTGAGCCTAACATGGCCCTCAGTTAAATACCTTCTCCAGGAACAAAAGGCAGTACACAGCTGTTTCACGCCTTAAGGTTCAAACTCCCTTGCTACCTCCCAGAGTCCTCGAAGAGACAAAAGATTCTTCCTGTGGAGTTGTCTGCTTCCTCCCCAACTTCCTTACTAGACCCCCACCATTTGTCTTAATGTATGAGTGTGAGACTTGTTAAAATCCAGTGGCACCAAGGCATTATACAATAAAATAATATGATTAATACATAAGTAAAAGAAATTCCTATACACTATCAGAGTACCAGAATGGCTGGGTGCATGGATGAGCCAACAGACATACAAAGAGAAAGAGAGCCTGAGATCTGATGCAGATCCGACAGCCACAGTTGAAAGATTAACTGTGCTGCATTGTCTTAGAGATTATATTCATAGATTTTTTTCACCACTGCAGCCAACAGTTTTCACTGTCAACTCAGAGGCCAATATTATCGTCTCCTTAGAGCAGGAACAGGGAGTACTTTAGAGGACAGATTGAGCTGAATAGATGTCATGGCACGTGATACGATGATGACAGTTATTTGCAGGTGTGCTACAGGAGATAGAAGTGTACAAGGGGCTGTGAACAGTCCACATATTGATGTGTTTGTTAAGGTTTAAACACTGACAGTTTCAAACTGCAGGCGGATCAGAAACCGCTTAATACGCTGCATGGTGTGACACATTTTTCACGGCTACTAACTGAAAATAATCTAACTGGACTGCAGGATAATTAAACAATGTTGTACTTAAAACTCCTGAAAGATGATATGACCTGGGATGCCAACAAACATCATACAGTGAACAATTCATGTTATGTTTCAGGCACCGGGCAGCCATATGCATGAATCTAGTATGCTAATTATTAAAAACATGCCCCGTACATCAAAATTTAGTTGATTTTTAATTTCGAACATTTAATATTGTCCCACTGAGCAATTTTCTGTTGCCAAAATATGTCCTAATAGTACTGAAGGCAAAACATGCTAGTGACAATACCTTTTTGTGCTTTTCTAACATGAGTGGTAAAAATGTCTGTTGTGAAAATAAGGTGGTAGCTCAGTATTACCATGGTAATGATAGTAAGTTAATAATTACTACCCAAATCCAAGAATTAAGCACTTAAGCATTTTTACTATACAGGGTGGGCCATTTATATGGATACACCGTAATAAAATGGGAATGGTTGGTGACATTAAAGTCCTGTTTGTGGCACATTAGTATATGTGAGGGGGCAAACTCCTCAAGATTGGTGGTGACCATGGTGGCCATTTAGAAGTCGGCCATCTTGGATACAACTTTTGTTTTTTCAATAGGAAGAGGGCCATGTGACACATCAAACTTATTGGTAATGTCACAAGAAAAACAATGGTGTGCTTGGTTTCGACGTAACTTTATTATTTGCAAGTTTCTCTTTGTTCACAGCTATTGACATGTCGAAGAGGTTAACACGTGAGGAGCGGATCGAAATTGTGTTGATATGTGGTGAATGCAGTAACTGGGTCATTGCAGCAGATTTCAATGTAAGACACCCTACGAGACCACCCATCTCCCATGCTGCAGTTAGTAAACTGCTTGCTAAGTTTCGTGAAACTGGTTCAGTGTTGGATTTGCCAAAATGTGGACGCAAGAAAACTGTCACTAATGAAGAAACATCAGTGGCTGTCCTAGCTTCTTTCGGCAAGAACCCACAGCGTAGCACTCGCCGCATGTCACTGGAGAGTGGCATTAGTCGAATATCCCTTCAGCGGATATTAGCTACTCACAAATGGCACCCTTACAAACTCCAGCTACTGCAGCATCTCAACGAGGATGACCCAGATCGGCGCACAGAATTTGCAGAATGGGCAAAACAAAAATTGGAACAGGACCCTCAGTTCACGCAGAAGATTTTGTTCAGTGATGAGGCAAACTTTTATGTGAATGGTGAAGTTAACAAACAAAACCACCGCTATTGGTCTGGCACTAACCCACATTGGATGGATCCCTCCAAGACTGTTGGAACAACAAAAGTGATGGTTTGGTGTGGTATATGGGGTACAACGATAGTGGGTCCATTCTTCATCAATGGAAACCTCAAGGGCACTGGATATTTGAAATTGCGACATGATGATGTGTTTCCCTCTTTATGCACTGAAGCTGGCATGTTCCCTGAGTTTTTCCAGCAAGATGGTGCACCACCACATTATGGGTGCCAGGTCCGAGCATTCCTACACTGTAAAAAAGAAAAAGTTGAGAAAGCGTAAAATTTCAAGGCAACATGATGCAAGAGATTTTTGAGTTTTCTCAACTTTTGCAACTGTTGTTGACTTAACTAAGATTTACAAGTTCTGCCAACTTGGTTCTTCTTTATAATTAAATTATAAATAAATTAGGACAGTCTTACCTCCTCAGAGTAAAACAGCGCAGGTCATCTCTCCTGGACACACACACTGGACACCATAGGCTGACACTCTACAACCTCTCTCCGCCTGAGAGAAAATGTTTGCAATAATGAAACATTTCAATATAACAGAAAAAAAAACGAGTTACGGATCGGACTCCCTGATCCTTACTGCGCATGTGCGAAGTCGGACCGTACAGATCGCGTCTACCCGTGGAATTGTACATAAAATCAATACTCCACCAACAAAAAGGCTCTCAAAACAATACCATACTTTCCACAGCTTTGAAGGATGGGTCAGGTGTATCCTTCGTGGCCCACCCTATGCCAGAATTCATAGCGCAGTCCAGCTGATTCTAGTCTCCAACAATGGCAGAAGCCACTTAGTTTTAATATTACTCTCATTACCCTTTCTGGGTCACAAAGTAAACTTTTAAGATATTTTCAGGCGAGAATGTAGCTGTGTAAATTTCAAATATCTGCTCAGTTTATTAAGACAACACATATTTGCAAACATGCTTCTATGTTTTCGGAGATGTCTGTTACCACCGGCTATGGTAGCTAGCTGGTATATCATTTTCAAACCCCCCACGCGGTCCTTCGCTAGCTTAAGCATGATATATAAGTCACTTAGATAACTTAAATATGTTATTGTTTGGCTTTTTTTCAGTGTTTTACTCATTCCACCCTCCTGGGTCCTGAGGAGGATGCAGCCTAGGCGCTTGTAGAAAATCCTAATAATAGATCTCGTTAGCTTACCTGCTAGGGCAAATAGTCAGCTTGTCCTGTTCAAAAAATACACTCCAACTTCAGACCAGGTAAAATCTGTAATGGTCGAAAAATTTTAATTTCCATCCAACTTTGGACACGTGTCTTCAAATTTTCTTAGCAGGTTTTCAGTCCAGAACACATTGACAAACCACTATCTATCACACAGCTCAGGTCTGCTCAGGCTCGTTTGGTCTAGTTCAAACTTGGCACAGACCACGTGTGCCAGTCATCTACGGGGTTTCCCACTGGTTCCCAACTTGACTCGAAAAATCTACTCAAAAGATGATAATCTTTGTTATGCTCTCTAGAAAATCTTAGTTAGGACAACAATGGAAGAAATTTGTTGGGCAGACATGCTTTTTCAGGTTGTAAATGGAAAGTTTTATTTCTAAGTCAGTTTAATTTGAAAACTTTAATCAAATCAACAATTACTAGTTATCGTTTTTACAGTGTAGATGAACAGTTTCCTGGAAAGTGGATTGGTCGTCGTGGGTCAGTTGAACGGCCCCCAAGGTCTCCCAATCTGACCCCCTTAGACTTTTATCTTTGGGGTCATCTGAAGCCAATTGTCTATGGTGTGAAGATACGAGATGTGCAGCACCTGAAACTATGGATACTGGATGCCTGTTCTGGCATTTCTCTTGCGATGTTGCTATCAATGTGTGAAGAGTGGGAGAAGAGGGTTGCATTGACAGCCCAACACAATGGGCAGCACATTGAACACAGTTTATAAGTGGACAGAAACTTGTAAATAACTCATGAAAGAATAAAGTTACGTCGAAACCAAGCACACCATTGTTTTTCTTGTGACATTACAAATAAGTTTGATGTGTCACATGGCCCTCTTCCTATTGAAAAAACAAAAGTTGTATCCAAGATGGCCGACTTCTAAATGGCCACCATGGTCACCACCCATCTTGAGGAGTTTGCCCTCTCACATATACTAATGTGCCACAAACAGGACTTTAATGTCACCAACCATTCCCATTTTATTACGGTGTATCCATATAAATGGCCCACCCTGTAGTTACTATAGTTAGGATTTTTCAATAATTATTTATCATTTATTCATGGTGGGAGGTTTTTCTTTATCTTTTGAATGTCGCTGGCAATGTCTGCCCCTCTTTCTCCCACCCCTCCCAAATCACCCGCCATCCTTCAGTTGACTCTCTCCACTTCACTTACCTACTCCTCCCTCTAGCTTTAATAAACCCCATCAAACCTCTCATAAACTTTGATCAAATACTTCAAACCATGTCTTTGACAACCTGCATACACAGTCAAGTACCATCAGTTGGCAAATGCGGTCATTCCCTTAACTTATTACTAGTCTATAATCCCCAGAAGGCAGCTGAATGGAGATTAATGTCTTGGTAATGGTCATTCAGGTATCACTCTGCATTTAAGACTGTAAAGAGGGGGGTATCCACCTTGTAGACTCAATCTGTTAAGGGTCACACTAGAGGGTTTAAATTGCTCCTTTCGAGAGATATCATCTGGCTTGAGAACAGTCACATGACTGATTGTGTTGTGGTTATTTTAGAGTTTAGCTCCTCTGTCTCTCTCTGCTTTCATCATTTCAGTTTTCTTAGATACAAGAATATTTCATTATGGCGTTATCTAAAGCCTCTAATTAAAAACTAAATGTTGAGTACTATGAAGCTCTATTTTGAATACACAGTAGTGTAGTTGTTTATTTTTATCACATAATCTGAGAAACCAGAGTTATGTATGAAAAAAAAATATCTAAAAACCTGTATTTACCCCCTGACATTTTAAAGCGTTTGTGGTTAGCATAGCAGCTCTGAGCTTTGGTTAGAGGGTTCAAGGTTTTAAAGCCAGAGCAATCTGAGAATCTGAAGAAACCCTTTGGGTTGAAAGTCATGCAACAGAAAGGTTCCAGCAGACCACTGGGACCCCAAATTTATGATTGCAGAGGCGAGCATGTCAAAAAGGACATGTAGAAAAAATTTCAGTTCTAAAAATTGTCACATCACTCAGCAAAAACATCACTTAATGAGTATTTGGACTTGTCTGTTATTATAAATGGAAGAATATCAGGTGATAGAAGTATGACCTTAAGAATCTCAAATCCTCCTCAGCTCTTTCTGGGACAGTGGCGCGGCTGCCCCTCTGTTGGTCTTCCTTGGTCTCTTGTGTTCTGGGGGCCTCTGGATGTCTGGAGTTTTGATCTCCTCCACACCTGCTTCACGCCCTGGAGGACGGGGCTGTGGCCCCCCCACACCCTCTAGCAGATTATTACATGAAGGAACCTTTTAAAAAAACAAAAAACAAGCGCGTCCATGCTCACAGGTGTACACACGGGTGATCACACCCACAAACTACACCCTTTTTGGCTCCTACCTCAAAGCACACTGTGTTCTGTTGATCTTATGTGCTGCACAATAATGTTTAACATTTAGTATTTACTGTCATATTCCCATATATCATTGTGATGTTGTTTATTCTATTACTCTTGTTCTCTTCTGCTTGCTTTCTTTTTTCTTTCTCAGCAGGTGATCCAGGTGATTGATATATGCATTTTTTTTCTCTGCCCGTTCTGTTGGTTTTTGTCTTTTGCCCTTCTCCCCCGTCCCTCTTCTCAGCTGTTTCTCTTTCCCTCTTTCTTTCTCCCCTTCTTTCCCCCAGTCAAGTCTGTCCCGTATTCAGTAAGTGAAAATAAAATAAACAATAAAAGGTGAATCAAATGGACCATTACGGCAAGGCTGGGATGGTCAGTTTGGTAAAGTAAATCCGTTGGGCATCTTTCTTTGCCTTTAGACAACAATTCTGATGGCAAAAGAGCCAAACGGGACAGGCCCAAAAAAAAAAAAGAAAAAAAGAAGAAAAAAAAAGAATCTCAAATCCTAACTGAACCCAGTAGTCCATATCTCTTTGTGGCTGAAGCTGAAGCTGTTTCCAGATTCTTGGCAGAGAGGCAAGCATGCTCTCAATACGCCTGGCTTTTTGAACACAATCTTGTTACTTAATTTATCAGTGAATTTCATGAATAACAGAAATTCGAGGCACCGCCAAGGGCTGAAATGTGTTCACTGCGGAGTTTGGGGTTTTTTGCATTTCTTTCCTTTTTGCTGTAGTTATGTGGCAATACACATAGTTTTATGATTTGCTGAGGATCACTGTCTCTAATTACTTTAACCCAGCCTTAAAACACTGAAATGCCTCCTTTATGTTTAGTTGAAAGCTTTGGTCCTTGTGGAGTTTCAGCTCTACAGTTACTGTAGGTGGCTGTTATGGTGAAGGAAGGACTGAACCTGAAAGTAAAGATCCTTTTTTACTGGCAATATACTAAAAGACACACAATTTGTGTTCCACTAGCTGATGTGTTTGGTTACTGAGTTAATGTGATTTGTAGTACGTACTGAGATTTGGTTTTCAGCCAGGTGTCATCCACATACCTGAACCAATGACTTAGAGGTGTTCTAGGGTAGGATAACAAAGCCCTCTTTTTCACTTCTTCCATGTAAAAGTTGGCCACAGTTGGTGAAACTGTGGAACCCATGGTACACCCATGTTTTTTCCTGTAGTAATGACCCTTGTATGTGAAATCTGTGGAATGAAGACACACTTGGTCCGTGCTGAGAGTGGTCCTGTTGCTGATGTTGGGGTCATCTGGTAATCTCTTATGAACTACCTCCAACACTTCAGTTACTCGAACACAACTGAGAAAAGATGTAACATCATACGAGACCATTGTTTCACCTGCCTCCATAATGACACCTCTCACCTTCCCAACAAAATCCAAAGTGTTCTGAATGTGGTGTTTAGAAATCCAAATTAACCACTGATTAGTTGTTATTGATAACTGGTCATTGATCAGTGGTTGTTAATCAATGGTCATGACCATATGCATATTAATGATCAAGAAACTGACCTCACAGCCCATTGTTCGTCAGTGGTGTTGGTTTCAGTCATTACCCACATAGCAAGCAGGTCTGGCCCGGATCTGGTATCAAGCCGGCACTGCTGGGTGACTTCTGGCATGATAAGATGTATGTCATGCAGATATGGGCCAGGCCTGGCATAGATGGCACTGTCTATGTGATGGCATTTCATATCTGGCTCGATTGTGGTTTGGGTTATGTGGCCCAGGCTCATAGAAAACAGGCCTAGCCCGGATCTGGCATCAAGTTGGCACTTCTGACTGACTGGTGTCATGGCAGGGTGTATGTCAACCAGATGTGGGCAAGGTCTGGCAATGATGGCATTATTTATGTTCCTATTTTCTTATTTTAGTTAGAAGACCCAAATGCCATGTTGCAATACTATACTTCTATGGTAGAAAATGTTTCAAATCCAGGTTTGACAGGTTTGTGAGTGTACACTTTATCCAAAACCTAGTGACAGTTTACTCATTGTTGCCAGTGCGTGGCTGTAGCTCAGGCGGTAAAGCAGGTCACCGACTGATCAGAAGGTTAGTGGTTCGATCCCTGGCTCCTCCAGTCTGCATGTCAAGAGTGCAAATGTGTATGAATGTAGTTAGAAAGCTCTCAGTTAAAAGAAAGTGTGTGATTAGGTGAATGTGGCATGTTGTATAGAGCACTTTGAGTAATCTGGGAGAGTAGAAAAGCTCTATATAAGAATCAGTCCATTCACTGTCTGAACAGATTTTTGTTATGTTACTTTTGCATGTTCTGGCACATGTTGTTATCACATGGCTTGATTAAGGTACACATTAGGCTGATATCTGGGGCCAGAGCTGAAACTGTTCAGGGCCAGCAGTGTGTCTGCAACTGGCACCGTGGCTGCACACCACTTACAGATGGCTAACATACCGCAAAGAATGACGGCCCTTTGGTGGCCCAGATCAGGTTTGCCTGATGTAATCCACACATGGGCCAGCACAGGACGACCAGTGTGTATGCAACTGGCCTTGTGCTGGCCCATGTGTGGGCCACCTCTGGCACACCAGGTCTGGGCCACCAAAGGGCCGTCATTCTTTGCAGTATGTGGGCCATGTGTAAGCACATTGTGTGGGCCAGATCTGGGCCATACCAATTTTGCTATGTGGGTATGTACTGTTTATATGGTTGGAGAAACATGCAGTCAACTGAAACTGAAGAAGTCACTTGGATGAGTGACAAAACGTTTCTCCCACTAAACGTCCAGATAAAGAGAATCAACTTTTTGGGATTTCCTTACCTGGATGATTGAGCATGCATTAAGATATACTTAACAGACCTTTGCTTAAAGCTGAGTGCTTCAGAATTGTGAAATATTTAAAAAGTCTACCATAACATTATTTAAGGTTTTCCTTTTATATCCAGCATATAGGTTTGAATACTCTGAAATATTTGTCTTTGAAGCAATGAAGAGTGAAATGATCAAAATTCCATTATAGAATATACACCGAACATACTTTGATTTTAACTACACACTAAGCAAATATTGGTAAGAACTTTTACGCATCTTATCTCTGCATCCAGTCTCACTTGTCAGTGTCCTAGGTTTCTTCACATATGAGTGAAAATCAAGACTTATCAGTAGAAGTCAACCGATTAATTAACTAAGTTTTCATACCTATGGTGAAATAATACTTGCTTCAGATAGCTTAAAGGTGAAAAGATCTTCTAGGGAAAACTATGCCTATGTATTCTCATTAGTGGAAATGTACAAGCTACCAAGATTTGCACAAAAGCTGTGCCCCACTCTGAGAATACAAATAAGAAATACCAATAGTCCAGAGTTCATATACTGCAGGGAAAAGAACTTTCATGAAACATGTGAAGTAACGTTTAATTAAAAAGGAAAGGGGCCTTTTAATAACAAATCTAGTAATTAAAAAGCCAAGCCCCCTTGGAAACGTGGTGAAGAATGTTCTTGTGAAATAGCTGAATCCATACATTTACTGTGACAAACTGACACATACACACCGGTGCGTGGGAAGAGGGATAAGACTGTGAGGGGATTAACATGTAGTGACATGAGGGTGCTTTCAAAATGGATTGTTTATAGTGAGAGAGGGCTGCAAACAAACAAACATTTCTGGTGTATTGTGAATGTGTTTGTTTCTTAAAAGAGTGACAAAATTATGGTAAGTGGAGACAACAGTAGTCAGTGAGGCACGCCCACACTTTATTAACCTCTGCTTTTCTGTGTGTGATTTGAGAGATGCCACGGAAGAAACCATGTGGATCTCTGTGGGATGCTTGTCAAGGCACAAAGTCTGTCTCTGCATAAAGAAACAAAACTGAGAACAATGTGTTTCTCAGAGAGAAATATTGATTTTTGATTATTTCATTTATGAATAGGAAGCCATGATGGCAGGTGCTTAATTATATTGCATGACCGACTTTATGACTGATCCTTCTGTTTCTTGTTAGACAGAACTTTGCCTGTAATTATAATACTGCTGCATTAAGTGTTAACAATTTCCGTTAAAACTCAAACATTTCCAGCTAAGCTGCAAACAATAAGAATATAAACAAGCAACAAATATGTTTGCCTTATAGTTAAGTACCATTTAAATCCTTCTTTTTATATTTAATCAAAAAGATGTCTCAGAAGTTTTCTTGTGCAGGCTGTGCTTTGAGCGATTAAACCCCTAAATCTGTAGAATTAATTAACTCTAGTGTGATTTTACACATTGATTTAAACCAGCTTAAGACCTTAAGGTCTTTTAAACAAGGATTGGTCAGTGCATTATAATTATCACTTGTGGAGGGATATATTGAGTATTAAATAGCAGTATTATAAATGCATGTTTGTTTACTAAATCCCTTTGTTTATGTTGCACCCTTAGAGAGACATGACTCCATTCTCCTTTTTCTTG
This sequence comes from Rhamphochromis longiceps, assembly GCF_057381845.1. Classification (NCBI taxonomy): domain Eukaryota; kingdom Metazoa; phylum Chordata; class Actinopteri; order Cichliformes; family Cichlidae; genus Rhamphochromis; species Rhamphochromis longiceps. Next base: position 23,046,487 of record NC_140566.1, on the reverse strand, counting down.
CAACTTTATTCTCCTCAGTTCAGGTTTGGAGTTTACAGGCAGAATAGCGTATCATCAGCAAAACATCGCTCTCTCACGTCTCAGACACTGTTTTTTTTCTGCGCTTACTGATGACATCACACATCTGAACTCTGACCTCCTGGAGCCAGTAAACTACAAAAATTAACTAGAAATGTGTCCAAAAACAAAAAACAATTAAATAAGAATAGTCTTTAAAGATTTTCCCCACAATTCAGAAAAATTTAAGTTTTATAACTACTTTTAGAGCGCAATATTTACAAAACTCCAAAATTCACATAAGTGATCATATCGGTGGTGATTTTTAGAAAACCAGTGCTCACTGACAACATGCAATCAATTTGGCCTGAAAAATAACGTGAAATAGTCATGAAAGAGCAATCTATTTGTTCAAATTGTCACAATGTTTTTCCTAAAAAAACAGCATGCCTTTGAAATTGAATTCTAATGAGAAGTGTACAACCGTTGCAAGAGCTTGGTTCGCATTGCCGGCAATAAGTCGGACTCGTTCCTGGTGGGTGATGGGCTTCGCCAAGGCTGCCCTTTGTCTCCGGTTCTGTTCATAATTTTTATGGACAGGATTTCTAGGCGCAGCCAAGTGGCGGAGGGCTTTCGCTTTGGTGGCCTCAGAATCTCATCTCTGATTTTTGCAGATGATGTGGTTCTGTTGGCTTCATCGGGTGAAGGCCTCCAGCTCGCACTGGAACGGTTCGCAGCCGAGTGTGAAGCAGCGGGAATGAGGATCAGCACCTCCAAATCTGAGGCCATGGTTCTCAGCCGGAAAAGGGTGGAGTGCCCACTCCGGGTCGGGGATGAGTTCCTGCCCCAAGTGGAGGAGTTCAAGTATCTCGGGGTCTTGTTCGCGAGTGATGGGAGAAGGGAGCCGGAGATCGACAGACGGATTGGGGCTGCAGCTGCAGTAATGCGGACGTTGCACCGGTCCGTCGTGGTGAAGAGGGAGCTGAGTGTAAAAGCGAAGCTCTCAATTTACCGGTCGATCTACGTCCCTACCCTCACCTATGGCCACGAGCTGTGGGTAGTGACCGAAAGAACGAGATCGCGGATACAAGCGGCAGAAATGAGCTTCCTCCGAAGGGTGGCTGGCCTCTCCCTTAGAGATAGGGTGAGAAGTTCAGCCATCCGGGAGGGGCTCAGAGTAGAGCAGCTGCTGCTCCACATCGAAAGGAGCCAGCTGAGGTGGTTCGGGCATCTGACAAGGATGCCCCCTGGGCGCCTCCTGGGTGAGGTGTTCCAGGCATGTCCCACCGGGAGGAGGCCCCGGGGCAGACCCAGGACACGCTGGAGAGATTATATCTCTCGGCTGGCCTGGGAACGCCTTGGTATTCCCCCGGACAAGCTGGAGGAGGTGGCTGGGGAGAGGGAGGTCTGGGCCTCTTTGCTTAGGCTGCTGCCCCCGCGACCCGACCTCGGACAAAGCGGATGACGATGGATGGATGGATGGATGGATGAGAAGTGTACTTCTTCTTTGCAAGGTGTATTTTTCCAAAGATTTAAAAGGAATAGCAACCATTGAATTTTAACCTAAAATTTAATGCATAACTGCATATTTATGGTGTCTAAAACACCAAGATTCAAGACACAACAAAAGGGAAAAAAAAGAAAACTATTATCACAGAAAAATAAAGCAGGTGGAAGAGACACCTGTGTCGCTTAATTAATGGCATGATTTGTGATCTCAAACTGCGAAGATGGCTTTGTAGCACTTCTGTTCCCTTTCCCCAAAAGATGACTGAGGAGCAACACTCTCTTTAGGGAAAAGTTGACTTTGCACTTTCCATAATTACCTCAGGTAATATTCTGACCAAATGGTATGCCAGCTGACTTCACTAATTATCTTCTTTTAGTAGAATGTATGTTCTAAATGAACATTGCTTGGTTGACAATGTGCAGGGCACTGAAAATGAAGACTGAAGTTCATTCCTTGTCTTGTTAAGCTGTAATAAAACCCCCCAAAAACAAGCATTCTTTACAACTGAGACACGAGGCAGAATCAGATTGCTGTCTTACTATAGCAAACTTTTTAGATTAATCAAGGTTTAAAACCAGATTGCAATAGCTGCTACATTAAGCTTTGTGCATAATGTAGCAGCTACTGTAAATACTGCAGTATAAAGTAGTTTAATGGATTGCAGCAAGCCGCAAGAACTTTAGTGACAAAGAAAAGGAATTTCCTGAGCACAAACTTACTTATATCTTAGTGAAAGCGACTTTCAGCTACTCCCTTATTCACAAGGGGTTTTCACAGTGGGTAGCTCCACAAGTTTGATTTTGCAGACTTTTAAATCGATGCCCTTCACGATATAATGCCAAAGGAACTTGTACCCAATCCCAGATTTGGATTGGGTACCACTCGGCACATGTGTAAACACTGATTCATTGTACTGATGTTAGAACAATGGCATTCAAATAGACAGATATGAAGGAACAATAGTGGTTCTGCTACAATTAAATTAGTGCTAAAATGTTTGTAAGCAAATATCAAATTATGACAACAAAGATTACATTATTATTTAACTGTGTACTAATTAAGCACCTATAGTACATTTAATGGATGAGAAATTATAAAAACCAATTTCAAAGGAAATGAGTCATATCAAAACATCTGCATTCTCTGTAAAATCAGAGCTGACATTTTCAGACATTTGCATTTTCCTGTCTTAATAAACGTACACAGCTTCTTACACAGGAGATGTGATATGGCTGATAACTGTGCATTCGCTTGATGCACAGCAGGTGTTAGCAAGGCAGCCTTTTACCATCTGTATAACACGTCCGAGATTGTGGTGACGTGCATTAGCCGGACAACACAATTCCTAATATCCCAGTGGCACTGGCCTTAACCATGTGCATGTTATCCAGCATTTAATTTCTTGAGTACTGAAGATATTTAAATCAGAAGATTAAGAGTCTTTATTTCATGGTAATTGGAACTGGTCTCTGCATATCTATCACTGAGTCCCACAAACATCAGTGTGGTACAGATGTTCATCAGTCAGCAGAGAATATTAGCGTGTACACTTCTTTGCTCAGGGACATTGTTCTGTAATTAAGGAAGAATTGCAAACACATTGCACAAAAACATCATAAATCTGGGCTTTTATTATTTAAGAAGAAGACATTCAATGCAGTTCGTGTCCCAGCTGCGTATAGACTTTAAATTGTATGCAGCACTATGTATCAGTGTATTTGTGCATTACATATGCCTTTCACAACTGTGTATTCTGTATCAGGGCAACTGGGAAATGCAGATAAAGGGAAAAACAAATGTTCAATGTTTTCTTCATTGTGTAGGTGATGGGCATAAATTAAAATAGAAAAGGTTGGAATAAAGAAGATAACCTGCAGATAATATCCCAAAATACACTATTGGGCTATTTAAATGACATATGCAGTGAATTCAGAGAATAGTATTTGGGCACCAGTGTTGGTCAAGTTACTTGAAAAAAGTAATCGGTAACTAATTACTGATTACTTCCCCAAAAAAGTAATCCCGTTACTTTACTGATTACTTATTTTCAAAAGTAATTCATTACTTAGTTACTTCAAATCAAATCAAATCACTTTTATTGTCACATCACATGTGCAGGTACATTGGTACAGCACATGTGAGTGAAATTCTTGTGTGCGAGCTTCACAAGCAACAGAGTTGTGCAAAATACTTAGTTACTTAGTTACTTTTTAAAAACACGATTTACAACCTGAAGAGGTGATAAAGCGATAGATCTTTCAGCCCAATTCTACCTTTTCTGCATAATCCATCATACAAAATGTAATCAAATGGAAAAGTCTCTTTTTTTAACTTGTTTTATCAGTTTTAATCTTTTAACTTTATGCATCAAGCAAAAATTTAATTATATGCAACATTCTCTGACTGGAAGAAATTAGTTTAACATTTAAACCTATTTTCTGCACATTCCAGCACACAAAATAAAATATTTTTTGTGTTTACACTCACTCTTTCAAATAGATGCAAGTAAAACACAGCAGAACATAAATAAAGTCAAAGACTCAGCGGTCCTGTTGCTCTATTTTCACCTGTAAAGCAGGACTACGGTAGGCGGAGGTTTACCCTGGTGCAGGTGTGCCGCAGTCAGTTGAAGAATCCGCGAGTTTCTCTGTGAGTTTCCCATTACGTCGTAGCACACTCGGTGCTTGCTTGGAAGTTTAGGGGGTTTTTTCGCTGTAAAAAGAAGTTTTCTTCCCACGCACGATGGACGCTAATGTTTTTGTCACTTTTTATGGAGTCAAACTCAAAGTAAGGTCAGTACTTCCATGCTTTAAACGCTGCATGCTCATACTCTCTCCCACAATCGATACGTGATCCATTGTTGATCTGCACACAGCTGTTGTCACAAACGTCGCACTCGCTTACGTCACTGTCATGAGACTTTCTCGCAAAAAAATCACGGTTTTAGTAACGCAGTAACGCAGCGTTCCTACGCGAAAGTAACGGTAATCTAATTACCGTTTTTGCAATAGTAATCCCTTACGTTACTCGAAAAAAGTAATCAGATTACAGTAACGCGTTACTGCCCATCTCTGTTGGGCACTTTTGTCTATTATTATATTATTGTATAACTTAAAACTGATATGCCCAAGTATCACTATCGATCAGCAATTAATAACCCATAACAGATTTTTTTAAAATTGGATCTTCAAGTTTAAAAATAAAAAAATTCAAATATCTAATAAAAAGTGTATTCATACCCTTTGCTGCATCATGCCAAATTGTAGGCAGGCAAGACTGAGAGGAGGAGCAGAAGAGAGTGCTGAAGCTTTCATTTATTAGTTCAGTCTTCAAAGAACTGAATCCCTAAGGAGAACTTCCAGGGAACTAATAGCTGTGAGCTCCTCTAAAAATGAAGATAGTGCCAGTGTTTTGATGACATACACAACAGCCTGCTACGAAGGAGGGAGACAGAAGTGCTAAATTATACAACAGCCAAGGCCCCGCTGTCAGGGTACAGAAAATGAAACGATTTCTTGCATTTGGTGTGCAAGAAATCCTACAAAAAGATGCTTGTCTATAAAGGGAAAATGTAAGATAAACATCCAGCAAAGAAGAGTTTGATGTGTTTTGTTTTTTTCATTATTTTCTAAGTGACCTGTTAAAAAGCAGAAGAATTCTTCACCGACAGAATGAGGCGAACAGAAAGATGAGTCAATCACATTTCTCTTTAGTGGTGGGCAGTGAAGAAAATACACCAAATGTTCTTCCTACATTAATTAAGCTTCTGGGCATTCTTTGTCTATTAATATTACTAATGTACTACAACTCTGTAGCATCAAATAAGGGAAATGCATATATCACAGTTACTAGTGGGATGAGTGCGTTTTTTGCAAAGTGCATGAATCTTACCCTAAACCAATCAGGGTAAGTATGAAAGATTTTCAGTAGCACAAAACAATCCTTTGTTTCAATAAATTTTAAGCGCACAAATTGTTGAGAAATTATTACCGTTTTCATACTAGCTTGCTTTTGTGTTGCAATAAGGGACTTTGTGATTGGAAGACATGAAATAGGCAAGGTTGAATTAATAATATTTGCTAGTATTTCTAAATAAGTAGATGTCAGCAGAGCTGATTTACAGTGGAACTGTAAGTTAGATAGGTAGAGGCAAAAACTGAATGGGTTGATTAGTGAACTAATTCTATCTTGTATATTTCTGCTATTTTTGTTAGCGTTACACTCCCCTTCAAAATCCTGGAAAGCAGCAAGAAGATCACATACAAACTGTATAAATTCTTTTTTTTTGTTTTTTCGCTGTTCGAGAAACAGAAAACGATGCTTCCTTCCACAGAAAGATTATTTTGTCTTTGTGTTGGCTCTGTTGTAGTAGTTTAATATTTGTCAAAGTCCTTGAAGGTTTTCCATGTCTGGGGATGGGAAAAAAAGTATACACATAGACATTGGAAGACATCTGCCTTTTTTCCCCTTGTCTACAGTGAGGAATAGCACTATGAAAGTTTGATATAAAGTGAGACACACAGAGGTGTGAGTTCCAACACGTTTATTTTATTCACAAGGAAGCAAAAGCATACACAGTGAATGTCTATGCAATTGCTCACCAGGGCAATCCCATGAGTTTCATTTATATACTTCTCCGAATGTTATCATGAGAACAGGTATGTGTGTGATGCTCTTACAGAAAAGCAGTTACATGGTGTACTTGTACATGCCTCTAAGTGTGCTTTGGATGACAGACAGCAGACGAGCCACAACAAGGCCTGAGAAGAGGACAGATAGAGACAGAGAGAGACACATTCCTTTAGCTTACTATGAAGAGTGTTGCATAGCTTTAATTTCAGAGAGTATAACTTTTTTTTCAATGTATCAGCTTTGGTTAGCCACTGAGTGAGATTCCCTTACCTGTATCTGTCTGCATATGATCACTATGATTTTTAATGTCAGTTATTTTTATATTAATATATTTAGTTCCCAGTCCATGCTCGCAATGAAAAAGTGAATAACAATGAATGAATAAGAATCAAAAAGAATCTGGTCGTCTTGAGTAACTTATACTTAGTTATTTTGAGGCAAAAAGTTTGGATAGTTTAGTTCTGGGAACTAATTAGATTTTACAGTGCAGCCACCCAGTGACCCTAAATTGGATAAGGAACAAAATGAGAGGATGGATGGATGATGATGCTATAAATATGTAAATACAAACACTAATGACACTTATGCAAACAATTCTGATAGAATTTTTATCTTACAAATGAATATCTGCTGGAATATGAGATTTTACCCTCTGGTGCATCACTACTACAATACTGTAAGAAGTAGGGCTATTTATAATAGATAGAATACATTATAAATTACATGCTGTATCATCCCTGAAAAATTGAGTACTAAAACTTTTGACTGATTTTGTACAGCCCTCTCAAGTTGTTCTAGTGGATTGGCAAGCACATTGTAAGATGGCAATGAAGTGTAAAACAAAGTGATTTATTTTTAATAGACTTTGTCAGTTTGAGCCTCTAAAACTGCTTTTGGAGTTTGTTTTAAAAAAGCCTGTGTTACTAAACATGACTCGACTGATGACACTACCAATAATGCTGTGCTTCTGTCTTCAATTCTCCAGAAGTTTGAATCAATAATGAAACAGCGGAGGACCACAAAGTAGATATCATGTCAGTTGTGACCTTGACTTCCTCTTGCCTTCTGTATGTTTACTGAACTGTTGAGATCTGATCCAAAGGCTGATCAAAGACCAAACATTGGAGATGGTTTTAAGGAGGACTTCTGGTTTCAAATTATTCAAGATGATCTATGGGACATTAATGCCACACACAAATTCACTCCTCCTCTATTCCTTTTCCTCCTTTTGCTTTCGCTTGGCTTCCTTGGCAGTGTATCTCTGCAGCATTTCTATTGATTTCTAGGCAATTCACATACTCAGTTTATTGCATCTATTGATGTAGATGAACTGCATATCTGCATGATTATATATAGACTCACTGGCTACTTTATTAGGTACATCTGTTCAACAACTTGTTAATGTTACTATCTAATCAGCCAATCACATGTCAGCATCTCAGTATATATAGGCATATAAACATGGTCAAGAGCATCACAATAGGGGAGAAAGATGATCTAAGCAGCATGGCTTTAGATACCAGTCTATCTGGTCTGAGTATTTCATGAACTGCTCCTCTACTGGAATGTTTCCCATCCAACCATCTCTATGGTTTACAAATAATGGTCTGAAATAGAGAAAATATCCAGTAAGCTTTCTCTGGGTGAAAATGTCCTGTTGATTCCAGAGGTCAGAGGAGAATTGCCAGACTACTTCAAGCTGCTAGGAAGACAACAGTAACTCAAGCAACCACTTGTTACAGCTAAGTTATGCAGAAGAACATCTCTAAATGCACAATATGGTGTAAACAACCTGAAAATATAATAATAATAATAATAATGGATACTTTATTGATCCCCATGGGGAAATTACTTGTTTTTCTCTGCATTTGACCCATTCACTCAGTGAAGCAGTGGGCAGCCCACTAAGCAGGCGCCCGGGGAGCAGTGTGTACGGACGGTACCTTGCTCAGGGGTACCTCAGGGTAGCCGTTAAGTGGATTCGAACCGCCGACCTTCCGATCATGGGGCGACCACTTTACCTACTGAGCTATCCCTGCCCCAAAATATGTTTAGATCCTGCCTTGTATAAACAGGTTAGGGTGCTGGTGGTGGTATGATAGTGTAGGGATATTTTTGTGGCACATTTTGAGCTTGTTAGTACTAACTGTGCATCATTTAAACAAATAGTCTGTCTGAGTATTGCTGCTTACCATGTCCATCCCTTTATGGCCATAGTGTACCCATCTTCTGATGGCTGCTTACAGCAGAATAACGTTTTGTGTCACAAGGCTCAGATCACATTAAATTGTTTTTTGAACATGTCACTGATTTCACTGTACTCATATGGCCTCAGCAATCACTAGATCTTAATGCAGTAGAGCACCTTTGGGATGTGGTGGAACAGGAGATGGATGGATGTGCGGCCGACAAATTTGCAGTAACTGTGCGATGCTATCTGGTATATGTGGACCCAAATCTCTGAAGAATGTTCCAGCACCTTGTTGAATCGATGCCATGAAGAATTAAAGCAGTTCAGAAGGCAAAAGGGGGCCAACCTGGTGTTGATAATGTGTACCTAATAAGGTGTTATAATAATAAGACTGTTTAGTGTATAATAAAATGCATGAAAACCACATGGAAACTGCATTTGCAATCGTATGGAAAAACTGTTGAAATGAAAACTTTTTGGAGTACTGGTACTGGTAAGAGCACCATGAAATTCAGTGTAACTGTCAAATGTATTAGTTATTTACACAGAACTACTGAGCTGACTGAGGCATCTGCTAAATGTGCCTTATTTAACTCTAAGTCTCAGCTGATAAAAAAGTCATTGGGTTCACAGTGTTTTTCGCTCATGAGTTTCTTCTACAGTCACACATCATTGTCTTTTACCACAGATAATTACTCCCATTGCTGCCCTTTATTCTGGTCTTAGCATGATGGATGCCTCTCTCCTTCTACAGACAACAGCACCATTTGGTTTTCTATTCTGCAGTATTGCCACCATAATTCTTAAATCATGTGAGTACAGCCCTGAAATAAGAGAGATGCATCTATAAAAGTGGCATGGGAAATAGCTCAGTGAGCAGCAGGATGGAAAAACATTGAATGCATTAAAAACAGAGAGATAGAAAACAACCCCTAAACACACTATGTTTATCTCTCTCCACAACATAGCATGAATTCAAACATCAGATATGGAAATTACTTCTATAAGTATGCACAGTGTGCCTTTGTTTTCACCATCTTTTTGTTATCATGATGGCAGCAAAAAGACAAGCATTTTTCCCCATTACAGTCTAAATTGGTGCTAGCTGGTGCTACATTGTCAATGCATATATATGAGAAGATCTCAGTGTTGTGTGTATGTATATGAATGGACCAAAGTATTTGCATGTCGTTGTACTGGAGAAAGAATCTATGTGTTCAAGAGGATTTTGATTTATTGTGAATGAGGTGATATGTCAGATTTTTGTATGTTCCTCATCTGCTGTTTCAGCATCTGTTTTGTTTTTGTCAAATGCCAGCTAAGTATGCCTCAAACTTAAGGCAGCATATCTATATAGTACAGCTGGGCGATAGAACGATAACGATATGTATCGCGATATAACTTTTACTCGATAGAGAAATTAAGCTATCGCGATAGACTTCGCCGCTCTTGTCCTCTTAAGAAAAAAAAAAAAAAAAAAAAAAGGTCAGCCGATCCAAATTCAGTAGCGCAGAGCTGAACCAATCACAGCCGCAGCGTCACGTCGCGTGACTTGCTACGTACAGCACAAGTGCCAAGCCGCACGTGTGTTTGTTTGGGAAGCAGCCAGCGCATAATGGAGGAAATGAGTGTGCCGACTAGAAAAATCAACCGAGCGTGACCGAAGAGAAAACCGATGATGGTTCCAATGCCGGAGAGATTGTCGAACGGAAGAGCCATAGAAGTTCCGTAGTTTGAAGGTATTTCGGCTATTTCAAGTCTGACAAAAAACAGAGTAGCGTGCACTGTAAATTGTGCCGAAAGCAAGTCTGGAAATACAATAAACTGGTGCATGCGTCACACTGTGCGCCGCGTTATTGTTTCGGTGAAATGAATTTCTACAATACTGTTACTGTTAATTCTACTCTCTGCAGTGTTTAAATGCTTACATATACACACAGTTACTGTCCCTCCACACATACGACTCGGTTCTGCTTCTATGCCGCAGCTTTGTTTACTTTTTCCCACCGAGGCTTCTAGACTTCTGATTGGCCAACATTTCTGCACGGTTAGGAATCTAGCGCCACCTGCTGCTTTGGCATGTTCATAGCAGCGTTTTCCTTCATTTCTGCCTTTACGTGTGAACGGGATTATTTTTTAAAACGAAAACGGAAAATCTCAGTTTTCAAAAATACCCGTGTACGTGTGGACGTAGCCTCAGTCTCTGACTGGAAGCGCTAATTCGTCATTCGGCTTTTGTCAGACTAAAGTAACTGTTAAAACTGTTTGAAAAGCTAAGCTATACAACAAGGAGAGATTGAGAATTTCCTTTTAGTTCTCAGTTTATTTGATATTGACAAAAGTTAGTCAGTTTTGTCTGTTCTTCTGTAAAACAAACTAAGATTTATTTTTAGAATTAATATTTTGTTTCTAAGTGGAATTGACAATTTAGTCTGTTTCATTTGTTCTATTTTGAAACTTAAACGCTTTAGCGGCTGCCTTTTGTGTAGTTTGCAATATTTGCCTTTATTTATCTGAAAAAGTCTCATGTTCCTTAAGTACATCTACCCTGTTGAACTTATTATGGGAAATAAATATTTAAAAACAAGCTGCTGATTATTTCACATTTTACTTGTGAGCAACGGCACATTTAAATCTTACAAATATAGTTATTTGGCTTATATCGTGATAGATATCGTTATCGCCTGAAATGAAAAAAACATATCGTGATATGAAAAAATCTCATATCGCCCAGCTCTACTATATAGTGTGAAGTACATATTTAGAGAACCAAGATTGAAAACTAATAAGTACTTTTTATGAGCAGTTCAAAAGTTTGGTAGAATGAGAAAGAATGAAATGTCAGCGTGGTGGAAATTTTTGGCAAATATGAAAATCTTTCATCTTTTCGTCTGCGTCTCAAACCAGTTGACATGTTCTGACATGTTCTGCCCATTCCTCCAGTAATTAGCCTCTGTCTTTAGCCACTCTTGACTCTTAAACTACTACAGCATTCTGCAGTAACTTTGCAAGACTGTTTATGCATGTCCTAGAAGGTGTTCTTTGGAGAATGATGCCTTCACACACCAGCCTGGAGATAATGACTCTGTTTTACAGGCTTACAAAGTCTATATTTGGAGTCTGGAGGGTAGCAGTTACAGGTCCTGATACAGTCAAGTTCTGCAAATCAGATGCACTTGATAAGCTGTACTCTACAAAACCAGAATTGTTTGGTAGTTCTGTTCATGGTAGTTTTGGTTTTGCTGGTCTGGAGCATTTAGTTGTGCGCTAACACAATGCCACACTTTTTTTCAAGAGTGGAAGTCCCAGTAAATTCCCCCCAAGGTCAGAGTGTGCAATGCTTACAGAATTTACAAAAAAACCCCAAGAAACCTACATCTCAGATGTAGCTCATTTAGCGTGTTATATGTTCATGACAGCAAAATTAGAAAAAAGATTGAACAAGTACACTCAACAAAAATATAAACGCAACACCTTTGTTACTGCTCCCATTCCCCATGGGATGGACGTAGAGACCTAAAATTCATTCCAGATACACAATAACCATCCCTCCCAAACAGTGGTCACACATCAGTCCAAATGTGTGGTAGTGGGCACATCTGCTATATTGAGATAATCCATCCCACCTCACAGGTGTGCCACATCAGGATGCTGATCTGACAGCATGAGTAGTGCACAGGTGTACCTCAGACTGCCCACAACAAAAGGCCACCCTGGAATGTGCAGTTTTGTCTCACAGCAAAATGCCACAGATGCCACAAGCAATGAGGGAGCGTCCAATTGGCATGCTGACAGCAGGAATGTCAACCAGATCTGTCGCCCGTGCATTGAATGTTCATTTCTCAACCATAAGCCGTCTCCACAGGCGTTTCAGAGAATATGGCAGCACATCCAACCGGCCTCACAACCGCAGACCTCGTGTAACCACACCAGCCCAGGACCTCCACATCCAGCAGGTTCACCTCCAAGATCGTCTGAGACCAGCCACCCAGACAGCTGCTGGAACAATTGGTTTGCACAACCAAACAATTTCTGCACAAACTGTCAGAAACCGTCTCAGGGACGCTCAACTGCATGCCCGTCGTCCTCATCGGGGTCTTGACCTGACTCCAGCTCGTTGCCGTAACAGACTTGTGTGGGCAAATGCTCACATTCGATGGCGTCTGGCACGTTGGAGAGGTGTGCGCTTCACGGATGAATCATGGTTCACATTGTTCAGGGCAGATGGCAGCTGAGAATGTCCCAGTTCTTGCATGGCCAGCATACTCACCGGACATGTCACCCATTGAGCATGTTCGGGATGTGCTTGACCGGCGTATACGACAGCGTGTACCAGTTCCCACGAATATCCAACAACCTCGCACAGCCATTGAAGTGGAGTGGACCAACATTCCACAGGCCACAATTGACAATCTGATAGACTCCATGCGACGATGTGTTGCACTGCATGAGGCAAATGGTGGTCACACCAGATACTGACCGGTTCTGGGTCCCCAGACCCCCAATAGCGCAAAGAACTGCACATTCCAGGGTGGCCTTTTGTTGTGGGCAGTCTGAGGTACACCTGTGCACTACTCATGATGTCAGATCAGCATCCTGATGTGGCACACCTGTAAGGTGGGATGGATCTCAATATAGCAGATGTGCCCACTACCACACATTTGGACTGATTTGTGACCACTGTTTGGGAGGGATGGTTATATTGTGTATCTGGAATGAATTTTAGGTCTCTATGTCCATCCCATGGGGAATGGGAGCAGTAACAAAGGTGTTGCGTTTATATTTTTGTTGAGTGTATGTTTTATTTGGAAAGAAAGAACATAGAAGCACACCTCAGGTTTGCAGTTGCGTCTGAATAAATCACAAGACTTCTGGAACAACGTCTTTTGGACAGATGATGCCAAAGTTGAAAATATTTGACCATCATGCAACAGCACCATGTTTGATGAATGCAAAACATGTATGTCACCACAAACACCTCGTGTCAACTGTCAAGTACAGCCATAGGACCTGTGTACCTTGAGTCGTCCATGAACCCCAAGCATCCTAGAGTCAAATGTGAGCCCATTGGTCTGACAAGAAAAAATTGGGCCAAATTGGGCTATGAAATATGACTGTAATCTCGAGCACATCAGCAAATCTACAACAGAATGACTGAAAAAGAAAAGATTCAGGGTGTTGCAGTAGCCCAGTCAAAGTCCAGACCTCAACCTTTCAATGCTGTGGTAAGACCATAAGAGAACTGTACATAAACAAATGCCCATAAACCTCAGTAAACACCTTATGAAGATGAGGGGGCCAAAATAAAAAGTCAAACATAAAAAAACCAACAAAAAACTTCAAGGGTACATTTTTTCACAGGACTGCATAGTCATAGGAAAACTTTCTTTTTCCACATGACTGTAGCTAACAGGTTTATCAGCCTGGACATTGTTGTTTGCATCCAATTGGGACTTTACTGTTTTTGACTTTGTTTTGGGAGTTTTCTTTCCCCATTTGCTGATTCCACTCAGTTTCTACTTTATTGTTTAATTTTTATTCAGGAAATTTATATTTATATTTATCAGTGATTTTTCAAAAGAAAAACATTATGGGGTAAAATACTTTTAATCACAGCAGTAACCCTGAACATTTAAAAGCGACAAATTAAGATGAACCCATATCACTGATGCCATAGCCTGATGTCACGAACTGTAATCTTTATTATCCAATCTATAATTTGCAACATATGTCATTGTGAAAGTGTTTCCACTGGTTTTAATGTTTCTCTGAAAGGTGCGCTCTGAGTTCCAGCTCATGAGGCTTTAGATCTTTGTGGATAGTCCATTCAACCAAATGATTAATTACAATGGGAAAAAAGACTGTGATTCTAACCATATGCTAATTATATGATCTATTATTGGTCTCAAATGAGCAGCCTACGTGACAATCCCATTCATTATTATTCTTTTCAAATGGACTAATTACATGATGGCTTTTCCACTTTTTCCCTTCAGTGAAGTCCTGCAGAGAAAATTTCAAAGTTCTTTAATTTATTCCTTACATGCTGCTCCTTGCAATGTTACTTTAATTGATTGGCAGAACAATTAATCACACTTTGTATTAGACGCTTGATCCTTGTGGTATATGTCACTGCTGATACCAAGAGTTCATCTGCAGTCAATACTCGAGGATTACCTGTTCTACCCTCCTGCCATCCAAATAATCTATTTCTCATTTATCCTCTGCCTGTTCACTACTGTATATGTAAACAGATGTCTGCTAAAAGACATGTAAACCACAAGCTGCGATGCATTAATACTTTTAGTCCACACCATTTAAAGGTTGAATCAAATCAATGTTGAAGGGCTCTGTACCTTATATATAACACTTGTTGCTTCAGCTAAATTTTTAATTTTGACGAAGCTCTTGCACAGGATGACCAGATTTTTCTAGTCATTACTATTGAAAACAAAAGCTTGTCATAGCATGTAAATACCATCTGAATTTATCATTCCTGCTCTATAATTTATTTCTAGGTGAAATCTGTAAATGAGCACCAGTGGTGATGGAAATGACTTGATCATTTTCACTCAGTGGAGCCGCCAGAGCCTTCGTCCGCCATCTCTTTAGCTAATAAGCTAATAATAATCCTCAAAACAATATGCACACAAACACAAATACAGGGCAGTGAGACAAGGGAAGGAGAGCAGAAAAGGAGACAGGATGCGGGGGGGAAAAACAGTATGGTCGAGGAAAAGAAAGATAACAGAGGGAAAGAAATTCCATTATCCACTCTCATGGCAGAAAATAACATCACATCATTTCTGCAGAGAGAGGAGAAGCTCTTGCTAGTGCTGTGGTGTTCATTAGCATTTTCTTACCACAGGAAACAAGCATCAAAATGGACCGGTAAATCACAATATGAGACTCCCAGCAAGACACACAGTAAAACGCAGACAGAGAGGCTGGACCTTACTGAGAGAAACAGAAAAGTGTATTTCAAAACACATAATTAAAATAGTAATGAAGCAATCAATTCTTTTAATAACTAATTCCTGCTACAGCTTTGGGATTTTCTGTCATTATAATTTTTGCCATAACACATTACATGTGCAATTTTTAAATATTTTAAAGAGAAGAAATTCTTTTTACCTCTGTTGTGAAAGAGAGCTGACAGTGTTGGTGTCACAGTGGAAATCGAAACTACCTGTGATTGTTTAATACATCCATCCAGTCACTTAAAACTTAATTTTGAGCAAAGATTATTCCATCAAAGGACGTGGAAGTCAAGCCGAAAATCCTACCTGTGAAAATGTATTCAAATATGTAAAAATGTCCAAGAAAGGATTTAGGTGATACAAAGACTGCATTTCAAGAACTGTAGTCACTACATGTGACTGAGCAGGTTTAATTAGGCACAGAGACAGACACTCAGCTGCAGTCCCAAGTACACTCTTTCCCTCTGCGACCACTTCTCTTGCTACTAATACTAATTAAGTGATGTTTCAATTATTTCTATACTAATTCTGTTTGCTCAGCTGCAAACATGGTGCTGAAAGTTCAAATTGTCTCTCTGTGTTCCTCTCCGCCAAATTAAATACACTTTAGTGGGACGACTGGATAGCTGAGTGCCTTGGGTGGACATTTAAATGCTCTGAAAAGAGTTGCCAGTTTGATTCCCAGATAGCTAAAATGTGTTCAGTGTGTGTTTTCTCTTATTTCTAATCATTAATGAAAATATAAAATACTGAAAAGATAATCTCAGAAAACACATTAAGTCAAAAGCATTTGTCGATTGTACATTTAGGTCCATCGTTGTTTGGACGATGAAACTGTTTTTGTAGTTTTGTCTCTTTAAACCAACATGGTGGATTTTAAACCAAATGGTCAAGTTTCAGTTTATGTTCAGACTTTCAGCTTAATTAAAGAGACTTAACAAAAGTTTTGCATTAACATTTTATGATTTGGAGGCATATTTATACGCAGTCTCAAAAGTAATTGGACAATTGACTGAAAAGCAGTTTCCCAAAGCAAGAAAATGTCACAGAATCTTAGCCCAGCAGAGTGTCTTTTCAGTCAATAAATACAATATGCAATAATGACCCACAAATATTAAGCTACTGGCCTGGCAGAGGATTTTAAGGGAGATGCATTTGGTGATGTCCACTGGTTCTAGACTTAAGGCATTGATTGATTGTAAAATAAAATGCAAAAGCATTAAAACAAGCCTTTTATCTTTTGTAGCCTGTTTAAAATTTGGGGACTATGATAAAAAATATTTTTAAAACTTGTCAATAAACTTTGTGAACATGAAGTTTTATGCAAGTTTGCAGTTAAATCTATTTTTTCTTTATAAAGAACTTCTAGTTTCTAGTAATTCCATTGCATATATCCCTCATTTACTATTTGTTAAGCCATTACACTCTAGCAGCAGTTCTATACTTTCTGTGGTGGGGTTAAGGATATTAATTCAATTTTGTTTGTCAAAATGCAAAAAAAGAATTATGATACTAAGATTATGGATTCAAAGATATTTAAATACTGTTTGGTAGCCATAACTAACAGCCACTGCAACCTGACTATGTTTATGTAATTAACTTATCTTGCTTTCTCCTTTGTTTCGGTCATAAATATGATGGACACTAGAGTCAATGCCTCAATGAAATGTAACTGTGTGCTGAAGTAAGCTGCTCCAGTCTGCAATGCAACCCAGCAAGAATCACTATGGCAACCATTACCTGCACCTGGACCTGTTGACATCCAAGCAGCGTGACAAAGCCCACTATAATAACTAGGGTTACGTTGAATAACATTTAACAGTGACTTGTGACATTACTGCCATTAAAAAAGTACATTTCCTTACAATATAATATTACCCAACTGAGTAAGGTATTTTTTTGTACTTTTGTGTTACTGAAAATGAACACTTTTTATGCTTTCTGGTTACATTGTCTGGAAGGCATTACACTACTGCACACTTACCTATAAATGTATTGACTCTACCTGATTGCATGGACTGTTGATACTGCCAGCATGTCCTCCACCACATAATCAAGAGCACCCTCATTAGTTTCGCTTGAAGTGACAGCTTTCGCTGAACTATATCCTTGCTGTTGCCATTTCAAAGCTGTATCACCAACATCATTCTCCTCAGTCACCTGCCACCTGCTTAGCTTGCAGGTGCTTCTTCATCTTTGAAGTAGAGCTCTTCGCAGCAGACAGACACTTATCACACTGGCTCAATTTGTATTGTGTATTGTGCCACTGTGATGTTGTTGTTGTTCTTTTCATGTGAGTACTTCCATGACGCAATGACTTCTCTCTGTCATTTTTGCTAGCTGGGGTACACGTGCACTGACACATGTGCAAGATAGGATACCTTCCACTACTGGACACCTACTTTCCAAGGAGTTGAGGGGAAATTGTATCACCAAGTGAGTGTCACCGGCCAGAAAGAAGACACAGTTTGATGATGTAGATTGAAAGTCAGAGCAAGACATAATAAAAAGGAGTGAGTAAGATAGGATATACGATACAGAACAATATAGTAAGCAGAGAGAAAGAGCTATAGAATATAGAGGAAAGAAAATAAATTGTTAAAGAACGAGAGAAAGGGAAGGGAGAGAGCGAGAGCGAGTCAAAGGCCAGTATCTTCAGAACAGCTGAGCAGCAGGTTAAGACAGAGGCAGCCTTCTGAGACTGAATGTGTTCTCCAGCTCTGGTGCCCTCGCCGCCTGCTGTGTCGGCCCACACAATGAGTGCCTGGTCAACCATAACGTTCTTCATCTGAACACACACAAACACACATACACACACAAAGTTCACACGGTTGTAGAAAAAGACTTCACTGCTTCTCTGACTTACAAGTTACCTCCAGCTTCTACCATGATGAAAATAAGTGTAGGCCTTTGTTCAGACCCAGGGGGACTGGTGTTTCTCTCCTTTCACCCTTCTTTCTTTTTTCCTCTTTTTCCCTTCCCAGTGTCTGCTCTGATTTGTTCTCATTTATTTCACTCCCTGTCTCTACTTCAATTATCTGTTCATTGTTTCTCAACTCCAATCACTGCTTCTTTGGTTGCAGCAACAATAAACTTTGAGCAGAAACATCACCGTATCATTACATTCAACTTCAAGTCACTCCAAAGGTGTAATTATGTGCGCACAATGCGTGACCACTCTGGAGCAAACCCACTTGAGACTCATAAGCCTGTCATGATTAACTTCAGGGCTCCCTTATTGTGAGGCAACACTGTTATCACAAACTATTATACAAAATATGTGGTTGTTCTTGGTGTGCATTGGTCTTCACACAATGAAGGTACACTCAGCTTATTTGCTTAAAACTTCTTTTAAATATTTAAGGACATGTTTTATAGAATTTCTTTTATCATATCAGTTAATTCAGTTTTGATCTATAACTAGACTGAGGACTGTTGAATGCACTGGCTGGGTGCGGGGAGGAGCGTTAAGTCTTCAGAGTGAGTGCATTTTTCAGGATGATTGATAATGAGAATAATATTCCAAAATCATCAAATTTTGAGTGTGTGTGCGTTTCGAGCTGTGACCATATTTATAAGCTTTGTTGAGTCTCTCATTCCTACGGGCCCGTGGTTGGTTAAATACAACTACAACCACTTCACTGACTTCTAAGACACCAACATTAAAATATAGCAGTCGACCTTATCGCTTGATGCTTAATTCAGGTGTGTATGCAAATCTTTGTCCATTGCACGTATATTGCATTGCATTTGTGATGCTAGGCCTGGCTGCACGCTCTCTTTCTAGGTGAGATTATGCAGCCTGTATCCCCATATGGGTCGGCCCTGCCCCAGAAAAACAATGTGAAAAGGCCAGTGCATATCAGCAGTTTGGTAAACAACCTCCTAATTAGACTCATTGATTACACACACCTGGCTCAGCCACCCGTGAGATAACAGTGCCTGAGGGGTGGGCCAACATTCTGTCAATCCAAAAGCTTTCATACTGTAGTTTCTGATATAATGCAACATCTTAGAGGATGAGGAAGACCGAAAGGGAGATGTGTGTCTGTATTGTTTTCATAAGGGTATATTCAAATCTCTGTTTGATCACAAACACATTTATTCTTTGAGGATAACCAAAAGGGAAGGGCAGCAGTTATTAGTTATCCAACTACATAACCTCCAATTATACTTTCCAGTGGAGATTAAAAACCAAAAGTACCATTTTTTATTGTGCTTTTCTACTCTTTGCCTTTAAGCACTTTTTCTAGCATACACACACACACACACACATGCCGATGAACATATCAGTGGCAATTTGGGGTTCATTATCTTGGCCAAGGACACTTTGGCATGGGGACTGCAAGAGCCGGGGATGAAACCATTGACCTTCCAATTAATAGACAACCAGCTCTGCCTCCTGAGCTACAGCAGAGGCTACTAACTGTTTAAAAGGAATTATAAAACACCCACTTTTTTTTCCAGTCATGGTGTGCAAATTATGCGTTTGCACTAAAATCCTTTTTTTTTTTCTTGCCAAGCTAATCTGTGCCTCACATTAGAATTTTAGAGTTTTAAGTAGGTGAGTTTGCATCCACTGTCAAATACACGGACAATTGCAGGGAAAGGCCAAGCTTTTAACTATTTTATTAGCATGAAATGCCAGTATCTTTTTTATACTGTACATAAATGATGAAAAAACCAAGGGATGTGGCTCATACAGTAGCGAGTTTTTAGTTACAATATAAGCTCATCCTGAAGCATACTCTGCTTCTTTTTTGATCATGTTGACAAACATGTTGTATTCAGTGGAATCATATTCATCAGTAAGTGTTTTACTAAGCCCATGGCATTGTGGTAACCTAGTTTTGTTCACGTCACAGTATAACACAAAGAAGGTTAACATTCAGAGATATCAGCGATATGTCTCCCCGGTAATGAATCATAAATCACTGTCAATCAATTTCAACTGCTTTGGAGTAAGTGAAAATTACCAAAAGTGGACTGGAGAGGCAAGGCCAAGACAACAAGACCCCAAAAAGGGCAAGTTTTTGCAGGTAGTGGCCACAGACCATTGCTCTCTTTTCAGTTCTCCAGACTAATTTTTCTCTAGTTTTGCTTTTTGCTTGTGTCACTGTTGGTAGACTGAAATGGTAACTATAACTCATTAAGGTTGCACAAGTAATCCAGGAGATGGGCCATTACATGAGGAGACCTTAACAGGACCGTAAAAAGGTCTCAACCCAGCAGCAGCAGCACCAGTAACAGGAGGAGTGCTGCCAGTACCCTACAAAATAACCTCGACAGGTCGTGTGCATCTTCATGCTTTGTAACTAGACAGGTTGATTATAGTCATCCCTCGGCTGTTAACCATTATATCGGATTTGTGGAAAAATAAAATATATTTCAACTTGTTATTATAAATAATCAACTCTTTACTATAAATGCCAGAAGCCATCAAGTTTTTTCACAGCATGCAGAAAAAGCTACACACATATTTGACATTGTAAGGATTTACTCAATTTTACAAGGCAAATACATTACAGTATAATAAGCTTATAATAATCTTTGAGATGTTTAATTTTAAAAGACAGGAATCCAGGCAAGATATTAATCTGACCTCCCACTGATATACAGCAAAGGTGCGTATTTGGATATCTTCTTAGACAGCAGCTGGCTCAAGTTATTATCTTTCTCATCAGGGATTAGTAGCTAAATGTCCCTGGGAAAAAAGGGGCTCTATAGAAATACAGGACACTAAAATCTAATGTCCTTTGGTCAGAAATGCTTCATTTTTTAATGTAAGTGAATTAATGCATCGATCTGCATTTACAGTTCATTGGTTTGTATGTGAATACCTGAGTGAATGCATGTGTGCATGCAACACGCACGCACACACACACACACACACACACACACACACACACACACACACAGGTCACATATGTCTTATACTCATAACTAGGACATTGTTGTTGTTATACTATAGATAGGTAGCTAGGCTACTGCCCTGAAGCTAGCAGTAGTATAGAATAGTGTCACAGGAGGTAAAAGTTACCCATATGAAACAAGTCACAGTTATATTGATGAGTGCCTTCGGGAAGAACACGTCTTTGTTTCTCTCAGAGTTCAGATTTTTGAAGAGCAAGTATGGCTGCCTTCCAATCCAGTCTGCCATTTAGGTTGCAGTGCTTGCAGAAAATCTAATAGGCCTTTCCTGTCAGGTTAAGACTTTTTAAAATATATGTAGGTTTTTGCCAGAATTAAATATATATATACACACACAGAGACACACATAAATGTGTATTTTATGAATTCTTTAATTCCATAGAGGCAGATCTGTCTTTCCACCCTTTCCTGGAAAAACATAATTACACATGACCTTGGCACTTTTGTGTAAACCATACACAGTACAGAAGATGGACATGTTATTGTGATATCTCTCATTGATTGCTCATTTTTCTCAAGATAAATCATTTCGCCCTTAAAAAATGGGGAGGGTGTGACTAGGAAATCATACACTCATTGGCTAACAGCTTATGACTGACGATTCACTGGCCAACAAGCATGAGGTTTTATACCACAGATATTTAATTTTTAACAATAGTATGACCAAGATTTATAAAGCAGGCCTAATTTTTTACTTAGTATGACCCAAAATAAATGACTTAGCCCATCAACTCAGCAGGAAAGACATTCCCTAATACTTCTAGGACCAGAAATCTTAACCACAGCTGTAACCATAACTATTGGTGGCCTGCATTTAGAATGCAGGTCTAAAGTGCTTAAGCCTATATAGGCTTAATTTTTCTGACCCAGAATCTATTTCGGTGTTTTATACCATCTAGGGTCTAAACTGAATTCACCCTTGTGACTAAGGCTACGTTCACACTGCAGGTCTTAATGCTCAATTCCGATTTTTTGATCAAATCCGATTTTTTTGTCTGCTCGTTCACACTACAAATAAAATGCGACAGCAAATGCGCTCTACTGTGAACGCTCAAAGCGGCCCGCATGCGCAAAAGAAGCGGTCACACACAACGCGCTCTGTTTAGACCCAGAGCAAACAGTATTGTTTGACTGTTTCAGACTTTACGTTTCCCAGTTTTGCTTTAAGTTATAAAGTTATTTTGTTATTTACATATGGCCTAATAATGATCCTTATTGCTGTTTTAGAGAGGAGCGGTGCTTCAAAGGATAGCT
Source organism: Rhamphochromis longiceps (assembly GCF_057381845.1). Taxonomy (NCBI): domain Eukaryota; kingdom Metazoa; phylum Chordata; class Actinopteri; order Cichliformes; family Cichlidae; genus Rhamphochromis; species Rhamphochromis longiceps. Next base: position 23,023,992 of record NC_140566.1, on the reverse strand, counting down.
GCAGATTTCTGTCAGAATCTGCAGATTATACAGTACAAATAAAATGTTCACGTTTCTCCAACGTTGTCTTCCCAACAGTTTCACTAACATCTACACTGGATGGCCAGGAAGCGTTCACGATGTCTTCTCCGGCGCTGATAATTGGCGTGTCTTGCGTCAGTGACGTAAAAGACAGATTTAATGCGACTTGACCATTCAAACAGCAGTCGCTTTCTACAACATCGGATATGTATCGGATTCAGCACCACATACGAAAGTGACCCAGATCGGATTTGAAAATATCGGATTTGTGCCATTCACACTGTCATACCATGATCGGATATGGGTCGCATAGGGTCAAAAAAATCGGATTTGATGCGCTTTCGCCTGCAGTGTGAACATAGCCTTATTTTCCTTTAATCTACAGGTTGTGTTTATTCACAAAATTTTAATCCTACAAAGACATCCATCGCACTATAGAGATGGCAAGTCATAATATTTCCTCTGCTTTATTTCACTGTCCATAATCATCAAAGATATTACATTGCCTCATCACTTTATAATGCATTAGCTCCACAGTTTCCTCCTCCTCTCTGCAATCTCATTATGAAAGCTAAAATTGTCATGGTCCGCGGCCCGGCGTCCGGGGTGCTGTTGGGATGCCCACGCCCACGGGCGTGGCTGCTAACCCCACACCTGCATCCCATCCCAGGCGATCACCAGGTGGACTATTTAATCCTGCCCTACCTGCTGCTCCACGCCAGTCCGTTTTCGCCTCTCAGCGATCACAACTCGGCGTTTTTGCGAGCCACCTGCCTGTCCACCTGTCCGCCTGAGATTCGGAGCACTATCAGCCTCGCCGTCTCGACCCCTTTGGAGCTCCCCCCCTCTGGTTCACTCAGCCCGGCTACCTCCGTAAGACGCATACTCCACCTTCCCTCGTATGCTGCCTTTTTTCCGCACCCCAGTAATCTGTTTCTCTTTTTGTTTTGCAGCTTCTCACAGCCCCGCTCTCGGCGTTCCCTGCGCGGTTCACCTCCCCAGTCCCTCGGTTTCTTCTGGTTCCACACGTTGTTTTTTCGGCTACCCTCACGGGACACCTTTAGTTATAATAAATTTGCTTTCTTTATTCCCTCCTACCCTGGTGTGTGTGTTCTGCTTCTGGGTCCAGCTTGCGCACGGAACCTCGGTTCATGACAAAAATAGCCATTGCACATGCCTTCAAAGCATGTATCAGCCATCAGTTTTGCCTCACAACTACTCAATCATGTAATTGAATATCAAGTCTACTGGGCTTTCATAACTGACTGACCCTCTGAACACACATCATTGCACACCCAATTGCAACTGTGGAAGCAGACACGTGCAGATGCATTTAGTTGGCTGCCTGATGCTCTTATCCACGGTAGCTTATAGTGAGTGTTCAGTGTCTTGCTTAAAAGCCACACGAGAAAGACGACATGAAATCACACAAGAGAAAGAGCAGGATAAAGTTGAACAGTTTTTCCCACATAGGCCTTTGATCTATAGATAGAAAAGTCCAGATAACTGGGCACCATAATACCACCAACAAAATAAAAATACATACAAACAGTGTCATTATCATCAGTAACATCAAAATCATAAATAGATTTGACATTTTAAAACTATCTAAGGTTCAAATGAGTGTATGGCGTTTTTGGCTTGCAAATGTAATCTCTGGATGAACCACAAGGATACAACTATCATATAGTTTGCTTTAAAATAAACTTGTGTACACATTATGACAATATGATTTCTATATCATTTTAAACAACCGAGAGTGCTAGTTAATATTTGTGTTTTAATATAAATATTAAAAACTGAGAAAATATTGAATCTCAATTTGCAAATTCACTTCATGTATATCTGACATGACGGATTTACATTGCCCATCTAAGCATAGTTTAGTCTTGTACAATTAATATAATCTTTAAGACTATTCAAGAATGAGTCAAAATGAATAAAATGACTCATTTTGAAATAAAAATAATTGTGTTTTTGCAAGCTCCACCCCTGGGAAGCACTGTGGTGAATTCACAATGAAGCTCTATGTTGGACGAGCGCTCTGTGACTGTGGTGCTTATGGTCAGATTTAGGTTACATCAAGTGTAGCAGAGTTGTATCTGCATTTAAGGTGCTTAGATTCATTCACTGAATTCTAACTTTATACCAACTGTATACTGTCTAATTTAAAGATAATATAAACTTAACAGTTTCAGTGTAATGGATCAACATCACCCACGATAGCTTGTGAAAGTGCATACTGTACATATATGGCAGTTCGTCTTGTAACCGGAAGGTTGCCGGTTCGAGCCCCGGCTCGGACAGTCTCGGTCGTTGTGTCCTTGGGCAAGGCACTTCACCTACTGGTGATGGCCAGAGGGGCCGATGGCGCAGTATGGCAGCCTCACTTCTGTCAGTCTGCCCCAGGGCACCTGTGGCTACAACTGTAGCTTGCCTCCACCAGTGTGTGAATGTATGGGATCGGGGGGGGGGGGGGGGTTGTACTGCACTGGGTGAAAAATTATTTAAGTGACAGGAAACAATTTGTGAAGCTGGGTGTCCATTCCTCATCATGCTTGGACATTGCTTGTGGTGTTCCACAAGGCTCTATACTGGGTCCAAAATTATTTATTATTTATATAAATGATATTTGTAAGGCATCTGATATATTAAAATTAGTAGGGGAGACCGGGGATAGTTGTAACATTTTTGACATTTCTGTCTGTAAATTGGAGCTCTTTTAAGGTAGTGGTTTCATAATGTAATGCAAAGTATTTACATGTCTCGGCTATTAAATAGTGCAGCTATTTTCTCTGCAGCACAATTACCCACTGCATGGTATGGTCTCAAACACAAAGAGTGAAATGTTACAATTAACCCCATAGTCTGGGTTAGTTGTAACATATCCTGGGGTGAAATGTAACACAATGAAATAAGGGTACTAACAAAATATTAACATGTAATCTTTGTTTATTCAACACATGAATGCACTTAGAGCCATTAATGTAGATGTGTGTGTGTGTGTGTGTGTGTGTGTGTGTGTGTGTGTGTGTGTGTGTGTGTGTGTGTGTGTGTGTGTGTGTGTGTGTGTGACAGAATGCAGAAATCTAGCTTTTGAACATATTCCAACCCCCCAAAAAAGACAAATTATGGAATTTTCTGCAACTGAATATTTCATTAATTTTGGTTGGTCTTCCTTGAGTTTGGCCTCATTGGCTCAGTGGGCATTATAACCTACAACTCTTGCACCAATTTTAAACATAACAATGAAGCTGAAAAAATGTAGTTGTGCACCAACATCGCAATTCCATTACTTTTTATCCTGGCTTACCTTGGTGTGGTTTTCAGAGTGCTTCAGAAAGATGAGTAAATCTGTTTCTTGCACCCATCCTGATTTATTTCCACTACCAGTACTTCCTACTGGTCCATCTCTGACACAGAGGTCTGCATAATGTATGTGTGGGAACACAAACAGGCATTAACCGCATATACAAATGCGACCAGTGAACCTCTCTCTGCTGATGTCGTTGCCCCAACTTGTTTAATATAAGTTAAAGTAATAGTGTGGTAAGTTGTAACATCTGCATTATTGTTACAACTAACCCAGACTGTTGCTGTTACAACTGACCCAGACTCCTATAGCCATGAACTAGCTAACATTACAGCCAACGGCTAAAACATTAGCACTAAAGACCTACACAGAATATATCCCCATAGACATACAAATAACATAATTTAAGTTTGATGAGTTTAACTGCAAAGCAGATAATGCTATTAGAAATTGAAATAAAGTAGAAAAACTTACTTTTTGGCATACAAATTACTTTTTTTCGTGTTAAATTGTCTGTTTTTGACGAAATGTGCTGATTTTTCACATGTGATAGCAGAATTGAATTGGGCATGCAAAGGATGAGTCACATCATTTGAAACTTAGCCCTGATTGGAGAAATTGGAAGTGTTACAACTGACCCACGTTACAACTATCCCCGGTCTCCCCTATTATTTGCAGATGACACAAATATTTTTTGTTCTGGGGGGAATCTAAAGGAGCTGCTGGATACAATTACTTCAGAAATGTGCAAAATTAAAAAATGGTTTAACAGGAACAAACTATCGCTAAATCTAAGTAAAACTAAAAAAATCTTATTTGGGAATTCCCTTAGAAAGGCACAAGTGCAGATTCATATAGATGGTGTGGAAATTGAAAGAGTACTTGAACATAAGTTTCTTGGTGTGATTATAGATGATAAATTAAACTGGAAGTCTCATATAAATCATATACATAACAAAATTTCAAGAAGTGTTTCAATCTTGAGTAAAGTAAAACACATTCTGGACCACAAATCACTCCACATTCTCTATTGTTCCCTGATTGCACCGTATTTGAATTACTGTGCAGAGGTGTGGGGCAATACTTACAAATGTTCGCTATCATCAATCTTTCTATTACAAAAAAGGGCCATAAGGATAATCCATAAAACTGGTTACAGAGATCATACAAATCCACTATTCTTAAAATCAAAAATTCTAAAATTCACAGATCTGGTTCATTTTCTCACTGCACAAATTATATATGAAGCAATAAATAACCTGCTTTCGGACAATATTCTAAAAATGTTTTCTAAAAGGGAACAGGGATACAATTTGAGGGGGGAATTAAATTTAAAACATCCTCGTATCCGTACAACATTAAAAAGTTTTTGCATCTCTGTGTGTGGAGTGAAGCTGTGGAACAGACTAAGTAAAGATATGAAGCAATGTCCGAGCATGGCACAGTTTAAAAAGCGGTTTAAGGATATGGTTTTTACAGGGTACAGGGAAAAGGTAGAGATTTGATAGGGTGTTCTTGTCCAATATTTTCATGTGTGTGCGGGTGCACGGGTTTGTTGGTATGGGTATGTATATATCTGTAGGCTGTGTATCCTTTGAGGTGTTACTTGGGTTACTGAAAATGTGTATATGTGCGTATGTGTATATACGTATGTATGGATAGATAGAAACATATATGTATATTTATATATTTTTTTAAACATGAACAAAAATTAAAAAAAAAAAAAATACACATGACATATAATGTAATTGCAAGGAGGTATTTCTGTAGTGGAAAAGGGGTGGGATTAAATAAGCTTATGCTTCTTCCTGCTCCTTTTTGAACATGAAAGTTATTTGTAGTTGTGGTTGCTCGTTTTCCTTTTGCTTTGCTTTGTTCATTTGTCACTTTTAATTTTATGTTGTTGTACTTTTTCAACATGTTCAAAATAAAGATTCAATCAATGTGAGAGTGAATGACTAGTGGAATTGTACAGAGCTTTGAGGGCCCCGAAAAGCGCTATATAAATGCAATCCATTATTATTATTATTATAGATAGACAGACAGACAGACAGACAGACAGATAGATAGATAGATAGATAGATAGATAGATAGATAGATAGATAGATAGATAGATAGATAGATATGGTAATCAACAAATACACCCTGCTGGTCATCACATAACCTGCTGGGATAATAAGATGGCCAAAGTTAGAAGTCACTGACAACCTTACTAAATTAAATTACTATGTGTAGGGATGGGTATTGAAACCCGGTTCTTGTTGAGAACCGGTTCCCACTGTTTCAATTCCTTGGAATTGTTTGCCATTTTTCCCTTATCGATTCCAGTCGCCCCGAATGACATCGCCACGTTGCGGAGCGTCATTTACCTGACAGGAAACATGGCACCTAAGCGGCTCAAACGTTTGGTTATACTTTATGAGAATGGCTGACAACAGGGCAACTTGCAAAGTAGATATTTCATTTAAGGGAGGAAACACTACGAATATGCAAAAGCATTTGCTCGCAAAACACACGATGACCTTAAATGAATGTCGTGTTTTAAATTCCGCTCCGGACTCGTGAATCTCAACCCAGCAGCAGCGGTAACGTTTGCACGTCCTCTCCTGTTAGTGCGGCAGGTAAATAATCAACTAACAGTGCATATTATGTTAGCGCGATCTGCCTTATTACAAAACCTGCCATTACTGTGCATTTAGGTGACCATGATGAGAGAGACAGACAGAGCCTGGCTGGCTCAGATACTGGCAGTTCTCGCTGCAGTCTACCGTCAGCATCTCCTTTCAGGCCAAGATAGACGAATGTCACCGAGCAGTGACTAAGTTTGTGGTAAAAGGCTTGCACCCATTTGCCACAGCAGATGCCCCCGATTTTCGGTAAGTGAATGTGTTTCATTGTAGGCAGGGACATTACTGGATATTCTTGTGTAATTGCTACAGAATAATTTATGTTATACTATTGCTACAGAAGAATATTTATTTTATTATTTTACATTAACAATTTCTTTCCTGGGGACCCTGTGACACCCCATTGAAGAGCCGTAGGCTGTGGATCTCTCCCAAATGTCTGTCTTGTTCAAAGAGAAGATATAAAACAAAGTTCTAAGCTAATCGACATTAGTGTTCTCCTTTTTTAAAAATAAGAATCAATAAGAGAATCGATAAAGAATCGAATTGTTAAACAGAACCGAAAATGGAATCGGAATCGTGAAAATCTTATCAATACCCATCCCTAACCATGTGTGGAGGATTTCACCCCAAATCCAGCACCCTGAGACTGTACACTAAGCAGAAGGATAGAAACCCAGGACTAGTGAGAATCAGAAGCATGATACGGGATGAAACAACAAAGATCCATGAGTACAATACAAAAACGGTCAAGGAGCAAGAACAGGAACCATTATGGGAGGACAGGCCCCTGCACAGCAGACAGAAGAAATGGCTGAGATAAAGAAAATGACTGGACAGATTTGGCATTTGTTTGTTCCTTATACATTAAAGCAGTCCATATCAGATGTCTATATATGCAGTATATTTGTCTGATCTTAAACTGTCCCCTTATGGGCCGTGTAATATTTGATCTTTCTTCTTTGGTCCAGCTTCTCTGCCTGAAACTCCCATGCTGTATGCTGCCCCCTGCACAAAGCCTCCAACATTTCACTATGCACAGTCAGCTGTAAGTGTAATTAATTTCTCATTAGTGTGGGCAATAATAACTCTTGCTTGCCCTTTCTCCCTCATGCTTCCGCTCTCACCCTCTCCCTGCATATGTATTCCCCCACACCTTGCCACACCTCCCTCATTTTTGCAACGCCACCGATTCCATGCTGAGGGGGACTCATGTGTGTACTCACATTTGTGGGAAAAAAAAAACACGCAAACAAACAGCAATTAGCTTCCTGTTGACATGGAGAATAGTAGACTCACCTCCTGCAAATTACCACTCACTGAGGAATAGGCAAGAGGGGCTTTTATTTTAGGTGTTTTTAATGGCCCACCTACATGGAAGCTAATCATGAAACTACACACACAGGGAAAAAAAAGCATCCACAGTAAGTAAGGCACCTCAATAAAATTGCTATCCTAATTGCAATCATTTTAAACTACTTGTAAAAGCTTATTAACTTAATGTTACTTGTAATTATTCTTCTTGGACCACTAAGTATCTTGCTTAAAGTCAGCATTACTGAACAACTTAAATTCACTTATTTGGTATCAGCAGAATAACAAGTTAGGCTGTAACGCCTTATTATTTAGGGTCACGCTGTCTCCTCATGTCTGGGGCAAACTCTGTAATCAGTTAAATAACTTACTGATGACCGAGTTCTTTCTCGCAGAAGAAGGGTTTACTTGTGTGAAGAAATATCAATTTTCTGGCAATCTTTAAACATTTATGCTTCAATACCATGACATTTGGAGCAGAAGAGCATGAAATGCTGTTCTTCCTGTGTTTCGCAGGCTAATGTGCCTCTCTCTCTCTCTCAATGCACATAATCCATCTACTGCATATTTTAGCTCTTTTTCTCTTCCTTCAGTTTCCTTCCTTCATCCTTACTGGTGTGAGTCCTTCTGTCCCTCGCTCCAACTGCAGTAATATGTCAGATAAAAGTTAGACTTTGATCGCTCTTTGACTTCGAGCACAGCTGTGCCCCTCACTTTTCATCTAATAGATTTACCATTTCACCACAGTCCAATTTCAAATCAGCTCAGAGCTTCTTTTCCACTCGTTCATTATGCATCACTGAAAGTTGAGAACTTTTGGGCTTCCTCTTGAATACCAAGTAGTGTCACAATGAAGCAACTCATTAAATACAACTTTTCACTTTGAAAGAGCAACATTTTTGTAGTGACACATTTTGAATTTGGTTGTAAATAACACTTTAGCTGTGAATTCATTAGATGCTAAGTGTGTTAGAATAGAGAATTAAGTAGTGAAACGCGAAAGAGAATGTTGAATCAGCATTTCTTTGTCACTTATCACAGCAGCCTCTATCCGTGTGAACACACCCGAGCTGAACTCCAGTAAAATGCGTGGTTTTAGAGGACCATAAAATCTGTTTTAACCAACTTCAAACATTTTCAGTGGGATACTACATTTAAACATGTAAACTTGCTGCATTTTAATATAGAAATGAATAAATTGTGAGCTAATAATTACCCAAACATGGATAGCTTTAAAAAAAATCCACATAGGCACAAGTAAAAATATGTGGATTGCATTTTTTTTCTAAAGGCTGTCCACAATAAGAGTGAAAAAAATCCAAAACTTTTACCTTATGATCCTCAAGACTTTCATATATGGCAAACGAAGGAAAAGATAGAAGGTGTCTAAGGGGAGGCAATGAAACAGGGTCCATCACATCTGAGCTGCTTTTATCCCAATTAAAAGTGGTACTAACGTGCACCCACACTACACAAAGTTAAGAATGCTAAATAATTTAACACCTTGCCTACTGTTATCATTTATTGATGAAATGCAGAAACATTCCCTATTATAAAGCCCAACCTTTGATATTACAGTGAAATGCTTTCAATCACTGTGTGCTCTCTTTAATTGGGTAAACAATACTGAGGCTTATTACAAGAAAGATCAGCCTATTAGAGGGACAAGGAATTAACCTGACATCATTTCTTTTTCTCTTTGTACTTATACAGACTGAACACATAACACAATCATATGTGAAATCTTGCATTAAAGGATGAGCATGTGTCAATCAACCAAGGGAAAAGTAGAAAATAAGATCTTATATGAGCGACGGCAGAAATTACAGGTGTGACTCTCGGATGATAATGACTCTTTGTTCCTCCCTCCCTTCATTATGTAGACTTACATGTGTAGGAATCCTTAAAAATGCTGTTATTGCTGGTTTGTTATATGCTCCTGTCACTGAGTTTCTTAGCATATATACTATACATCCACCTCTCATTTTCTTGTTTGTCTTGTACTCTTGTTTCCTTACTCAAGCTTTTCCAGCTATTATTTCCCAGTTTTTGTGTTTCTGTTGCTTTGCTTGTATTTTCTCATGTGACCTTTGTTGTTTGAATGCTCTGCATTTAGCTCTGTCTGGTATGACCACTGCTTGTTTTTGATTAACTATAAGATTTCAGATTTTACACAGCCTCCATGTGTCCTGCACTTGGGCCCTCTCCTGTAGTGTGTTCGTCACACTACATAAACAAAAAGAACAACACATGCTCATGAATGCCAATGCATACATTTACATACATATATCCCTGTTTACACATTTATCAATGCAAATTATAAGATAAAAGTAGCTCCTGAGCTATAAATCAGTCAGAACAGTCAGAACAATCAAGTTTAGCATCTCCTTTTTTCCATTTTCCCCCCTTTCCTTTGGATCCTACAAAGCTAAGCTAAGAGCACACCTTCACCCTGTGGGGAAAGGCTCCTCAACCCAATAGCTGCAATCAGAATATTCTTTGTTACTGAGAAAATCTTGGAGCTAATTGTGTAATCTTCTGTGCTGCATGTTGAATTTGCAAACAATGGAGAACACTGCGTTCTGCTCACAGCTGATCTCTGGGGACTGTTCTTACAATAACCATTGCTGTCTTGTGGCTAATGGAACGAATAAAAGATGCATTAAAGAGGTTGTGGGAAGAAAAGAGAGAAGGAAAGGAAAGTTACAAGTGCTGGAGAAACAAAAACGAACAGCAGTTGAGTGTAGTCTCCAGCATACTTGATCAGTATAGGTCCGAAATCAGGGAGGGGTTGGAAAATGCCAGTATGGGCATGATCGATTGCGGCTTTATCGCCAGGAAACCAAACGGAGAGAGAGAGAGGAAAGCATCCTCTGACTACATTTGTAACTATGAGACTCTAAAAAGCAGAACTGCCATATAAATGTTACCTCAACCAGAAAGGAGTGATTGATTTTAAACAAAAAGAGAAACCCAAGGTGCTCTGAACTTTCTACCCAAAAGTATAAGAGTACTTCTTTTTACTAACGTAAGCAGCACACAGTCTATATTGAATCCCCAAGCTATATTTTTTTAATTTGACATTTTCCTTTTCTGGCAGTTTCACTTTACAAAGCCTCTCTGAACAGTCAGTTTTCATCTGTGTTCTCAAGGACTGATTCTCTGAGTCAAAGAATTAGTAAATAGAATGACACAATTTATTTCATTACAAAATGACCTGTCAGTGTAATCATTTCTCGTTGTCGATGGTGAACGGTTAGGAGATTTTAGATTCACATTGCATTGCCACAGTGTTGACATGCAATTCAACATTCCTGCTTATTTGATTTGAGCCTCGGCAATACCTGCCCCCTCTCCTACACCAAAAGCCACAGTCTGGTTGTACATAGACTGCACACCACCAGCCTCTCAGCAATATAACTCTTGCTTTTTGTCTCTTCTGTAAAAATTTACTGACACTATGTGCAGCACAAAATCTAATTACGGTTGTTAGTGGCGTTATGGAAAAAAGGAAAGTTATTGGCTTATATCTTCATTAAAGCAATGAAAACAAAGTGTGTTTGTTTGGCTGCACTGTCTACATATATACAAACTGGTTTTCCGATGCATTTCTCAGCAGTATCTGAAAACCCATATTATAAACAGGAACCACAGGTGTTGACAGATCTGTCAGAAGTATCATCTTTTCTTTTTTTAGAAAAAGAACATGGTTTTTGAGGCCTTCACATAGCAGTTGGCAACACAACAGATGTTGCCACTATGTTACAGTTCAAGAGCTTTAAAAAAATTCACACGGAACAGTTTTAAGGACTAGAATTTGAAAGCATATTGTAATAAAAAGTAGGAAACTGATTTAGGAATACTCCTTAGAAAGACATCATGTAGTCAACAACTGCAAAATCTCAGATGTGATTCCAGGTTTCTGGTGTTTGTCCAGGAACTGACAGCAAAATGATCTTGTATGCTATCTGTTAGTCATTTTGCATGTACACGGTGACGCTGCCACAGCTCAAGTTACTTGAAAAAAGTAATTAGTTACTAATTAGTGATTACTTCTCCAATAAAGTAATCCCGTTACTTTACTGATTACTTATTTTCAAAAGTAATTAGTTACTTAGTTACTTTTCAAAAACATGATGCATAACCTGAATATGTTATAAAGCAATAGACCTTTCAGCCCAATTCTTTTTTTATGCATAATCCATCATATAAAAGTGAATCAAATGGAAAACCTCTTTCTAAAAATTGTTTTATTATATATAGTTTTCCTTTTAATTTTATGCACATTGCATCAAGCAAAAATTTAATTATATGCAACTGTCTTTGACATTTAAACCTATTTTCTGCATAGTCCAGTATATAAAATAAAATAATGTTTTGTGTTTTTGTGTCAGTGGGGAGATTCGGGGGTTTCTCATTCCTGTGGCGGCTTGCAAGGTGCTTGCTCAGATTTAAGGTTTAATTTTTCTTTCTTAAGTTTTCTTCCCACGCAGAGTGTACAGCGGACGCTAATGTTTTTGTCACTTTTCACGGAATAAAACATAAAGTAATGTAAGTGCGTCCACGCTTTAAACGCTGCACGGTCATACTCTCTCCCGCACTCCATATTATCCATTGTTGATCTACACACGTCTGTTGCTGCCGCAGACGTCGCACGTCATTGTCATGAGACACTCTCACAAACAAAATCATGGCAGTTTAGTAATGCAGTACCACAGTGTGTTAATTGGAAAGTAACAGTAATCTAATTACTTTTTGGCAATAGTAATCCCTTACATTACTTGCTACTTGAAAAAAGTTATTGGATTACAGTAACAAGCTACTTGTAATGCGTTACTGCCCATCTCTGCTTACAACAACCCTGGTATATGAGAAAAACTCAAAACTGGGGACAAATTAATTGCAGTTTTTCCAAAAAAGTCTCATCTCCTATAATCTATGAATCTCTGCGGTTCTGTTCTAAGCCATTAAAATGGAAAATAAAAAGAAATAAATTAAAATGGAAATAAAAACTGACACAATTTTAACATTGTGTCTTTGATCCAGCAGTGGCCTGCCAAACAATACAGTCTAAAATGGCACCAAAGCACATTTTGTGAGAGCGGATTTGATATCACTTGTCATCCAGTGTCATTTGCAACAGCAAGAACAGCAAGTGTAAATTGGGAATTATTGAGAGGTAGCCATACATTTACGATGGCCTTGTTTTTATTAGGATAACATTAGGATCTTTCTTTTATGCTTTTCTGCTTTTCTGTTAATGTTTTTATGTCACTAACCTGGGCAGCACAAGGCTTGGTGATTAGCACTGTTGTTCAGCTCCACCACCTGGCCAGACCCTTGCTGTGTGCATGTTCTTCCTGCGTCTGTCTGGGTTCTCTCCAGGTACTCCAGCTTCCTTCCTCAGTCCAAAGACATGCAACTAGTGGGGTTAGGTTAATTGGTGAATCTAAATTGCCCATATTTGTGAATATGAGCGTGAATGGCTGACTGTCTCTCTGAGCCCATGCCCTGCAACCTGTCCAGGATATACCCTACAGCTGCCCCTCCCACAATCCTGACAACAATACGTGGAAGAAAATGGACAGATGGATGTTATGCACCTAAAGGGGTCCAAAAAGTCCTGAGATGAGCTAAAGCTTCCTGTTAGAGGCTAGATTTACTCAAGTTTAAAACAAACCTATTTCCCTCTCACACCCTATGACAATATGACAATACGCTGAAAGGCTGTTAAGGACTACTTCCCTGTCCAATGATCCTAAAACCATGTTGCCTACCCCTGCTGTAATGCACTCAGTGATATCATTCAGAGTTTAATTTAGATACAGTATATTGAGTACTTGGCAAGCTAACAGTTATGATTGCTTTGCTGTCTTCCCCCATTCAAGTACTATACCATCTACTTTCACTAATAGCGTTCATTTATAAAGCAAATGAGTTCATACCACTGCTGTTCACAAACAGAACACTTAAGTGTGTGCAAACATGCACAAACAGAGGCATATTGTCATTCATGTCACGGGTATTAATACATTTGCAGCTAATAGTCACACACACCCAAACTATAGTCACATCACTATTCTACAAACCTTAATTAATCACTTGTGTGCTCCTGGTCACAGTGATTCTTTGACCATCTGCACTGTCACTCGCTTCATAAAGAGGTCCGCACTGAGGAGAAGACAGGAAATGGGAGTCTATTCAGCCACGCAATACTAGCAAATGATGGTCTGGTGCGTTCCTGCAGACACTGGGTAATATGACCACTGCTGAAAATAGGATTCTAAATGAAAAATATATAGCACAATGAAGGACAAAGACACAAGAAAATGCATCAAAATCAAAGGACCACAGATGAAAAGAGTTTGAGAACTCCTTCAATTGACCATTACTAGTTTTATGCTGTAGTTCTAATAATACATTCCGGTTGTGCTCCTGTTGTTATTCACAACAGCAGTTTATGATGTGTCATGAATGTTCTCTCCTTCTCTTGGACCTGACAAATTTTTGTATCTTCTTACTGTCTTTATTCAAAAGAGACTCATTTGAATAAAGACAGGCACTGGACATGACAAAAGCCTGTTCTGTTTCTAGGAATCCTCTGCTTTTATTTGGCCCTTAAAATAAGGCAAAAGCTGAGACATAAAAAATTCACATTCAGCTTTAAAGTGATTATGTGGGGAATATGAGTATCATTATATATTGGTGTCATTCTGTAGTTATTTCCCATAAGGATAAAGGACTTAAAATAACCACTAAGGGCATATAGAATTCACCACTTCAAGTGGAAAAAAAAGTGCCAAACATACGCAAGAATGGACTTTAAATAAATACAGTTAGGGGTCATAAATATTAGGAGAGAGACAACTTTTTTGGTTCTGTACATTACCACAATGAATTTTAAAGTGAAACGACTCAGATGCAGTTGAAGTGCAGACTTTCAGCTTTAATTCAGTGGGATGAACAAAAAGATGAGGAACTAAGGCATTTTTAACACAATCTCTTCATTTCAGGGGCTCAAAGTAATTGGACAAATTAAATAACTAAAAATAAAATGTTCATTTCTGATACTTTGTTGAAAACCTTTTGCTGGCAATGACATCCTGAAGCCTTGCAATCATGGACATCAGCAGATGCTGAGTTTCCTCCTTTTTAATGCTCTGCCAGGCCTTTACTGCAGTGGCTTTCAGTTGTTGTTTGTTTGTGGGCCTTTCTGTCCGAAGTTTAGTCTTCAATAAGTGAAATGCATACGTATGTGACTGACTCTGCCATTCAAGAGTATGCCACTTCTTCACTTTAATAAACTCCTGGGTTGCTTTGGCTATAAATTTTAGGTCAACATCCATCTGTATTATGAAATGCTGCCTTATCAATTTGACTCCATGTTTTACAGATGATGTGGTAATGCTTTGGATCATGAGCTGTTTCCCGCCTTCTCCATACTTTTTACTTGCCACCATTCTGGTAGAGGTCTATCTTGGTTTCGTCTGTCCAAAGAATGAGTTTTTGTTTTTGTTTTTTTAGCAAAGTCCAATCTAGCCTTTCTATTCTTGAGGCTTATGAGTGGTTTGCACTTTGCAGTGAAATCTCTGTATTTACTTTCATGCAGTCTTCTCTTTATGATAAACTTGGATATTGATACACCTACCTCCTGGAGAGCATTGTTCACTTGGATGGCTGTTGTGAAGGTGTTTCTCCTCTGTTGTCTACCTTGGAAGTCTAGGTCATTTTGCGTTGCTGAGTTCGCCAGTGAACTTTCAGTGAACAGGATGTATCAAACTGTAGATTTTGCCACTCCTACTATTGTATATACTTGTATAGTTTTGTACATACTCCTAATATTGTAGCAATTTCTCAGATGGGTTTTTTTTTCTGTTTTTGCAGGTTAGGGATGTTGTTTTATCTGTATGGGGAGCTCCTTTGACCACGTGTTGGCTGTTCACAGCAAAATTTTCTAAATGTAAGCACCACACCTCAAATCAACTCCAGACCTTTTATCTGCTTAATTAATAACAACATAGCAAAGGAATTGCCCACACCTGCCCATGCAACAGCCTTTGAGTCATTGTCGAATTATCTTTGGTCCCTTTAACAATGCACAACTCCTAAACCCTTTATCCAATTTAAATTTGAATTTGGATACCCTCAAGTAAAGGTCTACAGAGTCTACATAGCATGTCCATGTCCATTATATAACTATTACTGATATGTTTCTTTAAACATAAAAAAAAACAAAAAACTTGTCAGCGTCTAAATATATATGAACCTAACTGTATGCAGAACTTGCAAACACTGACAAATAACTTCTTTCATATGTCATATAATTTACCTTTTGTTAACTATTTATAGAAATTGCAGTCAAACCTTGTTTTGACCAAAGTTACAGGGATATTGTGTTTGCTGTTGGTAATGGAGAAATGACACTGTCATTGTTTAGCTTGGTTGCCTAGAAATCTTTTTTGAGGAAGTGTGTCACCAATTACACAAACCCAAAGCTCTACATTTTATCTTTATAATTTTGTAAATTGTTATGCTTGTTGTTGTCATTGCTTATCTGTATTCTGCTGTGTACAGTGTCCTTGAGTGTTTTGAAAGGCGCCTTTTTAAATAACATTTATTATTATTATTATTAGTATTATTATTATAATTATTATTATTATTAGCTGATAAACTGCAACCTGGAAACAGCTAGCCGTTAGCAGCTAACTATAGGTTTGCCTAATGATGTGAATTGTTTTCAGAAGCCAAAACAGAGCAGTTACTTATTATATAAAAAATTTTTGAGAGTCACTCATCAAGGTTAGGATGTTCCAGTGAAAAAAACAGAGAAGCATTAGTAGGCTAGTACTTGTTGTATAATATATACACAAGTGTGTTGCATTTTTGTTAAAAATCCATTCTCTGGATGGTGCTGGTGCTGATTTTTCTAAACAAGAAAAGGAAAAAAAAGAGATTTTGAGCTCCAAGCAGGGTGAATATCATGGTTTGAGCCGGGAGTTGATGCTGAATCATGGTCGGTTTCATCCATATTTCAGGATGTCAGTGGGGCAGTTTGAGCTCTCATTGGCAGAGTTGGGACCACATTTAACAAGTCTGGAAAATAATTTGAGAGAGCTGATTGACCTGGAACGGCATCTAGCTCAATGCTTGAGGTAAACTAGTTTTATTTATACTATTTGTATATTCAGTAGCGGGGCATGCTTTGAGCTAGAGTGCAGTTGTTGCCAAATGCAGTGGTCAGATCAATTTATTCAGATCTGAAAAATCGAGCTTTAAAATTTGTCCAGAAAATTAGTCTAGCACCTAGCATCATGTGTCCAAAAAATATTTGTAACCCACTAAATATTTGCACAAATTTTATGCGTCTGGTGTGTAAATGATTCATATTTTAGACATTTTTGTTTTATTTATTTCCTTTTTTTTATTTGGCGTATAGATAATACATTTGTATAGTTAGTAAATATAAAGACACATGGACAGCAGTTTTATTATAAATGTATTTTAATAGCCCGTAATGAACAATACTCTTTATCATTATGGTAAACTGTCGTCCACTTTTAGAAAGTGTGTATTATGTCTCTCAAAGGGAACTTACTACATCATCTATCTAAACTCACTCAAGAAACCCACATAGGTCTGTGTCAAATCCAATGCCACAAGCTGGTTACTAGGCAAGGTAACCAGGTGGCGTAATTGAAGTGAGGCTATTATCCAATCAACGAAAAGAACAACTGAGCTCAGCTTTCTGTTACAAAACGTGCTACAAAATAATTCATACATTTATTCAGGTCCTTTGGCAAGTGGAAAAGAGATCCCAGCCCACTCAGAAACACCCAGATAACACCACTGGATCACTTCTGGTACCAAATAAGTTGCAATTTTATTTTATTTACTGAACTTTTACTTGTTTTTTGCCTGTGGACGAAGGAGATGATTAATCTCAAAATGGTTAGTTATCTGTACTGCTAGAGCATTATCACTATAAAGCTGTATTTTCCAATGAAATTAGTACTCGAACCCTAATTTATTTTTTAATTGATTCTGTTTTTTTATTTGATCATTTGTTAATAAGGCCTAAGAATTTATTTAAAAGTTTGGTCTTCTTACATACCCAATGCCTCCATGGTAATGTCAAAATAAAAACACGGACCAACAAACTTATAAACTTATACCTGATTTGAAAAAAAATCCTGGAATCAGACTCAAAATTAGAATTTCTATTTTTCATGACATTATATTTTATATACTTATATGCTTTTATAAAAAACTGCATTACTTATAAGTGATAGGCGGCACGTTTTTTTGAGTATTTGTCAGATAATGATGTGACCACTATCAAAAGCTGTTGCAAAAGATCACAGAATTTGGATAATTAAGTCTTTCTATCCTGCAGTACTGCGTAAAAAGAACAACACTTTGGACAAACTCAGGAAAGTGTTAAGTTCTCAGGATATATGCTAAAGAATATTACTGGCTTTCTGTTATATTTACATCGGCTACTAAGAAATTAAATTGAGGCAAAAAAAAAAAGATAGACTAGCTCACCAGCTTCCAGAAATGTGAATTGCTCATGAAATTTTAAAACATAGTAGCTTCTGTCATGAGAAGTCTCTGATTGAATCCCACACCAGCTCTGTTCTCAGAAGTAACTCCTCCGCTCTCTCAAGCCTCTTCTGCTGTCACTTCAGATCAGCTTGCAAGTTCACTTTTAGCTGGATAGCTGGAGGTTAACTTGCAAAAGGGAGAAGTCAGAGTCAGCAGAGCACCCAGAGTGTCTGCAGACAAGAAGTCCATTTCTAAACACTCACACAGGGACAACACTCCATTCCTCGCTCGCTCGCTCTCCTCTCTCTCGCTCTTTCTCTCTCTGTCTCTCCTTTCTGCACCCCCTCCTGCTCTTTGAAGTATATAAAACAGATTCCCAACTTGGCAACTTAATTTTCCCAGTTGTATCACACACTGAGCCTTGAGCTATGCATAATTTTCATAATGCACAATTTCACACTTAAAACTCCAGATGAATCTTAAACCAGAGTTGATCAAAAGTGTTGCAGTAGCCTGTGTGTGAGATAGAAAAGGAGAGTATATGAAGTTTTTATTCTTCCTCAATTTATCCATTTTATAGTCAAGTGCATTATGATGTAAGAAGTATTGATTGGACCCTTTTATAAGCGATGATACCATTCGATCACCCAGTCTTTGTTTACACAGCTACATCGGACAAATCACGATGCATGCTGGTGGACAGACTGACAGACAAGACCGTGTAAAAGTCTCTGTGAACTGTCATGTTAGCAGTTGACTTTGTGATCCGTACTGAGAGCAGGAGTGTGTTTGATTGAGACTGAGGACAACAGAATATAAGGAACGAAAGTGGTGAAGGTGGTTGAGTTAAAATAGTCCACCTCTCTTCTGCACACCCTGAGGGTGCAGTCAGCGTTAAGTGGATGGATAAAAATCTCGGGAGTGATTTGGGGCAGAAAAAAAAGAAGCAAGAGTAAAAGAAAAAGTTGAGGCCAGCTGTGGTATACGGGTTGGAGATGGCACCTTTGAAAATAAGACAGTAGAGGAGCTTAAAGCAGTTGTGTTAAAGATGCTAAGATTGTCACGGTCTGGGTTGAGTGTTAGGTTTTTTGGTGTAATTTTCCACTTTGGTTCCTGTGCCAGGATTCGCTCTGTGGGGCGGAGTTCTGCTTCCCGCTCCAGCCTCCTCTCACCTGTAATGGATCAGCCGTAATGAGCAGACCTGCATTTAAGACCAGCTCAGTCTTCCACTCCCCACCGGATCATCTGCTAAACCGCGATGGTAAATCGGCCTTCGTGTTGAGCTCATACCTTGTTATTCCTTGTGTCTCCAGTTTCCTCTGCGTTGCATCTGTGACCCTTCTGGTTTCGCTGGTGTACTCTGCCATCCCACTACTGCTGAACACTTCCCTGCCAGCCTCTTCACTTCTCTCTTTGCTCAACGCTTCTCCACAGCACTCAGGATATAGCATAAGACTTTTCCTGCCTGCCTTCCTGCTCGCCGCTTCCCCTTGGAATGCTGGGAAAGACAGAGAAGGTCTGATATCTTGGTTCTTCATGCTCTCTGACACTCACTCCACCTCTGAATTTATTGCTCTACGCTTCTCTTCTAAGCATTCCTCACCCACGCTCTGAAGAAAAGGCTACCTTAACAGTCTTTGCCTGGCAATAATCCTCCTCTCCCTCTGTTGCAGTGGACTCCACTCAAGTGACACTCGCTCCCTGCCTCGCTTTAATCATTAAGACTCTTGAGGAGGTTTGTACATTGAGGTAGTTGGCATAACAGAAAAGACAGTAGGAAGTGTTCCCCTATGATCAGCTTTCATGGCCAATAAGAAATACCAAAAGAGAAAAAGAAGATGAAGGTGATGTCACTATTGAAGACAGGGAAAAGATAAAGACACTTAAAAGATCATTAGCACTCCACAGCCTTCTCTGCAGAGCAACTAACATCGCAGACCCCAGAGGATAGATACCCCCATCCTCAAGGACCCTACCTACCCTGACATGGGCTGTATACTTCTATCCTCAGGCCGAAGGGATAGAAGTGTGAAATCTAGAACCTGTATACTAAAGAACTCATTCTTCCTCACTGTCATTAGATTCCTAAACACCTGACAGGGGTTGATAACCTTGGTCTACCTCAATCTACGACTGTCTGTTTCTATGTTTGCACACACATAATTGTGCAGTCACTCCTGTCTACTCAGTGTGGTTAATTACATAAACAAGTACATCTCTTATTGCAGCTCAGAGTTTTTTATTTGTATAGTTATATTTTGTGAAGATCTTATATTTCTTATTTGCTGTTTTTATTGTTTTTAAATTAAATGATAAATATCATTTATTCTATTTATGTATTTTATATATGGAATTTTCTGTTACTGGTTCTGGACAGCAAATTAAGAGTTTCACTGTACAAGAAAACGTGTGTCTTTACAATAAAATGTTTATGACAGGAGATGAGCGGGTAATATGTCATACAATAATGCCATTTTGCCGATTTGGGTAATCTAAAATTTTAAAAAAAGACCTTAATTGAATTCAAAGTTTCCTCTTTCATCAGTAATTAAAAACTTGAATGCAGATTATTGTTCAAAAAGTAAACATTGCCAAACGTGACATCACATTATGCTAGCAGATAAGACTTACTTATGGGGAGGTATTGTGGAAGTTTGGATATATAATAAATATAAATAAAGACTGAATAATTACATCCATCCAGCACTGAACCTGGATAGAGGTGGTCTGTTTGTGTTGACTGACTCAGTGATATTAGATCTGAACACAAAAAATTCTAGGCTCAGCTAGCTCCTCCTCATCGGTATCTTAGCATATTTGCTAAAAATAGGAATGATCATACTCTCCAGATACCAAGGTAGAACTTAATGCCAATATAGTCTAGCCACAGGAAAAAAACTGCTGCATTTGTGTGGTTTAAAACATAAATGAGACCGTTTGAGTTTGACAGTTGTTTGAGTAGCAGCTAGGTAGAAAATGCCACATTACGGCTGCAGGCTATCTATATGATACGATCGATCATCCTGTCATCATGTAAAACATTTGGAGAAGTCAAAGCTTGCGTCCACTCTGGCCTTCCTTTTATCTCCTTCTCTTTCTCTTACACACACACACACACACACACACACACACACACACACACACACACACACACACACACACATCGTGATTCACACATTATTTCATTACCTCCTTGAGGAGTTGTTAGATAATGAAGTCAACAGTCTCAGGGATAACTAGTGGGGCTTGAGTGTAAACAAGTCACTCTCACGTCTACTTTAGAATTCTCTTTATTCTATCAAGGATGTCCTCTAAAGGAGTCTGCAGGCTATAAAATTGGCAAGCTAGAAGAGCTTGAAAATTCACTTCAGTGCTATTTAACTGGGCGACCTGACAAACGGAAAAAGGAAGAGGAGTACGAATAGCCATGTGGAAAACACAATAGCACATTTTTAAAGAGAGAAATCTGTGTGTGTCAGGAGTAAAGTTTTAGTGTATCTCTCATAAATAAAAGGTTAACAACTCACATATTTCATAGTTATTGAAGAAAACAACATAAATGCTTTCAGACTATAATACATGATTACTACACTAACTGATTTCATAGGACGTACAGTTGGAAATTTAATCTACACAATTGGTAACATCCTTTACTGCGGCACTTTCATGTCAGGGGTCACGCTTTGTCTTCCTGGATATAAAGGCGATGCAGAACCAGAAGGCAATTTAGATGTAAAGTAAGATGCACCACCTTTAATTTTAAAAAATGAATAGCAGGAAATAAATAAATACATATTTAAGAGGTGGCACTAAAGGAACAAGTAGAAAAGGAAAAAGGCCAAGAGATCAGGAGCACAGACAAGCATACTGATTTTGTTTTTCGAAAGTTAAGGACTTGGAGAAATTTAAAAGAAACTGAACAATTACCTGATTCGTGTGTTTGTCTCGATTCTAGATTAACATCCTTTAGTGAAGTCTTTCCATTTCCAACTAGTTGTTCAGTCAAAAAGTATATTTTTCTGTCACCAGTTGAAATACCACAGCTTGTCAAAAATCAGTGGATAATTTACGGTACTTTGATCAATAAGAAAAATGCTGTTTCTGCTCTTCAAGTACAGATCTAAAGATGGTAAACAGTCTCTAAACATTTTCCACAACAACATTTTCCCACTGCAATGGAAATTAAACAAACAGCCTAAAATCTATGTCTGACTTCATTTACAATTGTTAAAAATGAAATTTATAAAAAACAAAAACTAAGTACACTTTTACTGCTTCCATAAGAAGTCCACAAGTTCAAACTGATCAGAATGATCAGAGAAATTGCAACAAACCCAAGAGCTGCATCTTACTTACTCTCTTACTTTGCATGTATATGGTAAACGTCATGACAGTATAGTTAAAAAGAACATGCCAGAATACATCTAAGCAAATCACATGACTTGTGGAACAATGTTCTTTGGACAAGCAAAACCAAAGTGGAGAAGTGTGGCCATAATTCACAGTGCCATGTTTGGTGAAAACACAATAGCATATCTGCACAAACGCCTCATACCAACTGAAAATTACAGTGGTGGCAGTGGTGGTAAGACATTCATGGTCATGATTTTCAAAATATTCTAGAGTGAAGAAATCTGTACAAACACTAAAGCTTTGTACTAATTGGCTCATGCAGCAAAGCAATGATCCTTAGCACAGCGGCAAGTCTACAACAGAATGACTGTAAAAGAAAGGGAATAAAGTTGTTGCAATGAGGTCAAAGTCTAGATCGCAATCAGATTAAAATGCTGTAGCAGGAACCTAAGAGAGCTGAGCATAAACAAACACCCACAAACTCCAATGAACTGAAACAACATTATAAAGAAAGGTGGGCCAAAATGCCCACTCTGCAAGATGTTTCAGACTACATAAAGTCATGATGAAAATAAGTACTGTAATGGCCCAGTCAACAGCCCAGGCTAAAATACTGAGGTGGGACCTCAAGAGTGCTTTGCATAAGTGAATGCCAGTGGGTGAGCAAACCATCGATTGTATCATGATAGCGCAAGTCTGCACGCAAAACCACCACACACTTGTGCCCTCAACAGCTCCCCCAAAACTGTTCTTGTTACAGTCACTGCAATTCCCAACTAACGATCTTTCTGTATCAATCAGCTTTTCTCCCATAAGGTAATCTACTGCTACAGCTGCTTCCACCATCACAGCAACTCTCAGTCTCTGTGTTTCCACCAGTCTGCCTCACACTGCCTCAGTCCAAGACATGTTGGAGAGCGGCCCAACAGGGTGTGAATTGATGCCTCATACCCATCTCCTTTTCTGATTGGACTCCAGCTCTTCAAAGATGAGCATCTTCTCAGCAGCCGGGCAGAAGCTGCCAAGGCTGCTGTGATGGGATTATGGTGATTATTGTGTGGCACATGCAGCCAGTGACAAATAATAGCTCGGTTGACTGACTGTCGTTCAGTATGTGGCCATTTAGAAAATTGTTTTACAGGTACGATGTAACAAAAGTTTAATTTGTAAATGTATGTTATCATTTTTCCTTGTGATCCAGTCTTAAAAAACAAACATGACTACGGGAACGTTGTTTTCTGTTGTTCTCACTTCAAAAGTGTGGTGAGCTCAGATTAGTGCCAGTATTCTAATACTATTTCTCTTTAAATAGCAAAGTGTGTTGCTGCTTTATTAAAGTTTAAAATCTTATTTATAGAACCTTTAATTCGCAACCTTGCACCTACCCACACAAAAGCACTAACCTCATGCCTAATCAACTGAAATTACGTAGGTGAAATTGCATGGTGAGATATACTGTTATTAGCTTGTCCTCTATTATAAATATTTTATATTTTTTCAAGCTGTGCACCATTTTAAACAACATGAAAAATAAAGAAAAACATTTAGCTTCTGTTTATTCACATTGGCAGCAGAAAGTGCCATTATTTTTCTTCTTTTCTTCTTCTTTGGTCACTTGATCACTTAACAAAAGAATGAAATCCTCAAAGAATGAAAATCTGTTCCTCTTTCTAACCTGCTTATCACAGCAGGTTTCAATGACGGTGTAATTAATGACCAATCAAGGTGTCTTCTGCTTCATATTTAAGTAAACATCAATCATTCACCTCTTTAATATTAGGAGATATAGTACTTACATTTCAAATTTGCCACAAAACTATTTAAAAAATAGTTTTTTATGTATCTGTTAGCTATATTTACTTACCCCTCAATTATTAGTAACTAAAAAGAATACGTGAACACGCTCCTATATGCTACATTAAATGACAGGATAATAAAAATAAATGATTTTACCTTCCACTCGTCTTTATTGGAAATACACTTTACACCATATTGCTACCATCATTAATAATCTATAAGTCTTGCCACATTTATATCACTGTGACACCAACTTTATACCAACCATCTTTACTGACTGTCTCAATAAAATAGATTGACTAAGGACCAAATAGATTTTTCAGCCTCTTGTCTTCTTGTTAGGAATGAAACGTTCATATTTTAAATACATTAAGTGCATTAAGGGGGTCCAGAAGAGCCATTACTTGCTAGCATTACCTGCTTATGTAGCAAAACACTATAATTATTTAAGCTGGCTGTAAGCCAGTGATCCCTTTCTTCTGTAGCCTTCTTTGTTGCTTTCAGTAGAAGATGTGCAGGTCCACTTATAAAGGGCTCACATTTGAACACACACAGTACAGTTGGGCAATCTTTGATACAATTATCCTAAGCTCATGCAAATCCAAAACAGTGATAGTTTTTTTTTAATTTAAGAAGATTATTTATTGTTATGATAGATGCATTTCCATATATACAAGCAAAACGTGTGTAATGTAAAATAAATAAATAAATAAGAGCCATGCATTGTGCTTTCCGGATCCTATTTTGGGATTTGTACACATTTCTAACCATAATGTAATATTAAGTAAATTGTAACGAAGGCCAAATGTAACATTCTCAGAAGGAACAGAAAAATAATATAATGTATAGAGGAAAGAACAATAGATTTGTTTTCACAAGATAGGGTGAAGATTGTGTGTTTCTTGTGATTTTTATGATTTGCGCTTAAAAAATATTCCAACAAGTGAACACGCCAGATAGATCTGCAAATGATCTGATTTTTTTGTCATTGTTAGTAATAATACTTTTGTCATAGTCAGTAGAGCCGTAGGACTCAATATGCAGGACTTGGAAGGATCAGTTACAGTGTGTTTATTCACAGAGCAATAGGGAACAATGTTAACAATGGAAGGTTTGTTAGTAAGTGGGTCCAGGCCTCCAGTATTAACAGGTTCTACAGAATGAATGTTGAGCTGCAGTCCACGAAGAGCATCCTCAGGCCTTCAGACAGGTGGGAACCGTGGCATGAGTCAGGGAGAAGTTGAACAGCCTGATGAGAATCCCTGCCAGTTGGTCTGGGCAGGCTTTAACCACAGCCCCTCGGTCAGGGCAGGCAGCTCTCCTGGGGTTCGCCACTCTCAGGGGGTTAGGGGGCTCTGGGCTCTTCAACTTGGGTGTTGAAGAGAAAGTCCTATATCCTCCTCCTGTAGCTCTCCTTGCCTTGTTTGAATCCCCTCCTCAGGTTGGCTCTGGCAGTGCTGTACAGAGAACTGTCCCTCTGCCTGAAGGCTGAGTTACTTGTTTTGATCAGAGCTTGTACTTCACTCATCATCCAAGGTTTCCGGTTAGGTTTTAGTCAGTGTCAAATCCTCTACAGAGCACTTAATGTAAAAAAGGACAGACTGAGTGAAGGTCTTCAGGTCCTGCTGTTCAAAGCTGGACCAGTCTGTCAGATTGAAACAGTCCTGTTACTGGAGGAGAGCATCATCTGGCCCCATGCTTTAATGACCTGGGTGCTTGGTAGGGATGGGTACCGGTATCCGGTGCCATGATGACGGTTCTGACATAAACGGTAGTAACCAGACCGAAAAGCAGCGCACATTTCGGTGCTTTATTTTCCTGAGATGTCATACACTTTGAATTCTAGGCAATCATTTTACGTTTCCGAGGATAGTAGGCGGGTCCAGGTACATACGTTCTTTTAGAGCAGAGCTACAGATTAAAAATGGCCAAGGCGAAGCGGTCAAAAGTCTGGCTGTACTTCACAGCAAAATATGCAAACTCAGCAGCCTGCAACAAGTGCTTTAAGCTGATACTGTGATACTGTCAAAGGAGGTAACACCTCAAATCCGATGAAACACCTGGCGACGCATAGCGTTTTTTTTAAAAGCCGAAAAATGCGCCGTATTTGATAGCTTACTGCGAGACCTCACACCGAGCGCATCTACTGCGGGTGTGGTGCCTGTTATCGGACCCGGAGTTAGCAGCATCCCCCAAAAACCCGAAGAGGAGAGTCCTGGCCCCTAGCCCTGCCAGTGTAGCAGAAATGATGACGGATGATGATGGCAGCAGCAGCCGTTCTTCTCTGCGTGAGTAGCTTAATGTTGTTTGTGTATAATTTACGTTGAGTAGGTTAACCACGTTATTACATTAATGCATGTAAGGTGAACTAGCAAACACCATGGTAGTTACATGCAGCTGTCTTTTTGTGGAAAACAAATCAAATCAAATCAAATCACTTTTATTGTCACATCACATGTGCAGGTACATTGGTACAGCACATGTGAGTGAAATTCTTGTGTGCAAGCTTCACAAGCAACAGAGTTGCAAAATACAAGAATGGCTACATCTGAAACTAATAAATATATGTACAATATATAATAGTATATGCATTTCTGGATGTGTATACTAAATATTTTTCTACGTGTGTGTGTGTGTGTGTGTGTGTGTGTGTGTGTGTGTGTGTGTGTGTGTGTGTGTGTGTGTGTGTACACATATTTTACAAATTAAATAGAGTCAACAATAAATAAAATATATAAAAATATACAGAGTTGAGACATGTGCAAAACAGTGGTATTACTGTACAGTATGGAGTGCATAATGTTAAAGTTCCAGTAGTGAAGCTGAGGTGTCTATGACGTGTTCAGCAGTCTGATGGCCTGGTGGAAGAAGCTGTCTCTCAGTCTGCTGGTACGGGACCGGATGCTGCAGAACCTTCTTCCTGATGGAAGTAGTCTGAACAGTTTAAGGCTGGGGTGACTGGAGTCCTTGATGATCCTCCCCGCTTTCCTCAGGCACCGGTTCCTGTAGATGTCTTGGAGGGAGGGAAGCTCACCTCCAATTATCCGTTCAGAGCACCGCACTACTCGCTGGAGAGCTTTGCAGTTAAACATGAGAGGTTTTTGGACAAAGTTTGTGTTTTTTCCATTGTTTAAGCACTGCTTCCAGCCAAGAGTGATACCATACAGTATATGCCCTATAGCTGCAGAAAAGGCTAACATTGTTATCTTTTTACAAAAAAAACAGCTGAACATGAGAGGTTTTTGGACCAATTTTGTGTTCTCCATTCTTTAAGTACCGGTTTAAGCACCGTTTAAGCATCGGCACCGTTTCAAAAGTACCGGTTTGGCACCGGTATCGGATAAAACCTAAACGATACCCATCCCTAGTGCTTGGAGGAGTTTGTTTCCTGAGAGGGGTGTGGCCAGGGATGAGAAGCAGAGAGAGTTGGTCAGGTTGTCATAGGTGGGGGAGGGGTGTCGCTCTGTAGGTATGCTTGATGTTACTGTACACATGGTCCAGTCTCCTGCCCCCCTGCAGGTCACTTAACATGCTGGTGGAATTTGGGGAATACAGAATGCTGAGCTAACATTAGCACTGGTAACAATAGCTACCGTTAGCTAGTAAGGTTCAGCAGGAAGACGCAGTGAAAAGGCATGAGAAACACAAAAAAGGTGTGCAGTATTTCTTGAGGGCACAAACGTGTGCTGACATTAAATTTATAGTGAAGTAGCAGGTAATGTACAACTTACCAATATAAGACATGAGCTACAGGCAGAAACACAAAAACAAAGACGTCTCACTTATCTATCTCACTCATTTGCATTGAATGAGATAAATAGTTGTGGGACCTCATATAATTTGCAGTTTAGTAATAAAACAAATGTAAAATTCTTCCAGTAAGGCAGCATCAGAGTTAATAACATATGAGCCATGACAGTGATTCTGAAAGAGAACTGTAGTCACACACCTCAAGCTGATCAGCGTCAGGTGAAACACAGTCGTCAATCACGTTCAAACAAAACCAGTCTTCATCATCAGCTTTCACTCCCAGGTAATGGAACCCTTCTGGTGATTTTTTATTTATTTTTTGATTGGCATGACTGATTACTCTGTCCATCAGTGTGCCTGTTTCAGTTCTTATTACTGCACTGAGTGATCATTTCTCTCACTCTGTGAATTTTGTGTATCACATATCTCATGTGACACTGAGTCTTTTGGGCTCTGCTCCGCGCAGCACAGTGCAGATTGCTCCAGCCCTGGCCGATTCATACTCTGTGTTTAAACACACTGGGGAGTGCCTTCAGGAGCAGAGCCTATTTCATGATATGAAAAGCCCCGCCTTTCCTCTATATACATCTCCCTCTCTGTCTCTAACAAGAAGGTTGTGTGAGGACCATTTTTGTCTTAAATTATAATTGGTAGATTTAACTTTGCCTTTACTGTGTTGCTCAGTGGTATTTGCACAAGGTAGTTTGTAAACAACAGGAAATCGACAGAAACAACATGTGGCACAGTTCACTTTACACTAAAGGATTGTTTACATACCGAGAAAGGAATTAATTCTAGTTTGCTGTTGCATAAATGTTTGCTTGCTAGCTTCTCAATTCCACTTGGGAGATGCTTTAGGACTATAAATTGATTTCTGTTCTGACTGATAAATATTCAGTATATGATGAAATGTTTGCATTTGTTTCACCCTGAAGCAGCAAAGCTAGTTCAGTCAGGGAGATATCATGCTGGTCTGCATTTGCCTAAGGGAGATATTTTGCTGTCTGGCTTTTTAAAGAGAAACGATTAAACCCACTGTTTGGATTCAAGACACTCTGCATGTTTTAGTTGCCCTTCTAACCGCTTTGCTGCATCATAAAACCTGCAGTGTCTGAATTATTTCTTTTTAATCAAATCATGGCTGTGAAATTAGTTGGAAACGCACTGGATGGTGCAAAAGTTTTCGATGCTTTGGATGTTGAAATGTTGAAAGGCTTTTGAGTCGTTCTAAATTCGGTCTGCAGCATGACAATGACCCTAAACATCTGTTGTCTATATAGAAAGAGACAGCAAAAGGATGACGAGGTGTCCCACAGACAGTGGAATTGCCCCCACAAAGCCAGTCTAGAGCTAAATGAAGATGCCACTGAACCCACCGAGACAGCTCAGTCACCACCGAAACAAAATTTCCTGGAGTTAACATGAAGTTAAATAAGAAGAATATTCTTGATGTGACTTTAAAAAGCATCCTCACTTTGTTTTTAATGGCAAAAACTTTTGTGTGCTTGCTAATATAAGAAAATGTACAGGCTCTGAGCGGCAACCTCGAGAATCTGCTACATGGATGAAGTACTTCTTTTTTTTTTCAATCCCTTTAAATAACTGCAGCTAAATGTGGTGATGACTAGCTAGTGAAACTTTTTTAAAAGTCCTAACTGTATATGAAAGTTGGCTGCTTCCCTCTTTTCTTTTCTTTTCTTTTCTTTTCTTTTCTTTTCTTTTCTTGAAGGCCAATAGGGTGGAGTGGTACCTGTGTTATCAGGTTTATGAGCAAGCATTACACAGACATATACAAAAAATGCTACTTGGATACATTTCAAGAATGTCACTTATTAAAAACAAAAGTGAATAAACTTGCAGTCATGTGTATATATCGTTATTTTCCATGTTTCAAAAGTGTTGCTACCACTCAGCGAGTTGCAGGCAAGTGTTTGTAGACACGTTGCCATCTTCTATACAAACTACAGGCTGTTGCAACAATTTGTTTGTGACCAAAGTATTCACAGGGACATTTTTAGTCTTTGTGACCATTTACATTTCAGGATATACACTCTTTCCTATTGCAAGCTGAGCTATAGGCCTGTGTGACTGGGCCCTAAGAGATTGCTGTCACATAAAGTGGCTGTGCACCTGTTTTTGATTTATATAGGTTTCAATCTTATAGCTCAAGGAGCTATAAGGTTGTCATTATGTTTCTTTAAATTTAAATCTAAATTTGGGGATTTTGACATGGAGACCTATGGGGTTTGACATGATTTTTGGCCATTTGAGGAACTTTTTTTTGGCGCCTCACACTGGCTTCAGCTTTCAGCCACATGGTTTAAACAGACCAAAACGCATGTACCACAATAACGTGTTAGTACTTCTCATTTGTGATGCCACCTTCCTGAAAGGTGCCACCTTCCTGAATTAAAAATTATTACACTTTTGATTTAGTTTAATTCAATTTCATTTTTATAGCATCAGTTTACAGTATTGGAAGGTAAAGACTACAATATTAGAGAGACGTCCCAACAATCATAATCATTCCAATAAGTAAACTCTAGGTTTTAAAGTAATTTCTATCTTTCTGTTCATATTTTGCTGTTGCACAAATGACCATTGCCACAGGTCTGCAGTGTAGTACAGCGGCTAATACCTTCACCTCACACTAAAACTCTAAAAAGGAAAGCAGGTATGGCTAATGCTGTGGTACATTTGCCTTAGTGCAGACTTTTAAATCAGTCCACTCTACTGAATTGACTTTTTTTTTTTGATGGATATGTTATGTAATAAGCTGAAAATTCTCTCTGATATCAGGCAATTTAAAGTGCGCTGCAGCGCTTGTAATGGAATAGGTCAACAGTTTTAGGAATTCAGTCCATGAACTGCAGAATTCCCCATCCTCTGTGTTTTGCGGTAGTTTAATCTTTTGTTCCTAATTCCGTGGAACGTGAAATTTGCCAGCAAAGCCTCCAGAATGAGGAATTAGAGGCAGCAAAAAGAGCCATGCTCAACTGTCGTTGAAAAGCCACAAAAAGACTTTAATTTGTTCTCTAACTTTCTGGATCTCTCCCACACATGCATGAGCAGGTGCGCATGCTGGGAATGGATAGAGTCATTAGAAGTTTCCACAAACTTGGAGGTGGACTCCAGGGATGTAATTCGAAAGATTCGTCACAGGTTTACTGTCTCTTTGACACCACAGTCTAAGAAAGCTTTTAGTATTCAGGATGTTTCCATATAGACTGCTTTGGGTGGCAATAGGCCTGGCCAGCCGATAAGGCAGGTGGAAATCACATGACACAAATTTTTATGGGACTGATTTATAAATTCGGGTTTTAGCTGCACTCTCACCCTTAGGCAGTACCGAAAGAGGGCTTTGGGTGTTGGACATTTGATGGGTTTGTACAAACAGATTTTTATTTTTCTCATTTGCTAACACAAGAGGGGGGGAGAGTGCTGTAGACTACTGCACATAAACTGAAACTAAGTTGCAGCAGGACACACAGGAATACATAGTTATATATTTACATGATCTAGCACTAAAAACAAACAACTACGGGATTCTGACTTGATGCAGGAATCATCCATGGATGCTGGTGTTCTCAGACAGTGCCAAGAGCATTGCATGAAGTCATCCTGTTTTGATGGTGTGCAAGAAGAAGACCATTGCTCACAGAAGGGGAAAGAACCCTGTTGGACACTCCCATGCTTTGGTCAGATGGAACCAAAATGAATGTATTTGGATTAAACATTAACATGAGGCAAAAACGTGATCTCAGTGACTTACCGTGGCATTAGTGTTGGATCAAAGATGTGTGACACTCTTCTTTGATGCTTTCGTTTTTGGATTTTTAACAGTCCACAAGGTTTACTCAGAAAGGTTTGGAAAGAAAAAAGAAAGAAACACTTTGTTGATGAGAGAGGCCAGAGGAGAATGGCAAGGCTGGCTGAAGCTTAAAGAAAAGCTACGGTAACTCAGATAACCTCGTCTTATAAATGTTGTGAGCAGAAAAGCATCTCAGCATTCACAACACATCCTTGAGGCAGATGGAGCTTCAAGAGAAGTGGAAGTTCACTTTGGGTTACACACATGTCAGCCAAGGAAAGAAATCTGAGACTGCAGCTGCCAAAAGCTCGCCGAAATCGGAGTTTTTATACGAAGAAACAGATTAAATTGAGATGGTTGTAGCATTAGATATTTCCAGATAGATTTAATTTTATTGTACTTTGCTAGAAATATGACTATCATACTTATTGCTGATGGTAATTTTTACTTGTTTATTTCTTTGATTTATAATCACTAATTGTTGTGTTGTTAAATGTTAATTGTATTTGAATACTTTTTGTAATTAAAAGGAAAATGTGATTGTTACTCTCCCTGCAGAGAGGTCAGAGGTTGGGAACAGCTAATAGACACTGAAGCCAGGGCGAGTGGGTTGGAGTAGCATTTCGCCTGACAGAGTACATACTTGCTGTGATGAAGGTTTAAAGCCACAACAGCTTCTCTAATCAGCTTCTCTCTAATCACTACACAATCACTATCCTGCTGCTGTGATCTAATAAAATGAGGCTGTAGCCAGATAATATTCTAATATTTAGCTACTGTTAAGACATTATGCTGGTAAATCTAAAATCTAGAAGATTTCTTCTTTTTTCTCCCAGAAAGTATCTAATTATATGAAAACTCCTCAGTACTAAACAAAGAGAAAAAGTTAGGGTTTTCACCAACACGTTATTGTATGAGTGCTTATGATTAATGCCCACAGGCTGCTCCCGGCTTGTTTCCTTTGTGTTATGGGCTTTAGGAAATCACAGATATTTTTATCTATGAAACACCAGAAATGTTGAATCCACTAGTGAGGGGACTGTGCTCTTCTCAATTTAAAAGCCATTGTTTGCTAGCTGCCGTGGGAAGACAGGACATTATCTCAGATTGCAGTGGTTTTGGTGTTTTTATAGTTTTGGCTCCTGTTTTTTTTATGTTGTAGGACCACGTTCCCAGCATCTCAGCTGCTTCCCAGGCCTTTGGTTAATCATGCTTTCATTTCCTGTCTTACTGGGTTAATTTTTCTTGTAAGTCTCTGTTGGTTTTACTGTCTTTTGATGTGTCTGTGGACTTCTTATTGATAAATCAGTCTTCTCTGAGCTTCTCTGAACCATAGATAACACAATGAATTTCACATTTCTCAGATTGCAATGATTTTGGTGTTTTTATAGTTTTGGCTCCTGGTTTTTTTTTATGTTGACCAAAAACCAGCATATGAGGTATGCACTGAATTTGAAAAAAAGAAAAACGCCTTCTAAAGTTTAAGAAGCAGCTCTCGATGAATAAGCTTAAGATGTTGATGAAATTTTAGTCTTCACTGTTAATACACTTGGGCTGTTTTTGCATTTTACTCTTCATCACTTGTACTGTGGTGTACTTATTTTTTTGTATTTTCACTGTGTGTTTTGTTATACAATCTGATATCCCTGTGTCACTGTTGTTGTCATTGTTGTTTCCTCCATCGTCATAATTAAGTTGACCCAGGGCCCATACTGCAACTGACCAGAGATGTTGCCTGAACATTCAGTTAGCCAAGAAGTTAGCTAATGCTATTAAAAACAAACCAACACAAATAACCTAAAATCTGGCTGACAGCAAACCTAACTTGATGTTTATTAAACTGTTTAGTTAATAAAGAAAACAGAAGGCTTGAAATGTTCCAGAAAGGAGTTTATACAGTTTAATTAGGCAGTTTTTTCCTTTTTCCCGGAGCTATGACAAAGCTATGACATCACAACATTACATCCAAACATGATTGGTCAGTTGCAATGTTGATCCTGGATCAACAATATTATGATGATGCAGGAACATTATCAACATGCATCACATACACTCTATGTGTTTGTATTACTAGTCTAAGCAAGATTTTTTTTTGTCTTTACCAGCCCAGAGATGTTTAATAATGAGTCCTATTATTTTTGATTTAATAAAAGCTCAATTAGAAAAATAAAGTAAAATAAATTCATAAAGTGTTTACTGAGGGTTCTGCATAACCCGACATCCATTGGCAGCCAGTGAGGATGCTCCCTGCTGGCCATTAAGAAGAATGTATGTTAGGTCACGTCAGCATTAGGGATGGGTATCGTTTAGGTTTTATTCGATACCGGTGCCAAACTGGTACTTTTGAAATGGTGCCGGTGCTCGAACCTGTGCTTAAAGAATAGAGAACACAAACTTTGTCCAAAAACCTCTCATGTTTAGCTGTTTTTTTGTAAAAAGATAACAATTTTATCTTTTACGTTAACAAACGTAAAATGATTGGCTAGAATCTGAAGTGTATCACATCTCAGGAAAAAAAAAGCACCAAAATAAAGCACCGAAATGTGCGCTGCTTTTCGGTCTGGTTACTACCGTTTATGTCAGAACCGGTGCCAGATACCGGTACCCATCCCTAGTCAGCATCGGTGTCCTTTTTTCATACCCAGAAGTTGCTCCTATTTTTCATAAAGTCTGTAGTCATGAGGCATCACAGACAAAACACTGTGATTCAGTCTATGAGTACATGAATTGAATAAGTTCCCAAACCTAATCAGACTCAATCATACAATTATGATTGTTTCGCTAAAAATAATTTTTTACACACTTTGATTTCCTGCGCTCAGTGATGCCAGAAATTTGAGTGATTGGGACAGGTGAAGTGGGATGATATTTATCAGACTTAATGGGCTGTATTCCTGTTTTTGGGTACCTATGCATAATTACAGTGCATGGAGGTCATCACTAATTCTCGGTGACTGGCTGGAGCACGCGTCCAGCTCATCTATATCCCTATAGAAATCTTTTAATAATTATGTCTAAGACTCAATAAGAAGTGCTAATTTTTATTTTTGATTTTTCTTTTATAGTTTCCTTAGTTGTACTGCAATAAGACCTGATAAACATGACATTTTTTGGATATGTGTTGATATTACCTCACTAATACATCCTGGGACATATAATCAAATGTACAAGGGCATTTTCTTTACCGAACTTTTCTTTACTTTTCTACACTTATTAAAAGTAACACTTGTACACACAGCTACCCTTTTTGAACTTACAAAGTGTGTGATTTCCATTCCCCAGTGAATATCATCTGTCTCAATTCCCCTTTCTGGAGTCCTATAAACTTACGGTATTTAGTGTTACACTTGAGTGTTTTTGCCTTCTCCCTTATCACTGTAGGTCCTGCAGGATAGAGGCCAAGAACAGTGGCAGTGACCCAGTTTCCCCTCACTCTGGTTTACCCCGTGGAATACTGAGTGAGAAGCGCTAAAATGACAACGTTGGAAAAACACAATTTTAACTTCTGCATGGGTGGCAGATTTTTTAAGCAGAGAAAGAGAGTGAGACAGAAAAAGAGAGAATATAGAGTGAAAAAAGAATAAGAGTGTGGATTTGGGCTACCGTGGTCATCCCAGAAATAGACAGAATCTGATTGCTGATGGGGCTTTTGACCAGGCTGTTGCTAACCCTTATAGTTTCCTTTTAAACAGAATAAAATAGTTGAAGCCCAAGCACAAATATAGGTGCAGAGGCAGGGATAGAGGGCTCTAATGGTGCTTGTCTGGCATGACTTTTTGCCACTGACATCCCAGAAGATGTGGTCAGTGCTATTGAAAAAGAATTTGATTGATCATCTCTGCCTTGCCAAATAAAGGTAGTGGTGAAAAATGCTACTTCAGCAGCCACTAGAAAATGTCCTGGGGATCATTGCAGTTCAGATTTGATTATAAAGGCATACTAAGGGGAACCTGCTGTTTTGAACTGGAAACTATAGTCAAATGCACAGACATGAGAAATCCTCTGCTTTTGGACTTTAAAGTTAAACTTTAAAGACTTGAAAAAACCTCATGGGTAGATTTTATTAGCGCTTGCAATGAGTTGATGTAACCTTGCAAAAATCAAATGCATGAAGGTGATCACTCAAAGCTGACAACAGCAGTGTCAGAGCTATTAAAAGCCTTTCCCAGTGAGGCAAAACGATTTAATTTTGTTTTCCTTTTCTGTTAAATCATCCTCAAATGTCATGATAGAAAGTAATATGGTTGATTGCCTTTGATTTGAGGTGCAATGAATACGATGCAGAGACTGGGGATTATGTGGCGTGTTGCATGTTTCCTATTTTTCAAATTTGTAACAATTAACAACTAACTCACAGTAAAAACAGCCATCTGAGGAAAGACTTTAAGGTAATCATACATGTATGATTGGAGACAGAGAGTGATGCATAAGGCTCAGTTAAAAGGCAGGAGACTTTTAGGAATAAAGTCAATAAAACATATGCTCACTGCAAGCGTCACTGTTTTAATAGATGAGATCTGAAATGTTGCCATGAAAACATGTCTCCATGGGGACCCTGGGATGTGGATTATACAGAGGACAGAGTAATCTGATCCATACAACAATCCTTTTTGCATCAAAAGCTAAACTTTAAAACAATAATGAATAAAATAAAATAAAAAAACATTGAAAAGGTATTCAGGTATTTTTATTTAATTAATTCACCCCCCAAAAAATGTGTAGACATATCTTTAAATGATCTAAAAGTGTTACAAAACAAACCCAATCTCCTGAGCTGGTCTACAATAAATCATTTCTGTCATTTAAATCATTATTTTCATTCATATTTTCATCCATAACACCTCTTAGACTTTTTATTATTAACACACCATCTGAAATCAATACTGAGAATGTCAAACATTTATTATCTGTTGAGATGAAAAGTGGTTTAAAAAGTTTGCATATTTACCCCCCACCAACAAGAAAAGCACGCACATCTGTGTTGCAGTAACAACGTTATTTGGGGGGAACTCACATTAAACATCATCTCCTGATTATTGCTGTCGCCGTTTATCAAACAGTCCCATTTGTCTCATTCCTCTCTGTATTTTTCTAAAAAATAATAGCATCAATTATCCCGGTACAACCCATTATGTTCAAGTGAAAAAGGTTTCAGTGTCTCTGGTGAATAGACAGGGGAGCTATGAACAGGGAACCCTTCCCAGTAGACACAATAAACTGTGAAATGTTTGCATCATTTTAATTAAAATGATAACTCTGTTGTGGAACCAGGTTTTATCAGGATGAAGGCAGCAGATGCAAAGTAACGTGACAACAAAAAAAAGCGATTATGTATTTGTGTTATCGCAAGCCATGTTCACTGCACACAGTAATTGTATTTTATGATTTTGTGCCCACAGTCACAATCCCCCTCTCCAATGTCCAATGATGGCTTATGTTTCCTAGTAGTGCACCCCACCAAGAACGTTTTGGATTAGAGCAATACTGCCACTGAGACAATTCTGACAAACCCGTAGCACACTGGGCTTACACTCACTCAGCCACACACTCTCATTCACTCACTCACACGCTCGCTCTCTCACTGCCAGATATGGGTGTCAGCCAAATGGTGCTATTTATTGGAGCAGGACTGGCACTTCTCCAGACCATAGGGGTAGCAGGCTTGGCAACGCAGATCACTGATGGACTCATTGAAGCGGTTCGCCAGCATGGACAGCTTGCTACCGTGACACAGAGAGCAGGGAGCGGAGCCTGAACCACCACAATGCTGGCAGCTGTCAGCCTCCTGGAGACAGAAAAAACACATTAGGAGATGGAAGAGGGGTCCTGTGAGGTGAGCAAAGGGGTCACAAAGGGAGGAAGGGGTGAAAAGAAGAGGGGATGCAGGGATAAAGATTGAGCTGAAAAGGGGAGTCGGTCAAGTTTGAAGGAAAGGCTCACGTCCCCCATATCTGAAGGCCTGTATGAAAAATGTGCGCAAATGTTTGTTGCTTTTGAATTACAAACATCTGTTTCTGATAATAAAACACATTTTTCCACTTAAAGTTAACACAAACATTTACAGTGCCACCAAAGGCCGCGTCATAATCAGCAAACATTAACGCCGCTATCATGTATAACTGACGTGCCTGCTGGCAAAACACTAGAAACCTTAATGATACAAAGAATTTTTCCAATAATATTTCTAATTAAATGGCTGTGGTAAGTAGCTGTGCTGCAGGATAATGTCCAGCCAGTCTGTCATTTATTATACCCAGTTGGTCATTATTGCAAAGTTTACAGTAATGAGCAGCTGCTCTGTATGTTATCAACCGAATGATGACTGAACAGAAACAGAAGCTGAGCTGTGAGGTTACATTTGAAACAGGATAATTAAAGAAAACAAAACATATTCACTTAGATCCTTCATGAGTCCCAAATTGTTGTAAAAGGAAGAGCTAGACAGCTTGGTATGCAAGGGTCAGCCAGAAAAAAGTCTATAACACAAAAGAAAAAAGTCAACAACAACAAAAAACCCTCTAAAGGTGCTGCTTTAGTAGGGCCCATTATTTGCTTCTATATGAGTGCAATACAACAGAGTCGTATAAAACAGGACACGGTATTTTGCAGCAGAAAGCAGCTACAAAAATAAAATGGTGCTGAAATTCACAAGGCAAAGGGGCAGGTAAGGTTTGTCTTTCAATTACAGTTTATGTTCTCACTTATAGCTTTGGTGACTCCAAGATAAACATAAGGATGCTTGTATATACAGCCATTATTATTTCACAATCAGGTTCATGTCCAGATTGTTGTCCAACAGTTGCAGAAATTTTTCATGTATAAAATCAAGTGTGAATCTAAGCTCTTCTTGGAAAAAAATGAAGACGGTGAATATAATGAATTGCCGCTGCTAAAGATGGTGAAGAAGAGAACGGAACAAACAGGAGTGAGATGACGAAATATAAAACAAAAAACAGGCTGAGAATGAACTTGTATGGAGGCGGAGAAAATGCGAAAATAACAAGAGAGCTGAGAAAATGATGGAGGGATAAGAGAGAAGAGAACAGTAATCATCCAAGGAGGTGAGAGGGAGGGAATAATAGCGACCTGGGTATCCTTGCTGGCTGGTAAGCAGCAGGCAGATGCTGCAAGGGCAGAGTAAAACTGTGGACTCATCAGTATTTGTTCACAGTTGTCAGATAACACTAGGACAATAGGTTGGTGGCTGTTGCAGCAGGACGGTAGAAAAGAAAGCGAATAAGGATACAAACAAGTTTGCATTTACAAGGAAACAGAGGAGACTTTGGTGTGAGGCAGAAACAGAAGAAGATCCTGCAGTTGTTTTCTTGAAAGCAAAGATAAAGTGAAGAAAAGATGGCTGAAGACACATGCAGAGAAAGTGGGATGGGGAGGAGGACATGGCGAGAGTGAGAAAAGCAAGAAACAGAAATGGGGTGATAAAACCTTACCACACCACTGAGAATAATTTGACCAAGGATCATTACCTTGGTATCAGTGTCGCAGATCTGTTTCTCCTCCTTCTCCGCCTCCTCCTGTGTGAAAACTGCTTTAGCCCTCCTCCTGCTCCCCCTTTCCTTGGCCTTTGGGTATCCTTCCAAGTCAATGAGAGGCACTGTGTGCTGCCGAAACATTTCAGGCTTCTTCTGCGGTGCTTTAATAATGCGCAGATTGCTGGTATAGATGATTATCTTACCAAAGTCCAACACTGGGGACTGAAAGAAATGTAAAATATCAGATAATCCTGCATCATTTTCTATTAACAACATCAGTGCCATGTTGTTGTCTGTGTCTGTCTATGTCCATATGTCTCTCTTCCAGAATTATGAGTTTTGTTGGTTCATGATTTCTTTTTGGTTTTTAGGAAGGAATTTATGATTTTTAGTTTTTGTGTATTCTTGTAAGCTACAACATTAAAGTTGATTTTATTTCATTCATTCACATCTC
Source organism: Rhamphochromis longiceps (assembly GCF_057381845.1). NCBI lineage: Eukaryota > Metazoa > Chordata > Actinopteri > Cichliformes > Cichlidae > Rhamphochromis > Rhamphochromis longiceps. The sequence goes on along the minus strand of NC_140566.1, from coordinate 22,984,517 downwards.
CCCAGTCCTGCATCTGAGTCTGCATTCTGTCTGCCACACAGCTGTTTCATGACAATTAGGCCCAAACAGACAAATAATTTTAATTAACTTATACATATGCTAGATGTCATCTACATTTCCCAACTCCAACTGCTCTCTGATATTAAGAAAAAAAGATTTCATGTTGAAAAGTGTCATCGCTTGTCTAGAAAAACATGCACATCCGTAGTGGTTATCTAGACAATGAAACAGTGTATCTGAACAGGGCAATAGCCCTAATCAATGCTAACAGCTGACCTAATTGTCTACCTACCGGCACTGTTTTGGGGGCAATAATGTGCAAATATTTATTCTTTAATCTATTATTCATACCATTTTTGTACTTTTTATCCACTTTAAAGTTTACTGTGTTGTGTCTGACGTGGGATAGTTTTCCAGTTTCACTGTACTATTGTAAGTATGACTGTGCAATGACAATAAAGAGTTATCTTATCTTATCCTATCTGTAATAATGACAAATATTGATACTTTTTACATACATTATATTCACTGGCCACTAGTATCTGCTTGGACCCCCTTTTACCTTCTGAACTCCTTTATTCTTCATGGCATGGATTCAACAAAGTGCTGGAAACACTCCCCTGAGATTTTGGTCCATATTAATCTGACAGCATCACAGAGTCGCTGCAGATTTGTCAGCTGCACATTCATGATGCAAATCCTATTCGCTCTGTTGGACTGGGCTCTAGTGTCTGTGCAGGCCATTTGAATATATCAAACTCCTTGTTACTGTACGTTTAAGATTCCAGTTTGAGTTGATCTGAGCTGTGTGACATTTTATGCTATACTCCTGGAAGCAGTCATCAGAAAATGGATACACTGTGCCATTGATGGACATGGTTAGAAAGAATACTCTGGTAGGCTGTGGTGTTGGTACTAACGATCCCAAATTATGCCAAGAAAATATCCCACATACCATTATACCACCCCCGTTTGGTTATGCCAAATTCTGACCCCTATAATCTGGATGCTGCAGCAGAAATCGAGACCCATCAGACCAATCTTTTATCGCACAGTTTTGGAGAACCGCGCAAATAGACTGTGTTTGCAGCTGACATGACTGGATCCCAGTGTGGTCTTCTGCTGCTGTAAACCATCCGGTTCAAGGTTCGAGGTCATCTTCACCATGTCTATTTTAGAGCTTTTTTTTTAAAAAAAGAAATTCTTCATTACATTTAACCCTTTGTTATTTTGATGGCTGCTTTCTGTGGGAACAAAGCAACCAGAGAAGATTGGCAACCTTCATCTTATTATGCAGGGATGTCTTGCTGAATCCAGACTCATGTTCACACTCTCTGTAGTATTCAGGATGATGTAAAAAAAATAATAATAATACATATACATATATATATATATATATACATACATACATACATACATACATACATACATATATATATATATATATATACATACATACATACATATATATATATGTATATATATATATATATATATGTATATATGTATGTATGTATGTATGTATGTATATATATATATATATATATATATATATATATATATATATATATATATATATATATATATATGAAAATATGAAAAATATACAAGAAAAATAAAAGAAACATATTGATGCAATTTATCTCTCTTACTTTAAAACTGAGAGTGAAACCCTAAAACAATGCAGCCTAGAATTATCATTAAACCTTGTTAGGTGAGGGACCTCTGTAGAACCATTGCGCCATCCTTTCAATAATGCCCTAAAAGGATAAGCTAACTCCAGATTGCTGCTCTCTACTGATAAATGTGCTAAATACTGACTTGGTGACCAGGGCCAAGCATTCCTTTGTTTGGAGGATAAAGGAATGAAACTGACATCAAGCCAGCAGGCAATGTGGCTGACCTCCCTTTTAGCCTGCTGCACTAATGAAGCTGCTGCCGTTGTAGCTCAGTAAAAATGCATTTTTCAGTCAGATTAACAATTTTATTGCTTTTGTTGAACAAATTTCATTGAGCAGCATGCAGCTGATGTTCTAATTGCCTAAGATCCCTGTTTAATATTTTAAATCTGGATTGTATGTTTTGTTTTTGTGTAGCCATAAATTAATTATTACATAACTTTGCATTCACTGATAATTGTGTAATGCTTTACTGTGGTGTGTCTGCTTGCTTTTCAGTACATGTACTCTTACTATGCATGTGTATAGTGTAAAGTGTAAATCACTGAAATCAGTTTTTAGGTGTGACAACTGGCCATAAAACATATTGAGAAGATCATGTAAACAGTGTAAAAACAAAACAAAAAAATCTTGATCTGCATAATATAGAACTCAAGATTATTCATTAAACCAAATATATTAGAAATTTACAGTTAATTGCTAGCTCAAATCTGTAAAAGCTGCGGTATAGCTCGTTGGTGTTTGCAATTTCTTTTAGCATCGCGTGGTCTGACTTTGGGCTAAATTTGTTGAGAAGTCTGCATTGTTTTTATACACACCTGAATGCTCCAGAGCAGAAATCTTCTGCTTTCACAGAGGTGGTCACAGTTAATCACAAGCATCTACAATGAAAACTCTTTTTCACATGACAGAAAATCAAAAAAAAGTTCAAGAATTGGGTGGCACATAAATATAAGGAAAGTGCGATTAAGAGTTTATGAGTTTAAGAGTTTATTAAGTTTATAAAACATTAGTTTTTGTCTTGATTGGTATTTATTCTTGTCAAAAATTATTTTTAGTTTTCTTACATAAAAAACTATTAATGAAGACAGATAATTGCTATCATTAAATCCAGATGGTGTATTTGCCAAAACTATAAATGTATTATTCTAAATCAACTGATGCATGTAAGTTTTTTGCACCACGGACCGGTTTATGCCCGACAATATTTTCACGGACCGGCCTTTAAGGTGTCGCAGATAAATACAACAAAATAAAACTAGTACCGGTACAGAAAAAAAGAAGATTTATTCATAACACACGTGAAAAGGCCTGGGAAAACTGAGTTAACGATAAAAACAATAACAAAATAACGCTGAAAACTGATAAAAACCCTGAAAAACATACATTTCTCTCGCGGCCCGGTACCAAACGACTCACGGACCGGTACCGGTCCGAGGCCCGGGGGTTGGGGACCACTGCTCTACAGTATATGCCACAAAGTAGCTACGAACTGCCCATGGAGACAACCCTTGATATTTGGTCAGCTGTGATGTGCTGTGATATACAGTACATGCTGTAGACAGGGATGGTTATTGCAAAACAATGTGATGAGAAAACTTTTACGAACCCAAAGTATTTGTTTGTGCATTGTATACTGTTTCATATACCAATCTGGACCAATCTGAATATCACCTGGTACAGCTGATACTGGCCAGCCTCTTTTTTATGTACACACTGTTCCACTGTAACCCTAGGTGTCTGTATATCAGTGCTTTCATTTTATATGCAGAGAGAAACAATGACACTTTATGCTTTCCATAAAGCATCATTGAGATGCTAATGACTCAATTTCGTTGCCAGTATGTTTTTTTGAGAATAAAAGTTAACTAAATCGTTCATGAAACTCTTAATAGCGACTGACTGTTTTGGTTCCAGCTCATTTAAACTGACAAGGGAATTAGAATCTTTCAGAATTTACAAAATCTGAATTATCAGAACCAAATGGACAGTGTCCAAAACGTATTTACTAAATTAATCTTTTTTTTGGCAAAACCTCGAACAATTATATACAGTTTGCATATAAACACATTTTAACTGCAGTGTGTCATAACAGCAATGATGGGTGGCAGAAAACATGCAGCACAGATGCCATTGCATTTAAAAAATGCTACAAAATTGTTCACATTTGTTGCTAATGACATGATAAAACCAGTAAACACCAGTTTGCAGTGCACAGACAGCAGTGAAAATAAAAAGACACTAAACACTTATATTAATTCATTAAAAAGAGCATGCTGCTTAAAAGATTAAGTGGTGTTGTATCTACACATCACAGATAACTGATGTGCTAGTACAAAAAAACATGCATAGTTACCATCTCTTTTTAAACAAAACTAACAAAGTTTCATAGCATTTCTGCACCAACAATGTGATTCCCATAGAGCCATTGACTGAAAACTTGTCATGCCATAGCATGGAGTGCACCCAGATTAATGTGAAAACCAAACAGTTGCAGTTTCACGACTTTCAGTAGTCCATAAGATTAAAAGCAGTCACACTGACTTCTGTGTTTTCTCAACCCTTTAAACGGACTTAGACCCAAATTTCAGGTCCTTATGTAGATTATTGCAGGAACAAGCAATGTTTTTTAACGTTTTTTACACATGTGTACAGTCCTGAAAGTACTTTGACACACTCAACCCCCTCAACTTTTTTCTGGCTGTCCTTCAACTCAAGGGGGGGCACTCATTAAGCAAGTGTAAAACACAAACTTAGAACGATCAAAGATGGGGTCAAAGCCTTTTCTCTGGTATTCTCTAGCTCAAAAATGTGACGCTGATGAATAACTATCTTATTTACCATATGCTGTAAGATGCAACAAGTCAGTGAGTCAAAAGTGAATGTTTTACTTGTATATGCGAGTAAAGCATTGATCTTGACCGTCATATATGATTTATTTGTAAGTTGGAAAATAATCTGTAGTTCAGCAGTTAACACGTTTGCTTAATTCACAAAAGTTTCCCAGCTCAGGATCAGGGAGAAGACACGAATGCCTGGGAGGCTTTCGTCAGAAAGGGCATCCGGCATAAAAAAAATCTGTGCAAATCAAATATGCAACCCCTTGCAAAAGGAGCAGCTGAAAGAATCTTTCTTTTTTTCTCATGACATCTTCTTATGTTACAAATGAAGCACCTTTCATGAAATCTGACACCTCAGCCTAGACCTATGCATAAAGCACATTCCTAGCCTCACAATTCATGCCCAAACATAGAGTTCTTTAAATTAATGTAGTCTGAAAACAATGTGTTTAAAATTTTGAGAAAAACAGACATATATAATTGGCACTGTTAGTGAAAAACCTACAATAACTCAACTAAAATATAATATCAAATTCTGGATTTTTACCTTGCTGTCTCCCTCTCCTTCCTCAGTCTGGCCAACTGCAGGTTTGTAGCTGCCCATTCCTCTATATACATTTATTCTCTGGGCTATGAGCCCTGTTGGAGGATAGACACCTGGGTACAGAATAAAACATGTTGTCAGGCTAGAGTGAGAACTTGTATACAGTATTACAGACTCAAGTGCAGTTTTCATCTGTAGCAACAGCATGTGCTCTATTTCTAACACATTGATGTGCAGTGATCACATAGAGCCAACTACTGAAACCAAGCCTATAAACAGTGGTATCCAAAGTGGCTGGTGGGAGTGTGGACCAGCAAAAGACATCCAAAGTGGTAGAGTCCATTTCCTTAGAGCTGTTTTTCTTATTGGGTGTGGATAAGTTGTGGAACACTTAAAATATTGCGACCGTGTCCAATCAACTTGCAATCGCTCTGCCTTTGAAATGGTCGCTTTGAAGAGGGAGACGAGGCTTGAGGCCACTCTAGTCAGTTGCCCTCTTCAAACCAACTCTGTTGCATCAAAACAGTGATAAAATGGTGATAAAGTGGCAATAAGATGGGTTCAGATTGCTATCTGATTTGTGATAATACAGCAATCGGCTGTGACAAATAATGCATTTGTTGCCATCTGTTGCAATTCTTTTGCCCTCTGATGTAGATGGCAACCAGTAGACCATGCAGAATTCACAACTCTCTCAGCCACAGACTGAGACAGATGGAAATAGGACAATACAATTTATAAATTTAGAATATCTAAATTTATGTAAAGTACAATCAAAGATGAAGATACTTCATTTAATCAATGACCATAAAAACTACTTAGAGAAGTGTACAGTTGATCTGCATAAAGCTTCAAGATCATCAAGCAAGAAACAGATGACTAACAGCTGACTAATCAGCAAAGTTAGGGGGTGGCTGTAGCTCAGGAGGTAGAGCTGGTCACCTACTGATCGGAAGGTTGGTGGTTCAATCCCTGGCTCCTCCAGTCTGCATGTTAAGTATACTTGGGCAAGATACTAACCCCAACTTGCTCTCTGAAGCATCCATCAGAGTATGAATGTGTGTGAATGTACTTAGAAAGCACTACGTATAGATAAAGTGCTTGTGTGATTGGGTGAATGAGGCATGTTATATAGAGCACTTTGAATAGAAAACCGCTATATAAGAATCAGTCCATTTAGTTAGCTGGTTATAAACTCCCATTATACCAGCTAATCTTAAACTTAAGTGTCCTAAAAATAATCACACTTTTCCTCTGATAAATAGTGTGATTACATTCTCAGATCATAAGTTTATTTGTTAAGTGTTTGAGTCCCACATTGTTAGCTCCACTTCAAAAAGAGTTTTACTAACGCCAGCTAATAGCAGCAAAACCAACAATGCTAACCGACATAAACGTTCAGGATATTCTCAACAACTCACTTCAGTATCACTGTCATGAGACAGAAATGAGCTTCATCTACTTGTATTGTACACCTTTCATAAAGTTTTACAGCCTCCTCCAGCACAAATAGAAGTGGAAACCTGGCATATTTGCAGGTGAGGTAACACTGACACCTTACGATCACTACAGATGAACAGCAGCCAGAGAATTCTGCACTACAGCAGCCGCTATAGTTAGGACTATGCATTTGAACTGGGAGGGTAAGAAAAGAGAATTCAGCTGACTGAAACTACTGACATCTAGTGGGGAAATTTTACACACAGTACCTTTAAATACATTGATTAGGCAGTCAAATAATCATCTCGGTCACCAACATCAAAATGGGCTTTAAATTCATTTTATGCTACTGGATTCATGCTACTGGATTAACTGTGCATGTTTTTACTTTAATGGGGAAAAAAAGATCACTTTATGCAAACTACTACACCTTGCTTGCCTTGCCTGCTCCCAGTTTACATGCAGTACTGCCCAAACAAATAATCCTAAGGGCAACCATGCATATAAAGTAAAAACCCACTCTGTTGGTCTCCATGAGTGTCCTCAAATCCGCAGAGCTGCTCCATCTCGAGGTGGCTGGGAGGGATTTTGCGGTGGATAAAGCTGTGAGGGTATTTCTCCTCGGGGCTGTCCAGCTCTTGACCGTCCTCGTACACGTGCTTCAGCACTCGGCCACTGTAGGATGATGCCAGCTTGAACCTCACCTGTAGTTTGGAGTGGAAGGTAACATCTTTGATTCCACTGCTTGTTGTTGCTTGTCACACCAAAAACATTAATTAGTAACTAATGAGTGATTAATAAGTAACTGTAGAGTTTCTTTTATCTTATAGTACAAAGCACATTGAGGTGATTGTTGCTGTGAGTGGGGCTATATAAATAAATAGAATATAGGTAGGTTCATAAGCAGAAAAATATGGTATCTGACCATGTGTGCAAATATTTGCAGAATGTTAATACACACATCAACAGTCCTGTGTCATTCTCTATTTGCAGCTTCACAACATGAGCTGCAAACAGAGAACTCTTTAACTATGTGCTTAGAATCACCTGCTAATAGTTTTGCAATTGTTTAGAAAAAAGAGAGAAAGAGGAGGCTTGATAATTGAAACGACCTTAACAAGTCTTTTCCTCTGAAACATTTATAACGGTGAAACCTATCATTTCAAAATAAAGTGGTGTCATAAGAACTCACCTTTCTTGGTTTGGTGTCTTCGTAGCGCTGATTCAGTTTTCTCTGGAGTTCCTCCATGATGGCTGATTGAAGAGTGGATGCAGAAAGGGGGTCACTCCATCCAATGAGCTCCTTACCTTCTTCTAGCTGGACAGCGTGGAGCCTGCTGTGCTGAAGGGTTGTTTGTAAGGATGGATAAATTCAAACTTGGATTAATATACAGCTCGATGGAAGCACAGCAGCCGGACTAAAGAGCTGTAAGTAAGGAGTGGGCGGATGACAAAGATAGGATGGCAATGCTCTCTCTCTGTGTCCTGCTTCCAGAGTTTGCCTGTACCTGCTGTTTTAAGGGACCCACCTTTCTAGCTCTCAGTGCTAAATTATTCACAGATAGATCGAGTGTACAAAAGGGTGGTTGCGAAACCAGAAGCCCTGTCATCAAATAATTATGATCACAAAAATAGAAAGCATTTGGAGCCTGCGTGTTGCTCTGTGTGTTTGTGTGCAAAATGGAGAGAAAGAGAGAGTAAGGCAGTGAGTATGGGTACATGTGGGAGTTGTTAGATAGTTGTAGCTGCAGCCTGTCATTGGACAGGAGCCGAGAGTATCTGTGGTGGAAAGTAAACATGGCATTTGATGTCTGTTGCTGTCATAAAGAAAACATTTAGCCTTATCAAAATATCTCTATAATTAGCGAGCTTCAAGTGGCATCTGACTGAAATAACATATTACTTTTGTAATGTGTCTTCACATTATTAACAAATTGAGTGGCTCATCCCTGAAAGTCTAATCTGAAGTGCCCTGGAAGTGAAACACTAGTGTTCTAATTTATATGTGCTTGGGTCTGATTGATGGAAATTTCATCAACAAAGAGTGAACACAAGGCTCCAAGAAGACCTCTGTGTGACCTCTCAGTGTGAGTCTGTGCTACCTGCAATATGAAGGCACCTTCTACATATGAGTCTTTCAAGTGGACTATGCAATAGGATTATAAGAACTTTCCCATTATATCTGTTATCCATGTCTGCAAATTGAGGGAATTCTGGCATGATGTGCCCAGAATCACCACAACCTCAAAATCACCTTTGCTCCATGAGTTAAGACTTCACAGACATTCCAGAAGATTTTGGATACAGAAATATCAGCTTAGGCTGCTGCCCCCGCGACCCGGCCTCGGATAAAGCGGATGAAGATGGATGGATGGAAATATCAAATATCCCAAATGTTAGTCCTTCACAAAAAATTGAAGGTTACTTCAATGCAGACATGAAATAAATATTACTAAACATTGGTTTAGGCTTCAACATTGTGATTTACAGACATGAACTTAGAGCAGCGGTCCCCAACCTTTTTTGCACAACGGACCGGTTTATATCCAACAATATTTTCACTGACCGGTCTTTAAAGTGTCGCGGATAAATACAACAAAATAAAACCCAGTACCGGTACCAAAAAAACAGATTTGTTTTCATAACACACAGGAAAAAACCCAGGGAAACCGAGTTAACGATAAAAATGATTTAAAAAATAACGATAAAAACTCTGAAAACCATAAATTTCACATGCGAGCCTCAACACTCGTGGCCTGGTACCAAGCGACTCATGGGACACGGACCGGTACCAGTCCATGGCCCAGGGGTTGGGGACCGCTAACTTAGAGCACTCCTCTGTGCCTTTTCTGGACAAACGTCAAGCATGAGTAAGTTCAAATGGTACAGAAAAATGACCACAATGATTTTTTATATGAACATTTTATTGATAAAGTAATATGGGATTCAAATGTTTTGCTTTATTGATGCAGAGATCTTTTTGCTACCTATAGTTATAGTATAGTATAGTGGAAAAAAGTTTTCATAGAACTCTGTGAAGTCCAGTGAAAGCTAACCCTGCTGCTAAACAAATGAACTTGATTAATTGGTCATCTGCAAGTATGAACATACATCTTTTTTGAGTGTATGATAAAACAATGTCACAATCAATGAACTACATCACAAACTCTACAGTCCCTTTTCTTTAAAAAGAACATGGCAACATAACTTAGGTTTGCAAAGTTGCATCTGAACAAACCACAAGACTTCTGGTATAATGTCCTTTTGCAAACCAGAGCAAAGTGGGAATGTTTGGCCATAATCCACTGCACAGTGCAAAAAAGAGCACAGTATATCAGCACAAATACCTCATACCAACTGTCAAGTACTGCCATAGGACCTGGGAACCTTGAGGTCATCGAGTCAACCATGAACTCTTCAGTTTATGTTCCAGAGTCATATGTGATGCCATCTGTCCAATAGCCAGAGTCATGTGACAGTACGATGACCCCATTATTAACAAAACATCTATAATAGAATGGCTGAAAAAGGCCCAGGGAAGGTGCAGACCTCAACCCAATTAAACTGCATTTAATCAACAAGATTGATAAGCATTAGTGAGACCTTAGAGTTGTGAATAAACAAATGTCTGCAAATTTCAGTGAATTCAAACAACATTGTAAAGAATAGAGGGCCAGAATTCCTCTACAACGATGTGGCAGAGTGATGAGGTCATACAGAAAAAGATTGCTTCAGGTTATTGCCACTAAAGATTGTTCTACAAGCTACTGAACCATGGGTTGAGTTAGTTTTTCACAGAACAGCACAGAGCCCTAAAAAATGTTCACAACTTGCCCAATTAAGCAGTGCTGTGGAAGTTTTCCTTTTAATAGATATTATATCAAATCCAAAACAGTACATTATGTTACACTGTCCACCAAACGGAGCCACACACTTTCTCAAGTTTAAGCCTTTCTAAGAGGGTCTTTGATATGAGCAAAGGAATACACTGCTTTCCAGGAGAAACTGAATTTTACACTATGTACAAGACTGATATTTGATGCCTCTCTAATGCCTTTGATAAGCAATGTTTTTCTGTTTTTCAAATGATCCCATCATATAAAGGGGTCACTCATATCTCTAATTGTGTTCTTCATCTTTTCCAGAATTGGCCCATCAGACTATTATTAGGACTAACTGAGTGTGATCAGCATTCATTTAAGCTTTATCCACAAATATAAAGAGTAATTTAAGATTTCAGCCACAATTTTTAATGGGGATGTACTAAAAGAAAATTCTGCATCCCCTCTGTGGGACCTTGTGTGTATCTGTGTGTCAGTGAGTATGTGCATCTATTTTCCAAAAACCTGTGTAAATCCTATGTAAACAATGGATCTGGAATATACCGATAGCTATTTGAATTGCTCTGTTTACACAGTTTTCTTATTCAAAGTTTGAAACTGCTGACGGCAGTGACAACTTTTTCCCTGCATCTTCAAGAAGCGATTTTACAGAACAAACACTAATCTAACAAATGGATCTCATTTACTCCATGCATGTCGAGATCAATCTCACAATTATCCTTACAGATGACTGTTATTAAATCGAGAGGGAATGGATGGTCTTAAAGTAGGGGGTGAGAGCATTCAGATCACACAGAGAGCCTCCCTTGTCTCTTCCGTGACCGAGAGTCAGCTTAATCAGACTGCAGAACAAGCAAGTATGCCTACTCAGGCGAGAAATTGTTTTGGGTGCATCGCAATGAAGGAATCATTTAATGTGCCAGGATTCTTGCTGCTTTCGGTTTAAATGATTGCCACTGTAAATGCGTATCTCTGTGTCTCCACATTAACAGTTCATGTATATTCTATTATCCCCATTAAAGCTCCCCCAATACAATATTCAGTATGAGCTTCATCACTCAGGTGCAATGCATGGTGTCTATCTATAAATCACCTAATTCATTTTAGTGCTCTAAAGACAGTGATCAAAACTGGGAAATAACAGTTTTGTTTTTACTGTACTGGTGATAATGCCCTTTGACTCAGGTGAATAAAAGAAGCTTCAATTGAAATCCAAATAGAGGACCAGCCACCCAGATGGCCTGATGCAACATCTATGTACTAAATTTGGATTTGTAAATTAGAACTACAACTATAACTTGTATTGCACCAACAAATCAGTAATTATTAAGATGAATGCATGTTGTTCCTCTGCAGATCTTTTAATCTAATTCTGGTCTGTTACACCCCGTGTACATTTAATGGCCTCGTCTCAGTTGTTTATGCCTCAAACCCTGCGCAGCTATACCACATCTTACCTTATGCTACATCAATCATAGACACTTTGTATTTAAGTTATCGTGTGTGGGCTAAGTTCGATTATCCACACCCCCAAACCCAAAGAATCCAAGCGCACTCAAAGGAACTTGGTGTGTTTTACTAGACAAGTCTCACTTTCAGGGCCTGAGGGCAGCATATGTCCTTGCAACCCTTTTTTGTATACCCTCAAAGTTTCCTCATCTTTGTCTCTCCAGATGTAAGTGCAACAATAAAATGGAAAAAAAAAAAAAAAAAAGAGAGAGAGAGGTGAAAAACTCACTCACAGGAGACATACTCATTATTTTTTCTTTTTCTGACACCCTCCCAAGGGGGATGTTATTGACTGACTCTCACACGAGCTGCCTATTTTCAAGCAACAATAGAATTTCTCCACCCTGGTCGTGATCGTGAAGGCAAATGGTTAGGGCAAGGTGGAATTAGTGACATTTAAGGAGTATATAACTATGAAAAAAAAGGACAGGCGCTTTGCCATTTTTAATGAAACCACTTATATTCTACAGCCTCGCTCTCTTTATCTACCCGTTTCAGTACCAACCTCACATTTTAACTCTACTGCTCTGCCCTTAGCAGACTAACAGGCAGGAGCATTGGAGGAGGAAGAGAAAAAGACAGAAATTAAAAGAATTGAAAGGCTGAAATTAGAGATGGATGGGACTATGAGGGTGGTACCCAAGAAGAGATAAAGGAGGAGTGATGAAGCTACAGATGAATTTGAAAGACTGTATTTATCTTCAGACATTTCCCAACACACTAATGTCACATCTTTCCTGAAGGTTACAGACAAAAAGAAAGAAAAAATGGACCCCAGACAATAGACTGGGACAGTTTCTTCTGTGTTAACTGAATGGAATACAATTATCATATGTTCACTGTAGAAAGAGATCACATTTACGATTTGCAGATGCTATAACATGTTGTCTAGACACATGAAATAGTATAACTAAAATTTGTCACGGCTCGGGGCAGCAGCCGTGTGAAGAGTGGAAGGAGGACTCAAACGCAGCACAATTTCAGACGTGAAGGGTGATTTATTGACAATACTGAACATAAAGTGGAGATGGCAAATAGAACTAAGGACGAACTAAACTGGGAGAAACTACACAAAGGAGTGGCAAACCTGAACATGAAGGGAGAACAGCAGGGAGAGCACGCAGGGAAATTCACCGGGTATGAACACAGACGACGCGACGAGGAACAGAGGCAAACACACACTATAAGTACACAGAGAGACACTGGGAAATCACACACAGGTGGGAGACACAGCTGGACCTGATGAACCTGACGAGACAGGGGAACACTAACACCAGGGACCAATAGAGGGAGCACAAACCCAAAACCCAGTATCTAAAATCCCAAAACACAAACCATCCCAAAACAGCCCAAGAATAATAAAGAGAATAATAACAATAAGGAACACAAACACAAAGTCACTGAGTCATGGCCGCAGGACCATGACAAAATTACTGTGTGAGCAACTTCTTGTTTTCTTCATTTTTTTTTGATGAATGTCATTGAGTACATCAGGAAAAAACCCTGGTTGATAACTTCACACCACAATTTTTAGCCTAACAGTAATAAAGGCAAGTGTATATTATAAGAATCACATTTTTTTTAAAACACATGAGAGCTAGTGGTCCAAGGTTACAAAAAGACTTGATGACAACGCATAAACCTTTAACACTTAATTTAATTAAGATGCTATTTAAAAAAAAATCTCTTCCACAGCAGCAATGCTTTAAATAGAACTACTTATGCATTTAAACTTCATTATCTTAATTACAGTGTCTATCAAATGATAAATGTGGCAAGTAACACTGAAATTAATATTTAATATTTCACTGGGACTGATTTTCTATCTCGTTCTAATTAGCTGTTCGCTGGTGATGATGGTGTGTGCAGCTTTCATAAAAGCTTATGCACATGCAGAAACGCATGTCTGGGATGTTTCAAAGGCCTCCTTCTGTGACCTCTCCACCCCACTCTAATTTCATCTTCAGGAAGAAAAAAAAAAGTCTCAGAAATGATGCATGGCTGTCTCTGCCAACTGCAATCCCAGCCACAATGAGATTCAGGACAGCGGCAGGGAAATCATGGCCAAGAATAAGCATTCCACTCGTACTATGCTTTGTATTTTGCTGCAAGGCCTATTTGATTACATTGTCCAGAAAATAATTGAAGGTGGCTTGAGGTGGTGCCCACAAGCAAGACAAGTTAGTCTCGCAAGACAAGTTAGTTCAAGTGGAAGAGGGAAAGAATTAAAGTACAAAAGTTCAAATATATTTAGACGCCTTTTACACTATACTTATAGAGAGAAGTGCTGCGAACAAAGATTTATTATAAATCATCACTATTTATTTGTCACCATCTCAGTTTAGTGTGTTAATGTTAAAAGCACAGATGGGGCTGTGATTAATTTTGCACTTTTTATTTTATTTTATTTTTAATATTAATATAAAATACTGGCTTTTTTACTTAACCTGCATGAACTCACTCAAATGATGCAACAACGTAACAGCAAGCAATCCATCTGACAGAACACTGTCGCTAGCATGGCTAAAAATACAGAAGTATTTTGAGTAATTGTTACAAGTTGTTTTTCTTAAGCAAACCTATTGATGTGAAGGCTAAGAATCCACCAATAGAATTATGTGTCACTGATAAATCAGCCTTGGCTGACAGAACCAGCCCAGTGGGACCTTTTCAGGTTGTCTAGCTAAAGTCCTAAGTAACTAAGTTAAGTATGTAAGCAAAATTTATCATAAAGCACGATTCAAGACACCTTTTTACTGAACAAAATGTGGTACATAGTAGTAGGAAATACGGTGCTTAGGAATAACTCATTTACAGAAAACACAAATATTTTACAAATCTGTCAAAAACTTAATAATTAAATTGATGTTTTGGCACACCGGACTTCTCTGAGAAATGAGAAATTATTCAAGCATCACACTCAACCACAAAAAACCAACTAATTATTCTGTTCAGGAATACAAATAAATAACTGTAATTTGGCATCTTGATCAAAAATGTTAATGTGCTTTACTGCTTTTTTCAGCTTGTAAAGCAGTAAATTTGAAAATTAATGAATGACAATAATTACATGTCAGTATTAAAAATATCATTTTGATTAAAGTGACTGCAAATGCTAATATAGTTAACATTACAGAAACATGAACAAAATTATTTTGGTTATTAGCAACACTGTTGATTTAGTGCAGCTGTGACAGAAACCTTACATTGACTGATAAGACAGACCAGACAGACAGACAGACAGACAGACAGACAGACAGACAGATATCCATAAAAATATGAAAATATTATAGATAAATACATAAGACACAGATTAAGAGACCTTCACTGTTAGATTTGTATTGTTGATTGTCATTTATGCTTAGAAATATTTACTTATATATGCTTAGAGTTTTGTAATTAGTTGTAGATTGGTAGAGGTTTTGATCCTTGATAGTCTGCAAACTTTGTGTGTATTAGACAGCACTTTGGGAGCATGAGAGGTCATACCGTGTCTTATTGTTTTATGGTAGGATTAACGTAGTTGCGTCTGTTCTAGTCTAAGTGCTCTTTGTTTAGATGAACTGCAGGACTTCCTCACCGTGTTATCTAGGATGAACCATCTAGGGGGAGGGGGAGGCTACCCTCTTCCTGACCAAGGATGTTTGACCCTTTGATCAGCAGTCCACACACACACACACACACACACACACACACACACACACACACACACACACACACACACAGGCAAGGTACTCTTTGTGTGTATGTAGACGTCATATGTTAATGAACTTATGCATATTCATGTAACCTCAATAAAAGAACAGTGGTACGGGAGAACGGACGAGAGCAACTGGGGTCAAGCGAAGGAACGGTGCCTGTCCGGTTCTCTCCCGTGCACGAGAAACATGAAGAAGCTTGCCTACTTGTGTCTTGCTTTGCAGTGTAATTATATTGCCTTCAACGTTCCAGCGGATGGGTTCAAGCTACAAACCTATCATTCACCAGTATACTGACAGCAACAACCAGAGAACAGCGAAGGAGAAGCAGAGTTACAGACATAACAACAAATGGGAGATTAGTGGGCTGGAAAGGACAGGGAATAACGGTGAGTGTTGAGCCTAGACTTAAAAGCAGAGATGGAGGCAGCACTGAGGGAACATGGAGGGAACTTTTGATTTGATGCGTGACCTTGGGGCATGTAACTTTCCCAGTGGAGCTGAGAGACTGGAGGCAGAATGTAAACAAATGGGGTTGGTGGTATATATTAGAACCTGCCTGTTAAGAGCCTTAAAAACAATTAGTAAAATATTGAGAATATTGAGTTGAGTGCAGAGAAGCCAGGATACGAGTGATGTGCTTCTATTTTCTAGTACCAATGAGTAGTCTTCTTATTTTCACTATTAAATTAACAATTTCTTTGTTTGCTCATAGGATGCAGTTTGCCATGAGATGAGATCAATGAGGAATGGGATAACTGCTAATACATTTGTTGAACTGTGTACCTTTTCAGTAATTTAGGGTGATTTGACGTATGCTGAGTATAAAAATGTTTGCATTGAAACTGTCAGACATGAGGTATTCATACCTGGGAACTTTTCAAGCATAAAGGTCAAAAAGGGGGGAAATGTTAATTGGTCCTTCGAGCCGGATCCCTGGAATCGCATTCACCGAGGGGAGGAGGGACACGCTGAAAGACTGACGTCAGCCAGGAAGTTCCTGTGGATTCGCTGTCTGTCTTTTCTCCTCGATGAATGGCGATCGGCGGGATTCGATGCTGATATTACACGCTAAGCAACACCAAGTAAGTTTACAGAGGCCGACTCTATAACAGTGTCGTTGTGCAGTCTCCGCCACTTTGTGAGGCGTTGAGAAGTTCGCTGCTTTGTGGAGCGAAACCCGGGTTCCTTGCTACTGTGTGCAGCAAGAGGTTCCTTACCGCTTTGTGGGGTAAGAGGTTCCTCGCTACTTCGTGCAGCGAGAGGTGAGTTCTCCGCCACTTTGTGAGGCGTTGAGAGGTTCCGCGGGGTCC
Source organism: Rhamphochromis longiceps (assembly GCF_057381845.1). Taxonomy (NCBI): domain Eukaryota; kingdom Metazoa; phylum Chordata; class Actinopteri; order Cichliformes; family Cichlidae; genus Rhamphochromis; species Rhamphochromis longiceps. The sequence goes on along the minus strand of NC_140566.1, from coordinate 22,967,652 downwards.
AGATTGTGCTGGACAGTAGGCCTATTTTGTGTTGTTGTCATTGTCGTCGTCGTTGTTGTCGTCGTCGTCGTCGTCGTCGTCGTCGTCGTCGTCGTTGTTGTTGTTGTGTGAGTGTGTGAGGAGCAGAACATGTGGTCTGTGACACCGACTGCTGTTGTTATCATGGGTTTCTAAGCAACCAAGAGTGAGTCGGAGGGAGACAGACGTTTGTGCTGGACTTTGCTCCTGGCAGCACAAAGTATTTATGTAAAAAAGAGAGAGAGCGATGGCTCCTTAGCTGCGCGGGTTCACGCGAGCGCGGTCACGCGGACCTGAGCCGTGCGGTTAATCGCAGGCTTATAAATGGAAGAGATTCAAATGTTAGAAGTTTTCAGAAAACACACCAGCCTTGAAGAGCGTGTGGAGAAGGCCAGTCCACAGCACTTAAGATATGCTCTGGTGAATGGCTTTCCCCCCACCCCTTGCTGACACAATGTTTATTCTTTAGCTTGCCCTGATCGACAACAGCCTGTGTGCCAGACCATAGATTTAATTTAGGTGGATAGTTGTTAAAAGTAATCTACATTAAGCTTGTGGTTGCTCAAATTCAGTACAATGACATATGAGGTGAAGTGTTATAGATAAATATTTAAGCTAATGAAGTGCATAGAGGCACTTGACCTGTGTGAAAGACTGTCGTCTTATTATGAGCCATTGTTGAGATATACAGCACACCTGTGAAAACAACTAATATGCTGAACCCTATATGAAACATCTAAAAGTACGTGATGGAGAAGCTGTATTGAATATGAAAGTGTAAGACTTTGCCGCTGTGGGAAGAGCATGCAACTACTGTGTGATGTTGCGTTGCGTTTTTTTCTTTTTCTTCTGAGCTGATGAGCAAGCTACACATTATCAGATCAAGAGCTGTCTGAGAACTACTCAAAGAGAGGGAAACAGAGCTAGGATAACTGTGATAACTGGAGTGTGCAGCGTTTCCATGAGCAGTTTTCCTGCATCTTGACTTGTGTGTAGAGTGTTCATAACATCAGCATCATGTTTTTGTTTATTTGTTTGTTGGGTTGAAAAATAGTTAAATAAACTGGTGATCATATTTACGGATCACCATGGCACATATCATCAGCCATGTGATTTATTTTTGCAGATGACAAAGTGAGTGTGAATGTGTCTGACGTCACAGTGTTTTTGTGCGCTGTGTAAAAGTAATTGCCTTTGATTGTGAGTGAGAGCGGTGATTCTGCAGGTCACCAGCTATTGTAACGAAAAAAAAGAAAAAAAAAGAGTGAAAAAGAAAAATCATAGGAAAAAGGTTTTGTGTTGATCAGCCAAAAACAACTACAATTTCATTTTCTGCTTTTAAGAAAAGACTGTTCACAAAAACACACACAGAGAGAGAGATGTGTGTTGATTAAGCAGTGATTATAATAATGAAATGTCTTAGTTTGTCACTTTCAGGTGAAAAGCAGACCTGAATCAATTTTCCACATGCAGCAGTCGGAAGAAAGTTATAGTTTAACATCATTGGAAACATGCAGGCCAAGTTTCTGGCTGACTTATTTACAGCGCCATGTGTCTCTCAACCTCACAAGCAAGCAAGCTCTCACCCCTCCCTGAAGACAAGGAATGCAGCTCCAAAGCAATAACATGATAAAGAGACAGCAGCAAGTCCTGAGCAAAGAGTCCCAGCAAAGCAGCAGCAATGTGGACAAACAGTATCAGAGAAGAAGAGCAAACCCATCATCCTGACTGATCGGATGGATGGCACTGTGTTTACAACAGGCTGTGACTTCACTGTGCATGTGAAGAAAACGTTTGAGGAGAACTGAACAGTTGGAGTTTGACATTTGCCACCTGTGGAGTAAAATGGCAAGAAGAGACAGTGGAACACAGGACAAAGCTGAAGGAGAACTGCCGGCTGTTTGGACTGTTGAAGTGGGAGAGGACAAAAGAGTGAGAGGACAACAGAGTGAGAAGACTAGGTGAGAACACAGAGGAATGCTGTTATTTAATGTGGGAAATCAAAATTTGGGTTAGCAAACCTGGGGAAAAGAAAACTGACTGCTTAAGTTGGAAAATTGAGAAGGAGTCTGGATATATGCAAATATAAAAAACATATACATCATATACAAAATCACACACACAAGCAGAACATGCATTAACCCTACTAACACAAACACAAGAGAGCTCATGAAGATTAGACAACATCTTCAGCATGTGAGTCTGTTTATCATCTTGTCCAAGTCACTTAGTGTGATGCAAAGACCAGTGGACTCATAGCACATTAGTTAAGAAATGATTAAATAATAGCAGAGAAATGTGTAGGAAAGGCACAAACACCCATGCAATGAAAATTAGCTTGTTATCTTTCATCAGTGTTAAAATAGTGTCAATTTAGCAGACACTTGTTATTAAATACTGAATTTATCCAATGCAAAAAATTGACTCTCCAGGTTGCAGGACAACAGTTTAACTTTTGTGGGAAAAAAGATCCTGGTTTGACCAACCAGTGATCAGACAATAAATTTAGTTGTTAAAATGGTAAATTGGGAGAAGCTTCCTGCTTGATTGAGGCAGCACATGTAATTTACTGTATGAGGGAAATTGTCTTTTGTGATACTATTTTGAACATGCTTTTCTGTCGTCCTGTCAACTTAGTGGGTTAATAGCTGATATGCAAATTAGTTGATCGGTTTTAGATTAATGAAAGGTGATTGAATTCTAGCACGAGTGAATGAGATGTGTTGGAGTTTGTTGTGTGTTGAGTGGAGACTCTAAAACACTGAGTTTCCTGTTTTGATGTGCGAGTGAATCCTGTATTTAGATACACAACTCTGAATATGTCAGAACAAACTTCTTTTGTGAAGTGCATGACAGCATGTCACATGTTTTATGATGAAGGGAAAAAAGGAAAACTGAATAAAATAGATCTGTGGCCTAAATGAGTGAAGAGCACAGACCTGGTGATTAAACTCATAAGTTAAAGAAGACATTAGGCTTATGTTGTGAGTTGTGCAGCTGATGGTTGGTTTGGAGTGAATCTAGCTGATGATTCTTCTCCTGTTGTGAAGTTGATGAGGAGTTTGTGTCATGACTTAACAAGGCCTTTTTATTTTGATACTTTCACAGTGCACTGAAAGTTTGGTTTGATAATCTCTGTTATTTTTCATTTTTATTTTTTGAACAGGCACTGATTTTGTTTGTCTATTTCTTTTCTTTAAGCAGATCTGCACGTCGGGAATTAAAAGTGCTATACGACCTGTCGAGAAAGCTGTTACAAGTGAGTTTTCTCCACATTGAAATGGGCTCAGGAGAAAGCTACTTATTGGGACAATATTAAATGAGAGTCCCTGTCCTAAAAAGGATTCAGCGATGTAATCCTATCTAAACTTCTTTTTCTTTTTGAAATGACGTCATTTTGCTGAGAGTGGAAACTAAATGCGACGATAGGTTCCACTATCAGCAAAGAAAGAAAGAATGAATGAATGAATGAATGAATGGAATAAAAACAAACTGACTGACTGGTAAAAGCTGACAGGACTTGACCACGACTCAAGTTTAACCTCCACCTAGACAGGACAAAAGGGTGGATGATTTTATGTGGTTTTGTTACAGGAGCAGAAAGATGACAGCAACATTCGAGGTTGCATGATGATTTAATCTTTTAAATGCCATTTTCTCTGTCTGTGAATTTACTATGTGTGTGTTATTCACTACCTTGTGTTGCTTACAGAGGTAATGGTGACAAAGTATGCAATACGCCTGCGCAAGCGCTAACATTCGCATTTTCTTTTCTACAGCATTGCAGTTTTTCATGTGTTTGATCATGTGATTTATAAGAGGATTAGTTAATGTTTTTTTTACTATAGGATTTCTGGGTTTATATGTGTATGACATTCTTTCTACAGCTAGGGATGGCTAACTTTATGGTGTTTTTATGGCACCTCTGGAATGTGGATGGCCGACGCCTGCCCACCAGGATAATCAATGTGTGTTGCTAATGTTTGTTTTTTGAGACTGCATGTACAAGATTCAGCAGAAGCGGACAAGTGACATGAGACAAACAAATAAGAGATGCGGTGTTATGGAATAGTTAATATGGGCTCATTTGCTGGCCACTCTTGAGCCCATAAATAATATATGAGTGGAGTGACTTTGCTTACGAGAAGTCACTGATTACATTACTGTTGACTGAGTACATGGGATGATCCATGTCTGAGGCAAATTATGGTAATAATTGTAGTTTACTGATTTGAGAAAACCTGCACATGACACTTGTCTTGCTAGTGCTGAATGCTTATTACTTTTATGATATAATTGTTTACAGGTATGACATTTGATTTCACTTCCAGATTTTGCTTTCCAGGCCATGATGGTGTGTATGCAGGCTCCTGGCAGAGCCAGGTGTTATGCAAAACACACTAACATTTTTATTGCAGGATTATAGGTCCAGGGTGGTGCTGCTCCTGGGGAGGAGATGCCCTGATGTTGCCTGGGATATGATCTAGCTAATCTTTTTCTTTAAGACAGGAATCCAGGTTTGGTGAGTTGACGCATGGGTGTGTCCATGCGTCAAGAGGAGGGGTCCAAGGATTAACATTAAACAATGTTTTTTATTATTGTTGCAGTGATTTGTGTGATTAGCCGTTTTATTTACAAATATTAAACCTATGCAAGTGGTGCACCCATGTTCAGATGAGGCTTTGATGGCCTATAAGTGAAGTTCACTGAACTAAAGAATGTGGTTTGATGATTGTTGACATACTCTCCAAATAGTTTGTCTTCCTAGCAAGGAAATACAGGTGCAGCAGTAATCTCCTGAGAAATCTTCAGAGGCCCAGTGAGAAGCGCATAGCTGACAGGACCAGGCAGTGGTTGAGGTCAAAGGTCAAGCTGGTTGGGGCCCATCATGAGATCAGACCTTGGAGCCACAGCAAGGACCATTTTAACTGCCTGCAAAATAGCGAGAGACCCTCCTGGATTTATCAGAGCCACTGCAAGAGGTCGAGGGCCCAGGAAACCCCGGCACCCTCAAGACAGCACAATAGAGAAATCTCACACTTGGTTGTTTCAGTGGTGAGGGGGGAGTGCTGATTGAGCCCCCGTAGGGTAAGCTCGCACTTCAACCTCCAGCCTCTGATCAACTCTAGGGCAACCAAGTGCGAGGCGTGACGGACCTGTGTGCGACCAGGACCCTCTTGGTTACCTTGACTACGACGCTCATCCTTATAGGACCCCAGCTGGTGCCGGAAACAGCTGAACCAGGAGGAAGGCAGAGGAGATGGACACATGACAACTCTCACCTAAGAGAGACAGATCCAGCAGGCCCAAAATCAGGACTATGCATGACGAGAAGGAGTGCCTGAGAGGATCGTCCACAGGATGGGAGCTGAGGCCAGGAGAGAGACTTCAGGAGGATCAGAGATCATCTTCAGCACAGCAGACATCACACAGAGAGCTGTGCTACTGAGCTTCCAGGAGATCAAGAGGAGACTTCCCACAGCAAGATTTTAAATAAAATGAAAGATTCAATATTGACGCTGAGAAAGACAATTAAGGTGTACGACGTGCTCTGCCTTAAATCTTCAGCAGCGTTGGGATATGAAAACTCGAGGGATGAGGGCTCCATCGACAGCGCAGAAGGAGTTCGAGGATGACATCATGATTCTGTGAAAAGCACAGGAACCAGAAGCTATGGTGGTGATGACAGCAATTTCCTATGAACATCATCTAATGCTGTGCCACTGTACTGTGCATACGATGACACTCTGAAGGCTGCTGGGATCATAACAGCAGTAAGATGACGGAACCCAGCACCCTTTCCACAGAGAGCTTTTTCTGCAGAGCGTGGACAATGGCAGAGTCATAAATATCCCCCTCAC